>NC_137264.1:14809358-16009358 GCF_053477335.1 Acartia tonsa
TTTGAAAAGTTTTCAAAATATGAAAAAATACATTAAAAACATAATCTTAATTGGAATTGTTAAAACTTCTAGTGCGTATGAAGATTGAAATCTCAAAACATTGAGAAAAACAAGGATGACAACATCCATAGAAGCAAAGCTCTGAAATGGTAGGACAAGCGGACATTAACACTTGTATAATGTCAGAACTGAATAATCAGAATGTAAATGTAAAAGAGTCAAAGCAAAATTGTAAGTAAATTTGTTGAAAAACCGCTTGATACAGGATAATGTTTATGGACATACTTACATTTTTAGGACTTGTGTATAGAGTTGCTTCGCTTATAATATTGTACTTTGTTGTCACAGGAATCAGTATACCAAAAATCAGACCAATCAGATAATTAGGTCACATACAAATTTGTTGTTAAAAATTTTAAAAAATCAACATGTTTAAAATTGACGTTCCGACATTCTGGTAATGATTATAGAGTTGCTACGCTTTCTAACTCATACCTAATTTCTACAGGAATCACCATGCAAAGTTTGAAATCGATAGGACAATTTTTACATGCCTTAATTAACGAAAATAGCTATCTGTTAGGGACGTTTGGACGGACAGATGGACCACCCCTTATTATAGAAAAGCTTCGCTTTTAAAAAACATGGTACTCACTAAATTTTGATTGCGCTTGTAAAAATATTAATGTTTTTCCTATTATCAAAAACTTTACCTCACGAATTACCTCACTGAGATTTCCTATGGGGATGTGAGTCAGGATGGGGTGAAAAAAGGGAAAGCAGTCCTACTAAAATTCTTTCTTGGGTATTTTATCTCATTCATGTCCCACCCATACACGTTTCTAAACTAAACATGCATGCTTTTAAATATTGTTATTAAAAATTCAACTTTTCAGATGCATCACGTAGCTGGTGATTTCACAGCTGGACTCTTCATACGCCAGACACTACACAACAAAGGTTGTGCAATCAAATACGTTAAATATTAGGTTTGGGTAGCGCAGCACCTACTCTATTACCTAGGTAAATAAGTAAGTTATTACCTACTATACTTCGTTTGATTAAATTAAGAAAATTAAATTTATAGTTTTTTTAACGGATTTTGAAAAAATTCGATTTATGATTAACAATCTAAAACCATTAAAAGACTGTACTGTACTGTTAATTTTTCATTTAAACATGTATTTTTTAAACGATTGAATATTTTTTTTACAAAATATCAAAGTTATACCTTTGTCAATATTAGCATCTTTATAGGAAATATTTAATATTTTTTTTAATATGGCTTCGAAACCGATTAATATCCGCTGGATTTTATTTTTGTGTCGCATCAGTTTACGGCCTTGTTTTAAATTGTTAAGTAACGCATATACATAGTTGTAGGCTAGTGCATTTCTAAAGCTTAGAAATTGTAACAAAATTTACCATTTCACCATTTCAATCAATTTTTTAGTTCAATTTCTCATAACAGCGACAAGTATTGGTATTCCATAAGTAGAATGGGAATATACTGTCTTTGGTTTTGGGCAGCTACTATCAATAAATCTCTGTATTTTTATAATGTTCAAAGGGGTTATAGATAATCGGTTGAACATACCTTACTTATAAAGTATCTGTGCTGATAAAGATAATGAATTGAAGAGATCAGTATATCCTAGTAATTTATACGTTATAAATAGTTATAACCCTTCCCGGGACCTATGAAAATCTACCCTGTTAAGGAGAACCCGATCGGTTCAGCGGTTAGCGAGATCCTTCGGTACAAACATACAGACAAACACACAGACACACAGACACACAGACAAATAAACATCCTGTTACTTTATTATAAGGATTTACATAGGGATTTGCAAAATTTGTTTTTATACTGCTTATTCCCATACCAGCTTCCCATGTGAATGAAATTGAAATATACATATACCAGAAACGATCAAGTATAATAGGAGCGAATACTTTAGATTTAATAAATCAAAATAAAGAGAGGGAGCAGATAATAGCAGATAATTAACAAACCATCTACTAAATGCAGAATATCACTATTAACTCCCTGCGTTTTTATTTTTTGTCTTTCGTTTTTCAGCCATACTGACAAATGAGGATTAGCAACATATTACAGACAAATTTCACGAATATTAAATAAAAGTTTTAGAATTGATACCAGTTTTGTTATCCCGTACCTTCGGCACCTAGGGAATAATAAAACTGGTTTTAATCTCATAAATTTTTATTTTAATATCCGCGAAAAGGTGTCCATAATTCGATGCGATAAATAACTATTCTGTTTTTTTTTCTGTAGCTTAAGATTTCAATAAATATTGAACCGATTAAGTTCTCGTTTTTAGGTAAGCTTCACATTGGATTGTTGATGGTTATAATACTCTTCCATTTCCTACCCTTTGAATACAGAGCTCCTGGATGTTAAGGGTGCAACCGCAAGTTTTTAGATAAAGTAATATTTTTATGTAACATTACAATTTTGAAATGAAATTGAAAAGGACAAAATAGAAAGATAAAAATTATGAAAAATTTTTAAAATAGCTTTTATTTTAAACTTCCTGTTACACCTTAGGCGTGCACTGTTATATTACCGACCCAAACCCGACCCCTCCCCCCCCCCTTTATCATTCTTATATTTACATACTCTAAACACTATTTTAAAAATGCTTCAAAGGCTGAATAATTATATATCGCATTGTATGATCATAAACTGCTTGTTTTTTTGCGGCCAGTAAAATAAAAATTATAAGATTACTTTGCAGGGCCCAAGCAACTAAACTAGTAGATTTAGAACCCTCTATCCCCCAACTCATGCACGCCTTACATAAGCCTTGATATTAAAAAATGGTTGAATCATTGAATAGTCAGAATAGTAGAAGGTTACTATATAATGTCCATAGTAGCACAGCAATAACAAACTAAGAATCATTGAATAGTCAGAATAGTAGAAGGTTACTATATAATGTCCATAGTAGCACAGCAATAACAAGCTAAGAATCATTGAATAGTCAGAATAGTAGAAGGTTACTATATAATGTCCATAAGAAGCGCAGCATTAACTGTTGTGTTGTTAAAATGATTTACTCATTTTACAGAAAAAAAATCCTACATAATAAAATAAGAAAAGTATGAACTAAAAAATTAAAAAATTAGATACATGTTAGTAGGTTGAGGGTTAGCAGTTGTACATATTAAATATTAATAACTAACATGATAAACTAACTACACAATTAAAATAACAAGTTTCATTTAGTTTGATGTTAAAGTTTCAGTTGTTAGATTTAGTTGGTTTGATAAACAGCAAGCAAGTTGGGCAGGATTAGATAAATGGAGTTGGAGGGTTCCTAAATTCAGCTTACTGGGCTTTTTGGGGACTTACAAAATTAAGGAAAAATAAAAATTGTAAGGCAGTCTTATAATAAAAAGACTACAAAAGGCTCTCGCCATGATTTGAAAAAAATCACTAAGAGTGCTTCTGCGGGTATAGGGTACCCCATAAATTTATGGGGAAGTCTTAACTAACAAGACAAAGAATAGTAAAGTAAAACTTTTTCAGTATGGCTTTAAAACCGATCAATATCTATTGGATACGAACCGGTTCTAAGTCATACTGAAAAATCATGTGTTGTATCTTTCCAGTATTCTACGAATATTAAAATGTGCAATCATAATATTAAAACCAGTTTTGTTAGCTAATAAAACTAGTTTTACATTTTTATACTTGCGGAAATTTGTTTATAATACGATGAATAACTATTAATTGTTTGTTGAAAAACATTATAAGTCTTTAATTTTGTCAGATATCCTTACTACTGGATGTCTATTTGTGTGTCCGTGTAACGAAGGATCTTGATGAACTGATACCACCACTCTCTCAAGAGATATCACATCTAACAATGAATGAAAATTTTATCTAACTTTTTCTTTATAAAATTAAAATTGCTTCTAAACCTCCCCCCCCCCCCCCTCTATAACTTAGGTTCCTAGTTATTAATAAATCACTGAATATTACATATTTTTTACCTAAATTTCTAGTAATTTTTACACATAAAGTAAACTATATAGCAGCTTTTCCATTAATAAAAATTCATCCATAGCTAAATTTGATTCATCCGTTTTGAAAATCACCGTCGTAAATTATTTTATTTTATTTTATTCATTTTTATATTGCCCTGGTTTTTTCTCGGTGTGCTATCACTTCTGCATAATTTAAATAATTACAATTAAAGTTAAACTTTAAAGCAATAAACGGAAATGAAAAACTATGGCTATCAAGCTACTAAAATACTCATAATGCACTGCTAATTTATTTACTTTTAATTAGCCCGAGATCAGCTTTTAAACTCATTTACTATTATTTGTTTACAAATTTAGCGGTGCTTTTTGAGAGTTTTTGTCGTTTGATAATCATAGTTTCTCCTTTCCTTAGATACTTTTATCAAATCTGGATTTGTTGGTACAAACAAGCGGTGTCCACACTTTTCCACATGTTATTCTAATCTACAGAAGGGGTAATTTTGTTTACTGCAATTAGGTTGATTATTGTCTTATCCCCTAAAATGGTGGAGTTTAATAATGTAATTCGGAATTGATATTTCACCTATTTTCTCATAATATACAAATGTATATGAAGAAAATATAAAAAAAATACAATGAAGTTTCTATAAAAAAGCAGAAATTTAATTCTTTGTATTTTTAAGATATTTGTTTAGAATTTTTTTAATGCGATAAAAAAGAAATTTTCCTAACCTAATCGGATGAAGTAACGTTGAAGAACGGATATAGACGTTGAATGTCAGAATTTTAAGTAGATGCGTTGAAATTTTTAGTTTTGAAAGTACACCTTGGAGGAACTATATTCTGACCTTCATAATAAAGCTATAATATATCCCAGGGGGAATTAAAGCAATACTCCTATTTAGTAGCGCAGCTACTCTACAAACTCTTTGGATGTTCGTCACCAACGAAAATTGAGGAAAAGTGATTTCATGTGGTCAAGCTGCAAACCAAAATATCTTGTTTGTTTTCTATACATGATGTATCCCAACGTAAACTAGCCTCAAACCTGTCCCGAGACTGTAAATGTCCTGTAATTGAAGAGATCTTATGATCATATGTAGTCTACATGCATTTATATATTTCAGATTATATACAATTCTAGATATATATTTGTTAAATAAGTTTAGTTTAAATTCTGGCTATTTGGCAGAAATAATTGTTTTAGATATTTACAAATTCTACATTTAAATTCCGCTACTAATGGATATATTTGTTACTGTTTGTATGTGAGCGTATATTTTAAACTAGAAAAGTATATGAATTACAAAATTTTCACCGAGGGGCTTTTTCACATAAACAATTAACTAAATCAATATTATATTTCAAAAAGCGTAGCTTTTCCCTATTTTTTTTATCCGTTTTACACTAAAAATTTGAATAGTATACTCCAACGTTCAATTTTTAAAAAATCAACATACAACAAAACTTTAATTTCACAACCTTTATCTGGAAGGTTGGACGTCCAAGCTTTCATTTTGAGGGCGATAAATTGAGGGTTTTGATAGGTTTTTAAGGTGTAAACGTCCTAACTGGAAGTCCTAACTGTGCATTGTAACTACAAGACAAGGCATTCCCCCTAATCTAAACATTTTTTGGCGTAAATCTGACAGGAACAAGAAGTAGGAACCATTTTTAACATTTTAGTTATTATTTAGTGTTTGCCGAGATTCTAACCCAAAACCTTCCCATAAGTGCTACGTGTTATGCCAATTACCCTTGTAGGCTATAGGAGGCTGGTAGCGCAGCCACTAATTTAAGGAAAAGTACTAATATTACATCGAAACAATTTTAAATACATGAATATCATGATTATTAATCCTTTATTTATAGTTTTATCCTTTACTATTTTACAAGGAAAAAGATAATACACAATCATAATACAAATATACAATTAAGACTTCAAGACATAGGTCCTGCAATCAAATTAAAATAGTTGGTTGTCTTTTTAGGTGTTATGTGAACTAATACCCTGGTAGGTCTTCAAAATGATTCAAAACATATTTGTCAGGGACGTTGCCGTTCCTGCAACTGGCAGAAATACAGTGGATGTATTTTTGTCAAAATTGTTTGTCTGTATGTAAATTCGACAGTAATTTGCTATATATCGTAGGCATGCTGACAAATATACATCTAACACAGGCATTTAAACATCCAAAATTGTCAATTATACATCTGTTTCTTATAATCTGTTTAAACTTTAAGACAATTAAACATTAGGACAAACTGAAAAGCAAAGTTCCATGGAATAAAAAACAGGATAGTTAAAATCAAATTTACTAATTGGCTCCGTTATTTACTGTGAAAAAGGTACATCATTTAATAAAAGCTTCCTTAAATTTTTTCAATTAAAATAATATTTTATTGCAAAACCAAAATAGATAAACAAAACATCCAATAGATTTTAAAAGGGGGATGGGAGCTGGTTATAGTTTTATAATATTAAAAATTACATGGAAATAAACATTTTTGTAAGAAAATGTCGAGCTATTTACCACATAACATCAATAATTTGTACAATATTTTACTCATATATTAAACTCTATTGGCGGTGAAATTGTAAATGTATATATACTTAGGATTATGATAGTTTTCTTTAGTTTATTATAATGTCTAGTATTAAGGTAAAAGTTTAGTAGCGAAGTAAAATATATCATGTGCAACAAATAGTATGGACATTCCTTGTATTATGGTTACAATTATAGTTATCAAAAGTGTAAGAATTATAGATAATACTTACAAATCTAATCAGTGAATTAAAGAAATATCTAACTATCTTTTTAAATTCTTTATTTTTGTACAGTCCCAAGAGAGGAAGATCATATTTTAAGCAATGGGTTGCTGCATTTTCCTAGCCCTGCTGTATTGTATTGATATCTTGTATTGATAATAAATGTCTACTATACAGTTCACTATTGTTTATTATTAATTAAAATGTATAGGATGTATTTATGACATATAAAAAATTTTAGATGTAAAATTGGCAAGAAATAGATGTAAAATTGACAATTTTGGATGTATTATTGCCTGTGTTAGATGTATTTATGGCGGTTACTTTAAGTATGACTGTATTTTTGGCAGAGTTTTTTACATTTTGACAAAAATACATCCAGATGTATTTCGGCCAGTTGCAGGAACGCCATGTACCCATTTGTCACGCTTAGTAAAGGTTAGGTTGGGTTATGTTGTTTCGGTACGTGGCTGACGTAGACGGCTGATGCCTGACCTACGGCCGTACACAAGATCTTATAGTGCAGACGCACTTAAACCTGCTACTTCCCACATGAATCAAAACTAGTGCAGTTAAAAATACAAGTTTATTGTATGAAACGGTGGGCACTGAAACAAAAAATAACAAAATTAATAAAGATATATTAAAATGTTAAAATGTTTGTAAGAATAAAAAGAAATCTTTTTTCTAATGGACATAATTGTCTTTAAAAAGGTTGCGTGATTTGCAATATATTATTTTATAAGCGTATGAAAAAACTAGGTTTTTTCTCTTCAAAATTAAATCAAAACATAATGCGAGTTTATAATTTATAGATAGAATCATTTTAGACTACTATAAAAATATTCTGGTACAAAAATAAATCAATTACTTGGTCTATTTTAATGAAAATAAGAAAATTAATTTGGCTTCCTTGAAAATATCTTTCCATTCTAATTTAAATGCTTAAAAGAATTAAACATTTACCAAATCGTTGATCATGACAAGCCGGGAAGCACTCAAGGTATATTCAGCATGTATAACACCACATTTCATTGCTATACATGGGTTTTCATTCACACAAAAGCTCCGTACTTATTAAAGGAATAAATCAAAATGGCCCCGCAGCCTTTGTTTTGGCTTGGTGCGCGTTCATTGTTTTGAATGTTGGCGTTCTTCTTACTACCCAATAATGATAAGGAAAAGAAAGAAAGGATAAGGGTTCGAATTCACACGGGAAACATACTATTATACTTCCAATACATATGTAAAGGATGGAAGAGCCCCGCTTATTAGTACCCTGTAGGGACAGGGCCCCTTTAAGGATAAAAATAAGTTTCAGCCTAGATATAATTTGAGTTAAAACAAAAAAAAATCTGTATGTTAAATTAAACAAATAAGATAAGAGGTTTAGTGTTTTTTTTAAGGAAAAAAACAGCTCTAAATCAAACGTAACTAGTGTTCGTTTGCCGACTTTCTTTGCGTGAGAGTTTGTTAAGAACGTAATATTTACATAATGGATACGCCCCTAGATTTGTTTAGAATCGCTTTACGGCGTTAGTGGGAGGGTTGTATGGACATAAAGTGATACTTTCAATCTTTGAAATTTAAAAAAAAAATGGAAACGTTATATCATAATCTATTCATATATCCAACTTTCTATCTATTATTCAATCCAAAAATGTATCTGTATTTATTAATTTTCCTTTCGATTAATCTTTCTATTTTCATACATATATATTTCTTTTATTCATCTACCAAATTATGCCCTTCCTCCCCCCCCCCCCTCTCTCTCTCTCTCTTCCGTATCTCTATATCTTTCCATGTACCTATCTCTTTCTTTTCGTCTATCTTTCTCTTTTTCCAACTACAACTGTAATCCTATGAATTCTTCATTTTAGGTAAGCTTCACATAGCTGTTAGGGGCAAAGTAAATTTGTAAGCTACTCAACTTTCTAAGTATCCATCTATGCAACTATTTTTATGAGTGTTTACTGTCCAAATATTGAAACCATCCAAAGCAGTGGGGGTCGGAATCTTTTAAAACTGCCATATCAGTATAAATATCCATCTATAATACGACTTATGATAAAAGAAACTTGGCATAAATGAAGTGCATAACACTATAGGGGTTTCTAAAATCCTATAAAACCTTTGTTAACAGTCAATTATCAGCTAAATTTGAATATTAACTATGTGTGATGATATTGGGGTGAAAATTGACCTTGGAATTCTCCTACTATGGAAGCAGAATTTAATGATGTGCATAGTGAGTGTTCTTCACACTCACTAATACAAATATTAGCCTGTGTTTTTTTACTGGGTGTCACTTTTTTACCTTTACACACCCCCTTGGCTGTTTTAGAGAGTTGTAGACTTTTCTTAAGGAAGGTATAGAGAGGTGTAATTTTGAATTTTGTCAGAGGGGGTGAATACACCCCCTTTTGAACTTCTCGGCTTTGAAATATTCAGCATTTTTATGTAAATACCATGTAACATATCTGATATATAAAACTAAAGGAGGTGAAAGTTTATATCTATTTTCGGTTCTTTAAAAAAATAGAAAAGATGAAAAAATGCTTTGTATAAATTTGTTTCAATAGAAGAAGGATGGGAAAGATAGCAAAAATATACTTTTTTGGTAGATTATGGATATGGAGGCGTGCGAAGGGGGTTGAAGTGGGTTTATGGCACTTCCATGGTAAAAATAAAGAGTATTTTTTAAAAACCAAAATCACTACGTCAAAAATTGACAGGGAAGTGTGTATTTTTTGAGTGCGCTTCGCGCAACCATAAGACAAATTATATGCAAGTGTCATAGAAAAGTTTTGAATGATTCAAAAATATTTTACGTCCAGAGATTTTAAAGACTTGATTTAAATATTAATCATGTTAGAATTGTCCTATTGTTTATTAATCTTATATTAAGATTCTTGCTACAATAAAGTACAATCTTGAGTATATAAACATTCATAATAACGTCTATTTTAAGATTTGATCCTATATTAGAATCTAACATTCTTTATTATCGCTAATATTCGTTTGTTACTTTAACTAATTTTTTAAAATTTGTTTGTAGCTAAACTATAGATATAATTAACTCTATCATTCCGCCCGTCCCACAGTAAGAAAAATGGAGGAAAATTCGATTTTCTTGGCTGCTATGTAAGATTGTCTTTGTTGTATAATTGTAATCAAATTTGTTAGATTATTATGAATTATTTAAATGAAACCTTGAGACATTAGAATGGCCTTGACATTGACAATCGTCGCCAAACAAATAAATGGTGTGACATTACTTCCACTGCATATTTGTTCATATTCTCAAGACACAATCTTTTATTTTTAAGTAACAGGATGTCTATCTGTCTGTGTCGGCGTGTGTGCCTGGTCCGATATGTCTCTTCTTTACATTGAAGATTTTTAAAGGGGGGGCGGGAATATCCCCCCTTCCCAATGGAAATAGCCCCTAGAAAAAGTCCACCCCCCCCCCCACAATTTTTCCTTAATAAATCTAAAACTGAAAAGTTGGGTCAGATTCTCCCTTCCCCCACCCTCTTATTAAAGTTTTTCTGGAGGTCTCTGGGGACGAAATCGCTAGTAGTAAATTAATTAATTAATGAAGAGAGCAAGGCAAAGGAATAAGTGAAATCTGTGCTGTAATAATAATGTTTGGTTCTGGTAATTTGTTAATGTGATACATTAGAAAGGCCTTGACAGACTCGTCTCAAGGTATAGCTTAATAAATATTTTAGTGTTTACTCAAAACTACCAATAATTCCTAATTCTAAAGTAGCAACAATATATGTGTCTGCCTTTTTAAAACCAGTATTTAGATCTTTAAGACATTTAAAAATCTGGTAATATTTTTCAGAAAACCATATCATTACTTTTTGACAGGTTTTATGCCATTTGAAATTTAATCTAGGAAGTTGGAGATTTGAACGTCTGCATAGAAAAAGACAGAATATAGAAAGAAACTTATTTGTTTATTTAAAAAGGAAGTTATATTATTAATTAAAGTAGTGAGGTATTTTTGTTTGAAGCTTAAGATTTTGTTAGCTACAGAACATGTTGAGTTTTCCCTCTTTTTAAGAAAGCTTCACATAGATATTGGGATGGTTTTTGCCTATTTATTTATTAATCTAAGCCTTGGGATGGTTAAACTCTATTTGCTGCACCCATCTTACCCCCTTTGAAGACTGCGTCCCTAGATGCTAGGGGCGCATCTGCTTTTAGAAAAAATCAAGAATTTAGAGAGATAAAAATAGAATTAAAAAAAAAATTTAAGTTACAATATTAGTAACAATTTAAGTTTAATTATAATAACATCTAATTCTTATCAACCTATGAGAGAAAATAATAAACATTCCTTAAGTTGATATGTGATATAAGTAATGAAGGCAGGGATTAGACAATTAACGATAAATAGATTTTTCCTTAGATTTACCAATGTCTTCCTTGAGTATCCACTGGCGGCTTCACCCCTAGCCTCTAGGGGCTTTGCCCCAAGAGGTAATTAAAAAAAGAAAAAATTAATTTGTAAATTTTTTTTTAAAAAATCAAGTACCTTATGAGAAGCCCCTACTCCTCCACTCATTTTAAATCTATTTAAGATTATTGGGTGAAGTTTAAGTTTGGACACTGCAAATTTAGAATCAACCAATTAGAATTCAATAAAAGTACCTTAATATTTTGAACCTACGAATGAGATAACGTGGTTATAACCTTAGGGTACCAGTAAAATTTACCAGTCCAATGTCCTCCTCCCTCCCTGTCAATGTGAAGATTTTATGAAAGATGTAGACTATATTAACAAGATTTCAAATCAACATACCTTTACATTATTTACATATATTTGGGGGGTGTGGCTCTGAAAGTGTCCCAAGGGGTGAGGGGGGGGGGCTAGTTTTCCAAAATAGTTTACATGTATGTAAAGAAAGCTTTACTGTAAATGAGGACGATATCAGTACTGCGGTTAGTGATATCTTAAGCTGCAGACAAACAAACATCCTCCTACTTTTATGAACGGACATATTTTCTAAGTACAATTTTTCTATTGACATCATTATAGTGTCGACTATATTGTATTATATAAAAGTGGTCATTGCTAACATATTAACGATGTAATATTATTCTTATGACTTTATGACAACATAATAATTCAAAACTAAGCCAGTTTTATAGTCTAATTTCTTACCACATACTTATTCTATCATGTTATCTTTCTCTTAATGGCAGGGTTCTAAGGATACAATTTTATACAAAATAACAATAAACTAAGTGGTATTGCATTCAGTGAACTGTGGCGTTATTTCAATGACTCAAGGAGCCACTGCTCGTATCGGTGTACCCTCGCGTCCGCAAATAAATTACAACATCGCACTAATTTCAAATTAATCCTTGCCGCTTTTTTATCAATAGATATAGAAATTGGTCAATCTGGCCCCACTTAAAAAAGGATTCCAAGCAGACACACCCTTTTATTTATTTATGGTTATATACGATTCATTCCAATATACAAGTAACGAACTTTTCGAAGATATGATTTCCCGAAAGGTATCTTTATCCTACAAAATTCAAGTATTTAAAGCTGACTCATTATGCAAATAAAATTTAAAACTAACTGAACTGTTCCACCAAAATCGCTCCATAATGTGGAAGGTTTGGTCCTTTATTGTTTTCCTATTTTATGATTTAGACTCTTTCTATATCTAAAGATGGATATAGAATATGTGAATTTTTGTCATCAATTTTGGTTGCTAATATAGTCATCATATATTGGTAAATACGTTCCTCCATGGTCCGGAAAAGTATGGGGCAAAATCATAATTAAGGTTGGGGTAGGGGCTATTGCTATATTAGCCAGCTGGGAAAAACATTTCATCTCGGAATGCTAGAATCCTTCGCAATATCCACGTATTCTATATCCATTTTTCTGTAATATATTTAATATTGTGTCATTTTGCGAATATGCAACACTATGCAGAAATATATGCACACCTCGTGTATCTTCTATTCATGACAGCCTAATGTCCTTAATCTACGAATCTCAAATCTTTAGAAGCCAAGCCACAATGAGCCAAATTTTTGGCAAATTTTCTTTGAACTTTAGAACATTTTTATACAACGTTTCGTTGTTTTTGTTATCAACAAAGACATATAAACCATATAAACAAGAATTTTATATTGTACTTATACTTTATCCTTGTGTGTTACCAGCTTTTAATAATTTACATTCAAATTCTTTAAATTTAATAACCTTTGATATACCTTAATTATTAGTTTAGACCTGTACAAAATACAAAATTGTAGATTTTATCTAAATTTTTCATAGTGAACAATTTCATTAATAGGTACATTCCAACAAAGTCTCGAACCTTGCGGAGCTACCACCCTGTACTCTATATAACCTAACCTAACCTGACCTCAAGTAATAAAGAAACAAACTACCCACCCCCTCTCTCATTTTCAGGTTTATGTGATCGACAAGGTACTTTGGGGGAAAGCACCCATTCTAATATTGAAACTTTGATTTATATCTTTTTTCCATATAATCATAATGTATTTTTTAAAATTAATTTATACAATTAAAAACTTAGTTTTAACCAGAATTAGCTCAATGTGAGGGTCGGCGGCAAAAATATCAGATTTAAACCCTTATGCATACTAACTCATTCGAATACTAATATGTGAATCTATCTACCTTATTTGATAATATACATAAAAAATAATATTTATCTTAATTTATCTAAACTATATCTACAATTTATCTATCTTTGTATCTATCTATTAGAAACCTTACATCATACTATATTAGAATTTAGAATATTTAAGGTGTTTATCTATCTATCCAAATTTCTATCTAACTATTTGACTCTTATCATACTTACTGGAATACCAATACGAAACCGATTGATATACGCTATATTAGAATTGGTTATTATACTGAAAAATCATGTATAGTATCGTATTTTTCGTATCAGGAGGCTAACAAAACTGGTTTTAATAACTATTCTTACTTAGTAGGCGTAAAAATCACATTTCCCCATTATGAAAATTTTATTTTCTCTAAACAATATGGCTCGGGATGAAAGACAGACAAGCAAAGGTATCATAGAGTAGATGCGGATTGTTCTGGGAAATATATAAAAGTATGACCTCATCCATAAAAGCGAATACCTAAAATCAGAGAGGAAAAAAACAATAACACTTATAGGAACTTAATAGGCATAATATTAATTTACAAGTCTCAACGAAAGTGTGCATAAATTAGTTGCATAGTTGCTAAATACAGAATACTGTTTAAGACCATACTTTCATTTATAGGGCTTCATTCAATAATTATGGACATTTTACCTTGTTGTCCTAGAAATCATTATTTCCAAAATCAGATTATTATCATACAAAAAATATTGTCAATGCACTGACTTTCTGGTAAATATAGGATTGCTTTCCACATCGTATCTGGGTCAGGAATCATAGTACAAAGTTGAAATCGATAGAAAAATTCGAACATATTCAATTTTCTAAAGCTGTACGCTACGAAGGACTGACTGAATATAATTATAGAAAATGATCGCATCTAACAAAATTTTTCTGTATGCAATTTTACTACATCGTCATGTAGATAAACACTGAGAGATCCTATTGTATCTGTTGGACCCGCGCCAGTAGTGTCTGGGGCAACATGTCCGCTTGCTGTCTGGCAGGTGTCAGGATCGAGTCTGGACGCCATTCAATAAAAGCTAAAAAAGTAACCTAAATACTTCTGCACGTGACTTATATTAATTTTTCAGCTTGGGGTGGGGGAGAGGGGACTTAGTGGTACAAACACATTAAAAGGGAAATCACCTCAATATTTTATGTTTGAATGATATGAGAATATTCACTGTTGAGAGTTTAATATGGTAAATAAAGGGGCAAAAAAGTCTGCTAAGAGCCTTGTTTACACAATAAGTGATTTTAATTAAATCTTCGATGATAAAACTGCAAAGATGTGTAGTTATTATCCTATCATATAAAGTAGTAAGCTCTTTTGTAGCGAATAATCTCGTTAACCGATATGGTTCCCTTTCACAGTGAAGCTTCTCATAGGTCCTGAGATGGTTTTTGGCTATTATTCTGCCCTTCCATATCCCTTCGAATATAGAGCCTCTAGATTCTAGGGGTGCAGCCGATAGTCTTAATATAAAGATTTTTTTGTCAGTGTTGAGATCTCACTAAACGCTGAATATTAACTCAATTGAGTTCTTCGTTTAAGAAAAGCTTCACATAGGTCTTAGCATAGTTTAAGGAATGGATATATTATGTCTTAGATCACATAACAGATTTTCATTTTCTCTAATAAAGCGGGCTAAAATTACGATAACCTCTCCCACCTCCTTTACCCCATCATCTCCCCAGCTACTGGATGAAAAACTGACCAATAAATGAGTTCCATGTTAGCAAGAAAAATTGACGACAATTTTCCCCCTGTCATAATATCCACGTATATTATAGATCAATTGTTTAAGGATATTTCTAATTCTTGGGAATTAGGATGGATTTTGTCTATTTTTCTGCCAATCTTTCCACATTTGAGTGTAGTGTAAAAGATTGCCTATTTGTCTGTATGTACTTTGTGTCCAGTAAGATTTCGTGAACAGCCAGACCTGATATATCATATATTCAACATTATTCTGGCTTTCTTTGTGGGAAAGGTGGCTGCTTCTTTGATCCGACCCAAAGAAAAAAAAAACTATCCCCTAAATACTTTCTACTTTAAAATTATTATAAGTATAAACACAGTTTATTTCTTTAACTTTTTATTGATGGAAGACATATGTTTCTCTATAAAAATAGAGCATCAGTTCCAATTAAGATGTATAAAAAAAGGGTTAAAAAATATATGTCCTTGCATTTTGAATCCTTTTAAAAGACTAAATAAGAAAGAAGTGTTAGAAAATTTAAAATAAGTCTGCTATCGTGCGTTAAGGCCAATAAATTGATTTTCTCGGCTGCTGTATCAGATATAATTCCGATTTATTTAAGAAAATCTGCGGAAGTGAATGCACTCTTGCCAACCTTTATATGAATTTTAAGTAGGCCTAAACTCAGTGGGAAATCTTTGCTTTTAAATATATGATAAAAGGTGTTCTTTCTAAACGGAATTATATTATAAAATGTTAATCTATAATTTTTGCATGTCTGGCGGCTGTCCGTACGTCACACTCCAGCTTGTGTCGCATGCACCGGATTTTGTGAGAGGGTGTGCGAAGCGCAACGAAATTTGACAACTGAAAGAATAAAAGCACTGGAGATTTAAAAAAGGTTTAGGGGGGATACATTCATAAACCCTTTGGATTTTTTGGATTAAGAATTAAAATTGTTATATTATCAACTATGATTTCATTTCATTAGTCATGTTAGCTTTGTATGTGTCGTTACTAGGTTTCTCCTACCATTTGGTATGTTTTACTACTGTTTCCAAGCCAAGGCATTTCCTATTCTCTTGGAATTTTATTTACGCATCTGATATATCACCTGAGAAATTGTATGCTGTTCTAAAGAAATATATCTAACATTTACCAGGCAGAAGATTTGGATGTGCATTCATTTCCGCACATCAAATTAACAAATCTGCATATTTACACAGTAGCAAAAACTGTCCATTGCTATTTAAATGGGAAGCTTTTCCATAATTTTGGTTTGTACGTCTGTCTGTCCGCAATTTTGCAATTGTCCTATGAACTGTTCCAAAAATAATTTTAATAGGATAATTTCTAAGTTGTACATTATAACAGGAATCATCATCCAATTGTCCTGAAAGTTTGGATGATGATTCCTGTAATAATGTACAACTTAGAAATTATCCTATTAAAATTATTTTTGGAACAATAATTCATAGGAAAATAAGGTACACTCATTTAAGTCCTAAAAATGTTAGTAAGTCCTTGTGTAGTTACGAATTTTTACAACAAGTTTATATACAAATTTGTTTATACTTTTAAATTAATATTCTGCGTATCAAGTTTTGATACTCATATTTATGTTCATTTGTTCTATCGATTTATTTTACAGTTTCGCATTTATAGATGTATTCATCCTTGTTGCTTTTTCATTTAGAAATCCTACTTTTTTATATGCTATTGTATCAGAATATGAAATATGATTGAATAATATACGGAAGTTATTGCACACTAAAGATTTCATATCTTTAAAACAAATGTTTTGATTTAAATTCGATCTTATATCCTAGTCATTTCTCAACAGGCTTGAAAAGGAGGATGTCAAAAGGGGGGAGGCAAGCCATTTAAAACACTATTTGTATTCTGTCGATGTTAACTTTCAATGTTTTATGTCGACTATAATAAAAGATCGTGGCAGATTTAATATCGACATGTAAACATAAAATTTTGGACAATATTTACGTCGACTACTTATGTATGTTAAAGTACATAAAATTAAACATTTTTAAAAGCGAAGCTTTTTTATAATTAGGGTCGGTCCGTCCGTACGTCTGTAACGGATAGTTTTTGCGTTAATTTAGGCATGTTAGAATTGTCCTATCGATTCCAAAATTGGCATGGTCAAGTTTAGTAGTTGGGTACGATTTAGAAAGCGTAGCAACTCTATAATCATTACCAGAATGTCCGTACGTCAATTTTAAACATGTTGATTTTTTTACTCTTTTAACATCAAATTTTTATGTGATCTAATTATCCGATTTATCTGATTTTTGGTATATTGATTCCTGGTACAACAAAGTGTAATGTTATAAGCGAAGCAACTCTATAATTAAGTCCTAAAAATTTAAGTATGTCAATAAACATTATCCGGTATCAACCAGTTTTTCAACAAATTTACTTACAATTTTTCTTCGGCTCTTATGCATTTATATTCTGATTTTTCAGTTCTGACACTATACAAGTTTTATGGATGTTGTCATCCTTATTTGACCACTTCTAGTTTGAATCAACCAATCAAGATTAAATAAAATTCCTCATAGTTTTAAACCCGAATGATTTATAAAGTCTCCAAAATTTTATCAACACGTTTTCTAACTGATTGGCTTAAAAACGATGGGGTCTTTATTAAACTTATATTGGATACTACAAATTCTACTTTAAAACTTTCCATCAATAATTTTAATCTACAGAAGTTTTAATTTTGTTTATCGTCCATTGTCTTATTCCTTATAAAACCTCAATAAACTAAAATAACTGCTACCGTTATTTCTGTGTGTGTGAAGTAGCTACACGACGGAATGACGCACTTACAAACCCTGATTAAAGAGTAGATGTGCCACTAGCAAACAAAATGCAGTTGCATTATTTTGTAACTGTTCAAAATCCGCTCCAAAAAAAAGTTTAACATTAGAATATGTAAGGCAATTTTATTTCAGCCGAAAGTGGAACACTAATTTTTGTTTAAGCGTATGTGTTGGTTAGATTAGGGGTTAAGGTTAAGAGAGTTAAGCGGGGTTTTAAAAATTCATAATTTGAGGGAGGTTGGAGGAGTGTTATATAGTCAACTTGTTGAATAAAGGAATTTAACCGAATGTAAGTTTTGGCACTATTAAGTCATCTTTTATTCAAAATATTTGTATGATTGCCTTTTAATGTGTTAAATTTGATCCATTTCATGAAAGAAAAATTTATTAAAATGCCTGTACTCATAATATTAATAGAATAACGACACCTCGATAATTTGTCAGCAATGACCAATTTTGTTTTATGCCACATAGTCTACATTAAACTTTTAAGTGGAGTGGAAGGTAATCCCCGACCCCCCCGGGGCCCCCCCCCCCCCAAAAAAAAAAAAATAATAATGATTTCGCTTTAATGCAAGGTTAATGCTCTTATTTTTTAAATATTACATAAATTTATATCATTTTTGAGTTTTTAGCCCTTACAGAAAAAAATAAGGTGGGTAATTTTACCACCGAGGTCACCCTTTTTGAAGTTAAAAAAATTGCCTTTCAAATGAAATTACTCCCTTACCCTAAAATTTTTAACTCCCTCCCCCCCCCCCCCCCCTCAAAAAAATGCTTGAAGGAGGTCGACCAATGACTAGAATTGATTATTCAGTAACTTGTTGGTATAGTAAAACAAACATGCATATGAATATATAAATATACAGGGTGTCCCGTACAAAAAAAATTTTTAAATCGTCTATTAATCCATAGAAACTAAGCTATCAAAGCAAAGTTTCTTTTATAATCAGTATTAAATTCAATAATATCAACCCGTTATTACCTTGTAATTTTGTATTTCTGTCTACTTTGCGGATTTTTTCATCATTTTCACAAAAAAAACGGCCAGTAGAAGCCTTCATATTTTACTAAGATAACTCAAATATTAAAAGATTAATAAGCGTTAAAACACCCTGTATGTATGTATCAGGATAACACTCTGAGTCTATACTCCCATGTATGTATTTTTAGTAACTTGTTGGTTTGATAAAGCGAATTCAACCCCCAATTGCCCCTTGAGGCCTCTAGGGGGCGTATCCGATAGTATATAATAATTTGTAAAACTAAGTTTTTCTAAAGTTCCTTGCGTGTCATAAAGATGTATTTTTAGTAAATGATTATAAAATCTATAAAATGGTCATCTCGCTTAAAAATATTTACAAGTATATGAATATTCATGATATTTACAAAGGCTGTTTTCTTATGCTTTAGAGAAGTTTGGGTGTCAAAATTTTCGGGTGAGCTCAGCGCACCCCTCTGGCAAAACCCTGTTCACGCCAGTGGATTATGTTTAGAATTATATAAAGGGTATATTTTAATAAGCATTTTATATTTTTGTTGCAAATTTTATAAATTGGCTTAATTAGCAAATGTTTATTTAGAAATAAAATTAGGTTGAGAATAATGAAAAACACCTCCTAGGGATCCATAGATGATTGAACTATTCCATCAAAAAATCAGCTGAAAACCTGCCTACAACAAATATAATATTTTCTGTATGTTCCTGTTTTTTTAATGGTTTACAGACACTTACACAAATTTTAAAAATATCACAATAATAAGATTTTCAGCTTTTCTAAAGTAAAGACTGTTGAACTCAACTTTGTAAAAAGTGTCAAAGGATTACCTATTATTCAAATTCAATTTTTAACATTCAGTTTCAAGCAAAGCCAAAATTATAATTACCAAACAATAAGCCTCTGCTCTGGCGTAATTGTCAGCATGTCTGCTTGCTGTGAGGGTCGTGTTGTGTTTGTGTCTGGTCTGGTCCATTCTGTGTCATACTAGAGACGTTAAAAATTGTACATACGCGAGTACGCGACATTTATTATAGTAGTGGTAATATATTGGCCCATAAACAGGCGTAAGTCAGTACCATGCATTGTTAGAACCATTCAAGAACAGTGCAATTGGTGGGTTGGTTATCTGTTAAATGTTAATTAACCTTAGTCTAATTGAGTTAGAGTACCTCATGGCATGGCAAGCGGATGATGCTCTGGACTCTCTAGATGATCACTTTGCGGTAATGAGCTATATTCCCAAAATAGTTGAGCCCAATCGGTTCAGCGAGTACCGAGATTTTAAGCTTCTGACAGACAGTTGAAAAATAATTCTTTTGTTGTTTTGGTCTGAAACTACCATTTAGCATTTTTATTTTTTGTAACGGTTTAAAAATATATCTTATCTTTTAAATCTTTGTGCTTTCTTTTTGGTTAAATCAAAATAAAAGTCTCATATAAGCTCTTCAATGACTGATTTAAAAAAATAACTTTTATGTAATACCTAATAGTCAATTTTAATTTGTTGCAAAACTGCTTAAATACAGGATACTGTTAAAGGACATTTACTTACATTTGTAGGACTTAATTATGGAGAAGATTAGCTCATAACATTGTACTATATTGTCCTAGAAATCAGTATTCCAAAAATAAGCTGAATAGGATATTAATATCACATGAAATTTTTTGTCTAAAGTAAAAATCATCATATTTTAAATGGACGTACAGAATTTCTGGTAACGATCATAGAGTTGCTTCGCTTTCTATATTGTTATAGGAATCATCATGCAAAGTTTGAAATCGATAGGACAATTCTAACATGTCTAAATTAACGAAAAGAGTTAACCTTTACAGACGGACGGAGGGACCCTTCCTGATTACAGAAAAGCTTTACTTAAAAAATGTTAGATAGATTTGCTAACATTTCTGGCTATTCTGCTTACGATTAATACCACCCTTGTTGCTTTTTAAATTTTGTTATGTAGGTAATAATTTAAATCGCTTTCTACCCAATACAAAATTGTAAAGTCATCTTCAATTATTTTAGGTGACAAAAATTATACCTTTTCTAGTTATCATTATCAAAGCTAAAATTTTCTAAAGGTAATGTAAGTTCTTTTTTTTAAATATTAACTGTTAGCTTTTTTGTAATATACCTAATTTTTTTTATAGTAGGTAACAAGTAACTAAAACCCCGACTACAGCAGACAGCCAACCGTTTGATTGCACGACTGTCCTGACTGTGCATAATAATAAATTGGGTATTGCGTAGCTTCGCAGGGTAAGGTAACCGTATATACAGTCCTTGCAGGGTAAGGGAAACCCGCATGGGCTGCGCACAGCAAAAAACCTACCACTCCATATTTTCAATTTATTTCAAAAATATGTAGGAGAGTGGTATGAGTGCAGACACTTTGTGTGAAAGAACCCAGTTTAGGTATAGGTTTCAAGTAACATTATCAACATGTCATAATACAACTATTAAAACAATGTCAATGCACCTTAACCTAAGCTAGCTAGAAAACTTTTATGTTTTCCTTGTTCATACTTGATGTGTAATTAAAGGACATGACATGATTTAATGTATAATGAATTATAAATTAAGATTTCCCCAAATAAAGTTTTTAGAAATTGTAAAAGAATGGAGAATACATTAATTAACCCTACATTGTTCCCTCCATTCCTGAGGAAATAACGATTATTATTAGTTTTCTATATATGGCAGTGTTTACGGTTTTATACACTAGTGTCAAAACAATATACGACATTTTAGAATTTTTAAAACTAGGGTGTACCTTTTTTGGTCGTTTTAAACTTATTTTGATGATTCTCTTTACAATGAGTTAAAAACTCTGTAATTTTTGATAGAATAACCAATACTAGCGGCTAATATAGGCTCCTTGGTGCTGGAGGGTGTTGAGTCGAACCAACCCCCACCCCCCCACCCCCCCCCACCCAAGGACGTCCAAGGGATGGGGAAAAAATGTACCCCTGCCAACAGATTTCAGGGGGGGTAACCCCCCCCCCCCCCCCCAAGTAAATTTTACCCCCGGGGTAAATTACCCCCCCCCCCTATTCAATTTTAGTTTTAAAAAGTAAAATCAAAATAAATGAAGGGACATTTTTTTTAGGGGCCATTTATACTGGGAGGAATTAGTAATAAACTTTCCTTTATATAAAAGATACATTGTAAAGAAGAAACATTCGGTTCAGCGGTTAGCATTATCCTTTGGTAAAGACACAGAGATAGACATTCTGATACCTATAAATATGATGATTTAAATTAAGCTATTTTTATTTCAGTCTAGCATCTGCGAATTTCTCAGTATGGGGAAAAAGCTGTATGACGTTACTTTTTATCGATAGGACATATATGAAGATTCCCTAAATAATATCTTGTGAACAGCAATAATTGTTTTTTTTAAGCGAAGCTTTTCTATATTTAGGGTCGGCCCGTCCGTCCGTTCGTCTGGAACGGTTAGCTCGTTACGTTGATTTAGGCATGTTAGCATTGTTCTATATATTTCAAACTTTGCACTATGATTCCTATAACATAGTATAACAAGGCACAATGTTATAGGCGAAGCATCTCTCTAACAAAATCTAAAAAATATAAGTATGTCCTTAAATAGTATCCAGTATTCAAGCAGTTTTGCACCAAATATACTTAAACATTTATATTATATTTTTACAGTTCTGACACTCAGCTAGTGGTAATGTTTGTTTGTACTTCCTTTTTAGAGCTTTTCTTTTATTTAAGTTGTTATCCTTGTTATATTTGAATATATTTTCTTGACTCCTATACCATGAGGTAAATATTACCGATTACGGTTTAATCCGATTTATATTAAGTGTAACATAATGTCTATAAAGGACATTCCTATTTTTAAAATTATTTTAAAACTTTTATTTTTGTTTTACATTAATGGATGTAGAATAAGTGAATATTGTGAAAGATATAACCTATAATTTCTTTTACATTTTAATTATAATTTTTCTTCTAAAATACGTCCAGTATTCAACCTTGTTTTTAAACTATAGCTGTTTATAGTGCCTATTAAAAATTACGTCATACAGTACAAAAGACCAGTGATAGGCCAATACACAGACTATATTCCCAATGGCAGGCCAGTATACATTTAAAAGACCAGTATGGCGTCATTTTTATAGGCACTATGAAAAAGCTTTCTTTAAACTAAAATATTGGAGTGTCCTACCATAATAAACTATATATATATTATATATAACATCAGGGATTAAGGGAGGGGACAATGGATCAAATATTCAATTTTTAGGAATCTCAGACTTTGGGTACTGGCTTAAAAGGGAATGTGCCAGAATTTAGCAGTTTCTGACTGAGTTTGGGTACTAGCGCATGAAATGCCGCTACTTGTTGTGTTTGTTTTGAATATAGCAGACAGGGAGAAGGGAGGTGGGGGCAAGGGATATAACTACATGTTGTGTTAGTTTTGAATGTAGCAAACGGGGAGAAGGGAGAAGGGAGGTGGGGGCAAAGAAAATAAACAGAATAAAAAGGGGCAGTCATATTCTTGCCCAACCAGCTAGCAGCTGGCTGGGTCCAATAATCTTGTAATATAAAAATCACACCATAAAACCTCAATATATTTCATCAAAAACAGGTTGTGATTTCACTTTACATGACGCTATGGAAATATATTATTTAATTAACAATCCCTTGAAAATTTCCTCATAATTTATTGGATTAATCTGGATTTCATGGCCTTTCTTTGATAACTCTTAAATTGAATTAATTGCCCATTGTCCCCTCCCTTACTATAACATAGTTTTCATGATTTCTCTTTATGGATATCAACTTTTTATATCAACTCCTCCCCCCAATAGAAAAAGTGAGCCAAAGACCGATACTTTTAATTTATGTTACCTTAGTTCTTTGCTAAAATTTGGATTTGTTTTGATTTATAAATTCTGTAAATGGCAAATTTACTTTATTTCATCTACAAAAAAAATTATTGGGCCCTCCACCCCCAATACCTTTTAGGGGGTGAGGGAAGGGAGGCTGAGATTATTTTTAATTATTAGTGTTAAAATATACTAAGACTAAGTACTAAGACTTGAAATATCCATATAATACGAAACAGTGGCGTGCAATGCAATTCACCTGGTCAGGGGGGGGGGGTGAAGGGTTAAAATATCATGTTTAAAGGAGGTGTAGTCCGCAAGCAATTAACTACAGAAATGTATGATATTAGAAGATAAGTCAATAATCAGTTAAAAACAACATGGTCTAATATAAAAAGCGCTTAATATGAATAAATTAGGTCTCTAGCAGGGTGTGCAGTTAGTTCCGTATATGTTTTATAATAAAGTAATTGCATATTGATACAACAGCACACACTGACATGACGTCTCCCCATTGCTTCACCCTTATCATTTAAAGAAAAAAAGTTTAGTTATTTAGTTATGCGAAAGTGAGTGCACACTATTTCTCAATTGTCTTAGCATATTTAAAACTTAATCTCACATATTGTGGGGTTGGTGCAAAAAATTCATCATAATAAAGGAAATGTAAGATAATCTTTAATTAAATAAAAATTAGTGGATAAGAAATCCAGTCCATGGTTCGTGTTCCTCACTTTTAACTTTTAAATTTTTATAAAAACTTCAGTAAATCACCAATTTCAGCATTTCATTTTTTAGGTCCTCAAAAGGCCACTTTAATTTAACACCTACAAAAAATATTAAGAGAGGCTGTGTTTTTTTAGAGGATTTTATCAACCTCCCCCCCCCCAAAAAAAAAAAAGTGTATTATCAATACAAAATATAGGTTTCATCGTATTTAAGATCTTAAGTAGCATTTGGCGCACAAGCATCTCAGTAAAGAATAACTATGAGAACCCTATTGAAAACTTTATAGTGTTAGATTAACCATATGCTTTTACTGCCCGTTTGTATTACCTTAAAAATTATAAAAAAAGAAATTGAACCTTATTAAAAGTGAGGCTTTTCTATAATCATGGTTAGCTTATTTCCGTTCGTACGTCCTTTTAAAACTTGTTGATTTTTAACCTTTTTCAAAACAATTTATCTAATTTTTGGAATAACGATTCCTATAACATCATGGTGTAATGTTATAAGCGAAGAATCATTATAATCAAGTCCTAAAAATGTAAGTATGTCCTTAAGTGATATCCTTATTTGAAGAAAAAAAAAATACAATTTTATTTATACGTAGCGGGACTAAGTGTTTCAAAAATCAGCCATGTTGCGTCATAAAAATGAGAGATTATCCATCTCTTTCTTAGGGGTTTTCTTTCCCACTTCTCCTCTCAACTCTCTCATTTTTATGACGTCACATGGCTGTTTTTGAGACACTATGCCCCACTACGTTTTTACTCATACATTTAGATTCTGCTTATGTCAGTTTTGACAATCTACAAGTGTGATAATGTTCGTTTGTCCTACCGTTCCAGAGCTTCGCTGTTATAAATGTTGTTATCCCTGCTTTGTTATAAATAATTGTGTTTAGAAGTGTGTTACTTAGTATCTACAAAACTGCTATCTTTCACTAACACAACCTAGCGGCGCTCAAACAAAGCAAAAGAATATTAAGGAGGGAGGGGAAATTGTGCTCTTTACTTCACCAGTCCCATAAGTTTTATAATAACGTTTTCTTATTCATTGGCTAAAAACTTTTGGAACTTTGATTGAATTTTGATTGGTTGGTTTATTAAGTTGAATGATCAACGTTTCAATGACTAAAACGGTCCAGGGATAAATGAAAACTTAAACCAATTTAGCTAATTAAGTTATCTTAATTGACAAGCATACATATTTTTATAACATGAAGAACCATTTTCTAAATTTTGGCGGAATATCCTGTGATATAAAATTGGGTTACCATAAATTTGCTACGTTTTTGTCTCACACCTCATATTAATATGTATTAATCAGCAAGGATATAGGGATGGGGCCATGGATAATAATTTAGCCTCTCTCTGATTTATATAGATTTAAATATTAAATGGTGGTTTTAAAATGAAAATTATACTTCAACCTCAGTTTATAAATTCGTTCGACCATTTGGAGGTTAATATTGAATCTTGATTGGGTTGTACAAAATGACAATACCCAAAATTTACGCATGGGGTAATTTTGTTCATCATAATGAGTGGTTTAATCCCTATATTTATATAAATACTTTCCCTGTACAAAGTTATGAAATATTTTAATCTGAGTTTTTCCCCCTCGTTAGCAGCGCAACTTCTTTACAACTAGGGCATTACCTTACGTCAGTTATATAAAGTACATAGAATCAACGCATACAACCAACAAGTAAAATAAATCTAAATAATATATAAGGGAGGTTGTCAATTTTACGATGTATTGCCCCCCTAACGACAGCTGAAAAACACGTATAGGTTTTGGGTTTTTTTCTGAATTGATTTCATTGTTGGTATAAGCTGGTTTCCACCCCTTAAGTCTTAAATAACACCCCTCTTGTTGTCTATTAAACAAAGCTCACACCCACCTATACACCTTTAGGTTTTGGTCAAAGGGGGTATCAAAGTTTTTGGGTGCTCTTCACGCACCCCCTTGGCAAAACTCTATGCACGCCACTAATCTCCTCTCTTTAGTAATTAGTAATATAAACAAATATTGTAGCTTTTTTTGCTGCGCTACATAATGCTTATGACACAGTTGTCCTTGTTTAATATTATGCAGCTAATCAAAATTTCTTAATTAGTATTTTCAAACTTTCTTTTGTAATAATTCAACACATTATCTTTTATTATCAAAGATACCCTACAATTAAGGCATGTTTGTATGTACACTTTTTATCTGTACGTCCTAATTGATGAGAAATGGTTTTTTTGTGTAAATTCCTCTACAATTAGTCAGAATTGAATATAATAAAGGTCAGGACTGACATACTATCGACATGCCGTTCTTAGATCTTACTGATGTATAAGTAGATATTCTTACCAACATTCACAGTACAACAACTCTAATAAAGACATTATATAAATATGTTTCTAATTTAGATATATATTTTCCAGCATGGCTTTGAAACCGCTGGATTAGAACCGGTACTATTTCGTAGAGAAAAATCATGTATTGTATCGTATTAAAGACACCTTTCTACTAATAATAAAATTAATACTAGCTTTTTGGTACCGAAGGCCGAATTAATCTATACTTTACTATCCGCGGAAAACTATCTATAATAAAATGCTATAAATAACTCTTCTCTCCTATATTCTATGAATTATCCAATATCAAGGAAGGAAAAGAATACTGCTGGTTTCAATAATCCCTTCTACCAGGAAAACATTAACCTTAAGGTTTATTATTTATCTCCATTTATATATCCCCGAGTCATGGCTTTTATTAAAGACATGGATAATTTGGTCACATAAAATTAATACAAGAAAATTTTCCACTTTTTTGGGCTCACTAACCTTGAATTATTAGATGGGCGACTTCTCACAAATTGCGTAACGGATAGCTATTTTTATTTAAGGCAAGTTAGAATTGTCCTGTCGATTTCAAACTTTGCAATACTTCAAGATATTGTTGAATATTGAATTTATTGTTTCTTTACAATTTTCTCTGTTCTTAGTCTGTCTTATTTATTACACTTCACTCTTATGGATGTTTTCACTTTTGTTGATAGTTTTTTTTCTAGACTATACTTAACTTATACTTATACTAGCTGTTGTGCCCCTAGCTTTCAGGGGCTCTGTATTCGAAGAGAAGAAACCAGAAAAATAGCATAAAACCATCACAAGGCTTAAATGTAAAATATGAATTGTCTAAAACCATTCCAAAACCTATGTGAAGGTCTCCTAAAAAAGAGAACTTAATCAGTTCAGTAGTTATTGAGATCTTAAGCTTAAGACAAACAAACCTTACTACTTTACATAATAGGATTATATAAAGTTTCTTCTTGTCTGTAGCTTAAGATTTCAATGACTACTGAACCGATTGAGTTCTCCATTTAAGAGTAGCTGTACATGGGTCCCGGGAAGGTTTTAGGCTATTGTATTTCTAGATTTTTTGTATGGTTGGTTTTTTAAGCCTTTTTTTTTGTACTTTCCTACCCTTTTGAATACAGAGTCCCTGTGTTAAAGGGGCGCAACCGCTTCTAATACCATACAACTACAAAAATCCGCCCATCCCTGATAATTTTCAATGACATTATGGTGACCAATTCAAGCAAGATTAATTTAGGGTTTTAAAAATTTATGACATAAAAGTATGACAGTAAAGTGACATCTTTGTTTAGCCTTTAATCGCGTTGTAAAATACTGACAAAGAAAATTTTAGAACCAGACTTACATTTAGGTGCAACATTTGGTAATACAAATGAATACGTTTTTATTGGACAGCAAATGTATCCTTATATAAAAGTAAATTGATGTCTGTCTATTTGTACCGATGGATCTCACTAACTGCTGATCCAATATGGTTCATCTTTATAATGTAGCTTCTCATAGAACCTTGGGAGGTGTAGAACTTTTTGGGGAGAGGGTATCACCACACTCCCAATAGAAATCGAACCCAGAAAAAAATTAAACTAAAATTGAAAAATGGGGGGAGGGGTCGACTTCTCTATCTATCCACTTGTCAGTCTGTCGGTTTTCTGCTCGTCAATTTTGTATGTCCGTCCGTCTGTCTATCTGTCTAATTATTTTGTTTGTTTAAGTTTGACTGTATATTAAGATATATAAGTTTTCCGGAATTTTAAAGTTAGGGGGAGATTTTAAATCTGCATCAAATTTTGAGGATTTTTTATAAAATTCGTGTTTTCTATAATTCTTTATCTAAAAGCGGAAATTAAATTTAAGTTAATTAATTTTGGCATCTGTGATTGATGGATTTAAAGAATCTGCGCTCTGATTGGATGGCGTACATCATTCAACCAATTAGAGCGCAGGTAGTTTAAAATCCACCTATCCTATTGGTCAAAATTAATTAACTTAAAATGCATTTCCGCTTTTAGATAAAGAATTATACAAAAAACGAATTTTATAAAAAATCCTTAAAATTTGATGCAGATTTCAAATCTCCCCCTAACATTAAAATTCCGGAAATTTATATATCTTACTGTATATTGTCTGTCCATCCATATATTTTTATGTTTTGTCTGTGTTTTTGTAGATTAGTCCATCTGTTTGTCTCTTTGTTATTTTAATCGATATGTTTTGTCGACAATCTTTTTGTTACTTTTGCTATTTCAAATTTTCTCGTTTATGTTAAAAACACTTTCCCATACTCTGTGTTACTTCAAGGCTTTTCTTGTGATTTATGGGTAAAAAATGTTATGCAATTTGTACCCCTTAAAAGCCAATTTAACTCCAAAAGTAAGAAGTATATTTGTTACATAGTATTATCGTTTTCTATGGCTTTATCTTAAAATGTGTCCTCCCAATTCGAAGGGGGGGAAGAAAAAAAGTGTATAACCTTCCAAGGACTTAAAAATTGTATAGCCTAAAAACATACTGTAACCTATATAAAGCATCCCTAAATTGGATAATTTTAGCGGTTCAGTGGTTAGTGATATATTTAGGGAAACTCTGAGGGAAACCTATCAAATTTGTTGTTATAAAATTGTTGTAAGCTTTATTCAATTCATGTTACAAATCTATGAAAAAAAATTGAAGAAAAATACTTTTATTCCAGTTTGACGCGAATGTCAATGCATTCATGTAAAATAACCAGGATTTCTATCTGTGTGTCTGTTTGCATCGAAGGATCTCGCTAACCGCTGAACAGTGTTGCATTTAAGGTTTATAACTATTGGGGTAGGATGACACCACCCAAGGGCGTCCAAGCTTTTCCATTTGGGGGGGGGGGGGGGGTAAAAATTTAATATTCAAAGTTTTGGAGGGGGTAATCTTTATATCATTAGGCAAGCTTTTTAATTTTTTTAGGGGGAGGAGTAAGAATTCAAAATTAAAAATTTTGGGGGTGCCCCTTTTGCCCCTTGGGGGGTTCCATTGGGCGTCCTTGACACCACCCTCCCAAAAGAAGTCACCCCTTAAAAAAAAACCTTAATTTTTCCCTAAAATTAAAAGTGGGGAGGGCGGTCGACTTCCCCCTCACCTCAAGTGTGCCAGAGGCCTCTAGGGGCGTAACCGCTAGTAAAGTTACTGCGCTATCAAAAAAGTTTGGACTAGAATTATCATATGGTCTCAAAACTTGCCATCATTTATCATATTTCATCAATGAATGGAGTTTTTAACAGTTTGGGGATCTGAATAAAACATTATCAGATGTGAGTTATACAACATATCTTCTTGTCGACATCCATGACCCATTGACCATTGACCACCTTTTAATGACATTTATCAGAGGTAGTCACTTAAGGAATGGGGTGGTGGGAAAGTCGATCCTCCAACTTAGATTTTTGTTTTTAACACAAAAAGTAAAAAAAAATAGAGGGGGATATTTTATCTTGGATAATTTTTCTAATGATGTTTTCTCTTGAGTTGATGTTTCCTCCCTTAAAATAATTTTAAAATCTGCCTGTATTTATTGAAAGCTATAGATTGAATTAATCGCGCAACCAGGGAGGGAGGAGACACTTGACGGACATTACAACAGTTCCCAAGGCTTATCATGGGCTTTATAACTTTGATTGTTTTCAATAAATGATATTGGTTCAGTGTCCAAACTTTTCAATTAATAAATGTAATCTACAGATAGGATAATTATGTTTATTATCACTAGGGATATATATCGATTTAACATTTATTGACCTTTCCCTAAAGATCCCTGGGTTTAACAGGACAGGCTCGTGTTAGTTTCAACAAAATATTTTATAGGGCGAGACACAATTATAAATTATAAATACGAGTTATATCACCAATTAATTACCTCATACGGGCAGGTCCAACAACCCAGGATAACTAAGGGGAGCCAAATATCTCTTTTTCTGTTTAAACACAGGTTAAGTAACACCCATCAGACAACCAACTCTTTAATTGTACGACCTTTGTCCTAAATGTGCATGGTAATGAGTTGCACCTGTTTTGGGCCAGGGCATTCCTCCTACTCTAACTATTAATGTCGCGCACCTGGCATAGAAGTAGGAACCATTTTTAACGTCTTTAGTTATGACCCAGGATTCTCTCCTATTACAAACAGATGCGCTACTACGTCGCGGGTTGTTATACTGTCTTAATTGTACCTAACTATTACAGAAATTACCATACAAAGTCTAAAATGTATAGGATGATTCTAACAGACAAAAACTAACGTTCTGTACTATCAAGACGGATGGACGGATTATAAAAAAAGCTCTACATTTTAAAAATGCTGCATTATGAATTAATTTAAACAATTCTTAGTAGGTGTCTAATTTGATTATATAAATTTTCTTTATGTACCTTTTTAAAATTCGGAGCTTTCCTATAATTAGGTTCGGTCCGTCCGTAACGTTTAGCTCTTATTGTTAGAATTGTCCTATCGATTTCAAACTTGGTATGGTAATTTCATGTAGTAGTTAGGTAGGATTAAGAAAGCGTAGCAACACTATAATCGTTACCATATGGCCTTTAGTTGATGTTGTTTTTTAACTATTTTGACAACAATTTTTATGCGATTTAATTAATTATCTTATTTATCTGATTTTTGGTATAATAATTCCCATAACAACAAAGTTTTAAAACGAAGCATCTCTATATTGGAGTCTAAAAATGCAAGTATGTTCGTTTGTCCTACAGTTTCGCTTTTACGAATTTTATCATCTTTGTTTTATAAAATGCTAATCCAATTTATTCCATTATAAATCTAGGAGGGGAAAAAAGGAAAAATCAAATTATAGTTTGAAACAAAGAAATACTTTTTCACTCTTTTTCTTACGTATTTTGAGAAAGAGTGCGGCTATTGTATAAATAGTAACTTTTTACGTACGTCAATGTCATTTAAAGCATTCAAAGGTATGTTAATATTGATTCCAGAATAAGATTGTGTCAAGCTAAAGACAGTAGATAAATAATTCTTGTGGATGTTAACTGCAAATGTTACTGGGATTCAAAGTTTTGTAAACACTTTATATTATTCGTTGGCCTAAAAACTACTGTTAAATCTTGATTAGGGTTGAAACTTATATTTGTTATCATTAGGAATGGACATCTATATCCTATTTATAATTTTATAGTCCAATATCGTTCAATGGAGATTTTTTATAGGATACTATGCATTATTAAGGCTGCACAATTTACAATTTACGAAAATAGTCATCCTTTATGTCTCTTTTTCTCGTACTTTAATGTCATAGGTAGATACAAATATTCTCATAAACAATTTGTAGAGCAGGACAGACGAAGATAAATATAAGATTCTCAGGACAGATTCAAAAAACAGCTAAAATATATATCAATAGCTGCTACGCTCCTAGAGGAGATTCTTAGGAGCATTTGCGGTGGGGGAGGGAAATTTTTTTAAAAATTTTTTTGGGTAGTTTTTTTAGGTGCGATTTCTCTTCGGAGGTTTGTGGTACTCTCTCCAAAATAGTTATAAACCTTTCCATGAGCTATGAGAAGCTACATTGTAAAGGAGAACTATTTCGGTTAAATTTGTCGCCTCTGATCTATATTTTCCTATTATTTTCCCCCAGTAATGCACTATTGAGCAGGAATCTAAAGGGATAAGACAATGGACAATAAATTGATAAACATTCCCAATAACAATAATAAGAATTACCCCTTTTGTATATTGAAATTATTGGTTGAAAAGTGAGGACAACACTAATTTGGAACCAATCAAAATTCAAAGTTACTTTGGGTACCAGTGTAATTTTCAGTATGATGTCCCTTCACCCTGACTATTGAGCCAAAATAGGTTTTATTGAAAATTAGATTTGGTCCGTTTACGGTCCTTCCCAAACTTGAAAGAAATTCTTAATAAAAATTTAGATTTTCCAACTAATCATTTACTAAGATATAAAGCTGTAGATTATATTTAACTAACTTTACAACAATGGATATAGAATATGTGGATATTGTGAGATATTCTCTGATAAAATGTTTTTCACGCTGATTGATGCAACGACACCTCCCCCCCCCCCCTCCTTTTTTGACTGTACCCCATCCCCTGACCATGGAAGAATGTATTGACCAATATCTGCGGACTATATTGGCAACCTAAATTGACAACAACAAAAATTACCCTGTCACAATATCCAAGTATTCTATATCCACTGCACTATAAACCTCAATGAAAGAGGTAGGATGTCTGTCTGTACGTGTTTTTGTCTGTTGTGAAAAGCTATGTTAAAAGCTGAGGTGAATCCTTGGATTAAGTGACGACCTGGAGAATTTATGATGGGTGTTATAGCCCCTCTCCCTTTTCCCAGAAAAAAAAGATTTAACAACCCCACTGATAGAATTTTCTAAGGGAGGTGTGATCACCCACATACTACAATTCAGCTTGATTTTTTTCTTTAAATGAATATTTATTTTTAACTCTCTAAACAATATTTACACGTTATAAAGCTTCCTCAATGAAATTTAGGTGGGGGGGGGGGGCGGTTCTAACAATAAAATGTGCTTTAAGTAATAATAGAATTGTAGTTTGTGAAGAAAAAGGATTATTTCAATCATTATTGGAGTACATATTACTGAATTTTCGTGGAGTCATTTAATTTTAATATAAAATTGGAAATGCAACCGAGAAAAATTTTCTTGGGTGGAGTTAAAACCCATTCAAAGGTATATGATAAGGTTGTCAAGTTAGAAACATTTAATTTGATAGTTTAACAAGGTAGACAATTGTTTTCTTGATTTAGAAATTGTCGTAACAAGGGGCATAAGGAAATGGGGGTGTAGAAGCCCCATGCTTATAAATAGGAGAAGCCTAGAGGATCCTTTTTTGTCAATTCCCGTTAGGGACTGTTAATAACTCAAAAAAAGTAGGATTTATATTCAAATTATTTTTTTTACTTTTGATATATTTTCATCAGGGATCTCAAGGGATAAGACAGTTGGCAATGAATTGATGTACTCCCCAAATACACAAAATTACCCATGCAATTCTGCAGATCAAAATTATTGGTTGAAAAGTTTGGACACTGCTAGTTGAATCAACCAGTCAAAATTGATTTAAATGTTTTTACGCCAATGAATAAGAGAACGTATTTATATAACTCTTTTGGTACCCGTATAATTTACTGATCAATGTTCACTTCTTCCTTAAAGAAAATATAAAATAAAAATAGAAGGAATTAAAAAACTAAAAAAATGTAAAAATTAATAATAAACATCAATATCTGCTTTTTAATATCCCTTTATCAAAAGCAGCAGTAATATATAAAGAACATTTTCATGACGTAATTAATAATCTATCCAATGAATTACTCTTTATTTTTGTGTAATTCTAATTCATAACTGGTCTATGTTAATACTGTCTAATATTTTTCTTTGAATCCGTATTAGTGTCCTTTGACAATTGCAATGTTATTTTTGGTAATTCCGCTAATATGCCATTAATTTATTACGCAGTTATTTTATCAACATAAACCCCATTTTTATATATTACCATGAGAATATCTTACATATACACTAATATTATACTCCAATAACACTAAACTGTGGCTCAACTGTGGCTCTGGCAGACGTTAAAAATGGTTTCTAGTGCTTTTAGGTCAGGTGCACGACATGAATAGTTAGAGTGGGGGCACCTCTGCCCATAACAGGCGAAACTCATTACCATGCACAGTTAGGACTTCTAAGACAAAGGTATCAAAGGGTTGTTTATCTATTGGGTGAATGGACGCTTTACACGGCTATAATAAAACCTGGAGTATGTTTCCGGGTGGCGGTGAGAGGCCTTGAACTTGAAGCGACACCAAGCCGCCGAGAGATCATCATCAATATTCTTCAATGGCTCTGGCTCTAAAGGCACTAAAATAGAATTTACTTTAATATTGGTATAAAACACTTCTTATGGAAAGTGCCATCAAGGAAAGAATACTTATAGAGAGGCTGTGCATCTAAAAATTTTTTTGTTGTTTTGATAAAACCCACATATTGCATTGACGAAAGAACAATTATTCCAGTGAGACTTCTAAACCGATTAATATCCGTTGGATAAGAACCAGATCTCAATCATAATGAAGAATCATTTAAAAATCGTATTACTGACAATTTTCTACGAATGTTAAAATAAAAATCATTAAATTAATACCAGTCTTGTTAGCCTGGGCCTTAGTCCCCTAGGATCTAACAAAACTGGTTTTATTTTTTTTTATTTTTCCTCGGAAAGCTAAGATATGATGCGATATATAACTACTAGCGGCTACGCCCCCTAGAAGCCTCTAGGGGCACTTAAGTAGAGGGGTGAAAAGTCGACAACATCCCATTTTAAATTTGAGTTTTAATAGAGTAAACAATATTTTTTTAGGGGGGGGGGGAGGGGGCTGAAGACACTCTCCCCAAAAATAGTTTAAAACCTTCCCAGGACCTATAAGAAACTTCACTGTAAATGAGATCAATATCGGTTCAGCGGTTAGCGAGATCCTTCGCGACAGACAAAAACGCTTACTACTTTATATACTAGGATTATTATTCCCTAATTCCTTGCAACAAATTATACAAGTAAGATAAGTCTGTAAGACATGGAAGGTCATATTTATATTCTCTAGGAAATGACATAAAACCTAAGCACGACCATAGCCTAGTGAACAAAAGACAAAGGTTGACCTAAAGAAGCTTTAGGTTGACCGATTTTATAAAGGCATTTGTTAGTTGTACTTGTTTAGGTTGACCTACAGAATAAATTGGTCGATCTCTAAAAGTTGTTTGTGAACTAGCCACATAAGAAGCTTCCCTGAGAAAAAAAAACCTACATTGGCCCAACCGTTTCGTACATTCCGTAGAATTCATAATCTTTTATAGAAATTGCAAATATGAATGTTGTCATCCTTGTTTCTTATTATCTTAAAGAAAGTTTCTTCTGAAAATGTTGAATGAATATAATCTAAGCTTATGGTTTTCTTAGAATAATAACAATTTAAAATAAGTAAATATAAAAAAAATTAAGTTTATAGCGTCTGTTTTATAGAAAGGCCCTAACAGTGTTTATTTGAACGACTGGACTAGAAAAGTAGCGCTTCAAGGAGAAGATACGTACATATGTTTTGTTGATATTTGGCTTTGAAAATCACTGTGAATAAAACTTTCTAAAATAAATATCTGAAAGCTTGAAAATATTACTGTACAAAATCTGACCCTGAATTTGCTTATCGCCGAATAGTCTGAAAGTATGCAGGGATCTCAAAGAGATAAGACAATGGACGATAAATTGATGTACATCCCCAATGAAAATACACAAAATTGCCACCTCTGTAGATTAAAATTAGTGGTTGAAACGTTTGAACACTTAACCTAATGAATCAACCAATCAAAATTCAATAAAAGTCCTTAAAGTTGTTAAGCCAACGAATAAAGAAACGTTATTATAAACTTTGGGGACTAGTTTAATAAACAACCCATTGTCCTCTCTCTCTCTCTGAGAAGTATGGCTAAATGGACCAAACATTAATTTAGATTTCAAGATACCCGATATTAAAGTTTTTATAAAGTTGATAAAAAAAAATTATATACAGTAAAAATTACTTCAAATTTTGTTTGGATATATAATAGTTATTTCTTTCATCGTATTATAAACGGCTTTCCGCGGATATAGAATGTACAATTATAAGATTAAAAATAGTTTTTTAGCCCCGAGGTGCCGAAGGCACGGGCTAAAAATTAAATATAATCGCCATTCTATGTATATTAATTTTGAAATATGAACAGATTATGACATTTTTGTGTTCATTCCATTAAAGCATGAAAACCAGCCCCAAAAAGTTGTAACCCCCAAAAAGTTGTCAACATTGTAATAAAAAATAATTTTATATCCATTGTTCCATCCCTGAATATTTCTCAAGGATATTATGGGACAAGACAATGGACGATAAATTAATAACCATCCCCAATAATGATAAACAAAATTATCATCTTTATAAATGCTATTTATTAGTTGAAAAGTTTGGCCACTACAAGTTTCGGACCAACCAATCAAAATTCATTTAAAATATCAAAATTCGAACCAATGAATAAGAAAACATGGTTATAAACTTTGGGTACCAGTGTGATTTACAGTCTAATGTCCCCTCCCTCACTGTATGTTTCTACACTCTATGTTATAAAACTCGAGTATGGGAGTAAAATTGTAAGACCTATCGGTTATATTAAATTTAGTAAATGCTTTATATAGGCGTTTATATATTATGGGGAAAAATAGAATTAATTTATAAAAGGTGTTAAACCAAAGAGAATTTATAAACATATAATAGGTCTTCATTTTTATATTTTAAACAATAAAAAGTCGTTTTAGATTATACATACAAATAATAAACTTTCAAAGAAATTGTAGATTAATCGGTACAGAATTAAACTCATGAACAAACACTTCTACAATTGTCCACAACTTCTAAGCAGTAATTACAAATTCATGACTAGCGGTTGCGCCCCTAGCATCTATGGGCTCTATATTCGAAGGATATTAAAGGGCATAAAAATAGCCTAAAACCATCCCGGGACCTATAAGAAGCTTCACTGTAAAGAAGAACCATATCGGTTACGCTACAGACGAAAATGCTTACTACTTTATATAATAGGATGATATATTCTGCACTACATATGGACATATTAATCCTTGTTATTGTTAATAATGGTCAGTTTAAAGTGTAACTGTGGTATGCGGCAGCTCTGGACCATGCAGAAACCAAGACATTATAGTGATGCTACGCACCTAGCTAAATCCTGTTGTTCTACAATTATAAAGCCACCTGAAAATATGTCAGATAACGGTACTGGTTTCATCCCTCAGTTGTCCTGCAAATGGAGGGAGGGGGTGTTACCCCTCCCTCTCCCATCTTAAGCACCGGAACCTTCCCCTTCAACCACCAAGTTATCAGCACCACCTCAACCCTGAGGATAAAGGATCTAAACCTGCCCTCACCTGATAGGATCACCCCCACACAGACTGTTGTTGTCACAAGTAATCATCAAACCTTCCCTCTTTAGTACCCAGACCGACCACTCAACCCCTCTATGCTTATCTACCTATTGTGCTGCTCCATGGGCTATCCTGCCTGCCCCAGACAGGGATAGCCATCTACCTAACCATTGCAATTACCTATGTTTTACTGTATGATTTATCTTTAACTATCTTTATTCCTAATCCATATGTATTTATATTATGGTTAACTGTATTCTTAATTCCCCCCACCCTTTCCAGGGATGGGGACTCATGATTGCCCAAACTGACTATTGTATATGTATTACAATGCTTTTATGTTATGATTATTTATTCCTATCCATTGTAGTTAATGTTTGTTGTATATAGCTTTAGTATATCTTAACCCTTCAATAAAGTGACAACTGAAAATAGATGTTGATCATTATCTAGTGAAAGCTAGAGAAGCGTAGCTTCTCTATAGTAAGGTGTCCACGTCTGTCACACTGCCGTAATCTAATTGAACTCCGGTGTCTGCCATTTATCCTCGGCGGATACCACAACTTTGGTGACAGCTGTGTGAGATTACGGCGAACCACAAGTGTAGAGCAGACGCGCATCTGAGGCTAAGGTACTCCCAGCAGTGAATCTGGCAAAACTGACGCAAGCAACCTGAATTACCCACCCTGGACAGCAAAGTTTAACTCTGCATCCGGCAGTTGTGGAAGCGAGACAGCGAAATTTGATGAATAACCGCGAGCAGCGCTGATATCTAACGGAGAATTGAGCGCCAAAAGGGCTGAAACAGGCCTGCGGACCGGCTGAAACAAGCCAAATAAGTGTAAACGGCTGAAAATAGGCCAATTTTACTGCAAGAGATAGCAGGATCCGAACCAGTGGCGCTAGCAGGACGGGACATTCCCTGCCGCCATCAGCTGGATTTGGATAAGCGGCGCTAGCAGGACGGGAAATTCCCTGCCGCCGATAGGCTGAAACACGCCACATAGCTGCAAGCGGCGCTAGCAGGACGGGACATTCCCTGCCGCCGATAGGCTGAAACATGCCACATAGCTGCAAGCTGCGAGCTAACATACGAGTGTAGTGCACCAGAACAGAGAAAAACTACGTCAACCCCGAGTATCCTGAGAGGCTACAATGCAGCCACCCATCTAGAAAACAGATATTATATCACATTTTCAGGGATTACCACCCTAGTGTGATGGCCAAACAATAGATTTATGAGCAAAGCTTGGCAAACAAATTGTTGTGTTGTGATAAATCTAAGAATAGAACAGGCTTGGATTATTGTGTATTGTGATACCAGCTAAAAATAGAACAGAGTTGGTAAACAAATCTGTTATGCAATTGTGATAAGGACAGAAATAGAAGCTAGGTGTAACATAATAAAGACCCTGATATACAATCAAAACAATCTCAAGCCCACATCACAACAACAACAATACACCCCTTATTCCAAGGGAAGGGGAGGGGCCCCTCTCCATTGAAGGCAAATACAATCAGGGTGATATAATAGATAAACCTAGGATTAAGAAGAAAAGGTCCTATTACACCAGCACACAGTTACCCCCCTCCCTCACAGGGGGAACGGACGGAGTTACCCCCGTCCCCTCACGCGCTTCCCCCTTCCTACCCACACTAGACTAAGTCCGTCTGTAGTGTGGGGCTAGCGATCGGACACACAGAGCGCCATTCACGGATAGCGCAACAGAGTGCGGAAAATATCATAAATCCAACGGACGAAGCGGACCAATGAGAGAGCGAGTTGAGGGGTGAGAGCGCGTTTTCCCCGTGTGCGCGGATTTGACGGCGCGGACGCGCGTTACAAGGACAGGAGATTCCACACACACACACACACACACACCCACACAGGAGAGGGGCCATTCTATAGCATACATCATAGATATTTTTTTAGGAGAAACACTTGCAAGCTCCTCCCTCCCTGTCTACAGTGTGATAAGGAAAACTAAACCAGTTCCTTAAACCCGCTCAGACCCTCAACATCTTCCTAGCCTGCCAACCCTACTTCAAAGCTGAATGGTTAGTGAAGCAAATATATGTATATATAAATACCCAAGTGATAAATAAGGTTGTTTTTTTTGTACCATGGGTACAAGTAAGTGAATACTAACCTCACCAAACAACACTGGAAACTGATATGGTAACTGAACGAAAGTACGCCCACCCTGTGGACATAGCCTGACTTGCTGCCCCACACTGGGCAGTGGTGGTGTGTACCTGGACCATCGACCTTCATAGTTGTGAACTATATACAGAGGAAGCGTGATTTTTTTTGGAGCAAGGAGGAAAAGCTAGCTAGCTCTGGGGATATTCCTATACACGTATATATATATATGGGCGTGTAGCCATGTATATATATAGATAGCCTACCTATCCATATATCTACTAGCGGATACGCTCCTAGAGACATCTGGGGATACCTAACATATTCCCTGTTACCTTTAAGCTAAGATCCGCTGGTTACCACAGAAATCAAGAGCTATACTGGAAAGGAGAACAACTCAGGCTCAACAGTTAAACAAGACGCTGGCACAAACAGACCAACCCCCTGCTACTTATCATGGGGGCGCGCCAGCCACAGAAACTCTTGAGCCAGGAGGACCGAGCCTACGGCTACGTGGACTACCACCCTAATTACACAGCTATAGTATTTATACTAGGGGTGAGCCGGCTCGAACCTCCTTGCGGTGCGGCTACTCTACTCTGCTCCTATATCTACAAGATACTGCTCCTGTTATCACTTTGGCCTACTGTGTTGAGTACAGTGAACATCAAACACATGCCAGGTCACAGACCCCTGGTCCCTGAGATGCCCTTGTCTGGAAGGATGACTGAATGTCCGCTGCACAGCTCCTGTTCAGTTGGTGCTCAACGTACGAGAAATAGCGATACTGGACTGGGGATTGCTGAACCTGTAGGTGTCCCCCTGGGGGTGTTGAACGATGCAACTGAGCCTAATGAGAAGGTGACAAGCTTCAGAAACTTAGTGGCCAGCCCCAAGATGGACACTATTACCAGAACTGAGACTCCAAAGGGGCCCAGCCCTAGGGCCAGTACCACCTGTTTCTGGGGTGGAAAGGTCCTCCCTGGCACTGGCCTCCCCAATCTGGAGGATGGGGAGCTGTCCCAGGGGAATAGGCCCTTCACCCAGATGCCCGACGCGTACCTGGGGGTGGGGGAGCCGCCACCCAAGCCTCCCTGGGAGCCCCCAGGCATGGAACGACTGGGGACCGGCCTAAGGATGGGGGCTGGTGACCTGCCGCAGTGGAAGACTTTACCCAGCACGGAGGGAGCAGGGTTGACCCGCAGCAGTGAGGCTGTCCCCCCACACTCCAAGACCAGATGCCGCTACTTTGTTGAACCACTGCACATGTCCCAGCCAAGTTCCTCCATGCTGCTGAAGATGGAGGCCCACCAGGATGCAGAGCTCAAACTAGGGGAGTCAATAAGAAGGCCACCACCTGCCAAAACCAGAACCACCGCAGGGGCTCCCCACCAGCAGCTGACGGAGCCTGGCAGGGACGCAATACCAGCTGGCAACTCTGGCCCAACTCAGGTGGCTACCAACAGTCGGCTGACAGTCCGGAATACAGCCCAGGCTACCATCAGTATGGCATCTTCTGGGCCTTGCTGGTCCACCAGTGGGTACCTGTCCACACACTGGCCACAGGTACCCCCCAGAGCTCATAGCCCCCTTTCCGACTGGCACCATCAACGGCCTTTGCTACCAACTACCTGGCATACCCAGAGGGAGGATCCCTCATGTGGAGAAGCACCTGCAGAAGCTAAGGCCGAGGCTGGCCTCGCCACCCAGGGGAGGAGAGCCGCTGTTGGATGGAAGGAACCTGTGTGTATGGGGAGGAGGCTGAATGTAACCAAGGGGCCACCACAAGCAGCCCAGCACCGCCTGACCCCTAGTAGGGGAGACCCTGTTTGTCAGCTGGTGCCCCAACTGGAGGAGGAGAGACCTGGCAGGTTGATACACCCTGGGGAAGCCGGCCTGATGGGACCCAGCTGGACGAAGGGGCGCTGCCGCTTCAACGGCCACACAGCCGCCAAGTGTAGAACCGGTTGGGACCAAGCAATGAAGAAACACCAGGCCGCCCAACAACCTGCATGCAACCAGTCTGCCACCCAGGTCCACCTGGAGGGAGATGCCCAGCCGTCACCCCAATTAGCTGCCGCCGCTGGGGCCGCGGCTACCCAGGAGTCTGTGTCTCAGATTGGGACCATAGTGGCCAGGATCAACGTGCTGGGAGGAGCGGCTGAACCCAACCGGGTTGGCCTGGACCTCAGCCTCAATCACAGGGGACCGGTGTCCGTAACCCCTGTCGCCCCCAGCAAGAGCCGAGGGGCGCTACCCAGCGAGTCTGAGTCGATGTATGGGACGCCAACCGGCGTCGCCACCTGGAAGGAACGAGAGGTGCTTCCCTGCACCACCAAGCTGATGTCTGGGGCGACAACCGTCGCCGCCACCTGTGAAGACTGGGGGGTGCTATCCAGCGCCCCACGCTGGTGCCTGGGGCGACAACCGTCGCCGCCACCGAGAGACCTGGACCCCTGTGAAGACTGGGGGGTGCTATCCAGCGCCCCCACACTGGTGCCTGGGGCGACAACCGTCGCCGCCACCGAGATACCTGGACCCCGGAATGAGCCCGCAGCCCCAGAGGAAGGGGTGACACCCGTCACCCCCAGTCAGCCAGAGCCCCCAGCCAGCAGGGAGGGTCCAGCTGTCCCTCACCCTCAACTGCATCCAGCTGTCTACCTCCCTCAACCAAGCCAAGGTAATTGTATTGCACTGGTGTACCAGGAAGTTTGGGCTGGGCCAAACTTGCCTGCGCCCCCTGCATCTGCCCCAGGAGCCAGGATATCAGCCATTACCAGCCAAACTGAAGAAGCTTTGACCGCTGCCTGGGGAGTAACACCACTAGATGTGCCAAGTGCCGAGCCTACCCATAGAAGTAGAGGATCCCCAACAATTATGTCTACCCAAGATGGAGACAATGTGCCTGGACCCCTTCAGGCTAGGGGAGGAAATCCGGAGCCTTGTGCCTCCAGTCTACCAGCAGCAGTGGCCGTGGATGGGCCTGTCTCCCAGCCAACTAGAGCGGAGCCACCCTTGCAGATCCAAGACAGCCTCCGGCATAAAGGATGGACTGCTACCTTTCCCTACCCCGCAGGTCGGACTGCCATGCACCACCCTGCCAATGTCCAGAATGAGCCTGAAGGAGGCAACGCTCCTACAGTATGGCAACCACCACCTGCCCGCGTTGACAGAGACCCTGGAAGCCGAATGAACCTGACCAGCCCCGAGGGCGAAGAAACTGCGCCTGCATCCAGTAGCCAGCCTGCCAGCAGCAAGGTGACCAACACGATGGAGACCACCAGCCCAGTGGAGAAACCTGAAGAGGTGTATACCAGGCGGCTGTTGGTCCAAGCCCCCTCATGTGCTGTGCCACTCCTGGAGGTTGCCAGGGTGGCCTCAGAGGTACACATCCAACGGCCAGAATATCCAACAGGACCAGCTATTCCAGCAGATATAGCCGATTCCGTTAGACCTGGGGAGGGCTGGAGTCCACCACCATCCAGCAACTGGTATCCTGGCGGACCCATTCCACAAGGACAACAAACTGAAGGCCGCAACCACTGTCGGAAGTCTGGCGGTGCAGACAACCCCTCCAGCCTTCCGAGGGGAGAGTTGTGGTATGCGGCAGCTCTGGACCATGCAGAAACCAAGACATTATAGTGATGCTACGCACCTAGCTAAATCCTGTTGTTCTACAATTATAAAGCCACCTGAAAATATGTCAGATAACGGTACTGGTTTCATCCCTCAGTTGTCCTGCAAATGGAGGGAGGGGGTGTTACCCCTCCCTCTCCCATCTTAAGCACCGGAACCTTCCCCTTCAACCACCAAGTTATCAGCACCACCTCAACCCTGAGGATAAAGGATCTAAACCTGCCCTCACCTGATAGGATCACCCCCACACAGACTGTTGTTGTCACAAGTAATCATCAAACCTTCCCTCTTTAGTACCCAGACCGACCACTCAACCCCTCTATGCTTATCTACCTATTGTGCTGCTCCATGGGCTATCCTGCCTGCCCCAGACAGGGATAGCCATCTACCTAACCATTGCAATTACCTATGTTTTACTGTATGATTTATCTTTAACTATCTTTATTCCTAATCCATATGTATTTATATTATGGTTAACTGTATTCTTAATTCCCCCCACCCTTTCCAGGGATGGGGACTCATGATTGCCCAAACTGACTATTGTATATGTATTACAATGCTTTTATGTTATGATTATTTATTCCTATCCATTGTAGTTAATGTTTGTTGTATATAGCTTTAGTATATCTTAACCCTTCAATAAAGTGACAACTGAAAATAGATGTTGATCATTATCTAGTGAAAGCTAGAGAAGCGTAGCTTCTCTATAGTAAGGTGTCCACGTCTGTCACACTGCCGTAATCTAATTGAACTCCGGTGTCTGCCATTTATCCTCGGCGGATACCACATAACAATTAAGAAACACTCCACTCAGGAATCTCTGTTGAGTTTCTTAACTTTATGTTCGTGCATGGACAGGCATGCTTAAAACAAGGACAATTATGTTCATATGCGTAACTAAAAGATGCTCACAACGTTGTAAACCTAGTTTATAGACTTAAACCCGACAGCATATTGTTAATAAAGGCATAACCGATTTAGTAGGCTAGCTTTAAAGACTGTCTCATTTCCTCTTGTTTACTGACGTATGTTTCAAAACTTAAGTGAGAAGCTTGAATAAGCAAATTTTTTAATTTAAAAATTTTTTTTACTAAATTCTATTCATGTAAAGTTGCAAGGCTTTTTTTATATGTTGAGATCTCGCAAACCTCTAAAGATGATAATAGTCTTTTCTCGTATTCATTCGAACTCGGTGGATAGGAACCGGTTCTTATCCATACGAAAAAAACTATGTCTAGTATCGTATTATATCCAGCTTTCTACGAATATAAAAATGTACAATCATAAGAATAAAACCAGTTTTTTAGCCCCGAGGTGCCGAAGGTTTTATTCTTATAATTGTACATTCTATATAACTATTCTCGTATTTATTTAAACCGATTAATATCAGGTGGATTAAAACCGGTTCTCATCCATACGAAAACATTATGTCTATGCACAGGCATAATGCAGAAAATAGTTATGCCTTACCGCTGCGGGTGGCATTAATCTTGTGAGGAGAAATGGGGGTGGGTTATCAGTGGTTAAGAGGGTACTTTAAGTGATAGTGCCGTTTTTGTCTTATAAATTTTGTTAGCTTGGTATTGCTGTGCTAATAAACGATGTATTACTATTTCAGACTAAATGTCTCTGTTGGTGTAAAAATGAGTTATTATAGCACACAGAACAAGGTCAAGGTATTAATCACCAAATTCTTGAGGAGATATAGGGATATGTAAATGTTTAATTTTAGCAAACTCCCCAAGGTGGATGATTTCTCATGGGAGGATGGTTATATCCTTCCCCCAAAATAGTTATAAACCCACCCTGGACCTATGAAAAGTTACATTGTATAGGAAAACCATATCGGTTCAGTGGTTAGCAGATCCTATTGTAGAGACAGACATACATCCTGTTACTTTTATATATGGACGAGCGGTAACGCCCCAAGAGCCCTATAGGGGCACTTGAGGAGGTGGGAGGAGAAGTCAACCCCCCCCCCCCCCATTTGCAATTTTTTTTGGAGGGGGGCTTTTTTCTAGGGGTGATTTTTCTTGGGAGAGTAGAGGCACCATTTCCAGAAATAGTTTTCTAGACCTATAAAAAGTTAAATTGTAACGGAGAACCTTATCGGTCCAGCAGTAAGCAAGATTCTTGGTACAGACAGACAGATAGACTTGTATAAAAGGATAACATATTTACTTCTATCTAACGGACAGACAGACGGAGGGACAGACAGACATCATTCTACTTTGTATTATAGATAACACATTTACTTTTATCTATAACCCTGGTAATCTATAACTAATTATTATGTCATTTACACCCATACAATATTAGTTATAATAACATTTATGATGAAAACGGCTTCGTTTCTAGCCTTTATAAAATAGAACAACATTTATAAAGCTCCAATGAAAAGAAAAATAATCGGAAAATCAATTTTGATCTTTCAATTTGAATAAAATAAGATGGGCTAAATTTCATTTAGACAGACACACATCATACTACTTTTGCAGGTAGATATACAGGTAATCCAATTACTGCAATTAGAAATTGTATTCAGATGCTTTAAACCCAAAAACCGGAAATCAGATGAACAAGGATGACAACATTTATTAAAGCAAAATTGAAAAATATAGGACAAACTAATATTAATTAACATTTGTAGAATGTCAGCACTTAATAAGCAGAATATAAATGTAAAGTCTATTTGTCGCAAAACTGCTTAAATACATGAAACTGTTTTATGAAATATTTACATTTTTTTTAACTTTATTTGAGAGATGCTTAGCTTATATCAATGAACTTTGTTGTCCTATAGATCAGTTTTCGAAAAATCAAATGAATAGGATAATTATATCACAAAAGATCATTTTGCCAACAAAATTGAAATAGGTTATGTTTTTAATGGATGTACGGACATTCCGTTAACGATTATAGAGTTGCCCTTAGTTCAAACCCGTACCTACCCATGCCAGTTATCACATGACAATTTCGAAATCGATAGGACAATTCTAACATGCCATAATTATAAGTTAATAAAATATGAATAAATAAAATTTTATTAAAGATTAAATATGTAAATCACATAAAAAAAGGTATAGGTACATTCTAAATATAATATTTAATTAATATTTGTGTCTTCATTTGTGGATTTTTTATTCTTGATTTGCTCTAACCAAGTCTGAACGTGTTGAAATCTGCTGGTCTGCAAAAAATAAAATTATTAATTAACAAAAACTGGAAAGAAGCTAGAATCTCCTACAAAGATGTAATTAAGGTCGGGGAAGATTTATTTGGGTCAGTGGAATGCACAGGGTTTTGCCAGGAAGGTGAGCGAAGCGCACCTGAAAATTCTGACATCCCAGAATTATTTACACCCCACTAAACCAAAATCGAGGTTGGTTAATCTTTTGGTGGTTGCAATACTGACATTAATAGGGGTGTAATTTTAAGGTCAGTGGGGTGAATACATCCTCCTAGGTATCCAACCCCCTTCAAAAACCATTTTTGACTTATAAATTGATTAGCGAAGAAAGCTAATTTATTATCACATAACCAACTTAAATTTGAGGGGGGTTGTCACTTTTTTTACTTGTTATCAAATTTGGATGTATTATGGAGGTATTAGAGGAGGTTGTAGACCCTTGTCAAGTGGTTTGATACCTAGGGGGGTTAACACTATCCACCCACCTTAATTTTGCCAAAAGGATGGATACATCCAACTTTTGCACGCCTCTGGTTTTGGTAATAAGGGGCTTCTTAGTGGGAATGGTAAACCAAAAGTTTTGAATATTTTCAAAGAATTTTCAAAACTTTATAGGGAGGTTTGGAGACTTTATTCTAAGGTTTAGAAATTCAAATTTCAAATTAACCTGATTATATTTGTTGATAATTTTGAGATAGTATATATACCCATAATCAGATGCGTACAGAAAGAAATGTATGGAATGTCAGGAGAGAGTTAAAAAAATCGGCGCTTCGTGCTCCAATTTATCAAATTATAATAAATCCATTAGCTACGTTTAAGGGAAAAAGTTTTTTTTTTCTGGGCTATTGATAGTGGTCTAATATTTCTTGTTCAGATTCCCATGACCAAAAAAATCGCTTTGTAATGTTAGAGATTTTAAAAAATGAATATGATTTTCTCTGCTGCTTCTAATGTTGTCAAACTTAAATTTTTAAATTCATAGAATAAAAGCTTACTGTATTTTCTTTAGTAAAACTTGATCCGCTCTTGATTTTAATTTTGCTGATTCTAGAAATAAATCTCTCAATAAAGCAACCTGAAAAAAATATAAATTAAATTTTTGTTAAAAAGGATGATTACATAAAAAAATCATTATGCAATTACAAAAAATCTAAATATGAATGTTTTATTTTTTTCCTATCAAATGAGGAAAATTGAAAAAAAGACAACTAAAATAAACACTAATATCCTTATACTAAAGTAACAGGATGTCTGTGTGTTTGTACCGAAGGATCTCACTAACCTCTGAACCGATTGGGTTCTCATTTACAGGGTAGATTCTCATAGGTCCTGGGAAGGTTTATAATTATTTTGGGGGAGGTTACCACCACCCTCCCAAGAGAAATCAACCCTAGAAAAAATTACCCCTTCCCAAAAAAGAGACTTGAACGAAGCATAAACCAATTATTTCTCTAATTAAATATTTTCAATAAAAAAACATTCAAAGTGCCACTAGAGGCCTCTAGGGGCGTATCAGCTAGTACTCTATATAATAGCATTGAATATAATTATACTCAAATAAGTATATACTCTAATTGCAGTAAAAAACTTTTCTTTTGGAAGTGAGTCAATTAGTTAGAGATGCGGATAGTTGTAGAGATGCTAGTTTCGAATCTCATCTTAACACCACGTCGTGACGTTAAAAATGGTTCCTACTGTTACTATGTCAGGTGTGCGACAATAATAGTTGGAGTACGGTCAATGCCTTGGCCCAAAACAGGCGCAACTCATTACAATGCACAGTTAGGACTTGTCAGACAAAAGGTCGTGCAATCAAAGAGTTGGTTGTCTGACGGGTGTTACTTAACCTAATACCCAGTTGTTTGGACAGAAAAGGAGACATTTGGCTCGTATTGGTTATCCTGGGTTGTTGGACCATGGCGTTTGAGTGTCATGGACAGTATTTCCGCCCGTACTATGTAACTTTTGTGGTTACACATATCTATGTACTGTATTGCATACAAAGTTGATATGTTACGTCATTTAAGCTCATAGGTAGATTTATTGACATTATGTCAATAATGTTATTCCGATCCTACAACAATTTCAAATATCAAATAAAATGTAATAGGATATTATATATATTTAAGATACATCTTTTTAGATCATTTTTTTTCGAAGCAGCTTATAGTGCCTATCAAAAAATGACGTGATAAAATACATTAATTAATAATAAACCAGTATAAATTTTACCATTGGTCAATTAATATTTATACTGGCCTATTATTGGTCATACGTATTGTATGACGTCATTATTTTTAGGCACTATAAGCTGCTTCTTCTTTTTATATTAATATTGCTTGTTAATTTGTTTCACTTTGTCCGTTTGTCCATTCCATAGTTTTTTAGGCTTTACTACATATGGAAAATGTCATCCTTGTTTTATTTAATGTTTTTTCCTGCTAAAAGTATCCTTTCCTTGCCATTTTAACATTTATATGGTACTAACCTTTACTGAAATAGGATTACTAATAGTCTGTTCAGGTATACGCGGGAAATTGGACTGCTGCTGCTGCGTTAGAATATGCGCGAAAAAATCGTCTTCCATTTCTGGTTGGAATTGTGGTATTGGAAGAATTGTGACAAACTCTGGTGATGGTTGGAGGATTACTTTTGGTGTTGATACTGGGACTCGTCGTGAGAGGATTGGCATCTAGATAATAGAATATTCAATACATGTACTACATGGATGTCCAACCCTAAAATTTTGTTTTATCCCTCTTTATTCATAGATAAAATTTGCAGAGGATAGGGAAGGTTTAATTTGCCCTCTCAAAATACGGGTGTTTTTTTTTGGGGGGGGGGGTACCTGATTTTATAAAAGTTAAAGGCATTGAACATTGGCACGAAGCGCCAAATTTTTGTGTGGGAGGGGATATTCTTTATTTCTCTTTATCACTAAATGTGGGCAACTATTAACAAAATCGTCCTTGTAAGTAGCCAAGGTACTCTATAATTTACTTTGTCTGACCGTCAATCAGTCAGTCCGTATCATAATGGGGTAAATGTGATCTTCTCAGCTGTCATTCATGATAGTTGGCTGATTTTTTTTATGTATAGAAGCCCTATACCAATAAGCATCCTGTATGTAATTTACTTTATCCGTTTGTCAGTCATGCTACAAAATATAAATATTAGAAAATAAAAAAATATATGAGAAAGGTTTCGTGATTCTTAATTTTAACAAATGCTCTTTAAATCTCCTTGTTCCTATTCCAAACAATGATTTTTTTGTGCTTCACTACATATGGATGTTGTCATCCGTGTGCAACTAAATTAGAATTTACTAGAAGGTAATTCGATAATGATAAACGGCCAGATGGATAGTCAAGGTCTACCTTATAAAGTCTGTTTCTGGTTGCTGGAAAAAGCCTCCAGGTGACTGCTGCAGTAAATTCTGGTAAAGTTGTCATCAAACTCAACCAGATTAGGTTTACATAACTAAAAATAAAATTTGATTAATGTAATAATGATTATTCTTATTTATATAAAAATTATAGATTGCCCGTCTTTGTGTCGAAGGATAGATCTCACTAACCACCGAACCGATATGGTTTCAATTTCAATCTTGGGGTAATTTTCTTGGGAGATACCTTCCCCAAAATAGTTATAAACCTTCTCCGGACCTTTTAGAACATTCGCTGTAAAGGAGAACCATATTGGTCCAGTGGTTAGTGCGATCCTTCAGTCAAACACAGAGACTTCCTGTTATTTTTATATATGGATAACGATCTTCCTTTCTGAACGTTTTACAATTGATTTTAGATCATTGTTCAGTTTTTGAACAAACCTTGGACGGGTTAAATTATTAATTAGATAAAATTCACTGAAACCAATAACTTCATATAAACTTGAAAATCTATGTTAGCAAAAAGCAAAAAACATTTATCAAACTTATTCCAAATTTGCTATTTTTTTGAGGTGTTAAATACATTTTAAAAGTATTTTACAGTTTTCCATAGCAATTAAAAACTAGTTTATTTTCACAGAAATACAGATCATAATTAAAACAAGGATGACAGCATCCATAAAAGCATCAAACGGGAGAACAAACTTGTTGTGTGTCAACATTTAATAAACAGAACTGATCAAAACTGAATATAAAATTGTTGCAAAGAACATATTTACATTTATAGGAATTGATCATAGAGATTCTTCGCTGAAAATATTAAACCTTGTTGTCATAGAAATCATTGTTCTAAAAATAAGATGAATAAGATAATAATTATATTGTAGAAAAAATGTTATCTAAAAATGTTTTTTAAAAACCAGAATATCTTAAATGGACAATTATTAATCACCGAAAAAAGCTAACCGTTACGTAGGGACGGGAGAACAGACCATGATTTTAGAAAAACCTCAGCTGAATCTTAAAATCATATAGTGCTATTAAATTCTTGCTTAAAGATATTACGTACCTAGTCCTCATAATATAACTAACGAAAATCTGGAACATTTATTCTTTTTATAAACAAAAAATTATCAACGGAGTAGAAATTTTGGCCGTCGGAGGTTTTTTTTATCGGAGAAAATATTCCTTACAGAGAAGTTGACTTACGGAAGATTGAAAGATAGAGAGACATACGTGGAAAAAAGTAGATTATGGAGGAAGAGAAAAAAGAGAGACAGAAATGTTATTAAAGCAAGAAAATTTATAATTATAGAGTGTATGTACAGAAAGATCTCGTAAATTACTTAACCAATTTTCAGAGAATTTAATACAAGGAAGGTTTAAGTCTAATGGATCTGGGACTGTGGCTCAACACGTATATAGCGCATCCGCTTGTCGTTGGGAAGGTGTTAGGTTCGAATCTTGGCTTAACACCGCGTCATAACTAAAGAGTTTAAAATAGTTCTTACTGCTGCTATATCAGGTGCGCGAAATAAATTATTAAAGTAGGGGGAATGTCATAGCCCAAAACAGGTTCAACTCATTGAAATGTACAGTTAGGACTTTTAGACCACAGGTCTAAGAACCCACCAAAAAAAGTTGACTCCCTACAATTACCTTAGACGAAGCCACTTTAGGCTAACCCCTCCCCCCCCCCCCTCCCTAGAAACTGGGGTTTGAAGCTCAATATAGATATATACAGGTAGACACAAAACTATCGAGATATAAACATATGAAGGTTTCGTGATTTTTCATTTAATTTATTTTAAAAAAATGATAATATGAACAAGGATGACAACATCCATAAAAGCAAAGCTCTGAAACGGTAGAACAATCAACATAGACAGTTTAAGGACTGAATAGTCACAATATCAATGTATGAACAGCGAAACAAAATTGTAAGTAAATTTGTTGAAAAACTGCTTATACCAACAATGAAATTAAATCGAAAAAAATCACGAAACTATACGTGTTTTTCAGCTGTCGTTCTGGGGCAACATATCTTAAAATTGACGACCTCTCCATTTGCCTCCCAAATATTATTTTATATTTATTTTGCTTGTTGGTTATACCTTATACCTGAATCATATCACATAAAAATTTGTTGTTCAAAAGTTAAAAATCAACATGTTTAAAATGGATTGGACATACCGATATTCTAGTAAGATTATAGATCGAGTTGCTACGCTTTTTGAATATTATTACTACAGGAATCAGCATGCAAAGTATAAAATCAATAGGATAACTCTTACATGGCATAATTACAGAAAACCTTTAACTTCCATTTACACAGATAATCATTTGTGTTATTATCAAATCAACATAATATTACAATGACTCTGTTATTAACAGACTACCAACATCAGTAAATTATTATAGAGTAGAATATTATTTATAATTTCATAATCTTTTTTCATTCTCAAAATCAAAGTCTATTAATAACAAGTTGGATTCTTAACCACTTTAGGTGAATGGAAACAAGAATTATGACCCAATTCTCCTCCTAAAAATGCACCGCAACATTTTTCAATTTTAATTAGATTCTAAAAATATTCGGACTTAATCTTAAAGATATAAGATAAAAAAAATTTAATTTAACATTAGGTTGATTTGTTCAGAAACATTCAAAAGAAGGTGTATCAACTTTTTTTTATAGCTAGCCGGTTCTTTTAGTAAGTAGTAGATGTAAAATTTTTCATAGAATTCAGATATGCAATCGGTTTTTTTTGTAGACCTCTTATTTTTTAAGTAATTTAAGTTTTTTAAAAAAATAATTAAGTCGGTTTTAAGGTACTAAAACGCAACAAAATAAAAGAAGAAAATGGCCACTAAGAACAAAAATAGTAAGATCTTTAATTTGACACCTTACTTTTAAAATTCTGTTGAGTAATTATTGAAAAAATCTATTTTTTTAACCTCGGTTTAATAAAAACTTTAGACCTAAATATTTTCTCAAACAGACATAAAAAACATGGGTTCATATATACCTTTAGAATCAGAAAAATATTACGAATCCATTGTAAGCAAAATTGAAAAAAAGTAAAAAAAAAAAAATTAAACAAATGGCCAATTGTATTTTTTGTTCAGGCAACACTATCGTCTTCCCTTTTTTACCCCCTCTTTACTCCCTCTTTACCCCCTTCCCATTTTTATACTCAATTCAAGAATTAAGACGTTGCCTGTACAATATAATATGATATTTTCATATAATTCCTTTTATTGTAGTTTATATACTATATTGTAAACTTTTTTTTTCAATTTTGCTTGCAATGGATTCGTAATATTTTTCTGATTCTAAAGGTATATATGAACCCATATTTTTTTACCTGTTAAATAATAAAATTAAGTTCAAAGTTTTTATTCTCGTGGGTTTAAAAAAATCGATTTTTTCAACAATTACCTGACAGAATTGAAAAAGTAAGGTGTCAAATTAAAGATCTTACTATTTTTGTTCATAATGGCCATTTTCTTTCTTTTTTTTGTTGCATTTTAGTACCTTAAAATCGACTTAATTTTTTTTTTTTTAAACTTAAATTACTTAAAAAATAAGAGGTCTACAAAAAAAACCGATTGCATACCTGAATTCTATGAAAAATTTTACATCTACTACTTACTAAAAGAACCGGCTAGCTATAAAAAAAAAAAGTTGATACACCTTCTTTACCAATTTAATAGCTATTTTAACAATAACCATCACTCAAATTTATTTTAATGAATAACAAGTCATTACTCCATTAAAACAGCAAAAAATTCAAGTCTGCAAAAAAATGTATGCTGTTGATTATTTCAATTTTTATGTTTCAAATTTTTGGCATTAATCAGGGGCTGCTATTCAGCCAATTAATTCCATTTGAAATTGCCGCAAAATTTAATATTTTTTTTAGAGTAAAACTTGCTTTTTTACGTAACTGAAGAGGAGTGGAGAGAAAAAGAAAAGGGGGTTTCACGAAATTTCCCTTTAGAATTGATTGTCAGAATCACCACATTCCCTTTTCCCTGGGCATTAATAATGTAATAAAAATACTTATCTATATTCTTTAAAACACACATAAAACCAACTTGTTCTTTAAAGGCTTTGATAAAAAATAAACTCGTTTAGAACATAAATGTTTACTTTGACGTCATTACAAGCTAAAACGAACTTAATGGTTCATTTAGGAATACAAGTAGTGGTTAACGGAGTATTTAGTTTTTAAAAGTGAAGCTTTTCTATAATTAGGGTCGGTCCGTCCGTACGTCCGTCCGTCCGTCCGAGATAGATAGCTTTTATTCGTTAATTTAGGCATGTTAGAATTGTCCTATAGATTTCAAACTTTGCATGATGATTCCTGTAGTAGTTGGGTACGATTTAGAAAGCATAGCAACTCTATAATCATTACCAGAATGTCCGTACGTCCATTTTAAACATGTTGATTTTTCTACTTTTTTAACAACAAATTTTCAAGTGTTTTAATTATCCGTTTGATCTGATTTTTGATATATTGATTCCTGGGACAACAAAGAACAATATTATAAGCGAAGCAACTCTATAATCAAGTCCAAAAATGTAAGTATGTCCATAAACATTATCCTGTTTTTAAGCAGTTTTTCAACAAATTTACCTACAATTTTGATTCGACATGTATACATTTATGTTCCGATTTTTCAGTTCAGATACTATACAAGTTTTAATGTCCGTTTGTCCTACCGTTTCAGTGCTTCGCTTTTATGGATGTTGTCATCCTTGTTTTTCAGTGTTTCGAAGCTACTTTATAATTAACCTGAATATAACCTTACATCCATTTTAACATGTTGATTTTTAACTTATTTAACAACAAACTTTTATGTGATGTAATTATCCGATTGATATGATTTTGGATTCCTGGGACAACAAAGTACAATGTTATAAGCAAAGCATCTGTATAATAATATCCTAAAAATGTGAGCATGTCCCTATAAATATTATCCTGTATTTAAGCAGTTTTTCAACAAATTTAATTACAATTTTGTTTTGCCTTTTATACATTTATATTCTGATTATTCAGTCCTGACACTCTACAAGTGTAAATGTTCGTATATTCTTCCGTTTCAGAGCTTCGCTTTTATGAAAGTTGTCATCCTTGTTATATTTGAAAATATTTATTAGAAAACATGACAAACATATTATATTGTTATTTATAAAGATTTTGGTATTTCATCTTTTATTTGTTCAAAATAGAACCAATTAAACGGCATGTCTTATTAATTCAGTGAAAATCATTTTGTTTAGAACGGTTTATACTTTACAAAATTGTATAATGTATAAATTAGGGTTGAGGGTTTTTCTTGTTAATGTAATTTTGGCTAATTAAGGTTGAAATTTTATCTTGTGTTCATTTCTGTGTTATTCAGTGTTAAAAAAATAAGAACTATTTCTCAAATAAACAATTTTTCTTTTGTCAAAGACGATATTTCCTTGAGTTGTTGGAAGCGAGTTTTTAAAGATTTGGCTTTGCATGCAACAGCGTCATTTAGAACAATTGTAGAATTTGTACTTTTTAAAATAAGGTTTGCTCAATGCTTATATAAAAAAAACACGACTTTTTTATATTTTTGTATAGTTATTGTAAATTTAACTTTTATGCAACGACCTAACGTTGTATACAAAGTCTTTAAAAACTGTGCACAGCTGATCTAAGCCACAGGCAGTTGTGTGTGCATGCCTGTGTGTGTGTGTGTGTGTGTGTGTGTGTGTGTGTGTGTGTGTGTGTGTGTGGGCGTGCGTGAACTGTGTTTGTACGTTGATTTTCTGCTTCTAAAGTCGAAACAAGTAAATACGCTATATAAAGGCATGATTAACAAAGGCCTTAATCTAATTTTTGTAGTTATTTATCTATAATCATTAACTCATTAAAAATAAATAAATGACTAAGTAATAAATGTGATATATTGTCTAATTAAAATAATATTTAATAGTGACCAAAAAACTGTAAAGTAATAAAACTAAAGATTTTTTTTCAGAAGAAAATGAGTCATCACAAAAGAATTACCAAGAATTTTGTTAGCTGAGTAAAAACTAGGAAAACCCCATTTTGTGCAAAAAAAAACGCGCGGGTAAAATCTCTAAAATGGCTTCCCAAGATTCTTGGAGCTTCAATGTCTTGTTGTATAAAGAGGTAGGGACTTTACAATTTTTCTCTGTTTTGAGAGTTAGGTTATATCATGAACATTTAAGTTTAAGGTTCGTGTCAATTTACTATACATACATAACTATTAATGGTTTCACCCTAAGACAATCCAATCCCTTATATATTGGATACAATCATAATAAAATTAAGTAGCATGATGTCTTGTTTGTATATCTGTGTATTTAAGATTCTCTGAACTAATTATATGGTTCTCCTTTACAGTGAAGCTTTCCATATGTCCTGGGAAGGTCTATAACTAATTTTGATTCAAAGAGTAATAATAATCACCACTATAAACAAAAAAATTCATCTTCCCCTTATTCCTCCTATTGGGACTTTTTCACCCTTAGCATTTAGCATCTAGTGACGGCCCGGGGGAGGAGTGTTAAAAATAGCCTAAAACCAACCTCAAGCTTTGCTCTAAAATTAAATAGCCTTTAATCATTCTTAGAGCTTTATGAAGCTTCCATAAAATGTAAAACTTAATCGGTTTAATGATTTGTGAGATTTTAAAGGAAAATATAAAGTCATCTAATGGTTTTAGGCTATTATACTGTTCCCCCTCCCCATCTCCATCTCCTAGTTGCTATGGGTGCAGCCGCTAGTTTATCTATTATTAGCAGCTCTAATAGTTATAAACCTTCTCAGGACCTATGAGAAGCTTCATGGTATTAGGAGAAGCATATCGGTTAGAAAGATCCCTGGGACATACAGACAGACAGTTAGACATCATATTACTTTTATGTACCTATTGTATTTTTGTTTTTCAGTTACGAGTGAGTTTGCAAGAAGTTTTGCAGCGATATCCTGACACATTAAGACAAATCATAGAAAAAAGACCCAGGTACAATTTCTGGCTTAATAGTACTTGAATATCAACTAATTCCCCAAGAGTAGTTGAGTATCCAAGCATATTTTCAAAGAGTAGTTGAATCTCCAAACTGTTCACCTATGATGGTAGATGAATATCCATTACAGTTTTCTATTGTTTTTTTTTTTAAATCAAATCTTCTCTACAGCTCTTGTCCCTCAACGAAAAAAGTAAAGAACCTTATCAAAAAAGATCTTCGCTTTTAAAAATGATCAATCAGCAGTGCTAAAAACTCCTTGTGTTTTAATTGGACATATGATCCTTAAAGGACGCCTGCAAGAAATACCACGCTTTAACTGCTGAAAGACTGCCACAAGTAGACCCAATACCCCAAATTTAAAGCCTTTAGCTTCAATAACAAAAAAGTTCTAGGCATTTCAAAATAGCATTTTATGTACAATGAAATTTTTGAAAGATTTCCAATGCTCATAAAAAAAACAATATTAAATTACGTCGCCTAGACACAAAATTATAACCTTATCTTTGTCAGAAACTTTGATTGCCGGTAACTGATTACATTTTTACAATAAAAACACCACATTTCATAGTCAAAATCTATAAAAAAAAATTCGATTTAAATTGCATTTTTATACAAAAATCATAGCGGAAACAAAGGGGTAAACTATTACAAACTTAGCTGTGATTGGTTGTTAAGCTGATTCAGCCTTCTGATTGGCTACAGTACATTCGGTACAATGCAAGTTAAACTTAATTTTTTTAAATGATTTTGACTATAAAAATGGGTATTTTTATTGTAAAAATATAATTAGTTACTGGAAACCTAAATTTATGACAAAAATAAGCCTATAATTTTGTATCTAGGCCACGTAGTTTAATTTCAAAGTTTTCAACATGAGCATTGCAATTCTTTCAAAATTTTCATTGTACATAAAATGTAATTTTAAAATGCCTAGAACTTTTTTGTTATAGAAGCTGAAGGCCTCAAATTTGGGGTATTTGGTCTTCTTGTGGCAGTCTTTCAGCAGTTAAAGCGTGGTATTTCTTGCAGGCTTCCTTTAAAGAAAAGATTACAGAGTTAGAACAATTTAAAATTATACTTATAACTATTTTAGGGGAGGTTAACTCCACCTTCCAAGAGAAAATAAACACCCAGCTTTCCCCCAAAAGACTAAAATGAAAAGTGGAGGGTCGACTTTACCACATCTGTCTTTGCTATGGAGGCTTACAAATCTTTTTTTTTAAATCTTTGCATAAAGGGACATTTAGTTCTCAAGATGTGTAGCATCTCTTTCGGTGGTAGAGCATAAAGTAATCCTGTTTATCTGTTCAGCTTACCCTTGCGTGGCAGAAGATCTTTAGAAAGAATTCAGACCTTTGAGGCATTATTAGATGTAAGTATTAAAAAATAAGGGGGATTTTTTTTTGATTTTGTGGGGTTATGGGTGTCCCACTCCCCAAGAAATAGCCTAAAACCACCACAGGACCAGTAGGTATATTCCCTAAAGAGTAGAATCCAATCGGTTCAGTGGTAACCGAGATCTTAAAGAACAGACAGACGGACGAACAGACGGACGGACAGTCATCAAGCTACTTTGTATTATAGATAATTTAAGTTTATTGTTGCTGTGCTTTTTTATGGTAAAAATTGTCCTCATTTGACATAATAAACCAATTAAAATCAACTAAAAAATCACGAAACCTTTACGGAAAAGTTATTATTTTTTTTATCTATAATTTTCCCTTATTTTAAAGCACAGATTACCTTTAACATTTAAACTCTTAATGCTAGGTTTTAAATTTGATTAAAATCGATAAAAGGACACTTTCTTTTTTTTACTCATTGAGGTGAATTACATGGAAAACAAGAAAGGTTAATCTTAATATTTTTGTGGGGGGGGGGGGTGTAAATTATCATCTATTGACTTATGCCTGTATTACTAATGACTGCTACTTTGTCAGGAGCTTGAGCGGCAGCTGTTGATAACTCCTGGAATTGGTGAAATCTCCAACCTACAAACTATCATCTACAGTGTATGTCCATACAGGTAAAACTTTGCAGTGCCGCGTCCAGGGTTTCGGATCCGGATCCGGATCCGGATCCGGATCCGCAAGGATCCGCATATTTTGAGTCCAAGGATCCGGATCCGGATCCGCAAAAAAAATGCGGATCCGGATCCGGATCCTTAGACTCCAAAAAATGCGGAAAAAATGGAAAAATCTACCTAAATTTATATAAAATCTCAGACATTCTCTTGATGAGAGCCAATCTTTAAGGTTTAGGTTCAGACTTGAAAATTAAAAGTATTTTTGACTTCGAATTGAAGAATAAATTTTTTTGAAAAATTTGGTGATTTTATTTTTATTGTCAAAGATCCGGATCCGGATCCGCACTGACCAAATTTTGAGGATCCGGATCCGGATCCGGATCCGCATAAAATCAATGCGGATCCGAAACCCCCCGCGTCCCCTCAAAGTCAACCCCCCCCCCCTCCATCATATTTTTAAAATAAATTGAAATATTAAGGGAGGGGGTGAGTTATTTTTTTCTTTTAAGTTTAACCACTTAGAAAATCCAACCCGGCCTTGCTAGGATACCCTGTACTATAATAGAGACGCAAAAATTGTAGCAATTTCAATTAAAGGTTGGGTAAGGTATTGGCACATAAACAGGTGCATTTTTAAAAAGACAAGTGAATAACAGTTATTATTTTATTTTAGTTTAAGAAACCAAATCAGTGAATTAATGGAAGATTTTAGAAGACAAGTCAGACCTCAAGTACCGACAATTTCTTCCCCGAGGCCTAGGCCTCCCCAGGTAGAGAATACTTATCTATCGCATCGTTTTCTAGACAGCTTTCCGCGGATGTAAAAACGAAAAAGTATAACATTAAAATAATTTTTTAACCCCGACGATGGGCTAAAGGACCGGTCTAACAAAACTAGTATTAATAATATGATTTTATTTTAATATTCGTAAAAAACACAATTTTTATTCAGATAAGGTTAAGTAAGGGTTAGAAGATCCCTGCAGGAGAAGTATATCTCATGGGTGGGGTCGGAAGTATTATAACCCGTCGCATGGAATAGAAATAAGTATTTTTTCTTCCAAAAATTAGAAGATTTAAATTGATAATTTTTTCCAAACCTTTATCTAAGAAATTTAACTATTCATTACATACTATACTATGTGGTGTGGATGGGGGGGGGGGACTCCCTTTCGTACCTAAATGTGTACACTTTCTATCCATTAATGTGGACGGATTGTTCTCACACTGTGTTTTTTATTGGTCTGAATAAGGAATTATTCATTTTGAACTTCTATATCTTTTTAGAAATTGAAGTTAACTAGATTACTAAGAGATTTTAAAAATTGAAATATAAAAAGTTTCTGTGGGGAGTGAGTGGGGGTAAAGGGGGTGGTCTTCTAAAACTTTAAGAAAATTGGCTAAATCCTTGGATTGGTCTTAGGTTTATTCTATGAAAACTATAGCGGTTAGTGACATCTTAAGCTTCATCCGGACAGACAAACGGTCGGACAGTAGACAGATAGATGATGTACATTGTACATATATCGTTTTACTTTGAATCATAAACATTTTTCTGTTACAAAGAAGTTGTATCAACTTTTTTGCTTTTTATTTAAGATAGCTAGCCGGTTCTTTCAGTAAGTAGTAGATGTAAAATTTTTCATAGAATTCAGATATGCAATCGTTTTTTTTGTAGACCTCTTATTTTTAAAGTAATTTAAGTTTTTAAAAAAAATAATTAAGTCAGTTTTAAGGTACTAAAACGCAACAAAATAAAAGAAGAAAATAGCCAGTATGAACAAAAATAGTAAGATCTTTAATTTGACACCTTACTTTTAAAATTCTGTTGAGTAATTGTTGAAAAAATCTATTTTTTTAACCTCGGTTTAAACAAAACATTAAACCTAAATATTTTCTCATACAGACATAAAAAATATGGGTTCATATATACCATTAGAATGAGAAAAATAATATGAATCCATTCTAAGCGAAATTGAAAAAGTTTAAAAAAATTGTAATAAAAAATAGAAAAAATAAAAAGTTTATTTTAAGAATTGTAACTACTAAACTAGCCAATCACAAATCGCAAAAATTGACGAATCGGGAAGCTTAATCTATAAAATTAACCTATAGAATTGCCAGAAAAAAAGGAGAACGTTCATACAATATATACAATAGATACTACATTAAATATAGTGATATTAAAGAACATGTAAAGAATGAAAAATTATGAACAAATATGCATCAGTCTGTTTATAAACTTCAAAACAATGCAGTTAAAAATACATTATTGTTTCTTGTGTTTAAAAAATATCTGCTACATTGCATTGTCTTTTGTTTAGGTTTTGTTCAGGTTTGGTTCAAGCTAACCCTTTAAAGCCGAAAATTATGATTCTTAAAATAAACTTATTTTTTTTTATAATAGTTTTATAAAACTTTTTCAATTTTGCTTAGAATAGATTCGTAATATTTTTCTGATTCTAAAGGTATATATGAACCCATGTTTTTTATGTCTGTTTGAGAAAATATTTAGGTCTAAAGTTTTTATTAAACCGAGGTTAAAAAAATAGATTTTTTCAATAATTACTCAACAGAATTTTAAAAGTAAGGTGTCAAATTAAAGATCTTACTATTTTTGTTCATACTGGCTATTTTCTTCTTTTATTTTGTTGCGTTTTAGTACCTTAAAACCGACTTAATTATTTTTTTTAAAAACTTAAATTACTTAAAAAATAAGAGGTCTACAAAAAAAACCGATTGCATATCTGAATTCTATGAAAAATTTTACATCTACTACTTACTGAAAGAACCGGCTAGCTATCTTAAATAAAAAGCAAAAAAGTTGATACAACTTCTTTAAACAATTTAGTGTATTTTTTCAATTTCTCTATCTTACTTTTGTAATTTACATTTTCTATGGTTCGTGTACTAAAATAATAAATATGAAAGTCCCAGTCCAATAAAGTTCATTTATGCCCAGCATGAGAGTCTACTAAGGGCAGGGATTTCAAGGGATAAGACAATGGACGATAAGTTGATGTTCACCCACAATCATCATAAACAATAGTACCCCTTCTGTAGATAAAATGATCCGTGGAAATGTTTTGACACTACTAGGTTGCACCAATCAAACAAATTAAAATAAAAGTAACCAAAGTTTTTAAGATCGTGTTTAGACATAAAATTTTGGGTACCAGTGTTAATTTTATAGTCTAATATCCCCTTTGTCCCTGACTAAAGGGTAACCTGTACATATGTGTAAATTACATTCTAACAGTATTTCTTTAAGTTAGTCTCATTACTTGATTAGTTGGTGAAGGAAGGGAACATTGGATTATAAATCATACTAACACGGTCTCTTATTTGTTGGGCTTAAATTTTGGTTTATTTTTAATGAATTAAAATTGTTTGCTTCAAATAATATAGAATGGTCCAAAGTAATAACTCTAATCTACAGGAGTAATTTTGTTTATCATAATTGGGAATGAACAAAATATTGTACATCAATTATTGTTCCTTGTCTTATTCCTCAAGATGTAAAGTTTCAAGCTAATTATTTTTTTTAAATTAATTTTTTTTTTGACATTGATACCTATAACCCTAACTTTACACAGACTTTATCCCTGAACGCCTGGGCCAGTAGCAGCAGCGCGTCCCCTAGTCAATCATCGGCCAGTTCGTCAGTACACAGTAATACGTCATCTAGGGGCTACAAGCATCGGTCTACCTCGCTTAATACCTCACAGGAAAAAAATAATTTAGATTTTATTAACATTAATTCAAAAATCTTATACCTCAAAACAATATATAAATTACTTTCTACCATGTATTTTTCAACATTTATTGGATTTTCAAAATTTGCACAAAATAATTTTTATTTTTATTCTTATTCTAAAAGAAAAGTTGTTTTAGGAAATAGTTAGACAAACGTACAGATTTTATACTATTCTAAACTTATGAATGCAATTGTTATTCGAAATTATTTTGAACCTTACCCAGGCCATAACAATCCCCTCGCAAATTTCTCGGGCGCGCCGTATCTCCACCCCCTCGACCCCCACGACACCAACAATGAGCACCTGGGCCACAGCCAGCCACCCCTCACTTGCAGCCTCATCATCGCCCCTGCAGGGCTCATCCCCGGCCAGACGGTGGGGAGGTGTCGGCCCCTCAGGAACAGACAGGGTAGGTTTTTTTTGAGTGTTTATTTTATTTCAATGGGAGTAGTTACAGAGAAATAAGCAATAGCATACTAGCATCTGGCATCATCCAAACCTTATTTCAACAATAAGTTTAATCTTCTGAGGGGATTATTTTGTGTATCATAAATTGGAGGTGTATAATGTACATCAATTTATCATGCAATGCATTATCCCTTAAGATTCTTTAAGATATGAACAAATATCTAATTATTTGTGTCTTTTGGTGACATAGAAATATTAAATTAGTTATTTAACGCATTGTATTAAAATGAAAAATTATAATATTAAAACCAGTTTTAATTGGCCCCGAGAGGCTAAAGGCCCGGTCTATCAAGACAGATTTTTATATTATGACTTTTATTTTATTTTTCTTGGAAAATTGTCGGTAATATGATGCTATACATGCTGGCTGATTCTTTTCCAGCGTATATTAATAGGTTTCAAAGCCATAGTGGAAACTTTCTTACGTATATTTTAGTAAAATCTTAAAGTTGCCATCAATTGCAAACTTTCTATTCTAACAATTTATTATCTTTTATTCTGTAGTTACCAAGCCTTTGCTTTAAAATCCGTAGATTTTCTACAATATGTGATTGTCGGTCAATCAGTCTGTCTAGACACATAAATAGAAATGGCGGTAATAGGTATGAAAGACTTAGATGGTACATTTGGCCCCATAATCTGCAAAACTTGAAAAGGGATTTATAGCCGACGAACTCTATTGTTTATTTATAGTTACATGCAAATTATTCCAATAATATGAATGACGAAGTGAAAAATCAAAATGTTTTAATGAATTAGTATTCTGGTAACGATAAAAGAGTTGCCCCGCTTTCTAAATTGTACCTGACTGTTCATAACTCATAATGCAAAGTTTGAAATCTATAGGACAATTCTAACATGTCTAAATTGACATTAAATTGAGATTAAGACGGACGTTTCTTCACAGTTTCTAGCCAATAATATGACTGAATTGTTCCTCCACTGTTCCTATTGGTTGATATTGAGAGTATGTATCTAGATCTTGTATATCTGTTAGGGAAATTGAGGTTCCTTTCTAAATATGAATAGAGTTACTCAAGAGACATAATGTCTGAATGGGCCAATAGGAGAATACTGACGGAACATTAAGAGATCTTATTGGTTGAATCATTTTACAGATCTTGGTATGTAAGGGCATAATTTTTTAATTTCGTTTGCATTATAAATTGTCGCATATCTTAAGATTAAGCTTTTCCTGGGTAAATTAATTCGTTAAAAAATTCTTTTAATGAAGCTAGCTTTCTAAAAAATTATATCGTCAAAAAAATTCGTCTCAAATTTCGTCGCTCGTATCTCGTATAGAACAAAATGTAAACAACCGGTTTTTGTCTGCAAAAAATCCCTTTTTAAGATTGGCGAAAAATGGGGTCATTGAGATAATATATATATTCATTTATTACACACATATTAGAAACTTGTTTTATATGTTCAATTCCTAATGACGTAAGAAAACAATGTTTACTTTCAAAATTTCTAGTGCTTATTTTATCTAAAAATTTCAGGGATCTTAAGGGATAAGACAATGACCAATATATGACGATAAACAAAATTTTACCTCTTTGTTGAAAAGTTTGGACACTGATAGTTTGGAAGCAACCAATTTAAAATTCAATAAAAAGTACCTAAAGATTTTAAGCCAATGAATATGATAATGTGTTTATAAAACTTTGGGTACCAGTGTAATTTATAGTCCAATGTCTTCTCCCTCCCTGAGAAATATAGTACAAAGGCCATATGTCTACGTTTATAACCAGAGGTGGATTCTTTAAAAAAATTTGCCCCACTAATCGCTTAGTGGGGCAAAATTGTTTTCGTTAAAAATCCTCCAAAATCACATAAAAAATCTACAAAAATTAAATAAAATCTTATTTATATAACCCTTCTTTGATTTTGTTTAATTTTTGTAGATTTTTAATGGGATTTTGGTGGATTTGTCACAAAAACAGTTTTGCCCCACTAAGTGATTAGTGGCGCAATTTGTTTTAAGAATCCACCTCTGTTCTAAAAAAAGACCAAATATTTTTTTTTTGATGCATTTGTCTCATCATTTGTATACTGTGACTATTGTAGTTCAAAAACCTGAAAAACAATGGTTTGCAAAATGTTTGCCTTTTTCTTCGTATTTTAATCTCTTGTTAATTATCAATAGCTGAAAGTGTCATAATATAATTTACAGGATGGCTTCGTAACCGATTAATATCCGCTGGACTAGAACCGGATCTCAGCAATACTGAAAATGATTTTAGCATCGTACAGATATTTTTCCACGAATATTAAGATTAAAATCATAGTGTTAGTACCAGTTTTTATAGTCAGGGCCTTCGGTCCCTCGGGGCTAACAAAACTGGTTTAAATCTCATAATTTTTCATTTTAATGTCCGCAGAATGCTGTCTAATACGATGAGACAAATAACTCTTCTAGACATATATTGGAGTTTGTAAGTCTGTATAAACAAGGATGACAACATCCTTAAAAGCGAAGCACTGAAACGGTAGGACAAACGGACATTAACACTTGTATAGTGTCCAAACTGAATTATCAGAATATAAAAGTATAAGAGTCGAAGCAAAATTGTAAGTAAATTTGTTGAAAAACTTCTTGATACAGGATAATGTTTATTGAGTTTATGGACATACTTACATTTTTAGGATTTGATTATTGAGTTGCTTCGCTTAAAATATTGTTCTTTGTTGTCCCAGGAATCAATATACCAAAAATCAGATCAAACGGATAATTAGATCACATAAAAATTTGCTGTTAAAAAATTAGAAAAATCAACATGTCTAAAATGGACGTACGGACATTCTGGTAATGATTATAGAGTTGCTACGCTTTCTAAATCGTACCTAACTACTACAGGAATCATCATACAAAGTTTGAAATCGATAGGACAATTCTAACATGCCTAAACTAACGAATAAAAGCTATCTATCTCGGACGGACGTACGGACGGACGGACGGACCGACCCTAATTATAGAAAAGCTTCGCTTTTAAAAATTGAAAAAAGGACACCTAACATTTAATACTATTCGAAAGTCAAAAATTTGATTGAAATTTATCTTGTTTTAAAATAATATCATCCTTGTTTCTCTTTTGTGTTCGGTTGAAACTCAAATTTCTAAACAAGAACATTTTGTCCATAACAAGCGCAGTTTGAGCGATTGTTATTTTCATTAAAAATAGTAAATACACTTGATTCAATTGTTTATTCTATGTCTGCTAAACTTTTAACGCAATTGTAGTATCATATTAAAAAAAGTAAAAACGCAGGAATTCGATTTTCATCAAACATTGTTACTTAGGTATAAGTTTAGTTAATTCCTTAATTCCACTCCCTATATTTCAAATGTTTCTTGTACATATTTACTGCTTTTTTAAACCAACCAATCAATATATAATAAAAGTGCCAACATATTTAATCCTTTCGATAATCCTTCCCCTGCTGATTGAGCTTTTTATAATCCTGATCTAAACATAATAATCTATATGGTAGTTGTCTATAGTGCCCCAGCAATATGGGGATAGATGTTACTGATTTTGGCCTACCTATTCTATTTACGTCAGTAAATACCCTATACCCCATCTCTTTTCCAGGGGGGGTTCTTTCCCCTTCCCCTCTCTCTTTCCCTCAAATATGACGTTAATAGAATAGATAGGCCAAAAGCGGGAACATCTAGGGCATTAAAACCACAGCTATATCTATATGTCCTTGACATATATACATGCTGAGAGAAAATAAACTGTGTTTACCGTTTCTGACAAAAACAGTAAAATATTGAGGAACACCTGAATTAAATTTAATGTATTTTTAAGAGAGAGAGGGGACAATGGGCTGTTTATTACAGAATTACTCAAAGTTTTATAATAATAACGTTTTCATATTCGTTGGCTTAACAACTTTGGGGACTTTAGTGAATTTTAATTTGTTGATTCATTAAGTTGAGTGTTCAACCGTTTAAACCTCAATTGTACATCAATTTATCAGCCATTGTCTTATCGCTTCAGATCTCTGTGTATTTTTACATAAAACTTGTAATTGGCTTTTCCGTAATCATTCTGGTTTTTTTCCTATTTTTCAAAATATTGCACCTAATTCAAACAAGACTCCAAATAATGTGATGCAAGAGTTGTTTTGCTACCAGAAGAAAGGAGCTAAATCATGTTTATTTATCTTGTAATGTTTGCAATAAAAGGCAAATAAATGCGTTTCTAACTATTTTCCGTGATTCCCCAAACCATCAGATAGGGTCTGCTCATATTTATTTATACTTCCTCTAGTTTTGATTCAGTTTAGTCAAGATCGTTGGATTGATAATTTCATTAAAACATGGGTTATTTTATAAATTAGGTAAATGGGCCTTATGGTTTTTGTTTTTTTGTAACTGAACCTTAAAAAAATATATTTTTGCACCGGTGTAGCGCATATACATTTGTCTTTGTATGTCTGTACACGTAGAAACTTTAATCCTTATATAAAAGTAAAATGATGTCTATTTGTATGTGTGTGTCGAAGGATATGACTGCTGAACCGATATGGTTCTCCTTTACAGTGAAGCATCTCATAATTAAAAATTGAGGGTTTCCTCCCCCAACCCCTTCATTCAAGTTATCCTAGAGGCCTTTATGGGTATAGCCGCTAGTTAAATCATAAAGTAACAGTTGAATAAAGCTTATAGTACTTATTCCCAATGATAAAAAAAGTTATTTAGCAATCTATCATAAATAATAGACGAGAAAATTAAGTTTCTCCCAAAGTGTATCAAACATGCAGACGAAAGAGTTTGAACTTTATAGTAGCTCCGCTACTAAAATACACATTCTACTATTTTGAAAGTTTTTTGGGGTATAGTCCCTTTCGTGGCAGCGCTCCTTAAGGGGCGATTTTTCTTTTTTTTCACAATAGCTTTTCTCCTAATTCTAGCCCCTGCGGGGCCAATTGCCTTACTCTATAGGGCAATCACCTAACCCAATATGACCTAACCTAACCTAAAATAACCTATCGAAAGCCATTTTAAAAATACGACGTATTGCCCCTTAAGGAACGTTGCCACGAAAGGGACTATTCCCGATTTTTGAAGTTATTATATTAACATGGAAATGTGGTCATAATGTCATTAGAATGCCAACTATGACAATTTTTATTTATTGTAATTTTGTCGACATACTCCAGTAAAATGTTTGGTCAATAGAAAGCTACTAATTTTTGGATGTATCTTTAAAGTAAAATAAAGAAATATTCTTTTTGGTCTATTTTCATTTTTTCCTCTTTGGAATTTTATTAAAACATTAAAATCACTGATTGTTTGTGTGTGACATAATTTTCTTAAAGAAGTTGTATCAACTTTTTTTTTTATAGCTAGCCGGTTCTTTTAGTAAGTAGTAGATGTAAAATTTTTCATAGAATTCAAATATGCAATCGGTTTTTTTGTAGACCTCTTATTTTTTAAGTAATTTAAGTTTTTTAAAAAAATAATTAAGTCGGTTTTAAGGTACTAAAACGCAACAAAATAAAAGAAGAAAATGGTCAGTAAGAACAAAAATAGTAAGATCTTTAATTTGACACCTTACTTTTAAAATTCTGTTGAGTAATTATTGAAAAAATCTATTTTTTTAACCTCGGTATAATAAAAACTTTAGACCTAAATATTTTCTCAAACAGACATAAAAAACATGGGTTCATATATACCATTAGAATCAGAAAAATATTACGAATCCATTGTAAGCAAAATTGAAAAAAATTAAAAAATTAAAAAATTACAGAAATGGCCAATTATTTTTTTTGTTCAGACAACACTATTGTCTTCCCTTTTTTACCCCCTCTTTACCCCCTCTTTACCCCCTTCCCATTTTTATACTCAATTGAAGAATTAAGACGTTGCCTGTACAACATAATATGATATTTTCATATAATTCCTTTTATTGTAGTTTATATACTATATTGTAAACTTTTTTTTCAATTTTGCTTACAATGGATTCGTAATATTTTTCTGATTCTAATGGTATATATGAACCCATATTTTTTTATTTGTGAAATAATAAAATTAAGTTCAAAGTTTTTATTCTCGTGGGTTTAAAAAAATCGATTTTTTCAATAATTACCTGACAGAATTGAAAAAGTAAGGTGTCAAATTAAAGATCTTACTATTTTTGTTCATAATGACCATTTTCTTTCTTTTTTTTGTTGCATTTTAGTACCTTAAAATCGACTTAATTTTTTTTTTTTTAAACTTAAATTACTTAAAAAATAAGAGGTCTACAAAAAAACCGATTGCATATCTGAATTCTATGAAAAATTTTACATCTACTACTTACTAAAAGAACCGGCTAGCTATAAAAAAAATAGTTGATACACCTTCTTTTGATAAAATTGCATAATTCTATTATTGCTATCTAAGGAAGCATAAAAGTACCTTTAGAGTACAAAGTAGATTTTAAACGAAATTTAGTAATAACTGGTAAGTACCTTATTTTAAGTGATAACAAATTAAAATTTTTTTAAAGCTAAAAATTGTCTTTTTTTTGAGAAAATGAAATGTCACAATTTTGTCTTTGTATGAGATGATTAAAAATATATGCCTTAAAAAGTAGTTGTTAAATGCTTTTTTTTAAGTCGAAAGCCCTCAATTAGAAAATAGTAAAAATTTATTATTTTGAATACTTTTGAAATTCAAATGATAAATAGTTAGTTATATAGCTACATTTGAGAAAATGATATTAATATGAATACTTAGTGCTTTCCCCTGCTAGGACAATACCTATGGTTCCCTAACCCTGCGGGGTCTACCCATTACCCAATAGAACCGGACATAAAGTAATAAACAAACCAAAATCAGCCCCACCTCCTAATTTTCTTACTTATATTGATGTTTTATTTTATGTAGCCCGTACCAGATCATATAATTGATATGATTGCTCAAAGATTTGATCTGATGGGAGGAAGTGATTGGAGAATTTTTGTCGAGGGGTTAGGAATAAATCTCAGGTATTGTATATCAATATATCTTTTTAGTTTTAAAAGAGAAACAACTCTATATTCGTTACATGAATGTCAGTATGTCCATTTAAAATATGTTGATTTTTAACCTTTTTAATGAGAAATAATTATCCCATTTATCTGATTTTTTAAAATACTGATTCCTATTACAACAAGGTACAATTTTATAGCATCTCTATAAACAAGTCCTAAAACTGTAAGCATGTCTTAAAACAGAATCCCTTATTTAAGAAGTATAGAATAAATTTACTTACAATTTGTTTATATTTCATACATTTATATTATGCTTATTCAATTATGACACACTATAAGTTTTAATGTTTGTTTATCCTACCGTTTCAGTGCATCGCTCTTATGAATGTTGTCGTCCTTGTTTGTTGTTGAGGGCTAATAAAGAATTTTGGATTAATAAACCATTCATCTTTTTCTCTATCTTTTTATCTTTTATTCATTTTTATATTTTTCTAAGAACTTCTAAAGTAGTGGTATAATAGATATTTATCTATCTATATATCTTTTAATCTATCAGTTTGTTCTGCCATTGTCTGTCTGTATGTATATACAGTAGTCTGTATGTGTGTTTTTCAGTTTTTCTTTTTGTCTTGCTTTTTATCTGTCTATCTATCTATCTATCTTTCTATCTAGTGAGTATGAGTCTGTAAGATTATTATCTGGAGAAGTAGAAAGATTGGAAAGAGATTATCCAAGCCTGAGGTAAAAATTCAAAGCAATAGAAAGAATGTTTGTGTGTCTATCATTTAAGAGCTATGAAACTTCTATGGTTCTTATTATATCAGTTAGAATCGTTGAATCTTTTTCTAATTTATGAACCTATTCTTATTTTAAAGGATTACTTTTATCTTATAAACTTATCTGAAATCTTAATAGTTTTAGCCGTTTTTGAGATCTTAATCAAGAGGCGGACATTCAGTAGAAATATTCGTGAAAAGAATCTTTGGTCTAGTAAGCAAATCAAATTTATGATTCATCGTCAAGTTACCCATCCCCGCATCTCTGTTAAAAATGGGTTTAAAATGTACATACTCTTATGCAGAAGCGGGAACATGGTGTTGTCAGAGGGGTGTGTCAAGTTTTAATCCTGAAGGGGTGGAAAAAGGGAAAAGCTGGCATCCCCACTTTTTTTATTTAAAGTGCATTAACTCCTTCCGCATGCTCATATGCAATATGCATAGGTCAACTTGTTAACTTTTATTTGTGATAATTTGTGATTCACATTTTGTATTTATGTAACTTACAAAATCCGGATGGTGAAATTGCATTGATTTTTTATTACAGCGAATACACCAGGGATCTAAAGGGATAAGATAATGGCTGATAAAGTGATGTAGATCCCCAATGATGATACACAAAATTGCCCCTTCTGTAGATTACAATTAGTGGTTGAAACTTTCGGAAACTGAACGTCAACTTAAAGAACCAACCGAACAAAATTTAATAAAGTCCCCAAAGTTGTTATGTCAAGGGCCTTGTATCTTCTTTGGGTTGGGTCTTTGATATCACGTATTTAAAAAAAAACTTTTAGGGTGTAAAATAAGAGGTTTCAAAGTCTAAAGGAGTAAACACCCATTTAATTAGAGGTATATGTATGAGCTATAATAATTTTTGCATTTTTCCTAGTTAAATTCGTTTTTGCATTGTCTAAATAGTGTTCATTTGTTTTAAAATATTTTGAAAATTATCCATTGATTTCATAAAACTGACAATAATCCAAAATTACTATAAATGTATTTTTTTCAGGGATAGATTAAGAGAACTTTTTCATAGATTTCAGGTAAGAAAATTTCAATGATGTATTAGCTAGTTTTTGGAAGAAGAATACCCAGGGACAAGGGACCATGATCCTAACAAACAAGTACAAAATTTCCCCACGACCCACTTCCCTTTACATACAGAACAAAACAAGTTTTTCGAGAACAATAGGCCTCAAAATATCCAAATTTTCAAAAATTTCTAATAGAATTTATTTGCTGAATCACGGGGACGCTGGACTATACAATCAGATCTGCGACAATAAATTTATTTTCCAGTAAGAGACAGACACGATTACTTTCGCTTCTAATTATTTTATTTTTTGATAACAGTAGCAGCATACAATTAACATAAATAAAAACAATTATATTATGTATGTGTAAGAGTTTATGTCTGAAGCTAAAGATCAAACTAAAAACTATCTTATTGGGTAAGCTTTACATATGTCCTATAATGGTTTTAAGCAATTTTATACTTTGATTCTTCGAACACAGAGCCCCTAGATGCTTGGCATAGTCGCTAAAACACAATAACTTAATATAAAATTGCTATTTATCATTAGATGAAACGTTATAAGTATAATAGTGTTTCTTCAGATAAAGTATCCCTTTCCTGGTTAACCAGTCGCTAACCGTCTTTGACATACAGACCAGGGATCTAAAGGGATAAGACAATGGACGAAAAATTTATGTACATCCCCAATTTTGATACACGTGACAGAATTAAACCTTCTGTAGATTACAATTAGTGGTTGAAACGGTTGGACACTCAACTAAATCAACCAACCAATAAAAGTACACAAGGTTTTTAAGTCAACGAATAAAAAAGTTATCATAAGACTTTGGGGACTAGTGTAATAAACAGCCAAATGTCTCTCCCTCACTGCGCACAGACCATATTAATATATTATTTTTTTTTTTCAGTCACGATTAAGTAGCACTGGAGTTGACGCAGATATTATTGAAGTTATTGTAGATACACTTAGAAGCAACACTATTTGGGGGTAAGTAGACTAAAACCTTTCCAATGATTTTCTTCAAATTTATATCTAAGTAGCTTGGTCGTTTTAAAGATCTTATTTGACAAAACTACATCATAATAAAGGTTTGTAAATTTAAAGTAGATATTTTAAAAGCACTACTACTAGGGGGTAAGTACTAAGTATGGCCTAAAACCTTCCTAAAGATTTTATGAAAAAAATTCACTAACAGCTTGGTTGTTTAAGATATCTTAAAGGACATGTTTACTTAAATTACCTACGATATAATATAGGATTATTATACACTTTTTGTAGCACAATTAATTAAGGATACAACAGTCATAATGGTCCAACGTTTAACGAGATTTTGTTACAGGCACGTAAACAGACAGCCATCCTGTTACTTTTTAAATAAGAATAGTAATAGCTATCCTTATACTAAAGTAACAGGATGTTTGTCTGTCTGTGTGTACCGAAGGATCTCGCTAACCGCAAAACCGATCGGGTTCTCCTTAACAGGGTAGATTCTCATATGTCCTGGGAAGGTTTTTAACTATTTTGGGGGAGGGTACTACCACCCTCCCAAAAGAAATGACAAAAAATTGAAAATTTTCTTAAAATCTGGGAGACTTCAACGTCAAATAAGGTGGTATCGTACATAAAAAAATTAACTTTAACAAACAAAAACATTTAAAGTGCCACTAGAGGCCTCTAGGGGCGTAGCCGCTAGTCTTACATAAAGATATAAAATGCTTTTAAGCACGGCTCGACAGCCGCAACTGAGCCTCAAATTTTAACACGTTAAGATGCTTTAATTGGCAATTCATTTGAAAAGAGGGATTCTCATCATGGGTCACGTTTAGACTTCCAGCTGATATTCAAAATTATGAAAGGTTGATTTTCCTGAGGCTTGAAGGCGGCTGCCGAGCCCTGCTTTTTACTATTACCTATTTGACCTTTTCTTTATTTCAGAGAACCAGTATTTAACCGGTTAGCCAGAGAAATTAACGAAGCTATGAAAAAGAGTTAATATTCAACATTTTTAGTCTTTTTTTGCAGTTGTAAGGCAATGGAAGATAAATCTCATTTGCTAGTATTTGTTGGCTTAATAGATGGCGCTTTCCCTCAAAGTGTTTTGCTCAGCACAGAATACCCCTTCTCTCTATTTATAAAAAATAAAGGGTAGTAATTACTTTAGGTCAGGATATGTCCCTCCGCAGGGGTTATGCACATTACAAAGCTACCAACCTTTTTTTTTGTAAGAGGGTTTCAGTGCTCGACAGGCACCTTAAGGGAAAAAACACCTGCTAGATTGATTTATCTGCCATTACTTTAACCATGAATCCTTAATTATTTGTTTGAATAAATTTATATTTTTATTTGTCTCCTATCGGCTACGCCACTAGCTTTCAGCTGCAGTAAGACTTTAGTTCTACAAAGGGGGAAGAAGTAGATTGTGCTAAAATTCCGTAAAGGTGTGAGTTTTAAGGCTTATAAACAGTAGAACGATAATATTCACTAAATATAAATTTATGATTTTTCTGTCTATGGTTCTATTCTATAAGGAATACACATATTTAGTAAATATTATATTAATATAGTTGAGCTATTTATGAAGAAAAACCGTACTAGTTTCTTTATATAAAGAAAGCTCTACATATTTTGAAAAATAAGTGGCTTCGTCCCTGAAGGGGGTAATCTATCCCCGCTCACGTTTAATAACATTTATATTGAATTTTGTCTTGTCACGAATGGGTTTAAGAGGTTTTAGATATAAACCCTTAAAATTACAAATAACTTGCCAATGCCCAATAATAAGCTACCCTTCACATTTTGGAATAATTGTTTTTGATATTTTAGTGGAAACACTTTGCATTTAGATTTAATATAGGATAAAATTGCTCAAATTATATATATTTACAATAGAAATGCTTTTTTGCTGTGATGATTATCATAGGATTTTATTTTTCTGTCATGTAGTTTCAATGTCTTGTGATATAATAAACTTTAGTTTGAATTTGAAATTAAATATTTGTTATTCCAGTTCTACTTATCAAGAAAGTTATTTCTCGTATTCATTCGAATCCGGTGGATAGGAACCGGTTCTCATCCATACGAAAAAACTATGTCTAGCATCGTATTAAATCCAGCTTTCTACGAATATAAAAATGTACAATCATAAGCCGTTTATAATACGATGCGAGAAATAACTATTATCGCATTGTATTATAGACAGCTTTCCGCAGAAATTAAAATGATATATTATATGATTAAGACCAGTTTGTTATACCCAAGGGGCTGAAGATATTAGTATCAATATTCAATATATCATGCTTTTTATTTTAGTATTTGTAGAAAATTGTCTGTTATATGATGCTATACATTTTTCAGTAAGGCTGAAAATCATTTCCAATCCTGCGGACAGTGTTGCGGATCCGAATCCGGGGGTATAAATTTATGGAAAAATCTACCTAAATTTATATAAAATAGTCACTTACAAATTTTGAAATATCTAGTAACCTTGTTAAACTGTTTTTAACCTATTTTTTTATCATATATCAAAAATATACTATGACACCAGTAGAATCAGACTGCAGAGCCCAAATTTGAATTAAGTCCCCAATAAACTTTTTTTGGGGGATTTAAAAATCAATTTTATATGTTGCTGTGATCATTTTGATGGAAGCAAAAGCATTTTTTAGTTTGGGGTTAAATTGTTTCTTACAGAACAATTTGATGTGATTCAGATTATATCAATACAATAATAAAAACTCTACTCTGTTCGATGCAAATAATTTTTTTCTAAAACAATAATTTATATAGAAGAAATTTAACATTAAAATAAAACATATTATTCTAAAGTCTGAACCAATTAGAAGTCTCGTTTCATTTCAGTTTTTTACAATTCAAAAAAAGAGTGTTTTCACAAAGTGACTTATTTCCAATGTAGTTAAATAATTTTTATTTAATTAAATGAAAAGAATGAAAACTATAAACATAAAAGATACATGCTTTTTAAAAATATTTAAAAAAATAAGTTTGAATAATCTTTTATTTATTATTTTTGTATATGTGACAAAAAAAATTTGTTGTATTGCGTAAACGTTTGTTGTCATCTTTCACTATTTAACCCTTTACAGCCAATTTTTTTGTGTTTTAAATAAGTGATGGAAAACAAGCACGATAAAGTTAATTCATTGATATATTGTAAAGAATTAAGTTTTTAATGAATTAATTTAGATGAAATCAAAAGGCCTAATTTTACTCTATACCAGAATACTATATATATGAAGCAAAACACTCTAAAAGCTACGAATTTTACCCAATTAAAAAAAGACCTTTTGCTCTGATCAAAAAAGACCACAGCAACAGTAAAATTAATTTTTAAATCCCCTCAAAAAAGTTTATTGGGGACTTAATTCAAATTTAGGCTCTGCAGTTTAATTCTACTGGTGTCATAGTATATTTTTGATATATGTTTTAAAAATAGGTTAAAAACAGTTTAAGATCAGCTGATTCACTCCCACACTCTTCTCTCTCACATTGTATTCGAGATTAAAGAATAAATATTTTTTGAAAAATTTGGTGATTTTATTTTTATTGTCAAGGATCCGGAATCGGATCCGCATTTAATCAATGTGGATCCGCAACACTGCCTGCGGATATTAATCAGTTCCAAAGCCATACTGGACATTTGTTTTACAATTTTGTCTATTAGAAGCTTAGCATAATCAGGGAGTAAGGGAGGGGACAATGGGCAATTAGTTCCATTTAAGAGTTTTCAAAGAGAGGCCATGAAATCCAGAAAATTTGAAGGAAATTGTAAAGGCTGTGTAAATAAAATTTAGAAAACTAAAATAAGTAAAAGTTCCAAGAAAAAAAGCAATCATTTGAATATTAGAATACCAGTATATCAAACTGACATAACCATTCTGTAATTAATAATGAAAAAATCTCCCTGAAACTCGTACAACCCATTTTCCTAGATTTTAAATGCCAATATACACAAGAATTAAATTTAGGTTGTTAGATTAGGGTTCTTTATTATACAAATATCACAACAAAAATTTTACCTATGAAATGATATTTTCGAAGAATTTTTTTTTAAACCAGCCATATCAAGACAATTCATCCGTCTGCTCAGGAATAAGGTATAACCAACAAGCGAAATAAATCTAAAATAATATTTGAGGGCAAATGGAGAGGTCGCAATTTTACGATATGTTGCCCCCCAACGACAGCTGAAAAACACGTATAAGTTTCGTGAATTTTTTCTTGAATTAATTTAGTTGTTGTTATAAGCTGCCATCTGCTATATTCAAAACTAACCCAGCGAGTAGCGGCATTCCATGCGCTAGTACCCAAACTCAGTCAGAAACTGTTAAATTCTTGCACATTCCCTTTAAGCTAGTACTCAAAGTCTGAGACTCCTAAAAAATGAATATTCGATCCATTGTCCCCTCCTTACTCCCTGAGCATAATAGGGAAAGCTTAATTGCAATGGGAGAACACAGTGTAATAACAATCAGAACACATTATTGGTTGGTATGATGGTGTAAGATTTTGAAGAATTTCGTTAATACAAGTCAGCTGCAACTAGCAAGCTTAAACGAAATTAATTTAAAGAAAAAAAAAACGAAACCTATGCGTGATTTAAAGCTGTCGATGGGGGCAACACTTTTAAAAATATACGACCTTTTATCTGCCCCCCACAAATATTATATATTTTATTTGTTTTTTCTTAATTTTTTTCCTTAAATAGTGTATGTCTATTCATAAAGACATTATTTAAGATGATTCAGCAAGTTTGGGACCAAAACTCAAAAAAACCTAGTTTTGATACATGACACACAAACTTAAGAAAATATGCATTTCACTCCCGTGAGCCACCCACCTAGCCCGCTGGGGTTGGTCCCCGACTTGCTGAATCATCTTAAATAATGTCCTTGTGTATAGACACAGTGTATTCAAGGGAAAAAACATAATATAAAACAATTTAAGGTGAGTTTCTACATCAAAATAGACCAAAAAAGGCCTAAACCCCATTTTCGCCCATTTCTGTAGGGTTTTTCTTACCTAACCTAACCTAAATATAAAAAATTCGATTTTTTTGCCATTTAGATGTAGTGTAGTACCTATAGATCTAGGCTTATGTACCAAGTTTCAAGTGTCTAGCTCAATATTCAGACCATTTTGCTCACGGTTTAAGTTTAAATGTCATTGCGCCCCCCTCCCTTATATTATCAGAGTTTTGTCTTAGTTTTAGGGTTGAATTGTAGGAGACTATATTTTTACACTAAACATTGGTCGGCTCGAAAATCTTTTCGAAAATCATGGACTTATCGACAAAAACTAGCCATAGAGTTACAGAGTTAATCTATCTAACAAAATAAAGTATGTTAGAGAATATATAAAATGTATTTTCGACTTTTAATACATAAAAAATACACATTTATAAGCACTGGTATCATTTCATGAGATTTTGATATGTCTTTATTACAAACAATTTAGAAAAAAATCTGTAAACATTTACTTTTGTATAGAATATATATTTTTAATCAAAAAAGTATAAAAAATATGAATTTTGTATTCAATATAAAAAAATAAAATGCATTTTTGGTGTGAATAAATCTATAGAAAATTTGATAAAATAGTTTTCTTTTATTAGGTACTTGTATGTTTACTGATCAACAATAAAGCTTTTTTTTCTTTGTTTTGGTGGAGGATTTTTAAAAGATTTTTTCAGAGATTCCTAAAAATAAATATTTGGTCATTTTTTAGTATTTCCAAGTCAAGGTCTTTCAAGAATCTTAAAATGTAAGACAATAAATGATGAATTGACGTACAACCCCCCCAGACGAAAATAGTATTTCTCGTATCGTATTATAAACGGCTTTCCGCGGATATAGAATGTACAATTATAAGATTAAAACTAGTTGTTTTAGCACCTCGGGGCTAAAAAAACTGGTTTTAATCTTATGATTGTACATTTCTATATTCGTAGAAAACTGGATATAATACGATGCTAGACATAGTTTTTTCGTAATCATGAGTACCGGTTCCTGTCCACCAGATTCGAATGAATACGAGAAAATATTTTAATTAATATCAATTGGTGTAAATGTTTGGACACTGCAAGTATGAACCAACACATTAAGATTCAATCTTTATAAGATGTCTGTGTGTCTGTCTGTGTGTCTGTCTGTGTGTCTGTGTGTACCGAAGGATCTCGCTAACCGCTAAACCGATCGGGTTCTCCTTAACAGGGTAGATTCTCATATGTCCTGGGAAGGTTTTTAACTATTTTGGGGGAGGGTACTACCACCCTCCCAAGAAAAATGACAAAAAATTAAAATTTTAAAAAAATTATGGGAGACTTCAACGTCAAATAAAGAGGTATCGTACGTAAAAAATTATCGTAGAAACTTTAACAAACAAAAACATTTAAAGTGCCACTAGAGGCCTCTAGGGGCGTAGCCGCTAGTCTTTATAATAAAGTAACAGGATGTGTATTTGTCTGTCTGTGAGTCTGTACCGAAGGATCTCGCTAACCGCTGAACCGATCAGGTTCTCCTTAACAGGGTAGCTACTCATAGGTCCCGGGAAGGTTTATAACTATTTTGGGGGAGGGTACCTCCTCCCACCCAAGAGAAATTACAAAATAATCGAAAAAAATAAATATTCGTAGACTTCAACGCAACATTGCTAGGTATCGTAGAGACTTGAAAGCAACAAAGATAATTATCGTTAAGACTTGAACAAAAAAAAACATTTAAAGTGCCACTAGAGGCCCCTAGGGGGCGTATCCGCTACTAACAAATAAACAAATAAAAAACGTTTTAATTCTTCCAAGTTAATGATATTTTTACCTGTTTGTGATGTCAACAGTTGAAAGGCAAGAAGGAGCAGCTGATTGAATGGACTAATCCATTTCATCAGAATCATCACCTTCCTCCTCCTCAGTGTCCAGATCCTAAAATGGAATGATCCAAGTTAGACATAAAAAGCCACCTTCCTTCAATATTGGGACTATTAATTTATTTTGGTCAGAGTATCAGTACGTAGAGCAACGTCGTAGAGACTAAGTCAGTGGTATTATCCAGGGATCTAAAGGGATAAGACAATGGTCTATTAATAAATGTACATCCCCAATGATCCCTTTTATAGATTACAATTAGTGGTTGAAACTTTTGACATTCAACATATCAAAATTCAATTTGAGTGCTTAAAGTTGCAGAGCCAAAAAAAAAGAAAACAAGGCTTTGGGGACTAGTGTAATAAATAGACCATTGTCCTCTCTTTCCTTGTGTATTATCGGATGGATATACCTTAGTAAGAAGTGCTGCATTACTTAAAATGATTTTAATATCTAAGTTAAAAAAAATAGAGTTTTAAAAGAATAGGACAATTCTAACGCACCTCAAATTCATCATCATCCTCATCGAAAGCTTCGCCAGTGAAGTAAAGAACAGCTCTGGGGACAATCTAATTAATAACACAAGTTTATTTAAAAATCCTGAAGTATTTTGAATTAAGAGAAAAGTTGGAACATGGAACGAAAAAACGAAGTAGCGGGTTTCGTCGTATTTTCACAGTTGCTTTTCTCCTAATTCTAGCCCCTATTCTAGACAATTTCATAACCCAGCAGGATAATCATTAACATTTACCTAACCTAAAATAACCTATCAAAGGCTAATGTGAAAATACTACGCAACCCGCTAATTCGTTTTCTTTCTATGATCCGAAAATTTTCCTTTATGCAATAAATTAAACGTATCTTTAGGAATAAGACAATGGAGGAAAAAAAAGTTGTATACTCCCTACAAAAAATGTTAAAACTAAAATGCCTATTTTTAAAATTAATGTAAGGTTTGTAATCCCAAAGCATTTAATCAAGCCAATAAGAGAATGTGTTAAATTAACTTTGGGTACCACTACCAGTATAATATAAGGTCAAATATCCCCCGGATGTCTCTCTCTTGCTATCAATCTCTATATCTGTACAATCATAATATGTAACTGGGTATCTATCTATCCATTTTAATACCTTCTCTTTGATGGCAAATCCTACGTCAAAGTCCATAGCTAGGGTAGCTCTTTCTTCATCAGTCATTTCTTCTTCTTTACCCTGTAAAACATAGTAAGTTAGGATCTTAATAACAATCAGAACATAAAAATTCTTTTCTCGTATTCATTCGAATCCGGTGGATAAGAACCGGTTCTCATCCATACGAAAAAAACTATGTCTAGCATCGTATTATATCCAGCTTTCTACGAATATAAAAATGTACAATAATAAGATTAAAACTAGTTTTTTTAGCGGGTGCCTTTGGCACCACGGGGCTAAAAAACTAGTTTTAATCTTATAATTGTACATTCTATATCCGCGGAAAGCCGTTTATAATACGATGAAAGAAATAACTATTAATATATTTTAAAATGAACTGTAAGCAAATCCAATTTAATATATGTCACTGTTAAAACTTAAAATCTAATCATATGTTTACTAGAAAGGTAACCATTCAGGTATTTATTTTGTCTATGAAGAATTGAAGCCTTATACTGAAAAGGGTAGTTTCACGAAATGCATTTGAACTTAATTTAGTAAACCGCATATTTTTTGCTTGTTAATGAGTTTAACTATATTTATACGGCATATATTTGAAAGAATTACAAAGCGGGGGGGGGGGGGCGAAAGTGACACTTTTTGAAACCAAAACTAAGAGTCAACAAAGGAACTCAACTGAAAAAAGGGTTACAGGTCTGAGATTTTGCATGGCAGTTGCTATATAGGGGTACAATATGGAACTGTGAAGAAACGGCGGCACAACCGCCGAAAACCGCCGTAATTTTTGTTGCCTTTTCTCGGCGGTTTTCGGCGGTTGCGCCGCCGTTTCTTCACAGTTCCATATTGTACCCCTATAAAGCAACTGCCATGCAAAATGTCAGACCTGTAACTCTTTTTTTAGATGAGTTCCTTTGACTTTTAGTTTTGGTTTCAAAAAGTGTCACTTTCGCCCCCCCCCTTTCTACCACGTAGTCTTGATACTTTAAAAACTACGTGGTAGAAAATTAAAATTCTTTCAAATATATGCCATATAAATGTAGTTAAACCAATTAACCAGGGAAAAAAATGCGGTTCACTAAATTAAGTTCAAATGCTTTTCGAGAAACTACCCCTTTTAAAAACAAATTGTATTATGGCTCTTAACTCAAAGATATCCACTATTTGTTTAGATTTGTTGGATTTTAATCTTAAAAATATGTCCCAACTCTAACAAAACAAAGTGTCAGGAGAAAATAAAGGAGAATTTGTCTATATTCACTTTGTCTATAATACGATACATGATTTTTCAATATGGCTAATAAACAGTTCTAACCTAGCGAATATTAATAGTTTTTGAAGCCATACTGAAAAATTTTCTTTGACATAAAATCTTTTTGGTGTTTGTACTTACTTCAGTGTGAGCGGGAGGGCTGAAAAAGTTGAAAAAGCTGTCTGCCTTAACTTCCTAAAATTAAATAGATAAATACAAGAACATAAAAGCTTAAATACAAACATTGTATAGAATAAAAGAAAAAATATTTAGCTTTTCTATAATTAGGGTCGGTCCGTCAGTCCGTACGTCTGAGATGGATAGCTTTTTTTCATTAATTTAGGCATGTTAGAATTGTCCTATCGATTTCAAATTTTGCATGGTGATTCCTGTAGTAGTCAGGTGCAATTTAGAAAGCAACTTTATAATCATTACCAGAATGTCCGTGCGTCCATTTTAAACATATTGATTTTTTACATTCTTATGTAATCTAATTATCAGATTGTTCTTATTTTTGGTATACTGATTCCTAGAACAATAAAGTACAATATTATAAGCAAAGCAACTCTATAATCAAGTCCTAAAAATGTAAGTATGTCCATAAACATTATCCTGTATCAAGAAGTTTTTTTCAACAAATTTACTCACAATTTTGCTTCATTTATATTCTGATTTTTCAGTTTTAACTTAACACTATACAAGTGTTAATGTCCGTTTGTCCTACCGTTTCAGGGCTTCGCTTTTATGGATGTTGTCATCCTTGTTTAATAGTACAGTGACTGAAAGTCTGATTGTCTATAGCATAAAATACTAATAATCAAATGGATATAAACGGCTTTCAAAGATGAAATCTAAAACGATGGAAAAGTAAGAAAATATTATAATTATCTGTCTGCAATTAAAGCTCCATGAGAAAAAGACCATACCTTAGTAATCTCTTTGTCGGGAACGTTTTTACCCTTCTTTGGCTTCAACTTCTTTAGCTGAAAAATTAAAAATATCAATTTTGAAAAAAAAATTTATTTAACACCAAATTATCATATACTCTAACCAATTGAAACTATTAGCTAAAATAACGATTCCCCCTTCCCTTCTACTGAAAAAAACGAACTGACCAATAAATGATAGGGTAAATAGCAGCCTAAATTGACCTAAATTTCCCGTCATAATATCCACGTATAAAAATTAAAAAAGCAAGAATTTTCATGCCCATAGGACCGAAGCAATAATATAAAATCACTGTAAATGTACCTAGCTATTTCAAAAACTTGTTTTTTTGTACGGCTTATATTATCGTATTTAATAAGGTTTTCCACGGAAAATAAATTGTGAGGTTGAAGGAATGGGGCAACTAAACATATATTAAATCTAAAGGGACAGTTGCATGAAGTGCATTTTGCTAGGTTAATTGCAAGCATAAGTCACAAAAATACCATCTATTATATGTATAATTTTGGATCACAAGAAATAGAAATCAAATAGGCACCACCAAAATAGTCATCATGTTGTTTTTGTGAAAACAGGACAGCAATACAAGTTGCATATATAGGTATAAAAAAACATGATTTTCAAGTCTTGATAATTCTAAAACTACCTGATAGAAAATTTAAATTCTTTCAAATATTTGTCCTATAGATGTAGTTTAAACTATTTAACAGAAAAAAATAGTTGGAGGGGAAAAAAATGTAAAAATTAAGAAAACTGAAAACATTTTTTCCATTTCCCCCCCCCCCCCTCCTTGGTAAAAAAACTAAAAGAATGTGTGGTAGGAGGGTTAAAATAAATAAAATATTGAGTTCTTTAAATATTTTTCCATTTTCCCCCCTACTCGGTGAGAAAAAACTAGGGGGGGGGGGGGGGGGGAAATAAGGAAATTTGTAGCCGGGGAAAAAAATAAATCTTGTGCAGAATATACACCCCTGACTTACGAACAAAAAAAATACCTTTAATTTTTGTTTACCTTTACTATGGTCTTGGTGACGTCTTTTCCCTCCTTCCAGTCAATTGTACACCCCTTGCAGCTAGATAAAATATAATTTTTTTTTTCCTTTTCTTAGTTTTCTATTAAGTTTTATTTAATGGGAATATTAGTGTGGAAGTTAGTTAAAGCCAAAGGGGGGGGGGGGGGGGAGAATGAAATGATTTCAAAGTCAAACTGGTTGAAAATCTCATTCGTTGGCTACAAAAATTTAAGGATTAAGGTTGATTCAAAATTGGTCTATATAAATATAAACTTACAGTGTTTAAACTTTCTTATCAATAATTTTAATCTACTAGGTATTACCTAAACAATTTCGGGGGAATCATACTCCAGAGGACTGTCTGGGTCAGGATCCTCTCTCAGAGTATTGTTCTATCCCCATATCCCTAGGTATTACCTGATAATTTCTGGACCATCATACTCCAGAGGTCTGTCAGGGTCAGGATCCATCCTGGGTATTACCTGATAATTTCTGGACCATCATACTCCAGAGGACTGTCTGGGTCAGGATCCTCTCTCAGAGTAGTGTCCTATCCCCATATCAGGGGTGTATATTCTGCACAAGATTTATTTTTTTTCCCCGGCTACACAATTTATTATTTTTTTTCCCCGGCTACACAATTTATTATTTTTTTTCCCCCCCTAGTTTTTTTTCTCCAAGTAGGGGGGAAAATGAAAAAATATTTAAAGAACTCTATATTTTATTTATTTTATCCCTCCTACCACACATTTTTTTTTGTTTTTTTCTCCAAGGAGGGGGGGAAATGGAAAAAATGTTTTCAGTTTTCTTAATTTTTACATTTTTTTCCCTCCAACCACTTATTTTTTATTTCCCCCCCCCCCCCTTAGCCGGGGATCCCATGCAGAATATACACCCCTGCCCCATATCCCTGGGTATTACCTGATAATTTCTGGACCATCATACTCCAGAGGACTGTCTGGGTCAGGATCATCTCTCATAGTAGTGTCCTATCCCCATATCCCTGGGTATTACCTGATAATTTCTGGACCATCATACTCCAGAGGACTGTCTGGGTCAGGAAGGATCCTCTCTCAGAGAAGTGTCCTATTCCTATATCCCTGGGTATTACCTGATAATTTCTGGACCATCATACTCCAGAGGACTGTCTGGGTCAGGAAGGATCCTCTCTCAGAGTAGTGTCCTAACCCTATATCCCAGGGTATTACCTGATAATTTCTGGACCATCATATTCAAGAAGACTGTCTGGGTCAGGAAGGATCCTCTCTGAGTCACTATCATCCTATCCCTATATCCCTGGGTATTACCTGATAATTTCTGGACCATCATTCTCCAGAGGACTGTCTGGATCAGTATCCTCTCTCAAAGTAGTGTCATATCCCTATATCCCTGGGTATTACCTGATAATTTCTGGACCATCATACTCCAGAGGACTGTCTGGGTCAGGAAGGATCCTCTCTTTTAGAGAAGTGTCCTATTCCTATATCCCTGGGTATTACCTGATAATTTCTGGACCATCATACTCCAGAGGACTGTCTGGGTCAGGAAGGATCCTCTCTCAGAGTAGTGTCCTATCCCTATATCCCTGGGTATTACCTGATAATTTCTGGACCATCATACTCCAGAGGACTGTCTGGGTCAGGAAGGATCCTCTCTCAGAGTCACTATCATCCTATCCCTATATCCCTGGGTATTACCTGATAATTTCTGGACCATCATACTCCAGAGGACTGTCTGGGTCAGGATCCTCTCTCAGAGTATACACTTTGGTCAGCACACTGTTGCTCATGTAGGGATTCTCAGCAAAGTGAAATCTAGAAGCAAGACTTGTTGATAATCCCGCCATATACAATAAAAACCCATAAGGATGACACATCGCAAAAATAGCTAAATACTTGATCCCACTCTATGAATTACTATAGGTATAGAACTAATGAAAATTATTATCGAATGCTTTAAGCCTAAATCATTTTAAAATGATGAAAATAAGTTTTTTTATTGTGTAAGTGAAACAAGACAAACTTTTGAAGAGCTTTTTCTTAAAGTTCATAAAGCAATACTAATAACAAAAAAGCATTGACATTTTTTGAATGGGTGAAAACATTAAGCGCTTATTAAAAAGGGCATAAAAAAGCACCATATAATAATTTTGAAACAGAAATAGACTTACTAGTAATAACAGTTATCATATTAATTTTGAAATCGATATGTAAATTCGGGTATAGCCCCTTTCGTGACACCGCTTCTTAAGGGGCGTTTCGTCTAATTTCTACAGTAGATTTTCTCCTTTTTCTAATCCCTGGGGGGCAATCACCTAACCTAAAATAACCTATCAAAAGCTAATGTGAAAATACGACGAATCGCTCAATAAGAGGCGTTGCCACGAAAGTGACTATACACGAAAATTCTAATGTAACCTTACTTGCAAAGAGCAATCTGTTACAGACGGACCGACTACATTTATATAAAAGCTGCGCTTTTTGAAAAAGTTACCAACCTGAGAGTGAAACCATTGTTCTGTGCCTCATTTAGCTGGACAGTGATGTCTGTCAGATATTCCAGAACCTCTGCACGTACACCACGGATAAACAGATCAGTTAAGGCAGGAATAGTTACTAATGCTTCGTGCAATAGACAACTTTTCACGAATAATTCGATGAAAAATGTAGGTTAATTCCAAATTTTGTTGATGCCCCGATTATTTAATAGTATAGCTCAGAGCCGGTTTTAATCCACCTAATACTAATCGGTTTCGAAGTTATACTGGAAAAAAATAATCTTTATTAAGACTTTTTGGCTTTAAGTGCAGTATTTTGATTTACCACTAGTGATTAGTGATTACTAAATCATATGCATGGTTTTTCGGCCATTATCCCACAGACAACCACCCTTTTATTGCACGCCATTTGTCTAGAATTCTTAACTGGACAGTCAATCACAAGATGATAAGTGAAATTCTTGATTACGATCACCAGTTTTTTTGGGCATAGTCCTTTTCGTAACATCTCCTCTTAAGGGATGTTTCGTCGTATTTTCACATTTTCCCCTTTTTCTAGCTCCTGCGGGGCAATCACATTACCTAACCTAAAATAACCTATTAAAAGCAACTGTAAAAATACGACGAAACGCCTCTTATGAGGCGATGTCAAGAAAGAGACTATACCCGCTTATTTAGAAGAAGAATATTTCTACCATTGCACATAGGGGCAACAAGGGGCATCAATTCACCACCCCCAAATCAAGTTTTAAACATTCTATGAGTATTATCATACCCAATGTACATCAGATTTCAAAGGAATCGTAAAAATACGCTTTTCAAGTAAGCATTCTAATGCATGAAAGTCAAGAAATGCAAAAATTTTCTTACAGAAAAAGGCATACTTTTTGTGTTTCACCAACAATTTTAAAAGTATTATAAAATCTCTTAGAATTAACGTAATTAGACAAAATAACTTCTGATGAGTCATGCATTACATATATTTTGACAGTATAAAAGAAAAAAACACAAATTGAAGAAATTAGTCCTAAATAGTTCTAGTTGAAGTCAAGATTTTAGTTTTTTTTGTTTGTTTTTTAATCAACTTTTAAATAGACAGTAAGAGGAAACATGTTTTCGCCGGGTGTCGCCGGCTAAAAAAACGATATTTGATTACCCAAAGACATATTTTAATCGCCAGTATTGGTTTCACTTACCCCCCCCGCGCCCCCGTAGGGGTTTTTAGTCCGTTTTCTGAACGTAAGTGCACGAAAAGTTTGTAAGAAAAAGCGTTTAAATGCACTTTTAAAGTCAAAACTTAAGATATAATTCAAATAAATAAAAGACACAAAAACATAGACATATTGGGAAATATTTATTCTGAGTTATAATTAAAGTTAATAATAAATATTTTCAAGTTCTATTGTACTAAATGATAGGAAGGAGAGGGGGGGGGGGGGTGCTAAACCTGAATCTAAACTTCTTTATGTTTGATGTTTTAATGTAACTAAATAATCGTTTCTATAGATTATTACAAATATCAGGGATCTAAAGGGATAAGACAAAGGTCAATAAATTGTTGTGCATCCCCAATGATAATACACAAAATTACCCCTTGTGTAGATTAAAGTTAGTAGTTAAAACGTTTGAACACACAACTGTAAAACTTTGGGGACTAGTGTTATAAACAGCCCAATGTCCCCTATCTCACTGCGGAAAGGTAAATTTAATATGCAAATAACGTAAGGTTCTTATAATCATTCTAAATTGGAATTAGCAAGTAGTCTATCTGTCTGTCTATTGGTAATGCTTTGTTTTTAAATTATGTAGTTACATGGTATTCATGTTTAACATCAGCAGTTTTATTTAGAAAGGGAGGGGACTGTTAATTACACTAGTCCCCAACCTTCAAAGTTTTATAATAACGTTTTTATATTCGTTAGCATAAGAACTTCAGGAAATTTAATTGATTTTTTATTGGTTGGTTCATTAAGATAAGTGTCAAAACTTTTCAACCACTAATTGTCATCTACAGACAAATAATTTTGTAATATAATTTATTAAATATGTATCAATATTGGGGATGTACATATTAATCGGTTATTGTTTTGTTCCTTAGATCCCTAGGTGTTAATATATAATACAAAGTAGCTTGATGTCTGTTTGTCTGTCCGCCCATCTCTTAAGATCTCGCTAACCACTAAACCGATTGAATTCTACTCTTCAGGGAATATATCTACTGGTCCTGTGGTTGTTTAAAGCTCTTTTTTATAAATAAAATTTCTAAATTTTTTCATATTTCTATAATTAGGGTCGGTCCGTCCGTACGTCTGGTACATATAGCTCTTTTACTTAACTTAAACAGGCTAGAACTGTCCTATCGATCTCAAACTTTTCATGCTGATTTCTACAACAGTTAGGTACGACTTAGAAAGCACAGCAACTCTATAATCGTTACCAGAAAGTCCGTACATCTATTTATAACAAGCTGATTTTTACTTTTTTGACAACAAATAATGGTTTTGAATGTTAAAAATATCCTATTCATCTGATTTTTTAAATTCTGATTCCTATTTCAATAAGGTGTAATGTTATAAGCGAAGCATCTCTATAATCAAGTCCTAAAAACGCCAGTATGTCCTTAAACAGTAACATGTATTTAATCAGTTTTAATTACAATTTTGTATAGACATGCATTAATATTCAGTTCTAACACTTCACAAGTGTTAATGTTTGTTTGTCCTTCCATTTCAGAGCTTCGCTTCTTTCATGGATGTTGTCATCCTTGTTTAATTACCTCTTAGGGCAAATCCCCTAGAGGCTAGGGGCGAAGCCGCTAGTATTCATATGAACAGTAAACAAGAATCATAACATCATTATAAATATAGATATTAGTTAATAAAAATTTATGTTAATCATGCCCACATTTATAATGGATTTATTAAACATAAAAATAAAGTGAAACTTGTAGCTTGCTAAAATAAGGATCCCCATCAACCCCCATTTACACCATCCCCTCCTCTCCTACTGAAATGAATTCCATGACCCCAAATTTGACACTTAGAACACTAAAATCGGACTACAATTGACATAGTTACACTTTTAATGGCCAAAAAGCTAGTGATAGGGTAGCTGCGCTACTAAAAAATTCTCATATTGCTCTGATAACCAAAAACCCTAATTAGACATTTTAAACACGAAATTCAAGATAGTTAATGGATAGATAGATGGATAGGTAGATGAATAGATATATGGATAGATAGATGGATAAGTAAATGAATAGACAGATGGATAGATAGAGGGATAGATTGATGGATGGATAAATTGATAGTTGACGGATAAAGAGATGAATAGTTGATGGATAGATAGATGGATCGATATATAGATGGATAGATAGATGGATAGATAGATTAATAGATAGATGGATAGATAGATGGATAGATAGATGGATAGATAGATGGATAGATAGATGGATAGATAGATGGATAGATAGATGGATAGATAGATGGATAGATAGATGGATAGATAGATGGATAGATAGATGGATAGATAGATGGATAGATAGATGGATAGATAGATGGATAGATAGATGGATAGATAGATGGATAGATAGATGGATAGATAGATGGATAGATAGATGGATAGATAGATGGATAGATAGATAGATGAATAGATAGATGGATAGATAGATGGATAGATAGATGGATAGATAGATGGATAGATAGATGGATAGATAGATGGATAGATAGATGGATAGATAGATGGATAGATAGATGGATAGATAGATGGATAGATAGATGGATAGATAGATGGATAGATAGATGGATAGATAGATGGATAGATAGATGGATAGATAGATGGATAGATATATGGATAGATAGATGGATAGATTGATGGATAGATATATGGATAGATAGATGGATAGATAGATGGATAGATAGATGGATAGATAGATGGATAGATAGATGGATAGATAGATGGATAGATAGATGGATAGATAGATGGATAGATAGATGGATAGATAGATGGATAGATAGATGGATAGATAGATGGATAGATAGATGGATAGATAGATGGATAGATAGATGGATAGATAGATGGATAGATAGATAGATAGATAGATAGATGGATAGATGGATGGATAGATAGATGGATAGATAGATGGATAGATAGATTGATGGATAGATAGATGGATAGGGTAAGGGAGGGCTATTTTCGGGAGGGGTTAATCTGGTAATTTTCAATCTACTTTCATAAAATGACCTTTATCTCCATGTTTCTTTAAAATGACAGAAAAAAAACATAAAAGCAAATTTGTTTGTTGTTAAGTTACCTACAAAAAAGTATAAAATGAAATTTTTGTGAGATGAATTTTAAGGGTACTACATAATTAAATCCCCTTTTTGGTTGATTTGCCCCAATGTGCATTGTCAACCCCTATTGTACATTAATCCGTTTATCCGTATTGCCTTCATCGTGTGACTCAATCAGGCCCATTAGACATTCCTCGTTGGCATTCTTCAGCGCATGCATCCAGAACTAGAAAGTTATTTTGGATAATGGAAAGAAAACGACGTAGCGGGTTTCGTCTTATTTAATAGATTTTGATAGGTTATTTGAGGTAAATGTTGATTGCCCCACATGGTTTGAAAATTGAACCCACAGGGTTAAAGCCCCTTGCAGGGGCTAAAAATACGAGAAAAGCTACTGTAAAAATAAGACGAAACCCCCTACTTAGTTTACTTTCCATGATACGCTATTTTTCACACCTTTAAGAAGGTTTCTCCTTAAATAGTTTTGTCAAGCACAGACCCCCCCCCCCCCCCCCCCAATAAAAAAAACAATTATTTTAGATTAGGTTAGTCTTTCTGAGTTATTATAATTTTTACTTTAAATTAGGCTAAGTTAAAATGGATTAAGCTCTTAATCGAAGACCCAACAGTTTTGAATATAACTAATATGATTACGAGTTTTAAAAACTTTATGTACCATTACAATTTACAATACAATGTCCCCTCCTCCCCTCTGTTAGCAACTAACCTTTGGAATGCCCTTTGTATTTTCGTCCATGTCAAGGATCTTGAGCTTCTCGATGCCGTTGGTGAGCTCCTTGGCTTCCCCTTCCCCGTTCACCTCATCCTCATCCTTGTTCTTCCACTCAATCTAAAACAAAAACGAATATTTTCAATAGAGCGCCTTGCACATGGTTTTTACAAGTTTATGACAGGGCTTCCCTGTTTCATTTTGAAAGGGAGACTTTACATACCCTTTTCAATGAGAACTTAATACCTATGTGAGGTGAGAAGAAAATAAGAGTTCTGAAAACTCCCCCCCCCCCCATCCTTGGTGGTAAAAACTAGAAAAATATAGAGATAACAGGGGTGTATATTCTGCACAAGATTTTTTTTTCCCCTGCTACAAAATTTTTTATTTTTCTTCCCCCCCTAGTTTTTTCTCACCAAGTAGGGGGAAAATGGAAAAATATTTAAAGAACTCTATATTTTATTTATTTTATCCCTCCTACCACACATTTTTAAAAGTTTTTTTCACTAAGGAGGGGGGGGGGGGGGGAAATGGAAAAAATGTTTTCAGTTTTCTTAATTTTTACATTTTTTTCCCCTCCAACCACTTATTTTTTATTTCCCCCCCCCCCCCCCCTGAGCAGGGGATCCCATGTAGAATATACACCCCTGAGAGATAAAAATTTGAATAAAATAAAGAGTACTAAAACTATTTTTGCAACTGCCCCCCCCCCCCTTTTGGGTAAATACTAGGATGTTGAGGAAATAAATGAAATATTTTGCAGCCAAGGAAAAAAATAAATCGTGTGCAGAATTTACACCCCTGTAAAAAGTTGAAAAGCAAAGATTAACCCATTAGTCCAAATTACCTCGGCCCCAGAGGGTTCATAAGCTCCGGACAGGATTGCCTCTCTCTGTTTGTTGATCTCATCGTACAACTTCTGAAACTTGACGTCGATCTGGTGAACCTCTTTGTAATAATCACATTCAGCGTTCACAGTCTGTACGCATTTGTACGATTTATAATCTTGTTATTTAAGATAAATATTTTTTACTTAACAGTAATTTAGTATTTCAAGTATCTAAAATATGGCTTAAGCTGTATAAAAAGTTGATGCGCTACTTATAGTAAGATTAAAAACGTATTTTCCTTAAGTTGAAGATTCTTCAGTGCTTTAACACGGTTCTGAACCACGATTGGTAGACTGAAAAATATTAGGAATAAGGAAATGTTAGGCGATCATATCTGTCAAAATAGAATTTAATAATATATTTCTTGTTAACATTTAAGTTTTTAAGTAGGTATGGCAATCCGTCAATTTTTTGGACCGGATTCTTACAAGAATCCGTTTAAAAAATGCGGATTCCAGATTCTTATTTTTGGCGGATTACGGATACTAGCAATATCTTAATGGCTTTTTAAAAAAATTATAAAATTGAAGTGCTACATATGTCCTAAAAATTAATGTTCTTGGTGTTATCTATTCTTCACTTCCGAGAATCGAACCAGATTTCAAAAGATATTATATATAATGCAGGATAATCTTTGTCTTCAAAAAAGGCGGAGTTGAAAAAAACCCCAAGACGCTAATTTTAGGCTACCAATTAAGAATCCGAATCCACTATTAAAAAACGGATTCCGGATTCGGATTCCAAAATTGGCCAAAAATTGGGTGGATTCCGGATTCGAATTGCCAACCCTATTTTCAAGTATTACAAAATCGGATAGGTAGAGCAGAAAAGTGGTCCACTATGCAAATAAAACACCATTTATAAGGTTTGTTTGTCTATATCTTAGTTTATGTCTGCCAACTTCCAAATTTATTTATCCGTCCGTTTATCTGTACATCACGCTTAATTTAAGTTTAAGACAGGTTTGGTTCATGTAGGTCTGTTAGGATAAATTTTTCTGTCCATTATAAACTGTCAATCTGTCTATACAGGTCGATTTAAGTAAACAAGGATGACAACATCCATAAAAGCGAAGCTCTGAAACGGTAGGACAAACGGACATTAACACTTGTATAATGTCAGAACTGAATAATCAGAATGCGAATGTATAAGAGTCAAAGCAAAATTGTAAGTAAAGTTGTTGAAAAACTGCTTGATACAGGATAATGATTATGGACATACTTACATTTTTAAGACTTGATTATAGAGTTGCTTCGCTTATAATATTGTACTTTGTTGTCCCAGGAATCAGTATACCAAAAATCAGACCAATCGGATAATTAGGTCACATACAAATTTGTTGTTAAAAATGTAAAAAAATCAACATGTTTAAAATGGACGTACGGACATTCTGGTAATGATTATAGAGTTGCTACGCTTTCTAACTCGTACCTAACTATTACAGGAATCACCATGCAAAATTTGAAAACAATAGGACAATTCTAACATGCCTAAATAAACGAAAAAAGCTATTTAAAAAAGTAAAAAAATCAACATGTTTAAAATGGACGTACGGACATTTTGGTAATGATTATAGAGTTGCTACGCTTTCTAAATCGTACCTAACTACTAAAGGAATCACCATGCAAAATTTGAAATCGATAGGACAATTCTAACATGTCTAAATTAACGAAAAAAGCTATCCGTGACGGACGGACGGACGTACGGACGGACGGACGGACCGACCCTAATTATAGAAAAGCTTCGCTTTTAAAAATTTGTATATGTTTGAAGCCTTTTTCCTATATTTATCCCGTCTGCTGACAAATGACTAGGATGAAAGTAGTGAATAAGTTATTACTACCTGGAAATATCAATCATGGGACAGTAGTCGACCTCGCCATCGCTGCTTCCACAATCAGACATTTTAACAGATTTTCTAATACATTAGTGTTTTTTTTTATAAATAATTCAAAATTTTCTTTACATACCTACATTTTTATATATATAAATTCTTTTACATAATAATTTGATACAATTATTAAAAATTAATTATCATTTCATACTTTTTAAGTACTTTAATAGACTAATTCAGAAATTAATTTTAAATAAATGGTTACTTACATGAATATTAGATTAAATTACAAAATATTATTATGAGCTACGCCTCTAGCCTCTAATATACTACTTAAAAAATAAAAGAATTATAATATCAAAATTAACGTATAACAATTGCATAGCTTCCTTAAAATCAAATGAACAGACAGACATCTAACTACTTTGTAGAATAAAATATAACAGTTTGCAAATTTAGCACTAATAATGGCACAAGTAAATGTTAACTGTAAGAAAAAGCAGAATATTAAGTTACAAATAAGGAAACCTTTTATAACACGTGAATATTAGGGGTAAGGGATAAGGCAATGAAAAAAAGGGCGATGGATATTCAGTAATTATTTTCTAAATACATTTCTTTTCAAATTATCAAAAATTAAACATTTCTAATTTTCATGCTCCTTTTCTATAGCTGTCCTAATCCTCATAACCCTGAAATAAATGTGGAAAAAATGTGCTATAAGCTTTCTTTAATATGTACTGAAAAATTATTATCTTAATAAATTAACAAGAAATAAAAACAAAATATCCAAAATGAAGGAACAAAAAACGTATAATATGTATTTAGTTTAATTAATTTGCATTTGATTTAATACCTAAAAAGTTAAAAATCTAATAAACTAAAATTAAAAAAAAAAACTAAAATGTGTAAATTGATGTTAAAAAAAACAAAAAAAAATAAACAGTGATGGCAATTTTATGATTTTTTACAACTAGTTTTTGTATTAATTCATCCGAAATGTGATGATTAATTTTTTAAATCGAATTTCAAAATAAATTGCCATCCCTGTTTTTTAATTAAAGCTCTTGCATGGTCCTAGGCAAGCTTTGTGTTGGTCTGTGTGGTTAGGGTTAGCCTGTGGGTATAGTTAGGGTTAGCCTGTAGGTGTAGTTAGGGTTATCTTGTGCCTGGGGTTAGTTCTTAATCTTCAGTCCTGTCAAAAGTTCAGTCTAACATTCAAATCATTTCAAAATAAAAATTGTGCAAAATAAAATTCTAAGTATAACTAGCTTAGTTATGTCCATATTAAGCGCAGAAATATCAAGCATACAAACATTGGGCAATTATGATTTGTCCTATAATTTTTTGTTTGTGCTTCAGTATGTCTAGCAAGATCGCGAAAATGGGGGGGGGGGGGGGGGGGGGGGAGATTATTTTGTAATGAAACAGGAAAAGTCTGCGGGTACAAAGCAGAAAACGAGTCTGAGTTATCCTACAATCATAAAACCATTAAAGCTGGATAGGAAGCCAAGGAATTAGAAAAGAATTCAATTATCCAGGTCTCTTGATTAAAAAACCCATCAATTCTGTGACGGTCGGACAAACATAAAAACCCAATGTTTAGAGCAATACGCAATACCAAACTTAAAATGTGCACAACAAAAAAATCCTCCAAAATAAACTAAATCAAAATCAATAATAAAGCTAAAACTAAAACCATAATAAATAAACTTTCAAAACTTAACAATAGATAGATCTACAATTATGTTGAATGTACGTACAATATAAAAATCTTTGGTGTAATAAATTGACAAGTTTTGTATGTAACCATTGATTCACAAAATTACCCCTTTTGTAAATGTTAATGGTTAAAAAGTTTGGACACTAATGGTCTGGAACTAATCACAGATCAATAAAGGTACCCATAAGTTTTGGGCCCAACGCTTACAATTTTGAAAAAAAGTTTTTCAAAAATTTTTGGTACCAAACCAGTGTATTTTACAGTCCAATGTCCCCCCCGCCCCTCCCAGATAATTTACAATATCCAATATTCCCTATAATCCTATCTTATTTTACTCATGAACATGGCCACAGCCCGCTGGATGAATGTCAGCCTCCTGATGGATATGCCTGTGCCTGCCATGACTACTGTGTCCATCGCTCCCATACACATGTCCATCTATCTGATGCTGGCTGTTCCACAGTTCAGCATACCTGGATTAATAAGCGTTTATAGCTGTGTTATGGCCGTATGAGGTCTGCTTGAAAAATAATTAAGTTTCTTAAGACAATTATAAAAAGACTTAGGTAATATGTATACTATACAGGGCGACCACTCCAAAACCAAAAAAATATAGTATATTTATAGTATATTTTTTCCCCCCATATAGTATATATAGTATATTTTTTTTTACTCATATAGTATGATATAGTATCGGACTTTGAATTATTTAGTAAATCATAGTATATACTTAATCAATAATACCTCAAAGCAATGTTGTAATCAAAGCAATAACACATATAATTAAGTTAAATCTATTAAAAATAACTGATATTTAAATTATAATTACAAACAACAATATATTTTAAGGGATTTTCTTCATCTCTTTCTTACTGTAGCAGTAGCGTGCCAAGCACTTTGTCTTGAGGAGGGAGGGGGCAGTTTGAACATATTGTGTGAGAACAGACCAAATATATGTGTTTCTATCTAGGTATATGAGCAGGACTTCCATAGACCAAACATGTGCCAAGCGAGGATATACAGTTAGCAGAAGAACCCCATGATCATAGACCAAAGTTCCATTCTTCTGATAACTGTGCTCATAGACCAAATATAACTATTTGTAAAAATATATCTATGCTTATATTTTATCTTTGATATTATTTCATGTGCCATTAATTCCAGAGTGTTTAGACATCTCTGGGGTTTTAATTTATGTCTGCAATTAATCTTATTCTGTGCATTTTAGAGAGGCTATAATGACCAGGTCCTACTAGATGATAAGTTGCATTGTGTGTGTGTTCACGGTGAGTCACACCCGGTTTATAGGAACTTCTCAATGGTACCAGAGTTCTTGTGCAATTGAAAAGATCTACGACTCAATGTAACTAAAATCTAGCTAGGTCTTGTTACTCTCTGTAAAGGTACACAAAAAAAGAAACTGTGTCATAACAACTGACGTTAACAAAAGACCAAAGCTGGTGTGAGAGACAAAAAAAAAACCCCGGGGATAAAAATGGGAGATAGTGGCGAGGAGGCCAATCGGAGAGAGGAGCCGAATGTTTTAGATGACCTTGCTGCAGGCGGGGCAGTAGGAGGCGGGGACGGCAGACAAGTCCCAAACAATAGACCAAATCATGTAGATGGACCTAATGACGAGGGTAATAGCGATGCGACTAATAAAAGACCAAATCATGTAAGTACATCTAATGGTGATGGTAACGGTGTTCACGATAAAAGACCAAATAATGGTATGCTTGAAAGAGATCTTGGAGATCTTGGTAGATCCAGTGGCGTGCTCAATGGAGCTAATTCGGATGCGAATAAAAGTGTAAATGATAGCGGGTCAGGCGGACCATTCAACGATTTTTTTAATAAAAGACCAAATTATGGTAACAGAGGCGGACAAGAAAATGTTTTACTTTATTACAGGGATGATAATATCAATAATAGCAACAACAACAACAATTTTCCCAATGATAGCGATAATAATAGACCAAATATGGATAGATTCCCCAACGAACGCGATAATAATAGACCAAATATGGATAGATTCCTTAATGAACGCGATAATAATAGACCAAATATGGATAGATTCCCCAACGAACGCGATAATAATAGACCAAATATGGATAGATTCCCCAACAACAGGGATGACAACTTCAGAAATAGCGGACAATATTATAATAGATCGAATAATGGACCGTACAACAACGATTATTACAACCTCCCTAACAACAGGGATGGCAACTTTACAAGTAGCGCATATCAAAGACCAAATAATGGATATTTTGGGGGCATGAACAGCAGGGATGACAACAATATAAATAGCGAATATAATAGACCAAAGAATGGTGATTTCTATGGCGGGGCTAGGCCAAGAACAAACAACGATACCGACAGACAAAGACAAAGGCTAAGTATCTTTGAGGATATTCCCAGACAGAGACAATATATATTTGAAGATGATCCGAGACAAGGGCGCAGATATTTTGATGACAGACAGCAAGATTATTATAGAGGGGAAGGAAGAAACACAGTATCGATCCCTCTTATTCATGAATTCCGTGAATTCTCTACTTGGGAAGCCTGCGTTTTAGCTTGGCAGCAAACTACTGATTTGCCGCGCTACAAGCAAGGTTATGTATTAGCCAATGACCTTCCTAGACACTCAGATAAATATGGTAATTCGCTAAAGGAAGATTTATTTAAAGCCTGTCCCCCACATACACTTATAAACAACGAAAATGGAGTGGAACTAGTTTTGAAATTCCTAAGAACTCGTTTTTATGTTGATGAAGAAAAAGAAATATTTGAAGTAAAACGTCAAATGTCACAAATAAAAAGAAAGAGTGGACAAAATATCCACCAATTCATCATCGAGTTCGACAACCTGCATGAAAAATCAAAACAACTGGGCATAGAAATACAAAATGATCGTCTACTAGCTTTAACTCTATTTGAATGCGCAAATCTTGATACCACAGAAGAAACAGTAATAAGGGGAATAGTTCAATTTTTGACAAAAGATGGGAAACGATACGAAACCGTAAAAAGCAAATTACGCGACGTATGCAGCAGATTAAATGAAAAACAAAATAAAAGTGAAGATACCTTCCTTACACAATTTTCGAACGCGGAAGACGACAATCAGAATAGCGTTGATCAAGTTTACTTATCTAAAGGATGGTTGCCACCTAAACAATATCAAGGGGGCCAAAATCGCAATTATAGACAAAACACACAAAACAGATCAAATTATGGACAAAAGAATAACAGCAATGGTGGATCAAACACAATGATTAAACCAAGGACGAAAAATCCCATAGGTGCAGATGGCAAGATTACAAAATGCCATATTTGTGGTTCTACCATGCGCTATGTTAAACAGTGTCCTGATGCCTATGAGAATATAAAGAAGGTAGGTAAAGTGAAAAGATATAAAAGTGTGATGGTTGTCACTGAAGCAGGTGTAGAAAAAGAAATTCTGAAAGAATGCTCAGATTCAGAACCAGAAAATGCAGAAACTGAAAATGTACACTATACAGTACTGTGCTCGGATAACAAAGAAGAAATGAGCAACTTCACAGCTGAAGCCTTAAATATGGCTGCACTTGACACGTGTTGTACGTCAAGTGTGGCTGGGCAAAAATGGCTAAGAATTTATCTGAATTCATTGCCCAAAGACATGAAATCCAAAGTGCAAGGACCTACACAAAGTAACAAACAATTTATCTTTGGAAATCAGGGTAAACTGAAATCTGTAGCTAAATACACCATACCAACAAGAATTGGAGGATGTGACAATGAAATCGCCCTGGACATCATAAAATCAGACATCCCATTACTACTTTCAAAAGGAGAGATGAAAAGACTTGGAATATCGCTTAATATGAAAGATGACAGCGGTACAATCAATGGAAAGCCTCTTGTTCTAACTACTACCTCAGCAGGACATTACGTAGTAGATTTATTACAAGAAAACGAAATGCTGGAAGCAGTCAACATTGCTGAACTTGAAATAGACAACGAAAAAGAACAAGTCAAGGCCTTGTCCAAGCTGCACAAGCAGTTTGGACATAGACCCAAGAAAGTCTTTGTTACAATTTTAAAAGAAGCTGGAAAATGGAATGAAAAGTTTTCTCCACTGATAGATAATATCATGGAGAAGTGTGAAGGCTGTCTTCTTAGGCGCAGGACCCCAGACAGGCCAGCTGTAGCACCCCCAATGTCAAATGATTTTGGACAGATTCTTACCTTAGACCTGAAGGTCTGGGATATGAACAAAGGTATCTACATTATGTACATGATTGATCAATTTACAAGATTTCAAGTAGCCTCAGTAATAAGAAGCAAAGAACCGAAAGAAATAGTAAAAATACTTTTGTTGAAATGGCTACCTATCTTTGGTAGAGTAGAAAAAATACTTTCAGACAATGGCACTGAATTCTGTAATGAAGAGATGAGAGAAGTAGCAAGTGCTTTGAACATTCAACTTCTGACCACGGGTGCCAATAGCCCGTGGCAGAATCCAATCAATGAAAGAAATCATGGAATCACAGACTCTATTGTAAAAGCTACTCTGAGAGACTATCCAAACATGAGTTTAGAGGTAGCATTGGCATGGTCAATTACAGCAGTCAACTCCATGTCAAATGTTAGAGGATTTTCTCCCTATCAGCTTGTTTTTGGTAGACAGATAAAACTTCCTAACATTCTAGATGATCCCCCACCTGCCTGGGAAGAGCCAACAAAGAGCAAATCTCTACTAGAAACCCTAGATGCTTTACACAAAGCAAGAACAGAATACACAAAGGCAGAAAGATGCGAAAGGATAAGAAAAGCCTTAAAAGCAAAGATCAGAATTGCTGACACTATATATGAGAATGGAGATATTGTGTATTTCAAGAAGGAGGGAGAAGATGCATGGAAAGGTCCTGCTAAGGTTGTCTTTCAAGACAGCAAAGTTATTTTTATCAGGGTAGGTAATACATACTACAGAGTTAGCGCTAACAGGTTGATAAAAGCAGGAGACGAATTAGCAAAAGAAATATTAAAGAAAGAAGAGGGCGGAGATACCAACAACAAAGAATCTCTGAACGATGATGACAAGGAAACAGAAAAAGAAGAGCAAGCAAATGACAAGGAACATTTCACAAGAAGCAAGCAAAGAGAGATTGACCAGATGCTAAATGAGCAAGAACAGACAAGAAGTAGAATATCCAACAAAGGCCCAAGAATGAACAACGACATATTGGAGAAAGTTGTGGAAACAAACAATGATCAGCAAGAACCACCATCAACAACAATTCCATATACAACCACCGTGACAGAATTCCAAGAAAATGAGGAAGCTATTGAAGAACCAATTGAAATACAAGAAACAACAAAGGAACCGGGTGAAATACAAGAATCAACTGAATCGAATGAACCAATTGAAGAGAGCAATGAAGACAAAAGCACTGAACAACAAGAACAAAATAACACAAAAATTCCACTGCGTAACTCAAAAGGTAGAAAAAGAAGAAAAGTAAGTCAAAAACCAACGCCATGTTTTAATGAAGATGGCACTCTTCAAAATGCAATGAATGTGCTGAAGAGAAATGATAGAATTGAAATTCTGGAGAAAGGCAAATGGGAAAAAGGAAAAATTCTCAGTCATGGAGGTAAGCTTGGAGGAAGAAATGCGGGATGGTTTAATATAGAATTGGACAACGGTGAAGTATTTCATGACGAAGTCTCTAAAAGAAACATCAGGTATGAAACCGAGGCTGAACAAGTAATTGAAGACGATGAGATCTTAACAGTGATCAAGCTAGACAATGGCAAAAGTCTAAAGATCAATGATATAGACAAGCAAAAGATCAGAATGGAGGCTGAAGAAGAAACTGCAGTCCTAATGATATGTGAAGAGATTTTAGCAGTCATGGTACCGAAAGAGAAAAGGAACTCACCTGAATGCTTACAAGCAAAGTTTGATGAACTGAACAAGCTAATTGCTTTTGATACGTACAAAGTAGTAGAAGACAAAGGTCAGGATAAAATAACAACTACCTGGGTACTGACTGAAAAAGGAACCGAAGTAAGAGCAAGACTCACTGCTCGAGGTTTTCAAGAAGACACAGATTTTCCTACAGATAGTCCAACTGTGCAGAAAGCCTCAATAAGACTACTAGCAGCCTTTGCAGCTGCAAATAACTGGACAATTCACACAACAGATATCTCATCTGCATTCTTACAAGGCAGCCAGATGGATCGAGATGTCTTTGTTGAACCACCGAAAGAAGCTAACCAAAAGGGAAAGCTGTGGAAATTGATCAAATGTTTATATGGTCTGAAGGATGCTAGTCGTAAATGGTACATGAGAATACTTGCCAAGCTGAAAGAACTAGGATTCAAGAAATCCCCTCTTGATAAAGGTTTGTTTTACCTGATCAAAGATGATGTTCTGATTGGTATAGTAGGTGTACATGTCGATGATTTCTTCTATGCAGGCACCAAGGAATTCATAGAGAAGATTGTGGTGGAAGTAATGAGCATTTTCAAGGTTGGAAAATCAGAATCAACAGAATTCATGTATACTGGTTTCCATTTCAAGCAGGACAGCACAGGGATAACCATAAATCAAGACAAATACATTGATGCAGCAAAGATCCCTGATGTAGATGCAAAGAATGTCAAAGATAAAGAGAGAGACATGAATCAAGAAGAACTAACTATGCTGAGACAGATCACTGGTATTCTGAATTGGACTGTGCGAGCTACACGTCCCGATTTGGCTTTTGACTGTGTAGATCTTTCAACAAATTTCAAAGGTGGTCCACTAAGTGAACTAGTCAAAGCACAAAAATGTGCTGTGCGTATGAAGAAAGACAAAGTGTCTGTGAGAATTTCAGATTTGGGTGATCTGAACAATTGCCAGATTTGGATGTTCTCAGATGCAGCCTTCCGAAACTTGAACAAAAACACAGACAGCTGTGGCGGATTTGTGATTTTCTTGGTAAATATCAAGAATGGAAAATCAGCTGTGATTGAATGGAAGGCTAACAAGCTGAAAAGAAAAGTCCACAGTACACTCGGTGCTGAAGCGCAAGTACTCTCACTTGGAATAGATGCAGCACTAGGAGTGAAGACACAAATCAGAGAAATGACAAATGGAAAGGTAGATCTAAAAGTTAGAGCTATCACAGACAATGAATCAACTAGAGCTGCCATTTACATTGCAATCCTGAAGGACATGATTGAAGACGGAAGAATCCTGGAAGTTCGATGGGTAGCTGGCAAGGATATGTTGGCCGACGTGTTAACTAAACGTGGAGTTAACAAGGCTGCTTTGATTGATGTCATTCAGAATGGAAGAATGCCACAAAGACTCTTAGATTTAATTTTAAATTAAAGTCAAGAGCACAAAAATCATGTAAATATGTACAAAAACAAACAATTTCTCAAAAATCAGATGTTTACAGTTTTTGGCCCGAACTTCAGAAAAAGATGGCAACATGTCTCAGTTTTTCATAAGCGATCCCGGAAGAAATCTGTAGTTAGAAACTCAAAATTGGCGATCCCGGCAAAGATATACTACGCGGCATCCTGCGCAAATTCTCGTCGAAATCGCCAAACCAAATCGAATTTTCCAGAACAAAAACTTTCGGAGCCCACATTTTATTTTTCACGATACGAACAACAGTGATAACTCTTTTAAAGGAAAATATTTTTTTTGCCGGTTACAGTAAAAGAACAAAGTATGGATCTCCATTTAATTTTTATTTTACCGAAATTTTTTTATCACACCTGACCAATACAATGAAGTTTTTATGTGAAAACCTGGCTATGTTTTTTATTTTTAAATGAAGTCCTTTTCTCGCATTAGTAAAAGACCAAACTATGGATTTTTTTCAACATCTTGGCAATTTAACAGATTGTATCCCGTTATCCAACAGCGGCACAGTGAAAAATTATCTTGTTTCTCTTTTCAATTTTTCAAAGTTTCTTAACCATAACATGCAAAAGAACAAAGTATGGCTATTTATTGATTGCTTATTCTCATTTTCAGACAAGTTTTTTTGAAACGAGAAATGCCTAACAACGTGCAAGACATCATTTTTGGATGGTTTTCCATGCCCGAGCGCCTTTGGGATCCGAACATTACACGTATTTGCTGGATTTCCCTGAAGGATTATGACATAAGAGAATGTACCGACATAATTCTGGAGGCAGTTAGGGATCAAACAATTGCAAAAAATATAGCAATCTGCTGTTTCCAACGCTGGGCTGGAACCATGGAGAAAGGAAAGATCAGAAAATACTTCGATGAAATTGTTGCAGAAGTTCAAAGACAAGAAAAGAACAAAGTATGTTTCTCCACAGCTCTTTTTCTGCCGAACAGTTCTCCAATCTGGCCACAGGTAGCCCAATTTAACGATGAAACCAGATGGTACAACGAGCTGCTCAAGATGCCGCCGATGAGCCTACACAAGATGGGGACAACAACAATTTCGGAGTATGATAAGACACTGAGAGTCCGAGGCATGTGTTTTAGTGAATTTCAAAGTGGCCTTGGATTCGGCACTCATCCCAGCTACGAAGGCTGCCAGAAGATAAAAAGCTACATGCTGGTGGCTTTTGATAATACCTTTGCTCCTCGTGCGTACACAGGGAAGTCTAGATTTGTCAGAGTTAAAATCCCTCCCCCACTCATTGAGACTGAAGGCTATAGATTTAATGCTTTCCATCGTCAAGAACTGGAGCTGAGAGGCCTGGCAGGAAGACCAGCTGCCTCAGAAGGGGCAAGAAGCCATAACTTGACCTGGAGTCACAGAAGGCCTGAAGGTTGGCAACGCTGGGACATGTACCTCAGGTTCCCCATGAACACCAAGGAGGAGCGTGAGCATGCCCATGGAGAATGGCTGCAGGAGATAAACAGAACTGATCCCAAGCCAGTCTGGGGCAGAGTGGATGAAATTGAACAGGTTGAAGAGGAGGTAATTTTTGTCGAAGAGGTCATTGTTGCTGCTGTGCCTGGTGCTCAAGAGAGAGAGGTGGACTTGATCACGTTTTCAGATGAAGAAGCTGCTCAGCAAGAGCCCGAGCATCAAGCTAATGATGATGATCTACAGGATCTGGCTGAAGATTTCAACAGAGCAGATGTAAGAGAAGACCTAACTGTTGAAATTGAAAACACAAACTGTAATGAAATCGAGCTTGAACTTTCTGACTACGAGGATGATGATTCTTTTGGCATCGACAGATATAACCAGATAAACGAACAGCTGGTTACAGAGTACAGAAAAGAACTAGCCAACAAGAACGTGCTTATCAGCCAACAGAAAACAGCGGCAAGGCAATGGAAAGGATTGGCAAATAAAAGTGAAGAAGAAAAACAAGTGTTGAGCAAAGACAAAGATTATTACATGAGAAGAGTCCAAGTGCTAGAGAAACAATTAGAACGTGTCACCCTGCAGTACAACTACCTCAAAGGATTGTACGAACAAGGCAGCCGTAAAAGAAGTGTCAAAGTCAATGACAGGAGGTTTGCCAGAAAGAGAGATTTCTCTGTTAACAGGAAGTAAAAGGCCAAAGATTGTTTCTACGCTATACGGGTGATAAAAGACCAAACAATAAAACTGTTTAATATTAATGTGAGAACAGACCAAATATATGTGTTTCTATCTAGGTATATGAGCAGGACTTCCATAGACCAAACATGTGCCAAGCGAGGATATACAGTTAGCAGAAGAACCCCATGATCATAGACCAAAGTTCCATTCTTCTGATAACTGTGCTCATAGACCAAATATAACTATTTGTAAAAATATATCTATGCTTATATTTTATCTTTGATATTATTTCATGTGCCATTAATTCCAGAGTGTTTAGACATCTCTGGGGTTTTAATTTATGTCTGCAATTAATCTTATTCTGTGCATTTTAGAGAGGCTATAATGACCAGGTCCTACTAGATGATAAGTTGCATAGTGTGTGTGTTCACGGTGAGTCACACCCGGTTTATAGGAACTTCTCATATTGCCCCCCCCCCCCCGCCCCTCGGAGGCACTTAGCTGAAGGGGGGGGGAAAGGGGGGGGGGTTAATCATATATACCAATTTTTAAATAAGGGCGTTTTAAGGGGGTGGGATTACTTGTTCCCTTTCCATTCCCCCATCTCTTCATCACCATCCCTTCTCCCCACCCTGCAATGACTGGGAGCTTAAAGACATCTTGCAAAACAAGAATATTAACCCCCCCCCCCCCACCGCCACTCATTGAATTAAAACATTTTTATGGGAGGGAGGATGATAAAAAAGGATGATTAAAACAGTAACAAGCCCTTTTTACTCCACAGGTGGGAGCATAGGCCGCTGACAATTCATCAGTGTTTCTGTAACAATGTGGCTTATGGATATGGGATAGGGTTGTCAGCCCTAAGCCCTATGATTGCGGTGTAAAGCGTCCATTTGCCATCAGACAACCAACCCTTTGATTGCATGACCTTTGTCTGAGAAGTCCTAACTGTGCATGGTAGTGAGTTGCGCCTGTTTTGGGTCAAGGCATTCCCCCTACTCTAACAATTTATGTCGCGCACGACGAGCGGATGCGCTACGTGTTGAGCCACGGTCGCGGGATGATTAACCCACCTTAAAAAATTAGGTGGGGGCGAGCTAAAAATTCATTTTGGAAATAATTTGGAAAATCACATTTCCCACATTGCATTACGGACTGACAGACATAGTGAATTGTAGAATTACTATCGGTTACGCCCCTAGAGGCCTCTAGTGGCACTTTAAATGTTTATTTTTTTATTTAGATAAGATAAGATAAGATTTATTTTCCTCATAAAGGTACAACATATTTTTATTTTAAATAATTTATACTAGTTACTATGTAGTTTGATGCATTGGTGTCTTGATATGCTTTGGTTTGTGTTTTTTACATAGTAGCAGGTTGATATAGTACCTTGCACGGGATTGAACACATCTCCACCTAGTTCATTTAATAGCAATACAAATATATATTTTATTTTATTATTGAATCCCATGCGACATTGCACCAGTTGGATGGCGTAACCCTCTTAGGGTTGTTGAGCCTCTGGTAAACTTTGGCGCTTGCCAAGCCAGTGCAATGTCCGATAGACATAATGACATAATAAGGAATATAAATATAAATGACAAATTATATTCTACTGTGTGCAGCTATCCTCCTACCATTGGTCGCGACCTCTCCAAGTGTAAGTTTGGAACAATTAAGGGAACCAAAGCCTTCCTAAGAAGTCACTATTCCCGTCGTGATCCTTGGCAACCCTACTAGACACTTTTCCTTTTAAACATCTATTTTAAAATCTAGTGTGAAAACTCCCATTGTAAATGGGGTGTATTCACACCTGACCCCAAGATAACGGCGCGTATTTCGGATAAAACCAGCCAAAAACTCAGGAGCCACAGTATAAAACAAAGTATATTGCTGAAAAAAAATCGCAAAAATCGCAAAAAAATTTGGGGAGATTTTTGGAAATATCAGTATAAATGGTATGTATGATGTGAGCGATATATAAAAATGGGGGTATGAACAAGGAGTTGGTGTGTAGGTTCGATTCCTACGGAATCTGGGCATCATCTGCAAAAAGGTTAATTAGGATTTCTTCACTGCAAGAGACAAGATCATTTATAAAAATAAGAAATAGAATTGGGCCTAAGACTGACCCTTGGAGTACTCCTATAATAATGAATTCGACTGTGGAGGAATATAAGCCTTTAAAAAATACACGCTGCTTTCTATTAGCATAATAGCTTTTAAACCAACTAAGTGTGACCCCTCTAATCCCTGAGTTCTCGAGTTTGCTAAAGAGGATTTCCCTATCTATCATATCGAAACACTTCCTTATGTCCAAAAAAATGGCCATACAGGAAGTGTTCCGACTTAATGCTTGTGTAATCAAAGTACTTAAATTCAATAAATTATGATAGGTAGAAATCCCCTTTATAAAACCGAATTGACGCTCGCTAAAAAAAGATCTATCTTCGAGAAATGTGACCAAAGAGTCACAGATATGTTTTTCTAGAGGTTTAGAGAAATTATCTATTAAACTAATTCCTCGATGATTGTCTGCCTCGCTAATGAACCTGATTTGTGAAGGACAATAATCTTTGAAGTTTTCATATTTTCAGGAAAGATGCCATTTTGAATTGATAAATTGTAAATGTGTGTAAGGGGAGTGGCTATGGTGTCAGCACAGCGAGACAGAACAAACATCGAGATATCGTTGATATCTGTGGAGCGCTTCGGTTTAATACTTCTTATGATATTAATAACTTTAAAAGGATATAGAGGTTCAATAAAAAGAGAATCTTTGCATGGGGGGGGTAAGTATTCATAGAATCTTTTGGGTGTTTCAGGAATTTCAGGAGTTAATGAGGAGCCGATTTGGCTAAAATAACGATTGAATTCGTTAGCAATTTCTTGTTCATTTTCTATTTTGTTTGGCCCTACTTGGAGATATTTTATTAAAGCCTATTACTTCCTTTAAAGTTTTCCATAGTTTTTTCCCATCACCATTTGCATCCCTAATTTGCTTACGATAATAATCAGTTTTTGCTTTCCTGACCTGCCTATTATAATTGTTACGATAGACTTTATAAATTTGTTCGTTTCCTGGTGAAATATTTTTTAAAAAATTCCTATGAAGAGAATCTCTATGTAATTTGCATCTAAGTAAGTGGTCTGACATGAAAGGCTGCTGGGGCTGGGTCCTCTTATTTTTACGTTTTTTTCTGACTGGGCATTTTTCGTTAAAAAGTTTTAGGAAAGTTTTTTGAAAGTTATTATAGGCTAAGTTAACATCATTTTGGTTTAATACATTGTTCCAGTCAGTATGGTATAAGGCATGGTTTAATGAATCAAAGTTTTCGTCGTTGAGTTCTCTTTTTTCGAAAAAATCAGGCAGTTTTGGCTTATTTACTTTGTCTATTCGAAATACATTTAAAATAGGCAGGTGGTCGGAAATTTGTGTTGTTAAGACAAATGAAGACATCAAATTTTGGATAAAGTTTCCTACGCCAAATAAATCTAAAAGAGTTGCTGAATGATTGGTAATTCTGGTTGCTCGTGTAATAGTATTAATAATTCCGTTAAATGAAAAAGCTTCAATTATTCTCATTGAATTACTATTGAGGTTATTTAGTTTAAATAAGTCAAAATTAAAATCACCAGTTATGAAATAAGGTAAATTCAATGCGGAAATTTTGTCAATTAAATCAAGGAAAATTTCAAAGAACTCTTCAATTTCATCATTGGATTGGTTGGGAGGGCGATAACAATTTAATACACAAAATTTTGAATTTTTGTATGTTAGTTTTAAGCAAATCGACTCGAGGATATTTTCTTTAAAACAGAATTTGTCAAACAGTTTGTCTACCTTATAATATTTGCTTACAAGAATGCCCACCCCTCCCCCCCTACTTTTTTTTCTAAGTTTTGTATACCAATCATAATTATTAATCCTATAATTATCCATATTTGCATCGTTATTAAGCCAAAGTTCTTGGAAGCAGAGTGCATTTAAGTGTATTTCATTTGTCGAAAAAGAGTCTATTGTAGAGACGATATTGTCAAATTTAGAATGTAAAGACTGACAATTTAGACTGAATATTGAGAGAAGATTTTCATTAAAAGTTTTAATTTTCTGTATAACTCCTTGTTCATCCGAAAAAACGCAATTAATACCAAATTCATTTTCGAAATCGTTAAAGTAATCTCCGTATATAGGGCTCAAGAGGTTTAGGCTGGGGTTATCGTTAATACTACCGTTATCCTGATTAAGTTGTTCATTAGGGAGGTCGGTCGTCGTTGGGTTGATTCTGGAGCACTGCAGGAGGATTAGTTTTGACGTCTGGTATGGACTTCTGAAACACAGTAGTTATAAGTATACATATAAACAAAAATAATAGAGATATGTACAATAAAAAAGTTATCGTATGCGAAAATATATCAAAGATATAAAAGATGTTAATATCTTTTGGGTTTAGTCTTGGCGTGTGTTGGGGGTGGCAACACATATGTGAGGCTCATATAGTGAAGTCCCCTTGCTCATTACTGGTGCAATAAAATAATAGTTTTAATACGGAGGTTAGGAGTAATCAATTTCATAATTACAATTTAATTTAATTTAGTTGCTATCTCAAGCTATTACTGTTTTGGAAAAACGTTATTTTAATCAATTAATATTTTCATATATCTAGAAAATATAAAAAGAAAATATAAAAATATGTCCAAGAGAAAATTATACTTAGACAGTTGAGTATGGCAATAGTAGCAATAATAATAATAATAAAAGTGGGTAGGTACCTAAATTAGGATGATACTTTTCCTTTATTTAGATATTACCGGCTTGGATACGTTACGTTTGGGCTTTGCATCTTTCGGCTCCTTGGTCTCCTTCGTTTTTGCTCTTGTAGCAATGGAATCCTCGAGTGTTGGATTCTGGTCAATGATGACGGCTCGTGTCGGCTGTGTAGCGGAACTGGTGGCGGCTGTATCGGCGGCAGCTGTTGCGGCTGTAGCGGCGGCAGAGTCAGGGGTGGAGACGTTAGCAGTGGCTGTGGTAGCGGCAGTGGCTGCGGTAGCGTTAGCGGTAGCGGCAGCAGGATTAAGATCTGAGACGTTAACTGTTGTAGCAGCAGTGGCTGCGCCAGTAGTAGTGGTTGCAGCAGTAGTAGTAGTGTCTCTGGTGGCATTTCCTTCATCTATGACGATAATTGGTGGAAAGGCAACAGGATCGTTGATGGAAGGTGCTGATGTTGATGATGACGGCGGTGGTGGTGCTGTCGTTGTTGATGGATGCTGGTATGGTAGCTGGAAGTCTTGTTCCGTCAGTTCTTCTAGGTCCGAAAAGAAGGTTGATCTCTCGGCTGGGGGTAATCTGCTGAATTGTAAGACTGGTGGTGTGTCGAGTAGAAAGAGGTCTTGGCTTCCAGGTATTGGTTGTGACATTTCTTGCAGGTTCTTACCAAAGGGGTTCTGGACTCTGATCCACCTACTTCCGGACTTCAGCTGAAATTGGACATGTTGTCCCGCAACTTTTGCACGTGATACCAAGTTCGTGGCGTATACAAAGGTCATCGTCTTGCGGTTTAAGTCGGTCATGTCTTGCTTGACCTGCACAAATCTGTTGGGGTAGAATGGAACAGGAGAGACGTTGTTCTTGGCGTTGAATCGTTTGATATCGGAGTTGTAGCGATCGAGTATGGCTTTTTTATTGTTCATCCATGCGTCCAGGTAGCATCTTGATGTGAATCTGAATATGAAGGTGGGGATCTGGCCCTTTGAAAACGGGAGCATATGAGAGCGCTCGACGACATCGTTGAAATGGGTAGGGATATACTCGAGCTGGCCCCGCTTGACAGCATCTTCTAGCGTCGGCCTGATGAGATTTCTGAAAATAATATACTCGGTTATATTTTCACGACTCCATGGCTGTTGGAAGTTGGTAACCCTGCAGGCCCAGTCCCTATCACGCTGTTCCCTTACCGAGTTTTGTAGCATTTGATACTTTATAAAATTCTCCCTAGACTGTTCAAATGTGTGTAAACGGTCTTTTTGAATATTTATAGTGTCCCTAATCGCTTTTTGTTCACTGTTTATGGTTTTGACGTCGGCGAATTTTTCGATTCCATTTAATGATTCCAATTTATTATTAATATCGGTAACTTTCGAGTTTAAAACATTTATTTCGTTTTTGTGGCTGGCGAAAGTATTATGAATGAGGTTGTCTCTTACCTTGGCTGTTTTTTCATCGTATTCACTAAATTTAGTGTCTAAAGTTTCGTTCAGATTCATTTTAAATTTTACCCAATATTCTGGGTTGTCACACGCGTTGCAGGCCATGATGGAATGAGTATGGCGGAACTATTCTTGGTGAGAAACGTGGGGCAATTGACCAATGGTATGACGCGTACGATTGTCAGCCAATAGGGTTAGGGTTTGGTTTCTTTACAGCCAACCAGAGAGTTGTACGTTTGCGGTACTAAGATTGTTGCCAGACCGACAAATTAAATTGGAATCGTAATATTTTCACTATTTAATGTCTTAAAAATGTTTTTTTAGCGATTAGATAGGGTACACGTATATGCTAGTAAAAAAAAAGCATTTTAATTTTATAATTCACATGTTAACAATTAACCGATACGTTAACATTACACATTGCCAGGCCTAAATACGAGGTGCCCATCTGGCTACAGTGTCTTCCCTTCCCACATCTGCGGAGTGACCACGGGCAGTGGGGAGAGGGGGACCAGTTTGAGAGAGGGGGGGGTAGAATGAGCTAACACATTTAGGGCGGGGAGAGGACGAATGCTAGATACGTGTGCTCAGCCCGGCTCTCTAAACTAAACTAAACTAAACTATTCAAATAAACTATTTCAAATATCTAGTTTGAGAAAAAAAATTTCTATATTGCGTTCAGATCTCTACGTAAATAATTTAATTTTTTGTGATTTCTCTTGGGAGGGTGGTGGTACCTTTCCTAAAAATAGTTATAAACCTTCCCAGGACCTATGAAAAGCTACTCTGTTAAGGAGAACCCAATAGGTTCAGCGATTAGCAAGATTCTTTGGTACAAACTGATACCCCTGACAGAACTATGACTCTGGCAGAGAACAACTATTTTAGGTTAGGTTAGGTTATAGGCAAGGAAACCGAGCGGAGGAAGGGAAAAAAATCTTCAAAAGTGAAAAAAAAATATTACCAAGATGATAATGCCAAAAGTTATATCACCATCTCCTACCCTTTTAAATGGCACATAAAAAATTTGACACTTTTTAAAAGCGAAGCTTTTTTATAATTAGGGTAGGTCCGTCCGTCCGAGATAGTTAGCCTTTATTCATTAATTTAGGCATGTTAGAATTGTCCTATCGATTTCAAACTTTGCTTGGTGATTCCTGTAGTAGTTAGGTACGATTTAGAAAGCAACTCTATAATCGTTACCAGAATGATTTTTTTTTACTTTTTTAATAACAATTTTTTATGTGATAAAAGCATCCGATTGATCTGTTTTTTTGTTCACTGATTCCTATAACAATAAGGTACAATATTATGAGCGAAGCACCTCTATAATCAAGTATTAAAATGTCAGTATGTCCTTAAAGAGAATTCTGTATTTAAGAAGTTTTGCAACAAGTTTACATATAATTTTGTCAAACCTTATATTTTCATATTTTGTATATTCAGTTCTGACACTCAACAAAAGTTAATGTTCGTCTGTCATATCGTTTCAGAGCTTCGCTTTTATAGATGTTGTCATCCTTGTTTAAAGAGGTGTTTGCAAGGATTTGTTAGGGCGGTGCGCGAAACGCTCTTAGAAAATTTTACACCACCTTTAAACAAAAATATTGGTGTCTTTTAGTTAAGGAAGTATACACAAAAAAATGATAAACTTTACTGAACATCATGTGATATAAATTTATATGCTCAGGGGCGTCCAAGCTTTTTCATTTGAGGGGGGGGGGGAAATTTAATGGGGGATAATTTGGTTTTGGAGGGGATAAAATGGCGCGCCGCAAATTTTTTTACCCCCCTTATTGGTCATAATTGGCAATTTCGTAATATGGTAAGATTAATGGAAGCTTCATCATATCACAGTAGCTTTTGTTAGGTTAGGTAAAATAAAGGTGAATGATTGCCCCGCAGGGTCTAGAAATAGGAGAAAACCTACTGTGAAAATAAGATAAAACACTAAAGAGGTGTTGTCACAAAATCCGTTTTTTGTTATAAAAATATAATATTATATAGTATATATATATAGTAAATTTTGGTCAAATAAAGGTAATAATATATAGTATATATAGTAAATTTTTGTCATATAGTATGATATAGTATCCAAATTAATCCTATATAGTATATATAGTATGCAGTGGTCGCCCTGACTAACTTTAAAAAGAAATTAAAGAGAATTTCTTTGAACTTTTTGATTAAGGTAAAACTTTTTAATATAGTTCTATAATGCTTAAAGGAAGCCTGCAAGAAATACCCCGCTCTAACTGCTGAAAGACTGCCACAAGTAGACCCAACACCCAAAATTTGAAGCCTCCAGCTTCAATAATAAAAAAGTTATAGACATTTTAAAATGACATTTTATAGTACATGAATATTTTGAAAGAATCCCAATGCTCATACGAAAATTTTCAAAATTAAAATGCAAAGCCTAGAAGCAAAATTAAAATCTCATCTTTGTCATAATTTTAGGTTGCCTGTAACTGATTTGATTTTTACAATAAAAACACCCTTTTTTCTTATCAAAATCTCTCAAAAAAATTAAGTTTCTTTGTACGTTGCATAAAATATAGAGAGGTTTTTACTGAAGCCCAAAATCCCAACTGTTAAGGACTCTATCTTTAGCTATTTTATCCCTTGATAAATTTTCCTCTAAAAATACTTGATCAATTGTCATGAATCTTTGCATATCTGGCCTAAAACATCTAAAATAAATTTAAAATGTTTTTCTACTTAAAGAAATTTTTTCTCCAAAATATTTATTTAGAAGATAAACAGCTAAAATAAATATCGAATTCGGGGGAGGAAAGTAGTTGAAAGAAAATGACCAAAATTAGTTTACATGAAACTCTGGCCGACGATTTCTGCAACCAAATGTAAACATTAGTCAGCTGCTACTTTCTTTAATTCGTTGTCGGGAATTAATTAAATTTTTTTGTAAGCAAAGTAAATCTATAATTGTAAAATAATTGACATGGTATTTTTGCCGTAAATTGTTGCCCCTAAAAATCACAAAAAGCTAAAAAAATTTTTTAAAATTCATTCAGTTGTTAATTGGTTACAACAAAAATGTTTTTTTGTGTGTTTGCTATCTACTTATTGTGGCATTCTCGAGTGTTGGATAATTTTATTATATAAGATTTTTAATATTCAAAAGTTGTAAAAGTTTACAATTACTTTAATTTTAGGTTATTGCCTGATAAAACAGAAAAAAATGCATTCCATTTTTATCCTGCCCAAGACCCCCCCCCCCCAAAAAAAAAAAACATAGTGGAACTTCTATATACATTTACTAGCGGCTAAGCCCCTAGAATCCTCTAGTGGCACTTTAAATGTTTTTATTTATATTTAAAATATGTCTGTTAGGTTGACGTTTATGTTGTGTTGGAATCTCTTTGTTAAATCGAGAAACGTAAAAACAATTTAGATTTTTTTTATTTCTCTTGGGAGGGTGGTGGTACCCTCCCCCATAATAGTTATAAACCTTCCCGGAAGCTATGAGAAGCTACCCTGTTAAGGAGAACCCAATCGGTTCAGCGGTTAGCGAGATCCTTCGGTACAAACAAACACACAAAGAGACATCCTGTTACTTTAGTATAAGGATTCATAATATTTAGTCGTATCACAATGAATTACAACTATTTTTGTTTCAGGAATAATGACATAAATTTTATTTGATTTATAAAATCAGTAACACAGCAATCAGTATTAGTTAACAGCATACACATTGTCATATAAGGTAATTGAAAAAAGTTATAATCAAAAAAGATGTTCTTATTACTTCATTTTTCTTTGGGGGGGGGGGGGGGAGGAGATGGGTTGGAGGCCGGGTGTTGTCTCTTATTTAATCAAATTCTCACCTCACACCTTTTATTGCACAACCTGGAAGTCCTAACAGTTCACCGGAATGAGTGCTACTGTTTTGGGCCAAGTCATTCCCTATATGGGTATAGTCACTCGTGGCAACACCCCTTAAGGGGCGATTTGTTGTATTTTTAAAATGGCTTTTAATTGGTTATTTATGGTTAGATTAGGTTATATTGGGTTAGATGATTGCCCTGCAGGGTTAGGCAATTGGCCCGCAGTGGCTAGAAATAGGATAAAGCTACTGTGAAAATACGAAGAATCGCCCCTTAAGGGGCTTTACCACGAAAGGGACTTTACCCTTTATTTTTTTGGTGGGGGAAATTTTTTCTTGGAGCGATTTCTCTTGGTAGGGTAGTGTTACGCTACCCTAATATAGTTATAAACCTTCCCAGGACCTATGAGAAGCTACCCTGAAAGGAGAACCATATAGGTTTAGCAGTTAGCGAGATCCTTCGGTACAAACAGAAAGACAGACAAACATTCTGTTACTTTATTCTGCTAGATTTTAGCTGTCACTCTTTCTTTATTATAGCACTTCCTACCGTCCCTATCAGTACTGCTGGTTGGACGTAATTGTTATTTGATTTATATTCTTAATTTACGAAAAATTTATAATTATTTTTATTTTCAGATTAATTTTCGAATGCAGATTGCAGACAACTTTATCTCTTGGACAGTGCTAAAAACATAAAACAAATTATTTGAATACATTTGAAGTGATAAATAATCTGAAGTGATAATAAGCTGATAAGCGATATTTTTGTTCAATGAATGTTTCTGCAATACTGTGACATTTTGCTGTCATTAAGAAATGATAAATAAAAGATAATAAATGAGAAAGTTAAATCTGTTTATAAATCTTGTTGATGTTTTTTAAAGAAAACTTGTTTGTTTATTTTATTATTTTGACTGAAAACTAATTAAAATGATCATAATTTGTTAACACATAAATTAATCTTAAAGTGTCCTGGTTAGTTAGATTTTTATGATGCCTCTGTTTTTTAATATTGTATCAATATATGTATTGCCATTATGAAAATGTATTTTTCATTTTTCCCGAAAGCTAATAAAATAAAGTTAAAAACTTAGGTATTAAATATATTTTTACTTGTGCCATCATTAAATAAAAGTAAAGCAATGTTTGTCTGTGTGTACCTAAGAATTTTGCTAACTGCTGAATTGAGTAGTTCTTTTTTGCAATTAGCTTTTTATAGGTCCCGAAAATGTTAATAACTATTTTTGTGTATAATGCAACTCCCAGGAGATAGCCAATTGAAAAAAAGATACCAATAAAAAAATTTTAATTTTGATTTCAAACTAAAATCAAAGTGGAGGGTCTACTTCATTCATTCCCCTTTCATAAGTCCCTTATATAAAAGTACCAGGATGTCTTGTCTGTGTATAGCGAAGGACCTCTAACCACTGGACTGGTCAAGGGAAGTCTTTTTTAAATATTTGGGTAACGAGTTGAAATGCTTACAATGCACTCTTTTAATATTAATCATTAAATTAGCAACAGGGATAATTCTTTTTTTTTTAGCATGATAAATGATGTATAATAGGATATTTTTACTAGACTTGTATACATTTAAACTGGGTACTTAAATTGTTTGATGGACCAAAAAGCTTAACTTTAAGGAAATGATATTACTCAAACCTTGATTGAATTGAAATTAAAGATGCTTACATCACTGATTCCGGAATTTGCCGATAATCACTTGATCTCATTCGTGCATAGACCCCTTTCACATTACTTTTTAGTAGCGAAGCTTCTCTATAATTAGTAGGTTGTCAACATTCCCATTATCAATGAGCATAATAAACCATAAAAAAACCAATGGTTTTCGGCTATTTTTATTTTTTTTACAATCCCCCCCCCCCCCCATTTGTGATCTGATTTTCAAATTTTTTTTAGATAAGGTTGTCAAGAATACATTTCCGGCCGTTCTAAGGGGTTTTTATGTTTGTAGTCGAAACTTTTAGAAGGTTTTTGGTTATTTTTAAATATTAGGCATTTCCCGGTGTTTCAAGTCTAATGTTTAATTTTTTTTATCTGTCAGTCATGATACAAAATATAAATTACTTAAGGGAGGTTTCATAATATTTCATCAAATATCTATGATTGATTTCAACAAATGTTTTTAAAATCTCCTTTACCAATTTCTCATTCATGATTTGTTTGTGCTTCGCTACTTATGGATGTTGTGATCCTTGTTAATACCTAACTTTATTTCCGCCTGTTAAAATGCCGGGTTGTTTATGTCCTATAGAGGGGAAAATTCCTGAAGAAGGATATAAAATTGTGAGGTGTAACCAAGCAAAGAAACCTTACAAATAGTGAACAGTTAAGGGTCAACATTGCAATTATTTTGGAGCATAATTAACTATAAAACATTCATGATGGTCGGACTGCTTTTAGCAGGGTTTTCTTTTGACATTTTTTTTTGCGTTTTGTCGACTAATTTAGACAAAATTTTATAATTATTTAAGACAAACTTAAAGTTCATCTTATATTTGCACTTAACGCTTACCTGATATCACAAGTTACTACTCTACCAAAAAAATCATGAAATCCGTCATAAGAATGTTAGTAAAAGATGATTACTTCCTCGGTAATTGCCTTTTTTTTAGAAAAACTAACTATTACATGGATGTGTTTAAATTTGCATGTCTGTTAAGCTGCCCTTTCCTACATTTTTAATTTAAGAGTAACCTCGCTTCTCATTAACAATCTGATAGTAGCTTGCTATACTGGATACTGCACAAAAAAGTCAAGTAAGGTGCTACGACTACAATTAAAGAGATAGTTGCATGATGTGCATTTCAGAAAACTGATTTCTAACAAAAGTACCTAACAAGAATATTATGTAAAATATTATTTTTATTACAATAAATAGCAATCAAGGGGGGAGGAGTTCTGACACATTTGCGTAAACCTGGTATATAGGCTTTATCTTTGGACTGAGAGGATAGGTTATTAAAGATAAGATCATTCTTATATGATGAATTTTCCTAAGTTTTAAGATTTTTTGGATAGGCCACCAGGTCCCGGAGCTCCAGACCTCCAGGTGGTCTCTGGACAGGTAAAAACAAAATAAATTTTTTTTTTTAGAGTTAGAGGTCAACTTATAACACAAAATATGCATCTTTTTGAATTTTATTCACATATTTGAAGAAAAAACATGCATATTTTGTTTCATAAGTTGATCTCTAACTCTTTTTTTTCAGTTTTACCTGTACAGAGGCCACCTGGAGGCCTGGAGCTCCGGAACCTGGAGGCCTATCCAAAAAATCTTAAAACTTAGGAAAATTCATCATATAAGAATGATTTTATCTTTAAAGGACGCCTGCAAGAAATAACACGCTTTAACTGCTGAAAGACTGCCACAAGAAGACCCAATACCCCAAATTATAAGCCTTCAGCTTCAATAACAAAAAAGTTCTAGGCATTTCAAAATAGCATTTTATGTACAATGAAATTTTTGAAAGATTTCCAATGCTCATAAAAGAAAAAACAATATTAAATTACGTTGCCTAGACATAAAATTATAACCTTATCTTTGTCAGAAACTTAGATTGCATGTAACTGATTATATTTTTACAATAAAAACACCACATTTCATAGTCAAAATCTATGAAAAAAATTCGATTTAAATTGCACTTTTAAACGAAAATCATAGCGGAAACAAAGGGGTAAACTAATACAAGCTTAGCTGTGATTGGTTGTTAAGCTGATTCAGCCTTCTGATTGGCTACAGTACATTCGGTACAACGCAAGTAAAACTTATTTTTTTTTAATGATTTTGACTATAAAAATGGGTATTTTTATTGTAAAAATATAATTAGTTACTGGAAACCTAAATTTATGACAAAAATAAGCTTATAATTTTGTTTCTAGGCCACGTAGTTTAATTTTAAAGTTTTCAACATGAGCATTGCAATTCTTTCAAAATTTCCATTGTACATAAAATGTCATTTTAAAATGCCTAGAACTTTTTTGTTATAGAAGCTGAAGGCTTCAAATTTGGGGTATTTGGTCTACTTGTGGCAGTCTTTCAGCAGTTAAAGCGTGGTATTTCTTGCATGCTTCCTTTAATAACCTATCATCTCAGTCCAAAGATAAAGCCTATATACCAGGTTTACGCAAATGTGCCAGAACTCCTCCCCCCCCCCCAACAAAATAATTATCATGCTGTTTTTGGGGTAACAGGGCAGATGTTTATGTTGAATATATACCAAAAATATGATTTTCAAGTCTAAGTTGATATTTTTAAATCTACCTGGTAGAAAATTTAAATTCTTTCAAATTTATGTTCTATAGATGTAGTTTAAACTATTGAACAGAAAAAAAATTCACTAAATTCAAGTTTAAATGCACTTTGTGCAACTACCCCTTTTAACATTCAGCTACCAATTATGAAGCTGAGTATTCTAGACCAACTGGCTATTTATTATCTAAAACTCCTCAGAAAAGGCAACAAAACCTTTTTGAAGTATTTGGTTACCAGCAGCTACGCACATAGCCTTTAGGGATGATGGGTTAGGTTGGGAAAATAGACTAAAGCCATCCCAAAACCTTTTTGAAGCTTCACTGACAAGTACATCAAATTAAGACAAAAAGTCTTCCAATACCTTGAGCATCAGACAAATAATCTTACTACTTTAAATTAATGTATATTTGATCAGAGCTTTTTGTAAGACAGAACTAAGAGCTATATTCATTGAAAAAATATTAAATTGTCCAAGTTAAATATCATATGCATATCCGAAAACATTAGTTAAAAGAGTAGCGCCATTCTTAGGGATGACAACAACCATAAAGGCAAAGCACTGAAACGGTAGGACAAACGCACATTAACACTTGTCTAGTGTCAGAACTGAAAATCAGAATATAAATGTATAAGTCTAAAAAAATTGTATGTAAATTTGTTAATAAACTGCTTTGATACAGGATATAATTTAAGGACATAGGTACTTACTTTTTTAGTAATTTATTATAGAGATGATTCAATTATAACATTGTACTTTGTTGTCCAAGGAATCAGTATTCCAAAATCAGATCAATTGGATAATTTTATCACATAGAAAAAGGGGGGGGGGGTAAAATGTGGTGACTTATGCCATGACATACCAGCAATTTTATTTTGGGTGCAACTCCCTTAGTTTTATAGATAATTGGGTAAAATCTTTTTAGTTGTATCACTAATTACCGCAAGTTTTGATATCTTTCTAAAAACGGCGGCGGTACCGTTTCAATATCCTTTAAAGCATAGGAGAAGCACTGAATTTAAGATATACCTTGATTAACAAGAATTTGAAAGTCCCCGCAGGGTTGCTTGTAAGAGGAAAACTAAATAAAAAATAACATGGTCTGAAATGATTCCAAATTGCCTAATTCTGTGAGAAATGCAATACCTACAACTTTTTTTTCAGGCGGCAGAAAACGGCGGGAGCGGTGGTACCATCGCAGTTTTTTATTCAAAAATATTAAACTGACCGACCTAAAAAGATTTTGTTTCAATATCTTAAAAAGCACAGAAGAAGCACTGAATTTAAGATATGCTTTAATAAACGAGAATTTGTAAAGGGAAATTTAAAAAAAATAAAATGGTCTCAAATGATTGACACAACCAAAAAGATTTTACCCCATCATCTCTGAAACTAAGGAAGTAGCACCCAAAATAAAATTGCTGGTATATCGTGGCTGGCACCACATTTTACCCCCCCCCCCCCCCCTTTGTTGTTAAAAAAGTTAAAAGTAACATGTTTAAAATGGTCTTACGGACATTCTAGTAATGATTACAGAATTGCTACGCTTTCTAAATCGTATCTAATTACTACAGGAACCACCATGCAAAGTTTGGAATCAATAGGACAATTCTAACCTGTTTAAATTTACAGGAGGTAACTGTCCATTATGTACGGAAGATGTACTGACAGATGGACAAATTCAAATTATAAAAAAAGCTTCGCTTATAATAAATGATATCAAAAATTGCAAAATGCGTAGGTACTAAACTATATTTTAGTTTTTGATTAATATTATACATTAGGTAATAAAAGTTGAAACTAAACATTTAAACAAAATCTTAATTATGCAATAAAAATCACGACAAAAAATTATAGTATTTCAACAGTTATAGTTGTGGAAAATACTTTGAAAGTATTTTATAGGAAGTCTTCTTAAATTAATTAGTTACATGCGTGATTTGAATTAAACTTTGATAACAATACTAATGATAAACTAATCCAGTGGTGTGCATTAGGGGATGAAGATGGATGTCAACACCCCCCTTAAAATAAGAATCAGGAAAACCTGCCTTACCATTTTTTCATTCCCTTTTGGTTCAAACCCCCCCTTGTGAATGTATGTGCACGCCACTGAATTAATCATTTTGCTTAAATATTTATCTGTGGTTAATATAAGAAACATAAGTAGGTATATAAAAAGGTATTGCATCGTATTAAAAGAGCTTTCCGCGGATGTAAAAAAATTAGTTTTTAATCTTATGATTGTACATTTTTATATTCGTAAAAAACTGGATAGGATAATACGATGCTGTACATGATTTTTCAGTATGGGTGTAAACCGGTTCTAATCCACCGGATATTCATCAGTTTCGAAGCAAAACTTTAATAAAATATGTAGATTGTTTTTTTTCTGGGCTTAAAACTTATGCCCTTGTTTGATTTGGGTCACTCATCATCGACATTCTTGGTCCACTTTAACCAGCCATTTCTTCACTACAACCTAAAATATTAATTCATTGAAGTAATCGATGGATAGTGATACATAATTAATCTTGGATCTAAGGAAATAAGACAATGGACGATAAATTGACTTATTCCTCTAATCATAGTAAACAAAATTACCCCTTTTGTAGATTAAAAGGGGGGAGGCGGATGTGCCACTTTTTGAAACCAAAAGTAAAACGTGCATGATCTCAGCCCATAAAAGAGTTACAGCTCTAAAATTCTGCACAGCAGTTGCTTTTGATTTGAATAATATGGAACTGTGAAGAAACGGCGGCGAAACCGCCGCTCCCGCCGAATTCTTTTGCCTTTTCTCGTCATAATAGACAATTAAAATAAATTCGGCGAAAAAAGGCAAAAAAAAATCGGCGGTTTGCGGTGGGAGCGGCGGGTCCGCTTCCGTTTCTTCACAGTTCCATATTGTTCTCCAAAATTTATTTATACTACTATTTTCTACCAAATAAAGCAAATCTGTTGGCATTTTAATTAAAAACAAGAATGACTTTATCCATAAAAGCGAAGCTCTGAAATGGTAGGACAAACAGACATAATCAGAATATAAAAGATGGGGGGGGGGGGGCGGATGTGCCACTTTTTGAAACCAAAAGTATAACGCGCATGATCTCCGCATAAAATATTTACAGCTTTACAATTCAGCATAGCAGTTGCTTGATATAGAACTGGGAAGAAACGGCGGCGGAACCGCCGCTCCCGCTGATTTTTTTTGCCTTTTCTCGCTATAATAGACAATTTTCAATCATCTGAGATAAACTTTTTATTCCTTATTTCCCTCATATTTTCACTTGACACTTTGCATTTTTTTATACCTATTGACTGTAGACATGTATGAAATATTACAAGTGTTACGCGAATATATAAGAGAATTTTTATGAGAAAAAAAAGTTTATTTCAGATGATTGAGAACTGTTTAATTTAGCGAAAAAAGGCAAAAAAAATTTCGGCGGTTTTCGTCGTTCCATATTGTTATCCACAAAAGCAGCTGCTGTGCTGAATTTATAGCTGTAACTCTTTTGTGGGCTGAGAATGAGATCATGTGCGTTTTACTTTTTGTTTCAAAAAGTGGCACATCCGCCCCTCCTCCTTTCCTTTAAATTGTAAGTAAAGTTGAAAAACTGCTTGAGACAGGATAATGTTTATGGACATCCTTACATTTTTAGGACTTGATAATGCTTCGCTTGTAATATTGTACTATGTCGTCCCAGGAATCAGTATCCCAAAAATAAGAGCAATTGGATAACTAAATCACAAAGAAGTTGTTAGTAAAAAAATCAACAGACATTTTGGTTATGATTATAGAGTTGCTACGTTTTCTAAATCGTACCTAACTACTACAGAAATCACCATGCAAACTTTGAAATCAATAGGACAATTCTAACATGCCTAAATTAACAAAAAAGCTATCCGTTCTGGACAAACCGACCAACCCTAATTATAGAAAAGCTTTGCTTTCAAAAATATATGAACAATAATATGTGTATCTGTGTCTGTCAAACAGAATGAGTCGAGACTGTTATTATGTCCAGCCACAAGCTCAAAAAAGGACTATGCACGAACGAGATTTAATGATTCTAGACAGCTTCCAGCATTGATCCTTGGTATTTTTTAATGAATATACTAGGTTTATGTCTAATAGGTATTTGGTTTATCGACCTTAGTTTTATATGATTTTTTACAATGTTAAGCATTTTTTGTTCAATATCATCAAATGCTTTGTTGAGTTTAAAGGACAAAATAAAATAACACAGCAAAAATCATCAAATGCTGTAAATTGCAAACGTACAATAATTAAACTGTTTACAATAATACAAGTTACAAACCCATTTTTAAAATATACATTTCTTCTCTCGAAATACCTAATACTTATGTGTCAAAGCTTTTGAAACAACAGTTTGAACTCAACAAAACATTTAATGAGATTTTATCATAAAATGTTTTTAATTTCAAAGTGACAAAGTTTTTTTTTATATAAAACCGTGGTGAAACCTAATTTTTAGTCAATAATCCAAATATTAAACATAAACCTAGTAAATTGACTGAAAAATAATAAGACTCATTGCTGGAAGGTGCTTGGAATCACTTGTTCTAATTCGTGCATAGTCCTCTTTAGGGGTAGCTGTGCTATTAAAAATGACTTACCTCGGAAGATGCTAATACCAACGCAACTGCAAGGCATGATAATTTGGCAACTATGCCTGCTGATTGAGTCACATCGCACATCCATGGCCGAATACTGGACCCTCTTTTCTTGTTACTAAAACAACACAATAATTTGAAAACCAATTGTGGGGAAATCAGTGACATGTAAGTAAAAAGCTTAATGATTAGGGTTGGCAATCCGAATCCGGGATCCGGAATCCGCCAAATTTTTGGCCAATTTTGGAATCCGAATCTGGAATTCGTTTTTATAGCGGATTAGGATTCTTAATTGTTAGGCTAAAATTAGTGTCTTGAGTTTTTTCTTTCAACTCCCCCTTTTTGAAGGCAAAGATTAACATCATTATATATAATATCCTTTAAAATCTGGTTTGATTCTCGGAAATGAATTATAGAAAAAACCAAGAACATTAGTTTTAATTAAATGGACACACAGACATTCTGGATTGATTATAGTGTTGCTACGCTTTCTAAATCGTACCTAACTACTACAGGAATCATCATGCAAAGTTTGAAATCAATAGGACAGTTATAATATGCCTAAATTAACTAATAAAAGCGATCTATCTCGGACGTACGGACCGACCCCAATCATAGAAAAGCTTTGCTTAAAGGGAGTGTGAACGTAAAAATTTCTCATCTGATTATCAAATCTTAACATTTACTAAGCACATTTCACTACACTGATCAACCAAAAATGTCCTATTCACAAAAATATCCAGAAATAATGCCTTGATTTTATGGTATTTTGAGAGGGAAAAAGGAAAAAACAGGGAAAATCTGAACGTTTTTGTTTCTTATAATGTTTGTAGGGATATTTAACTTGTCATATATAGTTGAAACAATTTACTTACTGTTAAGGATTTATTTTATGCTATAAAATTGCCAATTCGTTTTTTTATAACGTAGTAATTAGGTAATAAAGACATATTTTAAATTCGTATTATTGACAAAAAAATACCTCACTGTCTACAAAGGGTTGAATCTCATAGGTTATATAAAATAATAATATCCTTTATTATTGTGTTGAACAATAAATAACCCACTTTGGAGAATTAGTTTACACTTTTATCAGACTGTTTATAAAGAAATATTGCGTCTTTATTATTTACAAATTTGTAATTAAAGGTGGGCGAGAGATGGGCCATTTAAAGTTAATTGGATACTAATAAAAAACCTGTTTCTGGCTTTGTTATTGTATTTGGTTTTCAATAAAAAAAATATTGCTTATTTTATCAATTTCTAAGTAACTATACATTGGATTAAAGCAAGGATTATGTTAAAAGCCAGCTTAACTGTTAGGAAAAATCTAGAACTATGTGAAAAAGTTTAATTTTAGCTATAATGGGAGAAAAAAGCAATTTAATGCACATTTTATATTATACGGAAAATTTCTTCCTTTCCCCGTACCTTATAAAAATCGTCGGAAAAAGCCGTTTTTTAAGCAAACAAAAGCGCGTTTTGCTCTATCTGTGAGATATGAATGCGATAATGTTAAGATTTGATATTAAGATGAGAAAAATTTACGTTCACAGTCCCTTTAAATTTAAAACACACATTTTTACGGATTTTACCAGGAACCTACCCCTCTCTTTGACGGATTGCCATCCTTAAATATTAATCCTCTCAAAATCTTATTGTAAATTTTGCTAAAATCATAGGAGGAAAAGTAAGAGTTCACAAATACTAAGTAACCATAGAGTTATGTGATTCAAGATTTGAAAACAGGATAAGAACGCTGAAGTTAAGATTTTTTTATTTGCTATGTCTCTATAAAATAGACAATTTTTATTCAGTTGGAACAAGCTAATTTTTTTCCTTTTAAATATCGGGTTTGACGGCAGTAGCGGTTTCACCAAGTGGCGTACAAAGCACATATTGTAAGTGGGAGGGGGGGGGGGGGGGGGCACTTTTAACATACTGCCAGGACTTTATACAGTTCTGTAACTCTTTTTAGGTTCCTATGACTTTTAGATCATAATAGTGTCACACTCGCCCTCTCCCAAAGATACTTTATTATCCTAAACATCATTTGATATCCTATTATATAAGATAGTAAGTTATTTTGTTTATAGCTTAAGATTTCCATAGCTACTCAACTGATTGGGTTCTCCATTATCTTATGTTTTGAGTTTAGCCTGGGTGTTATGCTATTTCATTTTTAGATTTTAATCTTTTTGAACATACTCTGCGTTTGAATTACAATCGAACGGACTCAATTTCACATGGTAATGCAACGTGCTTGCCAATGTATTAAGTAAGGTAACACCCATTAAATAACCAACTCTTTGATTGCATGACCTTTGTCTATAAATCGTAACTGAGCATGGTATTCTCGCTACTCTAACTATTTATGTTGCGCAACTGGCATAGCAGCTGTAGGAACCATTTTTAACATCATTAGTTATGAAGCGGTGTTTTGTTGCGATTTAAACCTATCACCTTCGTGTTACGTCACAGCCACAGGTACAATAGTGATATATGTATATAGACAGACTTACAGTTTTGAAGAAAAAAAATTAATGCCTAACCTTTTCGAAATGGACTTGTTATTTGACATACGAAGCGCACAATCTTAATCTTAATTAATCTGTTTTATCAATTTTATGATTTTTGAACAGTATTCTGTCTTATGGTGTGGTGAAGTGACAACAAACAGTTTCGGTTAAGTTTTTCTCTGTCATAATGCATTCTTGAGCTTGAAAGAACATTAGGACATTTGCTTGGAGGGGGGCATATTTGTTGATCGCGGGGGTTGGGGGGGAATGGAGGGGCAGAAAGAGGCATTTTTAAACATGCATTATAATATTACCTTAAGAAACATTCTGTTTTCTTCCTGTCTGCGCTTCCAGTTTCCTTCCGGGCCTTGGACTCTCTAAATGAAAAAAATACTTGAAAAGAAGTTCAAATAATCTTTTTTTATTCAATATAAACTAAATGACAATAGTTTTAAGAAATGACTGACAGACCAAGAAAGATACAGAGTAAATGCTGATCATAGATGTCCAGAGAAAAGCAGACATCTATCAGAAAAGATAGCATTCGAAAAAATTTGGATCATGGAAAGAAAACGAAGTTTCCGGTTTCGTCGTTTTTTCACTGTAGCCTTTCTCCTATTTCTAGCCCCTGCGGGGGGCTCTAGCCCTGCGGGGCATATTTTCTAACCCTGCGGGGCAAAAATTAACTTTTACTTAACCTAACCTAACCTAAAATAACCCTTCAAAGGCTACTGTGAAAATACGATGAAACCGGCAACTTCGTTTTCTTTCCATGATCCAAAAATTTTTTTTTCAATATTAAAAAAACATGATCGGCCAAGAATTACTGATGGACTGCAAGACCAAGTAATTAATTATGAACTGAAAACTCACACATATATTCACACATGTTCACGTCTATCTTAAAAAGGAGCTGATATTCACATTTTTCACTTTCACACACAGACGAATTGAGAAACATAAACTACAAAGTAGCTTTGTTACTAAAAAGATGTTTAGTAAAAATCTCTACCTCTAAATACATTCGCTGAAGAAAAAAGCATTCATTGTTTTCATTCTGTAATCTGAAATATTTTAAAATTAGTAGTGAAGCATTAAAATATATCATGTTAATTTAAAACATGTATAATGATTAAATGTCTCTTAACGATTCTCCAAAACCATATAAATTTTCCTTCTTTAAAGTAACAAATTTTCTTTATTAAGCTTTTATCGTAATGAATACAACCAGTTCCTTTTTATTAGAGTAACTTTATGTACACAAATGGTAAATAACTGAACAGTATCACTCCCCCACCCCCCTCTTCTATTTTTCTCTTTTAAGTTAATAATCATATGAAACAAAATTAGAGGAATACTCTATTTCTACTAAATGAATTTAAAAATTTCAAAAAACTTTTATAAAAATTAGAGAAAGATATTAATAATGTTAAGAATTTTTAACAACATATTGGCCGATTTTTGAAGGAAACAAATTAAAATTCCAACGTATGGCCAATTAATCACAATAAAACAGTAATATAAAAGAACCAATAATATCTCTATATTATTTTTAATTGTATTAGGGAATGACCTAATATTTTTATAGGGACGGCCCATGTAGGCATAAATTATGTATGTACGTCACATGAGATAGATTGATAGTCCTCCCGAACACGAGAGATTAAAAAGTAAAAATAAATTAGCCAACATTCAACCAGGGATCTTAAGGGATAAGACAATAGACGATAATTATTCACTGCTTATGTTTACATTAAATTAAAAGTATTTCAGAAGTATCAATAAATGCATGAGTTTATAAAACTATCCGTTTTTTACAGTTCATTATCTTTCCCTACCCAAATAAACTTCACAGTATACTACTCGATTAGAAATATTACTTTTAGCTTATTTATCTTTTACTTCAAATAAAACTACTTTATCACAATTTTTAAAAAGTTGAAAATATCTGTAATGTTTACGACGCCATATTGATATGAAACCTGTCTGCTGTTCTGTAAATATCGTCGTGTTTTTTTTTAGATATTCTTTGTATAATATTAAAGCCGACGAAATTAAATATAAAATAAGTCTTTTTATTAACAACTAACCACCGCAGTTTTTAAAAAATAATTTTATTTTTGTTTTTATTCGTCGACATATTTTTATTGGTCAAAAAAACTACAGCTTCAGCTACACATCACCACCTATCGGGGATGTAGGGATTTTAATTACCAAGTGGTGGGCTCTATTAAAATGATGTAAAAAATAGTTAATTTTTTCTCAGTTATCAGTGAAAATTTTAATTAAAATGCTAAACAAAATATGTATGGTTACTGGCAACCTAAAAATATGACAAAGATGGGATTTTAATTTTGCTTCTCGGCCACGTAGTTAATTTTAGAAAATTTTCATAGAAGCATTGAATTTCTTTCAAAATTTTCATGTAACACAAAATGCCGTTTTCGAAGGTCCATAACTTTTTTGTTATTGAAGCTTGAGGCTTCAAATTTTGTGTATGGGGTCTACTTGTGGCAGTCTTTCAGCAGTTAGAGCGCTGAATTTCTTGCAGGCTTCCTTTAAGGATTTTTAGATTTTTCTTCCAACAATATACCCAATCCTGATTAATCATATTAGGTTACCTGGATCCAGGAATATCTAACAGCTGATCATGTGTGCCCTGTTCTACAACCTCTCCATGGGACAACACCAAAATTTGATCACAATTAACTACAGTAGACAACCTATGCGCTATGCATATACTTGTTCTGCCTTTGGTAGCCTGTCGTAAAGCTTTCATTATTGAGTTTTCAGTTATGCTATCCAAGCTAGATGTTGCTTCGTCAAATATTAATATTGGGGCATTTTTTAGGATTGCTCTAGCAATTGCAACACGTTGTTTTTCACCCCCGGATAATTTCAAGCCACGTTCTCCTACTTGGGTATCATAGCCTTTGGGCCAGTCAAGAATGCTTTCGTGGAGTTCAGCCATTTTTGCAGCCTCGATTATCTGTTCCTCTGTAGCATTAAGGTTTCCATACGCAATATTGTGCTTGATTGTATTATGGAATAGAACACAGTCCTGGGGTACAACAGCAATATTTCTGCGCACACTATCCATCTGGACAACATCCACAGGTTGTCCCGCCACTTTGATTACACCAGATTCTTGTTCCATAAACCTGTACAGCAGTCTAATAATTGTGGATTTTCCGGAACCGGATCCGCCAACTATAGCGTAATTATTCCCCGCCGGAACGGTAAAACTTAAGTTATTAAGGATCTTTTGACCATGGATGTATTCAAAACAGACTTTGTCAAATGAAATTTCTGCATTTTCTGCGGTAACTTGAAGGATAGGCGCTTGCAATCTACCTGATATCTTTGGATCAACAGTCATTAACTGAAACATAACCTGCATATCAATTAAGGCTTGGCGGATTTCTCTATATACGCTTCCCAGGAAACCTAGAGGTACACTAAGCTGAAACAGCAGGCCGTTAACCATAACCAGGTTGCCAACTGTCATATTTCCATCCACAATTTCTCTGGCAGCCATAATCATAATAGTTGCCAAGGCGGTACTAAAAATTGCATTCTGGCCAAAATTGAGTAATGCCAAACTGGTGCTTGTTTTCAGGGAAGCTGTCTCGTATTTTCTTAGGGATTGATCATATTGTTTAGCTTCATAATCTTCATTATTAAAATATTTAACAGTTTCATAGTTAATTAAGCTGTCAATAGCCTTATTACCCGCTTCATTATCAGCTTTATTCATATTAACCCTAAACTGAGTCCTCCATTGTGTTATGGACAACGTAAATATGGTATACAACGCCACGGTTGACAGTGCAACAGCCGCGTATTGAGGCCCGCAGCTGTAGGCAAGAATGCCGCACACCATAGACAATTCGAGAATAGTTGGGGCAATGTTGAACAACATGGCTGACAGAACAAAACTAATGCCTCTGGAGCCACGGTCAATCGTCTTGGATAGGGCTCCGGTCTGACGATTTAAATGGAAGCTGAGGTCTAGGTTGTGCAAATGTCTGAACACGTTTAGGGCAATTTGGCGGATGGAATGCTGCGCTACTTTGGCAAACACAGCATTACGAAGCTCGTTGAAACCCAGTGCTGATGCTCTGGCAATACCATAACCTGAAACAAAATTTAAGAAGTAGAGTTGACAATAATGCTGAAATAAAATAGGATGTGAATGCATTTTTTTGTACAAGTTCTTATGTTTTCAATCAAAAATACATCTATTGGATTCTGAGGGTAAACAATCTATGACAGACATGTAAATTTATCAAATAAAACTAAAATTTTATTATGCAGCTCTTTGTCAATAATGCTAAAAACTGTGTCGTCTTAACCAATAATTAACTGGCTTAAACATTATTGAATAAATATAAGAATCAAGGCTTCAAACCAGTTAAAGAAAAGCATTGTAAAGCTCACTTTCAAAATATAAATCTTACCTAACAGCGTAGCAGTGACAATGGTACCAACCGCAGCCTCAGGGGTATCGAGATTTAGGGTATTGGCAGCGTTTAAAGTATCTACAGCGTGTTTGAATATAAATGGTACTGATGTGTTGATTACCTACAGTTGATAAGGACATTTCAGGAAAATAATAAGAGCACAAAACATGAAAACAGTTCTATTACCTCGAGACAATTCGTAGAGGAAAGAATATGCAATTCTGAGTTTAACAAATACATGACTTTTTAAAAACTCATGTTAATTTTCATCTGAAATGCCTTTCCTTGGCTCCAACTAGAAGGGTTAAAGCAGTGACCACCCTGGCCTTGACAGCAGGGTTATTTTCTGGCCAGATGTAACTACCCATGGCCCTCAGCATGTCCTTCCCCGTCACCTCCTTCTTCTGCTTGATAATGCTATCATCCCTAGCCAATCCAGAAACACCTGTTACAGATTATATGTTAGCTAACTCTATAAAATAAAGTAGTAACCTATTGAGTTAATCATCATAAGAAATAGGAAATTTTGCGACTACTAAATAAAAAGCCCCCGGATGCTTCTGGTGAAGAAATTATTAGAAGAAATATTAGGTTTAAAATTTTTATGATAACTAATACCTTCCTGGAATTAAACAAACTAATTCGGTCCTTTTGTCTATGGACATGCAAACCACATAGAACGCCCGGAAATTATTTTCGGATACATCAATAGCAAAGAGGTTTTCAATAACACTTAACAGAAACACACACTTCCTGGTACTTTGTCAAACCACCATAATTTATTATTTGTTTCATTTAATTTTAAAACTAAATATAATCTTTGATGTACAGCAACATTTTGCTTTTGAAAACATCTTAATCTGATTCCAACGAGACACCCCCTACCCTCCCAACTCACACAGTTATAATCAACATTCCAAATATTGTTCACCTGGATGGAAACATGTTCTAACAGGTACGGTAAGGATTCCTTTTGTTCTTGTGGACAGTAAATTTGATAGTTCATGGCTGTAATAAGTTTGTCTAAAAGTATTAAAATGATGGTCATAAAAAAAACATAAGATCTTAATTTAAGATTAACATTTAGGTGTTTTTTTTGTAGCAAGTTCTATGCTGGATGCTCGTTGATAAGACATCATAGAAAAGGCAATCTCGATCTTAAAAGTGCAGCTGAAAAAATCAAAATTTTCCATATAGATACGGACATACAGACAAGGTGAGTTATAGAGTAGCTTATCTACTAAAAACCACTTACCTTAAGGTTTTGTTGTGTAAATTTCTGGTGGGATAGTAGCTGTAATTTTTATTCCAGGGGATTTTCCAACAAAATTTTCTGGTATTTAAAAGTAACATTTTTATTCTGAAAAATAATATATTAAGTGTTAATATCTATTTTCAGTAGGTATATAGCGTAGTAAATACAATCTTGTAGGAAAAGACAATGTACGATAAATTAATGTACAACTCGTTTTAGGAGAAACAATGTTACCAAGGCCCTTCTATAGATAAAACTATTGATTGAAAAGTTAAGACACCGTGCACTGCTAGTTTGAACTACCAATTAAAATTAGTGAACTGATTAATTGATTCTTTTAGGATGATTCAAATATGCCGTGAGATGGTTTTAAACTCTCTTAATTTTTAGAATCAAGCCTTTGGATGCTTTAGTCCATATACTGACATATCTTGCTATAAACATTTATATACACCCCCAAAACGATAGGCACGTACACAGCCACTAGTTTTAAAATTAACGACGTTCAAAATTATAATTTCCTTAATAGCTTAGTGAGATACGTTCAGTTATAAAGTGTAAAGTAGCTGCGCTTCTTATAAAAGTAAGTTTAAAGATTAATAGATGCCACGCCCACCTAAGTACGAATTTAGGCGCGTTTTAGATCTACACACCCCCTGCTGTCAAGAGGGAAAAATACTTATAAACTTCATAAATAAATGTATCTAAAAATATTTGAAGTAGTTCTATATTATAAACAAATTAGCATTTAAAAAATAACATATCAGTATTATTGCACCATGCTGTCACTGAAATCTTCCTGGGAGGTATAAGAAATATACATCTTCTCTAAGACAACCATCGTGCACGAAAGTGGCGGTAAAAAAATGCGATTTAGTTTTTTCTCTCTTTTTGATCATGTCAGCTGTTTTGATTAAGGTTGCCAACTTACAAATTTTATTTAGGAAGCTGCATTAGATAAAAAAACTTTTATAAACTTAAATTATGATTATTTAAACTATCTCAGGTTAAAAGTTAAAAATCGTATATTTAAAAATTTTACTTTTTTGTGTATGTCCCAAATATTTAAATTGGCAACTTAATTTTGAAACAGAAGTGCCGCATGTACGTACAATTTTTTTCTTCACACAAATAATTTCTCCTTTTTTTGTATTACCTATCAGCAAAATTTACTTTTGGCCACTTTTCTTATTTTTGAATTTAACGTAAATTTTACACTGTACTTTTCAAAATACACACAAAATATTCATTTTGAGGAATTTAATACCGGGTATAATTTTTAAAGACTCCAATGGGTTATTTCATTCCAGGGTAATTTGATATAAGATGCTTCGAGTATTTTTGATGCAACGATAAGAAATTTGCTGATACAAGCCTAGAATAAAGTGTATAAAGTTTTTTTTTAATGTGAAATAAAATTTTAAAAAACGACGACTTTGTTATTTTGAAAGTGATAGCAGACGAAAGTGGGACCAGTCTAATAATACTTTTTGTAGATCCAAAAAAATATTCCATCTCTTTATAGTCTTTCAAATATTTTTGGTTTGTATTTAGTTCAGGTCCTTATTTCCATAATTTGTAATTTTAAAATTAATACGAAATCGACGTATAAAATATCTGCTACTAGACTAGCACTATTCCAACGAGATAGACAACCAATAAATTATGTCATATTTTCTCCCTTACTTTTTCCTTAAAATACTACACTTAAAAGCATAAAAAAAAAACAGATTTAGAAATTGAATACGAATGAAGGAAAAGTATTTTTAATTGGATAGTATGAAAATTTTAAATTATGTGTAAATAAGTTTTTTAAGGTATCCAAAAAAATTGTGGGAAGTTTTGTCTTGCAATAAAAAATGCAGGAGTTGCATGGATAGGTAGATAGCGGAGTGCCAACTCACTTGGAAATCAGCTGTTCGTCTACACAGATCCCAATTCCCATTCCTTATTCCACTTCATTGTACGACGTGGTTATTTTGTTCAAACATCATAACAATTCTGTAATAATAATGGATTTAATAGTTTTAGTTTCACATACTCGTATATTTATTTATAATTTTCTGCTGCCTTACAAACATTTTAAAATTTTATGCCGGTTTTTTCTCTTAAATTACAGAAAATCGGACAAATTAATTTTTATTATTAACTAATCAAGTTTATAAAAAGTCTTTGATTAGCATTATTCAGAAATAGAGAGGGTATTTCGGCCCTTTAATTAATATTCGCTATTCTCGCATCTACACTGCCCTTATCGTCGACAAACATTCAATAATTTCTTTTTAAAAAATATGCGCACCTATTTTTGACATAATTTAGTAAATTTTAACAATTTCAGAGATCTTAAATTACCGCCATAGAATGTCAGATTCAGATTCAGCACCAGAAGACGTCACGTTCGAGGCAGCCAGAGCCGTTGCATTAAGTCACATTAAAGGTAGATTACAACTTTTATGACATAAGGATACCATATTTTTTAAAGTGAAGCGAATTAAATAAATAAATGGACATATACTCCAATCTAAAGATCATATATATTACTTGATCATGAAAGAAAAGTTATAATTACAGAAAATAATGAAACTTTTTAAGAAATCATTTACATTTGTAATGGGTAGTATGACCGAAAGACTGACGGTCGAAGTTTATTGTATAATGAAGGCTCTTTGTTAGGGTATCTATATATACGTACTTTAAAGGAAACAAAACATAAACTCTGACTTCGTAGCTCTTGATTTGTTATGCTGGCTTTTATTATGGATGTTATACTTATTTTTTATATTAAGATGCCACTAAAGCTATCGAAGAACAGCGTGAGAAGACAAAAATTGCGCGCAAGCGAAAAATGGAATTTCTGAAACAGCAAAGAGAAAACAAATTGCAGCGCATGAAAGAACTTGAATCACATAAACTTCCCGAAGAATTTTTGGAAGATCTTGCGACAAGCGAGCCGAAGACAGACGATAATCCTGTTACAGAAGAGAAGCCGACATATGATAGATATGTGGCTAACAATGACCATAATACAAGAAAATTCTCCGATAACCAGCAGAAAGAGAAAGAAAACAGGCATAATACTAGGAAAGTCTTCGATGACCAGCCAAAAAAGAAAAAAACAAATAGGAAAGGATAAGGATTTTAAAACACTAAGGCTAATTTTGTGTTTTGGTCTATTAGACATTTTTGCTTATTAAACCTATTTCCACATAATACTCTTTTCCGCTCCAAAACGTTAGCAAGCTGTTCTAGCCGGTAGCTGTTGTTGGTACTAGAAATTTAATAAATGGTTATTGCTATCATTTTACATGAATTAAACCAAAAATATGGTTTAAAAAGTTCATTCTTAAGTAATTAATGATGATTTTGCCCTGAAAATAGGCAAAAACCGGCTAAACGGCTGAGCCGCTAGCCGTAACTTTTCCAACTTTTTGTTCGATTTAGGGAAAATAGACCTACCAAGGATTACTCATGCAAAATTTCAAATAGAAATTCGAATTCTAAGTGCCATTTAATCATTGATTACGAGATGGTTGCATTACCCCCCCCCCCCCCCTTAGTATTTCATGGGTTTGGGTTATGCGAGTACGCCACGCTAGTGATCATATGTATCCTTATATTAACCCTATCTGTCCAAAAATGCGGAACTATTTATTTTAGATCATTTAAAGCTTAATAATGTCCTATTAGTTTTAAATCCTTATCTGAAATCTTAATCCAGGGAAAAAATCATCAAAACGAAAAATACAGAATTCAAAATTGTCACCAAGGACGATCTCTGTTCAACAAAGTATCGCAACACAACGGCCTTTAATTTTCGTGAAACTATGCTTCATGACCCTAAACGTGTTAAACGAGAGCCACATAGAATGAAACAAGTTCGGGATAACAAAAAAAAAATCGCTGGAATCCAATATAAATATTAGTAGTTGAAACTTGTCAAAAAAATGATACAAACTAGGTATTAATCATGGGCATTGACATTTGTGTACAATTTTCAAAGAGCAATATGATACTATTAAGTGATAAAGGTATTTTAACGGTTAAAATTATGATTTTTGCTTGATGAAACTATATGTAAAGTTTTGACTGTGTAGGATGTTTATAAATGTATTAAACACAGCGTTTTGCGGGATCTTTATATAAATCCTAATGCTCTCAATATACAGGGTGTTTTTCTTAATGGATCAAAAGTATTGCTTAATATAACCCTCGTGCCATTGACGGAAATTAATGATCTATATCTTAATTTTTTTATTGGTTTGGGGAGTTTTGTATACGAAAAAAAATAACTGTAAATTTCAACAAATTATGCCTTAAAAACCGGTTTTTCCAAAGTAGGTACCTATTTATGGAAGATTTTTGGTTCCTGACCAATTTAAAGAGTGTGCAAAAATGCGTACATTTTTGAAATTCAAATTGCGCGGCTTGTGTTAATAGTAGAATAATGGTATGCATATTAGAATCGTCATAAACTCTAGATTTTTGGTGTTTAAGAACTATTCCTGTGCTATGTATATTGTATAGTTAAGGAGCTACGTGGTAAAATGTCCCAACTTAAAACTTTTCAACCTTTCTCACATTTTCTAACGTAGCTTCTATACTGCAAATAGCATGAATATGATGCATATATTTCCCAAAACTAGAGTTAATGACAATTCTGACGGTATGCGTAACTTTTTTCTACTATTAACACAAGCCGCACCATTTGATTTTCAAAAATGTATGCATTTTTTCAGTCTTTAAATTGGCTATGATCCAAAAATAGGTACTTTGGAAAAACCGGTTTTTAAGGCATAATTTGTTAAAAATCGACAATTATTTTTTTTCGTATAGTAAACTCCCCAACCCAATGAAGAAATTTAAGCAATACTTATATTCCATTAAAAAAAAACACCCTGTATTAGTTTGTACTTTGTTTAAATTGCCAAAATTAAAATAACTTATTTTTTTGCCACTCACAAATCCAAACTCTTCGCCTTGTACCTCATATGTATAAAGAATAATGTATGTCTTTTTTTCAGACAACCCTCCCAGTTTATGGAACTTTAAGCTAGTTTCATAACAAAGACAAGAATAAAATGGCAGCCGAACCTACCCAACAACAGACACCAGACCAATACTTCAAGGTAGTTATTCACTGTATATGCAAAGGTTAACAAATGTCTTAATGTTATATAATGACACTTGGGCGTGCACTTAGATTTAAACCAATCTTATCAATGATGAATTAAAAGTTAGTTAAGTTAAAAATGAAAACTATTGTATTAAGTACCTAGCAAAGTATTTTTTGAATAGTGATAGGTTATTTTCTGACCCCTCTATCCCCCTGAGATCCCTTGTATGCTAGGGGAAAAGCAACCAGTGTATTGCCAAAACCCGGAGGCCTGCAGCACCTGAACCTTGAGGACGATTTTAATTTTTTCTTCAAATATGTCAATAATATAAAAAAATATGCATATTCTGTTTTGTAAGTTGACCTCTAACTCTTCAAATAAAAAACTTGGTATTTTACCTGTCCAGAGTGGACCTGGAGGCCTGCAGCACCTGAACCTGGAGGCCGATTTTATTTTTTTCTTCAAATATGTCAATAACATCCAAAAAGATGCATATGTTGTTTAATAATTTGATCTCTAACTCTTCAAACAAAATTTTTTCAAAAATTATACCTGTCCAGAAACCACCTTCCAGCCTGCAGTACCCGAATCTGGAGACCTATCATAAAAATTATTAAATATACGTGAAGTACTGCCCAAAAGTAAACTTTTATCTCAAATAACCTATAGTCTCACATCAATACCTAGACTAATAATCACGGATTACGCGAAAGTGGCAAAACTTCCCCCTCCCTTGTTTCTTAGAAAACTAAAATAACTTTCTATTAACATTGTCTGTGTGTTGGTAATTTTTAGGAAAAAATAACATTAAGTAGTTTCACTTACTTCCAGGGGGTGTAGTTGTGTATATTTCGTACTAGATTTCTTTTTTCGCTGCAGCAAAAATTATTTCACCCCCCCCGCAAAAAAAAAAAAAAAATTAGGAAAAGTACTTAGCTAAGACCCTACTACCCTAAATTAATTCAAGTTTTCTTCTTTATTTGATAATATCCTAAATTATACAAATGGCTCAATTTAACTTTATATTTTCATCCACCCTCCCCCCAGTACCAGGGAATCCCATACAGAATATACACCACACTTTACTTCCATAATTTTGAAGTAACTAACTTTTTCTCTTTTCTCAGGGAATCGTCAAGTCAGTGCTCGATGGCGGCTGCGTAGTTATCCGCGGCCCACCTCGCAACGGTCCGCCAGCTGAGAGGGTGATCGCGCTCACCAATGTGGACGCTCCACGTATAGGCCGTCGCCAGACGGCGAGCGGTGCAGCCGCCACCGAGGACGAGCCATGCGCGTGGGAGGCCAGGGAATTTTTGCGCAAAATGGTGGTTGGACGTTCAGTAATGTTCCGCGTGGTCAACCAGGCTACAACTAGGTAAATTGTGTTGATCTTTCACTTAAAGCTTCTTCCCTTGTTTTTACCCATCTTCTTCCCTTGTTTTTACCCATAAAGAGTAATCCACAAAATAGTCCCTTATAAAAAAAATTGGTGAAATCTTGGATATTTTTAATTCCCTTTTTTTTATTTTTATTTTTTTTAAATTTTATAATATTTACCTATTGGCCATGAGAAGAAAAAGTAATTTAAAAATTAAATATATATTGTCAAGGTATTAAGTTTCAATTTGTTTAAAAGCTTTGCTATTAAATTTATATTTTACTAATATGTATCACTATAGGGAGTATGGCGTCATATTACTCGGCGACAACCCTGCTACTGCTGCTGATGTTGCTCTTGCTTTGGCTGAGGAGGGTCTTGTTAAGTGCAGAGACAACTGCTCGGTAAGATTTCCATGCTCTGGCTTTAGAATCTGCTTAATTGCCACTGAAAAATAGGTCTTTGATGTACTAAGATGTACTAAAAGATTCTAAATAGTAGTATTTTTCTCTAATGGGGAGGGTGGGGACATTTCCCATATTGTACGGTTTGCCAATTTAAAAAAAATATGTATATCTAGGATGCTCCTCTTCTGGAGGCCCAAGAGCGTGCTAAGGGTGCCAAGAAGGGAGTGTGGGCGGACGACGCCTCCACCAAAGTGAGAAAAGTTACATGGGACGTTGAAAATACCAGGGAGCTTGTTGAGAGATTTAAGGTAATAATAAATTTTATTCGTTGTCGGGCAGATTAAATGATCAAATCTCAGCTTAACACTTGGTTATTAAAACTAAAGGCTTAAGAAATAGTTCTTAATTCTATCATATCAGATGCGCCAAATGATTAGGTAGTATGCTTTTGCTCCAAATAAGCGCTACTAATTAACATGTTTATGGTCATGTACTCAAAAAGTTAGGTTTTCAGGACGTTAGGCTATTCAAAGACCAAAATGAGACCTAATAATTTATCCCATTCTCGTGAAGTTATCCAGGTTAACAACATTATTGTGGATGTACACCAATTTTCCATACGTTGTTTTTTTCCCAAAGATCCCTGAGTTCCAATCTTTCATGTGATAATAACTCTAATTTTTCAGGGCAAGCCTATTACCGGAGTTATTGAGCACGTTAGAGACGGCTCCACTGTCAGGGTTATGCTTCTTCCTGACTTTATTCAGGTAATATTTCTATGGTTAGAGATGGTTCCAATGTCAGGGTTATGCTTCTACCTGACTTTATTCAGGTAATATTTCTTTAGTTAGAGACGGTTCCACTGTCAGATTTATGCTTCTACCTGACATTATTCAGGTAATATTTCTATAGTTAGAGATGGTTCCAATGTCAGGGTTATGCTTCTACCTGACTTTATTCAGGTAATATTTCTTTAGTTAGAGACGGTTCCACTGTCAGATTTATGCTTCTACCTGACATTATTCAGGTAATATTTCTATAGTTAGAGATGGTTCCACTGTCAGGGTTATGCTTCTACCTGACTTTATTCTGGTAATATTTCTATAAACTGACCAAGCTAAATTTGCTTGATTCACTTCACTAAGAGATGCGATTGATAATGAAGATTTTTTTCTTTGAAATATATTTCGTTATGAAGCAGCAGTAGTTACTAATTTATAAATGTTATGGTTGAGATAGATTTATAACTGTTAAAGTGAATATTTCTATAGTTAGAGAAGGCTCCACCGTCAGGGTTATTCTTCTTCCTGACTTTTATTCAGGTAATATTTCTATAGTTAGAGTTGGTTCCACTGTCAGGGTTATGCTATATTGTTTTGTACATTATATTATCTTCTCGATAACTGAAGGTTTTCTTGTCAAAATGTATAAATTTTGGCACTGTCCTATTTAGAAAAACTGCAAATATCTAACACAATACTGGCATTTATACATCCATTAATTTTAAAGGGGTTCATTCATTTCATTCATTCATTTAGCCCATGTCCTTCTCATGTAGATTCATCATCAGCTGTTGCCAGGTCTAGGAATCTGGCCGTAGCAACAGGATTTTTCCAGAGGTCTCTGACTGTAAGGTTCGTTGGTTTATTTGGACAGTTAAACAGATGAGTAGTGGTGTGGGAACTGTCACAATTAGGGCATTTATCTGTCACAGTTCTGTCGATGCGGGCCTTGTAACTGTTCAAATAGACACTATAACCAGATCTCAGCTGTGCTAGTGTTGATCTGGTTGGTCTGGGCAGCTTCAATTCAGTCTTGCTGATATCTGGAGGTTTAGTTTTCAGTACTTTGTTGTTATCAAGGTTTTTGATAACTTCTTGTACTGATCTGGTGTGGATTTGTTTCAACCTGGACTTGTATTCCTTCTCTGGCAGATTAGGGCGAGAAATTTTCTTGATTTATTTACCAAACTTGGATGTAAGAGTTTGTTTCATCTGCCGTGGAGGTGGACGTCTGTTCAGGTTGGTTCTGTTGGGATGATTTTCCCGTTGTGTGCCAAGTAAAAATTGCTTACTAAGCATTTCACAGTGGGGCCGCACAGGCATGACTTTGGTTTCAGAGTGCAGATGGTCTATGTTAGTCATTCTGTGGCAACCCGTGGCGACTCTGAGTGCTGCATTTTGGGCAGTTTGGAGATGTTTCCAATTTGTGTCGCTTAGTGTTGGTGTCCAGATGGGGGCGCAGTAATTGAGGGTGGACTGTCCAATAGCTTTGTAAGTATTGACAATTACCTCTTTTTCCTTGCCCCAACTGCTACCTGCCAATGCCTTGAGGATGTTGTTCTTGGACTGTACTGATGTTTTCATGTTGGCAGCGTGTTCTTTGAAAGTAAGCAAACCATCAAATGTAACACCAAGGATCTTGGGTTTCTTGACCGTTGGTACACAAAGACTCTAGCTTCTTATAAAAGCGGGAAGTTTGTAAATATTTTACTCAAGACACTAAATCGTTACAATTTTCATGAGAAATACGCATTTTATAAGGCATACAAAACGCTCTAATTTTCGTTCTATTTAACGTAATTTTGTAATTTTTTTTGCTGGTTATTTCATTTTACATATACTTTTATCATTTTATCAAAAAAAAATTTATCTTTTTTCATCATTTTTTGGAGAAATTAATGCTTAAACTAAGGGTATCTTTAAACGCAAAATTGACGCACTTAGAATAAAAAATGCTTATTGAGTACAAAGGGGGGATAATTTCAAGTCATGCATGTTCCAAAGATATCTTTTTTTCCATAAAATTTTAATGTTTAGTCCACCGGAGATTACCCTGAAAATCATATATCAATTTAGGAAGGTAATTTTTGTAGAATAGTTACTGAATTTACAACTTTATGTACACTAAAAGTATAGTTAAGATCAAAGGCGTGCAAAAGGTTGGTGTAGGGGTTGTTTACACCACCCTTGTAAAATTAAGGGGGATGGATACACCTCCCTAGGTGTCCACTCATGTCCACCCTCTTGACAAGAGCCTACACCCTCAGATACACCCCTCTATAAATTCCAAGGGGGTGTAAAGGAAATAAATTTACACCCCTTAAAATAAAGAGTGGGGGGGGGGGGTGTTTAAGGCGGGTGTATAAAATTAAGCCACTGATTAAGATAATTCTATGCTATCTATTTTTAGATAAATTAATCATTAATTTCCAGACTTAACTAAAAAAATCTTGCAATATTCTGTACAACTGTACTGTACAAATTTTAATCAGTAAATAAAAGTGATTGACACAAGAAGGCGCTCTCATACATATGTAATTAAACCACAGTTAATACCTCTAAAGATCTTGATTGATATATATTTATAACTTTTAATATTGTTTACAATAGTGATTAGAGTTAATGTTGGGGAGGGAGATATTTCCCAATCCTCTTTTTAAAGTTTGTAAAAATGTATTACTTATGTAATGAAGTTTTGGTGACATACTTAAATAAACTATCCTTGATTTTGGTTAAAGGGAGCTGTTAAAAGTTGTAAGTGTCAAAAAATTTAGGTGGTTAAAAATTAATGGAATATAACCTGATATTATTATCATTTATGTACAAAAAGATTATAGATACAGTATTACACTTTTTTTCATAAGTAAATTGGATAATTTTTTTTATTTTTTATTGCAACACAAGGTTATTTGTTTATCTCCTGGTACAAGATTCAACATTATTATTAGTTAAATCTAATTTTCTATTGAAACAAGCATTCAACCATTTTTACAGTATTATCGATTTTAATATGAATTATTAAATATGTATTATTAACCCTTAACAGTCGGGCCCCTTGCCGCACCTTAATCGGTTGGTGATGGGGTGGGCGTTCAACGCTCCCCCCCTATTATCTCAGTTCCTATTAGACCTAGAGGGCTAAATCTTTTTTGTGCAAGTCCCCTGTTTGATAATAAATTTCCGACCTTTTATAAGTCAAAGTCAATTTTTGCTTAGTTCACCTTTTTATTTAAAGGGCGAATATAGGTTCGATATGATATGAGCTTATATGAAAGGTGCCATTTCATACTTTTAGAATATCTATGCCAAATTTAAAAATTCAAAAAAATCCTTAAGTAGATTTTGCAATTTTCTGTTTCAATTGAACATATGATAAATGAGATTGACGACAAACGGTTTATTTTAGCCCTTTACAAGACTTTTTTTTGACTATTTTGCTTAAGTTTGATTGACTATTACAATGGCACGCATCTTAAATGATAATTTAAATGTTTATTATTTTAGATCATATACTCTTTAATTCAATTTTTAAAAAGCGTAGAAATAATTTGCGTAAAAGTTTTGACTAGGGTAAATAATACGTCTTAAAGTTTATTTTCTGTACAAAGATCATTGGTTGATTCTGGAAAATATAAAAACCCTGATGTACGCAATTTTAACACACACACACACGAACCTTAAAAAAAACAGGGATTTGAAATCATTCTTCCTCCAAGAAAATTTTATCAATTATTTTTTTTTTACTTTTTACATTATTTGATGTTTTTTTAAACTTTTAAATATTTTACTTTATATAATTTGTATTAAGGTAGAAGATGGGTATATTTACCCCTGATTAATTGGTTTCCACGTTATTACGACTATCCTTTAACGAAAGCTTTTTAATTCAACCTTGCTACGAAGCCTTGTGTGATGCTAGGGTAATTGAGTTCTTAGGGAACCACACTTATTACATAATATTATCTTGAGTTAGAAAGGTTTTAAGCTATAAACAGACTTATACAATTAGATATGTCAATATCTTTAAGTTATTTATAATCTATATAATGGCACCTTTGAAATAAGCTCATATTATATCAAACCTATATTCGCCCTTTAACAACCTTTTTTACTTAAAAATTTTAAACGGCTGTAATTTTCTTATTTTTGAAGCTAGAAGAACAATTTTTTTACAGAAAATGTTTATCTTTAAGTAAATTTTGTATTAGAAATATCAAATATAAATTTCAGCGGCCGCAGCAGGCGGTCAGCAGGGAAAACGGCTGCGGATCTCTATGAAATTTAGATATGTTATGTTGACATATAAGAAAAGCTTACGTTTAAAAGGGGGACGTAACTGAAGCTTTTTTGATGCTGGGGGGGGGGGGGTTCTCCGGAACCACTTGATGAACCATGCAAATTTTTTGGACTTAAGCTTTTAGGGGTATGAACATCTTATGGTTTCAAAGTCAACCCCCTACCCCCATCCCCTAGCCCCCTGGGGCTCAAAACCCCCCTAAAAATGAACATAACCTTAATTTTCTCAGAAACCATTTGACCAATAGGGATGATTTCTTAAATTTAAGCTTTTATGGTTATAAACTAACTTCTAGTTTAGAAGTCACCCCCCTGCCGCCAACCCCTAGTCCTCCGGGGCTCAAAAAAACCCTAAAAATGAACCTAACCTTAATTTTCTCAGAAACCATTTGACCAATAGAGATGAATTCTTAAACTTAAGCCTTTATGGTTATAAACTAGCTTTTGGTATAGAAGTCACCCCCCTGCTGCTAACCCCTAGTCCTCCGGGGATCAAAAAAACCCATAAAAATGAACCTAACCTTTATTTTCAAGGGGGTGACTTATAATCTAGGAGTTAGCTTATAATCATAAAAGCTTAAGTTTAAGAAATCATCCCTATTAGTCAAATGGTTTCTGAGAAAATTAAGGTTAGGTTCATTTTTAGGATTTTTTGGAGCCCCGGAGGGCTAGGGGTTGGCGGCAGGGGGGCGACTTAAAATCTAAAAGTTAGTTTATAACCATAAAAGCTTAAGTTTAAGAAATCATCCCTATTGGTCAAATGGTTTCTGAGAAAAATAAAGGTAGGTTCATTTTTAGGGTTTTTGGAGCCCTGGAGGGCTAGGGGTTGGCGGCAGGGGGTGACTTATAATCTAGGAGTTAGTTTATAATCATAAAAGCTTAAGTTTAAGAAATCATCCCTATTGGTCAAATGGTGTCTGAGAAAAATAAGGTTAGGTTCATTTATAGGATTTTTTTAAGCCCCGGAGGGCTAGGGGTTGGTTGCAGGGGGGTGACCCCCCCCCCCCCCCCCCCCCGACTGATTAAGGTGCGGTAAGGGGCCCGACCGTAAGGGGATAATTAAGTGAATCAGTCTGTTAGACCAATGGTAGAAACTCAGCAGATAGACGAGACAGACAGACAGGCAAGAAGAATGATCAAATTACAGTTTGACCATAATAGACAATTCATTAAATAAAATCCAATAGAGAACCTGTGAATGATCAGACAGATGGAGGGATAGACAGACAGACGGACAGACAGACAGTTTTTGAGGCATTAACAAATTAGAATTAGGCTTTGCTAGATGATTCATTGAAATCCGAAAAAGAGGCAGTTAGACAGATAGACTGACAAGTGGAGTGACAGACAGACAAAAAAACAGACAGACAGAGGGACAGACAGACAAAGGGGTATTGCCTAAAAACAGTTTGGCTGCTATATGAATCATTAAAACCCACCATAAAAAGAAATTTACATTAGTTTCATTATTTCGATACTCAACGCCCCCCCCCCCCCTCCCCAACTCAAAGGGGTTTATTATTTCTTAAAACCAATAGGTGACTTCTCAGCATAATAAAATTGAAAATACTTTTTATTTCATCAATTTATCTTAAATAGAACGAAAGTTATAATCATTTTATTGTCTACAAGAAAAATGCTTTAAGTAAAAATCAACCTCATTGTCAGTAAAAACGTCATATTTATGCATATTTACACAGTAAATAAATTTTAAAATTGTATTCTATTGTAATGAATAACTTAAGGGGGTTGTATGAATTATAAAAAAACCTAAAAAAACCCTAATTTGGTTAAATTAGTCCACGTAAAGATTGATTTAGTACAGTACGTATGAATAAGTTGTCAATTTCCTGCCAGAGTCCTTGTGGGTACACTTTCTCCTGCTATTTCAACGCCAAGTTCAATGTTGATTTCATTGGAACTTGTTGTGAACAGGGTTGCCGAAGATTTAGAGGGTGAGATGTTGAGATTTCGACTTTTAAACCATGTATCAAGGGTGGATAAGTAGATGTTGATTTCCTTGACAATTGGTTCTATAGCAGGGCCAGAGTTGAGGATATTTCCATCATCTGCATATGATACAAGATTAATGGAGCCAGGTGGTGATGGCATGGACGACATATATAAGTTGAAAAGTACAGGGGACAGGACACCTCCCTGTGGGACACCCTGTTTGACTTTCCTGTATTTGCTCTTGGAATTACGGAACATTACATATGTCTGCCTGCCTCTGAGATATGAACATAGAAATTTCTTGATGTAATCGTTCAGGTTGAGTTGGTTTATGTCGTCCAGCAGGATCTGGTGGTCAACCGTGTCGAAGGCACGGGACAGGTCAATTGCGACGGAGACAGTTCTGTGTACTGGCTTTTTCCTATTTAAACCGTTGTTGATGTGGTCTAAAATACTCTGGAGTGCAGTTGTGGTTGATCTGCCCTTCCTAAAACCGTGTTGGTGATCGGCAAGTTGAACAGCTTCATTTACATAGGGAAGTAGGAGAGCTTCAAGGATCTTGATTGCAGGAGAAAGGAGAGAAACAGGTCTGTAGCTAGGTCCAAGGTCTGAAGATTTGCCGGGTTTTAGGAGGGGGATGATCTTGGCAGTTTTCCACAGGCTGGGGATGACAGAGTCCTTCATGCATTTGTTGAAGATGTTGGTGAGAAATTTAATTGCATGTGGTCCAAGATGTTTAAGCATGAGAGGCGAAATGTCATCAGGTCCAAGAGCTTTGGAGTTCTTGGCCTTTTTGATAGCTGCGCTGGTCTGTTCTGGGGTGAAGATGATTGGTTGGTTCCTGGCTTTCCTCTTCATGGCTCTCAGAGTTTTCCTAAGTGCCTGGAGAGGTTTTTTGTCAGAAGGTGGAGTGTACTGCTTGTTGAACTGTGTTGCTATATCCTTAGCATTCAGGTAGGTTTTGCCATTGAATGCTATGCCTTGGTTGTCTGGTTGTTGTGGATGGTTATTTAAACTTTTTATCGTTTTCCAGAGTTTCTTAGAACCCGCCTGACAGCTGGCAAGGTGTTCCTGCCACTTGTTTTTGCGATGATTGTTGATGACATTGTTGATCTCCTTGTTTAGATCAGGTATTCTATCGTCAGCTGGGTTGGTGTTCTTGATGGTGTCTCTGTTCTCTATCAGTCTTACAGCTTCAGTAGGAAGAGCATTTAAGATTTTAGGGATGCGGCCAGCAGGAATAAATCTTTTGGAGGCTTTTTGAAGGGTTTTTCTAAAATGTTTTTCAGCTTGAAGGACATTTGTGACTTCTCTGGCATTAGCAAAAATATTTTCAGTAAAGGATTGAAACTTTGGCCAGTCAGCTTTCGAGAAGTTCATGAAGGTAGATGGGCGGGAATTAAACTTTTTCAGTTCAGCTGTAATACTGATAATGATAGGCAGATGATCTGAGCTTAGCCTGTTTTCTACCTGCCATTTGGAGGTAGCTAATAGACTAGCAGAGGCGATGGATATGTCAGGTGATGTTGATGAAGTGCTGGTTACTCTGGTAGGGAGGTCTTCATTCAGAAAACCACAATCTTGCCCTGTAACGATGTCAGCAAGGGCATTACCTCTGGCATCAGGTGTTGAGCCAGTTAACCAAAGTTCATTGTGAGCATTTAGGTCGCCACAGACAAAGTAGTTTTCACCGAGATTATCAAAGAGATTATCAAGTGAGGGAATATATCCCTGGCTGCAACTACTCTGTGGTGGAATATACACATTGCGTATATACAAGGGTGAGTCTTCTCCTGGGATGCTGATGGTCATTGACTCAATATGTTGATCCTGTTCCAGGCTCTGAGGGGTTTTCTCAAGTGTGAAACAAACTTCCTTATGAATAAGGAAAGCAAGTCCACCACCTTTGTTGACACCTCTGTCCTGTCTGATGAATGTGTATTCAGGGGCTTTGGGATGTTTAGATTTGGCTGTAAGTTTTGTTTCTTGAACAGCCGCCACAAGAACCTTTCGTTTCTCCATGTAATCTAATAGTTCATCGAGTTTACTACTAATTCCGTTGATGTTCCATTGTAGTATTCTGCAGTTGTAGCTTGAGTTGTTGATGATAGGGGGGGTGGGGGTGGGGGGAGCATGATGAGGTGGCGGGGGGTCACGACGGGGGGGAGGGGGTACACGACGGGGGGGAAGGGGGGCACGTTGCGGGGGCAAGGAGGCTCGTTGCGGGGGCAGGGGGGCTCGAACCGGGGGCAGGGGGGCTCGTTGCGGGGGCAGGGGGGCATGTTGCGGGGGTGTAGGGGGTGATGAGGGGGCACAGCATGGTCCAGTCCAGTGTGTAATATTTCTCCTTTCTTTGGATGTTTTAAAACCGGAGCATTTGACATGGAGCCAATTTTCGCAGGTGGAGCACTGAACCGAGATGGTTGCTACTCTTTTGGAGCAGAGTGAACATAGCCATATGTCACTGGGACCAGGATTTTGTTCAATTCCAGCAATAAGTAAAAGTAGCCGAATTAGACAGGCTGGAGTTGTCTTATTCTTTGTCAACCAATTTAAAAACACAGTTTAGCTGAGGTGGAGGCCTCATTGTCAGAGTTGATGAAAAACCTCTGGGAGTTGATGATGAATCTCTCGGAAGGATGGGAGATTGTAGTTGTTGGTTCTTGGCTCTGCTCCTGCTGCTGATGGTGTTGCTGCTGTAGTAGAGGTGGATGCACGGCGTAGACATGACCAACATAGCATGCAAGGGGTAAGTTTTATCTAGAGGTGATTTTTTTGGGGTTTTCCCCACTAAATCTTCCCAGGACCTATGTGAAGCTACCCTGTTAACCGATCGGTTCAGTGGTTAGCGAGGTCCTTCGGTACAAACAGAGAGACATCCTGTTAATTTATTTAATAATATAGGTACTATCTATTTTTCTTTCAATGAATCTGACATTCTATCCCTTGTATCTTAATTCTATATCAACAAACTATCTATCTAGATCACTTTGATGCTTTCTGGAGTTCGTTGCCCCTCCACCAAACTGGATGCTCAGGGCAAGCCAGACGCTAAACTGAGCGAGGAATATGCTTGCGAGGCCCATTTCTTCACAGAATCCAGACTTTTACAGGTATTGCGTAGCCCATTATGATTATAATGTAAGTGTTCAGTTTCTTTTGTATATCCAGTATGATCTTATAAACGGACGAACTGATAGTTTCACAATTTTTAGGGTAGTATATCCCATTGCTTTATTAATGTTTTTTTTGGCGCTTTCACACTGAGTGATTAGTTGAGCACTGAAACCTTGTTTTTGAAATGATTTGAAATAAAGGAGGGGGGTGGTTAGCGTTTGTTTTGTAATTTTATTAAGGGTTATTCTACTATCTTCCTTTTGTTACAAAGCCCTTAGATGCTAGTGGCGAATGCACTGGTGTAAAAGCAAATAGTATACCGTGTTAAAATAAAAAATAGATTCATATTTTCTATTTAGAGAGAGGTTGAGGTTATCCTTGAGTCAAGCAACAATAACAATTTTGTTGGGTCAGTGATGCACCCCAATGGAAACATTGCCGAGGCTCTGCTGAAGGAGGGTATGGCCAAGTGCGTAGATTGGTCCATTGCTAAGGTAAGAGAAATTGATTTTTAGTAGCGTCAGCGAAGATGCTCTTCTATTCAATTAGTATGTCCGTTCGTAACACAAAGGAGAAAATGTGATATTATTGTCTATATTTTGTATATATCCTCTAACTAATGAGCTTTCAGTATACAGCTTACTTGGTCCGTCAGTCTGTCGGTCATGCTATAAAAGACACCGTTTATGTATTTAATATCTAATTAATAAAGGTTTCGTGATTTTCAATAAGTTTTCTTACTTTGTCCGTTTGATCATTCATGATTTTTTTGTGATTCGCTATTTCAGTATGTTGTCATCCTTGTTCTAGTAGTATTGTTGTACTGAATGTAAGATAATTGTGGTTTTATTACAAATTATTCATTTGCATGATTTCTATCCCCTTAAGAGTTAGTCAAAGTATACAGTTGAAGTGTACAGGCCACTTTTTTAGGACTTTTATATTAATCCTTTATACCAATAGAAACCCCCCCCCCCCCCCCACCCTCACCTTTTTGCTTGAACCTGATAACCCATGATTTTGTTGCCCTACTTTATTTTATAAAAATATGTTAAGGTAACCGCTGGACCAGAGAAGTACAGGGCTGCAGAGAAAGCCGCCAAGGATAGAAGAGCTAGATTGTGGAAAAATTACAAAGCTCCCGTTTCAAACATTGCTGATAAGGTAGAAAATAGTACATTTTAATCCTTCTATAATAGAGGCAATATGTGTGTCTGTACCGAAATATCTCGTCAATTCGTTAACCAGTAAAACACTTCATATTAATGTCCTATAATGCGTTACACTTTCTAAACGGAAGTAACTCTTTTCTGAAAAAAAAAACATCCTTAATGAAATATTACACTCCCTAAAATGCAAAATTAGAAATAAATTATCGACCCTTCACCTCGTAAAGTGCCCCTAGAGGCCTCTAGTTGCGTTTTCGCTAGTTACGGAAATATGCAGTGCAGTAAGGCACAGGGGAAATTAAATAGTAATATCCTTTTGTGATGTCTAAACATCTTCTCCAAAAATTGCAATTGGGCAACCGGCCCTAACTACTTGTCAACCACGCTTCCTTGTCTAAGGACAACCCCTAATTGTTTTTTTTCTTCTTTAGGATAGAGAATTTACAGGCAAAGTTGTTGAGATTGTCAACGGAGACGCCATTGTTGTTAAAGTTGGAAAAGAATTCAAGAAAATTCATTTGGCTTCTATCAAGTAGGTTTATCTTATTAATAAGTGAGAAGGAAGGTGTAAAAGCCACTTCTTGAAGTTAACTGTTAACTTCAATGAACTATTAGCAGTAGGATTAGAAATGACAATTGAAAAGGTTTTTTTAATGCAACTATCTCGTAATTAATACGCAAATGGCACTTAGAATCCGAATTTCATTATGAAACTTTGCATGAGTAATCCTTAGTAGGTCTATTTTCCAAAAATCGAACAAAAAGTTGAAAAGTAAAAGCCGTTAGCCGTTACTTTTTCAATTTTTAGTCATTCTTAGTGCTGATAATCTATATTGTTAATATTCAATTGATCTACTGTCTGATTTTTTGGTGTTTGCTATTAAGATGTTAACAACCTTATTTTAACTTTAAGGCCATTGTTTATAGAAAGTTTTATTTTATTTTTTAAGGCCTCCTAAGCTAGAGGACAAGACAGAGGACGGTAACAGAACCAGACAAAAGGGATTCAGACCTCTGTATGATATCCCCTTTATGTTTGAGGCTAGAGAGTTCCTTAGGAAGAAAGTTATTGGCCATAATGTTCAGGTATAGCATCTTTAAAAAAATTATATAGGTTTAGATTTCTACCAATTAAAAAAAATGCTTCTTGCCATTTTTATGGCCACATGGATCTCCAAATCATTAGTATCAAGTATTTGAAAAGTTAATGTTTGTTTGCGGGTGACAATTTTTTCCGTTGCTAAAGTAGTGAAATTTTGTGTTAGTTGTCCATTTTTCATTTGACTTGATTTTCTGGTATATTTTCTATCGATTTTATATTTTTTCTTATCCGTCTATCTATTAGATAGAAAATTATTGTTATGAAATTCAGGTTTATATATAATAATGTTCCATCCATCTAAATATCTTATCTATCAAGGTTACTGTTGACTACGTGCAAGCAGCCAGACCTGCCCAGGGTGGAGATCCTGACTTCCCTGAAAAGACCTGTTGTACTGTTGTCATTGGTAAGGTGTTATTACCATCGCTGCTACTCTAATACCAGCATATGTCCGTCTTTCCGATATAGTATTCCTAAATTGCTAACAGTCCTTAAAGCTTTTTATTTGTTGCTACTAAATAACGTTTCTTGGTATTTTTATAAGATCTACTCTCTTTATTTAGAAGGTTTTTTTGTCATGTAAAGTTATTGTTTTAAAAATCAACTGTTCTTAAAGAACTGGCTTATTATATTGTTGCAAATATGAATAAAAACCATCATGCATAGATTTAAGAAATATTTTCCGTTACTGCAACAAAACCCAGTTGTCAACAATCTTCCTCATTTACTTAAATATTTAGGTGGAGTAAACATTGCTGAGGCTCTAGTATCTAAGGGTCTGGCCACAGTAGTCAGATATGCTGCTGATAATGACCAGAGAAGCTCCAGGTATAGTTTCTTATTCTATAGTATCAAAGAGCTGGCCACAGTAGTCAAATATGCTGCTGATAATGACCAGAGAAGCTCCAGGTATAGTTTCTTATATCTATAGTATCCAAGGGCTGGCCACAGTAGTCGGATATGCTACTGATAATGACCAGAGAAGCTCCAGGTATAGTTTCTTATATCTAAAGTATCCAAGGGCTGGCCACAGTAGTCAGATATGCTACTGATAATGACCAGAGAAGCTCCAGGTATAGATTTTATTTATCTTTACTGTCCAAAGTTCACCAACCAACCCTTTGATTGCATTATCTTGGGTTTTAAGTTCTAAATGCGCTAGTTTACGGGCCAAATATTCACTACTCTCACAGTCACCCGCCAAACTGTAGCTATGAGTAGTATTTTCAACGTCTAGTATCGAACAAGACACCTAACTTGATATTTATCTTTCCAGATACGACGAGCTTATGCAAGCTGAAGACAAGGCAATAAAGTCACTGAAGGGAATGCACGACAAGAAGAACAAGCCCAGCCATAAGGAACATATTCGTTACTTATTTTTCCAAGTTGGCAACAAAATTGAAAGTTGGTCAATTTTTTTTAGCTTAATACTGACACAGAACATATCTTTACTTGAAAATTTTTAAATGTTACTCAAGAGTGTACTGTATATCATTCCCCCTCCCCCTTGCATCCTTTTCATTTATTTATTTCTACAATGAAAATATTTGAAATTTTGCACCCCTGTCTTTTAAAATAACCATTGAAATGTAATTTAAATATACTTTGTTATTTCCCTACTACTGCAAAAGTATAATTTCAATCTTAAGGGATAGGACAAAGAAATTTAAATTGGTGTAAATTCTCAATTTTGATAAATAAAATTACCCCATTTATAGATAAAACATTTGAACACTGCTAGTTTGTACAATTAGAAATGAATTAAAGTACCTAAATTTTCAAGCCATTTAACAAGGGTGTTTTATAAAACCACCCAATGTTCCTTAGCTTCCTGGTTCAAAGTAATGATTGTATTGTGGTGTCTCAAGGTGAATGACATGACTGGAAACTTGACCAAGTGCAAGACCTTCCTCCCATCCTTGCAGAGAGCTGGAAAACTTACAGTAAGTTATTCACTTTTAATATTTTATTATTTACAACTGGCTGCTACGATACAAGAGGCCTCTATGGACATCTATTTTTCGATCTATATTAAGATCAGCTGTTTCGCCGCTATATGTGGTTAGTTATGTTTTTTTTGCGATTTCTCTTTTGAGGATGGTGTTACCCTATCCCAAATTAGCTATAAACCTTCCCAAGGCCTATGAGAAGCTACACTGTAATGGAGAACCTTATCGGTTCAGCGTTTACCGAAATCCTTTGTTACACACAGATAGACAGACAAACAGACAGAGAATCTGCTACTTTAATATAAGGATATTATTTATTTCCTTTCCTTGATGTAGTTATTTTTTTTATTTATGTAGACAATAAAATCGTAATGCATATTTTGTAGATATTAATTTAAGAATAATTTTTTTAGGGAGTTGTCGAGTTTGTAGCCAGCGGTTCCAGATTCCGTGTTTATATTCCCAAAGAGACTTGTGTGCTGACCTTCCTGCTGGGAGGAATCTCTTGTGTCCGTAGCACCAGAACCATGCCCTCTGGAGACGTACAGAAGGGTGAACCCTTCGGTGACGAGTGTCTACTTCATGTCAAGGCAATTTTAAATATAATGCAAAAAATCTTTAAATGAGTAAACTTTTATTGAATTATTATATAAATGCAGGGATATTAGGGGATAAGACAATAAACATTCATTTGATTTGCGTTCTTTTCGTGTTCACCTAAGTTATTGGTAGAATAGTTTATAACCCTGCGAGTTTAAAAGGAAACAAATAAGTGTTAATAACAATTTTGGTATTGGGTGATTTTAAGGGTAATAATATAATATAAATATATACTCCGACGAGCCCCGTTTAGGAGGTGCTAACATAAAAATCAAGCTTTGTTTGTCAACCTTTACTTTGAATTACAAGTTATACAAACAAACATGGAAAAAATGTTTTTATTTAGATTAATTTCTTTTTACTTTTATCTTCTATTTCCCTCTCAAACAAAAAATTACAAAAATTAGATTTGATTGGGTAAAGCGGTGCGATCTCTGTATTGGGGCGAAGTCTTTATTTTTTGACACACCTTCATGAAATTAAACTTTTCTCCATTTTCTAATCTACTGACAAAAAAAACATAAAATCAAATTTGTTCCTTATTAAATTGCCTACAAAAAAGTATGAAAATTTTGTGAGATGAATTTTAAGGGTACTTTTTGGGTCTCAAAGTCGGACGAAAAAAAAATTCCGATTATTTTGTTTCTGTCGGAAAAACGGTAAGTCGGACAAAAACTGGTAAGAGCTAGAGCTTAGACGTCTTCAGGGGACTTATTAAGAATCTAATGGGCTATCCATTTCCGTTTAAAACTTTGAAAAAGCTTGCATAGATTTTTCTCAAATAGACTTTTTATGAGGCGGGGCGAACTCTGTTTTTTTCACTTTTTATACTAACTTCTTAAATTTATATATAAAACGTGAAATTTTCGAGAAAATAAGTCAAATCTCGCGTACTTCGGAAAAATTATTTTTTTCTGTAGAAAAAAATGACCTATCTTCATAATTTTTTTTGTGTATGCTCTTTATTACATTTAGCAACTTTTGCCTTTTGGGCATGCTGTAATAAAATCAATACGTCATCGATTTTTTAAAGCTTGAAAATGCCCTAACGACTTCGCCTCGAGGCGGGACGAAGTCTGTGCCGTTTTTGAGATCAATTTTGACAAACTTCCCAAAATCTTTGGTTTACGTCCATTTAGGACCTGATCGACTTTTCTGAGATCTTTCTAATTGTCTTGGTCCCATTTAAAAATAATAATTTTTACCATCTATTTTTTTTCCAAAAAAAACGAAAAAAAGCTTTACCCTAAATGGTTTTACTCTCCTTTCTTATTTACTTTTTAAAAAAATTGTATGAAGTATTTACGAGTACTTAACCCCAAGAAAATTCTAAGCTTTACTAACATTACCGGAAATAAGCACCATAAATTATAAAAAAATTGATCGTCCGTATTGCTTTTATCATGTGATGCTCTATTAGACAACTAGTGGATGCACCCCCAGCATCTAAGGAAACTTTTTGGTGAAATAACCTATCCTCTCACTCAATGCCTGTAATCACTGTTTACGCATAAACGTCAGAACTCCACCCCCCCCCCCCCCCTTATTACCGCTTACTCAAGCATTATATAAAAAAAATTGACCTTCCACCAGGAAATGACCATGCAACGCGAGGTCGAAATCGAGGTTGAGTCCATGGACAAGGCCGGAAACTTTATCGGCTACTTGTGGGTGGATGGAAAGAATTTGAGCGTACATCTGGTTCAGGAGGGATTCGCCTCTATGCATTTTACGGCAGAAAAGTAAGCTTTTTCTTCATTATTCCTAATTTAAAAAATACTTTCAACTAATCCAGATGTAACCAACAACTGAGGACTTGCATATTAATTACCTAATAGGTACAGGTAATCTTCATAAAAAGATAAAGTATCTATCTCAAATAGCAGCTGGGTAATCGTGCGTCTTCGCCATTCTCAAATAGATTTGAAAAAAGGGTTGGCAATCCGAATCCGAAAATCAGTAATATACATATTATACAATCATATAATCCGCAAAAAAACACAAGAATCCACAATCCACGGATAGATCCGATTTTTGGGGGGTAGATTTTTGTAAGAATCTGACTTCGACCCAAAAATAGGGCGGATTGCCAGCCCTATTTGATATACTTACAACTTTCAGTATTCGAATACTTTAAATTTGTAGGCAATAGACTCACTTCTTAAAAACTTGCAGATTAGTAAAACTTTTAATCACTGTTAAATATATGTAGGTCCCAGTATGGCAACATGATCCAGAACGCACAGGACAGCGCCAAGGCCGCCAAGACACGTATCTGGGCCAACTATACTGGAGAGGAGGATAAGGTGAATTATAGAGTAGCTTTCGTAATTTTAAACTTAGAATTTTAAAGTTGGTATCTTATTACATAATTAACCAAAACATAGTTAGTTATCCAGATTGTAAGAACTTTAGATAAGTCTAGCATAAGATAATAACATTTTGTTTATGTCACATGATTCAACCTATAATACAAGCGACGAAATTTGTTAACTATAGATCTTCTCAATGCAAATGTGTATCCTATCAAATTTAGTTGTTTAATACTGACACGTTATATATAAAGAAACTTCACCCTATCGTGCTAAGATATGTACATCTTCTAACTAATAATGTGGTATATTGATTGCCCTAATGTTTAGGAGGAAGATGCACAAGATGAAAAAGAAGTTTTGAACGAAGAGAGAAAGGTTTCTTATGAACAGGTATAGAAAAATTATCTTAAACTATCTGGCAGAAAAATTTATTACTTCGGACTAGGTATATAAGCGTTGTTATTATAATGAGGCAAGATGGGGAGGGAAATTGAACCACGTTACCTTATTCGTTGGTTACTTTAGTTGAATTCTATTTTGATGTGTTTGTTCCAAACTCTTCGATCATTGATTTTAGCTTAGAGAAGGGCTAAATTTGTTTATGATGATTTTAGATGTATATTGTATATCAATACAAAGTCTAATGTCTTAATCCCCAATGTCGATTTTCCTCCATTCCATCCATCCAATAATAGACTACTCCTTTAAATATTTACTAGCGGCTACTCCAATAGAGACCTCCATAGGCACTTGATGAGGGAATTGGGGATTTGACCCTTTCGCCTCCCACTTTTTTAATTTTAGTTTTAACAAGAAAAGACATCCTGTTACTTTTATACAAGGATTATATTTACCTGTAAATATAAGGATTTTATACTTTTGTACCATATTAATTAATCTAAACATTTGTAGCATGTTTCATCCTATTTCATTTAGATCTTGGTTTCTGAAGTAACTGAAGACGGCAAGGTGTACGGATGCTCTGTAAAGGACGGGCCCGCCCTGGAGAAGCTGATGGACAACCTGCGCGAGGAGTTCAGGACCAACCCTCCCCTGGCCGGTGCATACCAGCCCAGGAAGATTGAGATGTGCGCCGCCAAGTTCGTTGATAATCAGTGGTACAGAGCTAAGGTAGGTTTAGACAATGTAATTTGTTGTACTTGTAAGCTTCAAGTATTCATAAGAACATGGATGATTTATAGGTGATTTCATACACACTGCCTGTTTAGCAGTGATCAAGTAAACTCCTCACCTCTTATTATTGAATTGTAAATTATTGGCCCCTGCTGTGGGTCTTTACTCTGCTGGGCTACCCAGTACCTATTATACCCCAACCGAATCTGACCTAAAGTAATAAGCAAACGATAAATACCCCCCCCCCCCCCTTCCTCTTTTTGCAATAAATTTAAAAGTTTGGGCGTGGAAGGGTTCAGTGCTTAACCAAATACTCGTGTGAAAGCGCCAATTTATCACCATGATAAGGAAGGTCTAGGCAAGGTTTTAGGCTGTTGGGCTCTAGAAATTGGGGTGGGGGTTGGAATAAAAAAAAATAAAGATTCTCTGTCAGTTGAGTCATTTTGCTTTTACGGATTAAACAATTTGACTGCTGTAAGCTGTAAAATCTAGGTTGAAAAAGTATCTGGTGGCGATGTAAATGTGCTGTACGTTGACTACGGAAACCGTGCTACTATCCCCAGGACTAACATTGCTGCGCTGCCAGCCACTCTACAGCAACAACAACCTTTTGCCCGGCTATACAATCTTGCCCTGGTTAGGTAAGTCATTTCCCCATGGTTAGGGATGGCAATCAGTCAAATTTTTGACCGGATTCGAATTCTTACAAGAATCCGTCCAGAAAAATGGTGGATTCTCCGCGGATTCTGGATTCTAGCAATATTTTAAGTCTTTTTTTAAAAAAATAAGCTCCTATACTTAGCACAAAATTTTGTAGAGTTTATGGTGATTCTAACGGTATGCCTAACATTTTTGTACACAAGCCGCGCAGTTTGAATTTTAAAAATGTATGCATATTATGCACAATCTTTAAAATGGTGATGGTCCATAAATCTTGAAAAATAAGGCCTTTAGAAAACCCGGTTTTTAAGGCATAATTTGTTGAAATTATCATTTTTAAATATTTTATTAAACATATATGTCCCATAATAGGTTGTATGAAAAATCTAAAAGATTTATAATTTACTGTTTTATGGACCTTATTTGAGCATTTACTTTATTTCAGTAATATATGATCATACTGCATGAAATGAACTTATCGCTTTGTTATTTAGTTTGCCCGATGACGAGGAGATGAGGTCCTTGGGAGTGACGGAGCTTAGGAACGATCTGCTGGACCAGACATTCAACATGAACGTAGAGTACAGGCTAAGCGGGGACACATACGTCACCCTTCACACAGTTGAGAAGAAGTTTGATGTGGCCAAGTGTCTTGTTGAGGACGGCCTTCTTATGGTCGACAGAAAGGTGATTTTTCATAATTTTTTTTAAAATCAAGGTAATTGAAAAGTTTCATTAAGAGAATTCATAGATTTCTCCCAAGTTTATTCTAAATTACCTTGTTGAAATTGAATGAAACAACTAGGAAACAATAATTTTGAAAGATACATGATAGAAAATAATAATTTTTTGAATATATGGTGTGTTAATGTACCTTTCATAATTGAACAGAAGAAAATAAAACTAGGTAGTAACACTTCATTGTTCTTGAATTCAAATGAATCTAGGATTCTAGATTACCTAGTCTCCCCAAGTCTTACATTATTTAATAATTTATCTTCTTATTTCTTTAAATATTAATTTTCTCTTTAAAAAGGTTGGTCGCAAGCTAGCCAGCCTGCAGAAGGACTACATGGAGGCTCAGGAGAAGGCCAAGAAGGCACATCTCAACATCTGGCGCTACGGAGACATCTCAGCTGATGACGCCAAGGAATTTGGCGCCGGAAAGTAAATCAGGTATGGGCGCATTTTTAATTTCTAGGGCAGGTAAAAAGTATCTTGTGTTAAGCGATTGTCTATAACCATTCTCAATTATATTCTATAGTTCCCAAAATTAACTTTTTATTAGCTGACTTATCTGTATGGATAGTAACTGTGTTTGTAGAAGAATGGCGGCTACTCCTCTTGAGACCTCTTTACTGAAAACCATATGAGCTTGGTTGTTAGCAAGATCCTTTGCTACAGACAGACATCCTGTTATGTTTCTATTAAAATAAACAACAATGAAATTTTTCTATTTTTAGGATTTCTGGTTTACAGTGTGTGTGTGAACGATGAAACAACATTCAACGAAACAAATGCTTGGCGCATTTTTCTCACCAAGTAGCAATGCCGCGTAGCATTTAACACAAGTGTTTCGCGCATTTTAACGACACGTGTTTGGCGCCATATTAAGTTGCAACACGCACACAAAAATAAAGGGACAAAAAGCAGTTAATTCAGAGTTTCTTTTTTAGGTAAATAAAATTGTATAATAATAAAATACAAGTATAAATTTTCGAGTCGGATATTTCATAGGTTTTTTCCATGAAATGACTTAAATTCGTGTGATACCTACTACCAGATGAATAAAAACAAAATCAGTTTTAAAACGAAACCCAGTCTTTGTTTTATAATCCTACATAAACCATATTCATCTTTTTACAAAGACCTTTTTATTATATTTAATTATTATTATTTTTACTATTTATATCATTAATATTTTTGATACGTTTTTGTTACTACTGTCTTTGAAACCCTTATTATATACATTACATTTGTCTCAACTTTAACAGCAACATTGATTGATTGATAGTTGCAGTCAATCAAAACAAAAAAATCATTGAAACAAGCAACCTTCCCGTGTTTTATTATGTAATAAATTATTGTTAAAATAATTGTAAATTTTATTTCTAAAAATTATGCATTTTCCAAGTTTTATACAAACTATAAAAATATTACATGCGTTCATGATTAAATTTTCTTTTGTTTTTAAGACCTTTTTAGGTCATTGGTTGATGGGATTTTTTTTTATTGAAAGCATTTTGATGTATTTGCATCACTAAAAGTATTCCGATTCTTATTTTGCTCAATTTTTATGAGATTTTTTGCCATTTATTAAGATTAGTGCATTTTTAGTTTACTTCCCTATACCAATGACCTTTTTATCTAATAAAATCTTTGCTTCTCTTAGAGATTGAAGTACACGTTTGTTAAAAAAATTTCGTTGATCATGTCATAATAATTAAAAACCATTCAACAAAATCTCTAAAAACCGTTGTTCAACTTTTGTTATTTCTTCCCTAGTTTTATGATGAACCTTTACGGATGCATGTTTTTATTATATTTAAATATATACATAATATATATTTTGAAATATATTGTTGCTATTCAAGCACTTTTTTTTGTTGAATTTAGTGATAATATTTTTATTAATATGTGTAATTATAAATTAAAAGAACACAGAGAAAATAACCAAAAGTTCAAAAGAATAAAATTTAAAAGCATAGGAGCATAAACTATAAAAATATAACCTTATTTATAAAAACGCATGTAAAGCTTGAAATTTAATTACTACCTACTATTTTAAATATAAGTGACGCAAGAAATTTACAGGATGTTGTCAAAAGATTCAAAAAGAAATTTTCTCTTTTCATACCCAACTTATCACAGATTTTTCACAAATAAAAAAAACTCAATATTTTTGGTAATTTAAATTTGAGTTTTGAACTATTAAATAACGGTCTGTGTTGGATTATTAAAATGTCCAGGAAAATAAGAATTATTTGATTTTTGCAAGAATAAATGTGGTATGACTAGCATACAAAGTAATTGGAGCTACTGCAGTTTACGGTAAAATATTGCTGGTAACGAATATTGCCAAAAATCTATGAATTTTAAAGGCTGCTAGCTGCCAAACGGCTGAACGAACTGATCATGCCCGCACACTGTTTTAAGCGACATAAGAAGGCTACAAATAATCTGAAATGGCCATAAATCAATAATGCATAATTATCTCGCAGTGCAGAAAAAATGCGCGAAAAAGGCCTATTTTACGCCTTTTTTCTTCAGTGAAGCTTTCCCTGTGCATCATTGGATCTTGGCTATTCCAGATTATTTGTAGGCCTTCTTATACCGCTTATAATGGTGTGCGGGTATGATCTGTACGTTCAGCCGTTTGGCAGCTAGCAGCCTTTAAAATTCATAGATTTTTGGCAATATTTTACCGTGAACTGCAGTAGATCCAATTATTTTAATGGTCGAATCATTTCTCGTTATCAAAATATGTCATTCCAATCCTCGTGCTTTTGAATATCATTAAAGGACGAACAGAATTAATGCAAAAATAAGCTAATTTAAAATATAAATTTTCTGATGCCGGTCGATTTCACGAAAACACAGGATCATAGCTTTTATTTGCATTACAAAGGCTGAGAGAAATATCTGACAACATTAGCTAAGATAGATTGTTTCTTAATTTTTCCATCCGTGGACAACTCTTTAGGATTAAAATCGACGCGTAACCGGATTTATTCGTATTTAATAAAAAAATCGTGTATAGAGCCAGTTTAACTAACCACTTTAATATTTTACTGAATCCTGAAAAACGCAAATTGACCAGCTTCCAATTGGGAAATTAAACGATTTTCAGGTTCTGATATGGAAACACAAGAACAACCAAAAGCAAAAAACATTCATCAGAACGACAGAAGAAAAGTGAGAAAAAAACAGCCGCGTTTCGACAAAATTTGCGCATTTATTTTTAGCCGCTAATAATTTGCGCACGGTTTTACGTATTCTGTACATCGTTTTACTGAAATGGTCCGATTTTAAGTTCTGAACCCGGGTTTTTAAACGAGGGTGGTTTCAAATACAAGGAAAACTATTTTGTCGTTTTCTACCGTTGAAAGTAAATCAATTCCACATTTTTAGCTTTAACGATACTGATCAAATAGACATTTTTGAAATTTAACTAGTTGTCGCTTGCTGGTTAAGTTGATGAAATATTTTTTTCTGTACGAAACAAACCTTTGTTTAAAAATTGCGAACTACATAATATTAAATAAACTATAATTGTAATGTAAAAATCAACTTGAACTAATGGATTTTTTAAAAAAATGTTCGAAATTCTATCACAATAAACCTTTGTTCAACAATCTAAATCCATTTCAGAAATAACAAGGATGCGAGACAATTGAGTAGCGAAGCTACTATAACAATCGGGAAGTCTGTGTGACGGATAGCTGTTGTGTGACACTGTTGAGAGGTATGCCACGCACCAGCAGGGAAGAATGGAGCACAGGTTAGAAATAAGAATTCACGCATTTTTTGCGTTCCCTCGAAAACACTGCGTCAATCGAATTAGGTTTCTAGGTTCTTTCCCTTGAAGTGTCCATCGAGCATTAACCACCCCCAATTTCAAAATAAATTGAATTAATGAGAGGTTATTTTTTACATGCCTAACCCGCTTCGGGTGGCCAAAACCCTGTGGGATTTCCCAGTACCAAATATAACCTAACCTAACCAGATTTAAAGTACGAAACAAAAAAAACAAAAACTAACCTTCCGCCTCTTCATTTTTCATTTAATTCCAAAAAGTGTTTAGTGCTCGAAAAGCATTTGATGGACGCTACGTCATGTTAGGTTAGGTTATATTGGGTAAGGTATAGAAGTGACTGCGCAGGGTAAGGCCGCCCCGCCTTGCATTGATAAAGCATATACAAAAACTGCCTACCCTCCCTGTAATTTACAATTTATTTCGAAAATAAAGAGTGGGGGTTTCAGGCAACTAGGTCACCGATTATTAACTTTTCTGTTTGTTTTATAGGTGAAGAAGGGGACATTGAAAATAAAGTTGAAGAAACAGAGGAGATACCTAAAGATATTGCTGCACAAATTAAACCAGGACCTAAGTAAGTTTATCTATCTATGCCAAGTACAGCTGCCGTCGCCAAAAATTATGTTTTGAGATTTCTAAGATATCATATAAATAAACATTTTCTGTAAAAAAAATTTTATCTAGCTTCAAAAAAAAAAAAAAATACAGTCATTTAAAATTTAAAAAGTAGGTATTTTTTAGTTTAATATAAAAGATTATACTGCCAGATATCCGGCCTAACCCTAGTTCTGTTATAGCTGCGCTGTTTAGGAATATCCCCTAAGAGTAATCTTGTGTTATGTAGAAGCTGGAAAGTAAAACAGATGAACAAGTCCTCTGAATCTAATAATGAAATTGCAAGTAGTTCGGATGTTGAAGACCTTCTACTGAGTGGATCTGAAGACGGAGAGGACCAAGGGGAGCCGCAGGAAAAGCAAGGTAGGGCGTAATAGAGCAATATCCCCTAAAAAGCACTGTCTAGCACTTTATTTTAAAAACATAGAGCGGTGGTGGCGTCCGGGTGTTTTTCTTATATTTGTTACTGTAATTTGGGTTAGGTAAAGTTGGTCACATTAGGAACTGGGTGGGTAGACCTGCAGAGTAAAGGTATCACAAGTTATAGGTATTGCTGGTTTGGGCCTTGCTTTGGGTTAAGGCTATAGCAATAAAAGTACCCTTAGCTCCCCCCCCCCCTTATTCCCCCCCCCCCTTATTTAGTTATCTTACATATAAGGGGAGTCAGGGAAAGCACTAGTAAAGGAAATAAGAGTGATATTCTAATATATGTTTCTAAATATTAAGATAGTACCTACCTAGTACTTCAAAAAGGAAAATCAAGTACTAGTGCTTTGACCTAAGTAGTCAATGCATTTATTTACATAGATTATTTTCTTCCAGGTGACAACTTGAATGAGTTAGAATCAGCAAATATTGACGGGACAGACCAAGATTTTGTTGCATACTCTGATCAGAGCCTGGAGGATTATGATAACTTTGTTACAGGTTTATCTAAAGTTACTGTTTTGGAGCATAGCTTAACTTTTTATTTATAATAAAAAACAGCTACCTGTCTCAAAGTTCTTACCTGTCAAAGATATCAAATATTTTTATCGTATTTCATTATAGACAATTGTCCACAAATAGGAACATTAAAAATGACGGGACGTTTCCTTCTTATAGGAACGTTTGACCTAAAAAAATCCTTTAAATTTATCATCCTTTGACGTGTCTTTGTTTGTTTATTTGAAACTTTAACGTTGGATGTACCTATTATCGGTTTGAAATGTAATGTTTGCTTGTAGAAAGTTCCAACCTAATTGATACAAAATTGGAATCTGACTGGCTGGGATCTAGATCAAATGATATACAGGTAATTCTTATTTTAAAGCATTGAGATGCTTTTTCTGTTTGGTCTGTAGCGAAATTCTTGGATTTATTTATTCCATAATTACCTTTGGGACAATTCTCCTCAATATTAGGGGCGAAGTAACTTGGTTTTTAAGAATGAAATTTCTTATGCCTGTCCCTCTGTTTTAAGTTAAAGATCTCAGCCGAATTGATTTTTACTTTCCAAAGAAGCTTTAAAAAGGCTTTGGTTTTATTTCATGGTTATTGCAGATAAAAAATCGAGTATTTTTGTTGACCGAGTTGGCGATTTTAGGAAATCTTCATTACATGATCCTGGGAGGCTTTTATGCTATTATTCTGCACCATAACTCCCCCTTCGAATACAGAGCTTCTAGGTGCTAGAGGGGCAACCGAAATATAGTTAACAATAATTGTCCTAATAAGATTTTTGCAACTTATGAACATTTACTCATCAAAACATTTTATCTGTTTTTATCAGTATAGTTGTTAAAAGCTTTGCAACCTTTGGATATCGTCCTCCTTGTTATATTGTTATCCATCATTCTGTAACTATTTATCCAGGGATCACAAGGAAATGGAGAGCTAGAATTAGCCTCTACAGCAAATCTAAACAACTTCAACGATTCCAATTCTCAGGGTGCGCAAAAAATAATATTAACTTCTAATAAGTATAATTACAATAGATACCTACCTACAGAAGATCTAGACGATCAATATCATTATTGGGCCAATAGGGACACTGGGTAGGAATAATTCCACCACATTATTGTTCTCTTTTTTTGTCATGTTTAATTTATTTTTCGCAAAATTAAAAAGAAAACACTGAAAACAACAACGAGCTTAATGAAACTGGTGAAGAATCAATAAATACCAAAGGAATCTTTCTATGAATATCGAATTCATGTCACTGTAGTAGATTTAGGGTGTTATTTGAGTTTTAGTTACGTTCATAACCAAGCAATAACTTAAATTTTATTTTGGGATGAGGATATTTTTTTGTAAAGCGGGGCGAAGTCGGTATTTTTCGACATACATTCATAATCATTTAATGACCTTTATCTCCATGTTCTAATCGACTGACAGAAAAAAAACATAAAACCAAAATTGTTCGTTATCAAATTGCCTACAAAAAAATTTTTAGGGTACTTATTGGGTCTCAAAGTCGGACTAAACAAGGTCGGAAAAAGATTGGGTTGTACAAAAACTGGTAAGAGCTACAGGTTAGACGTTTTCGGGGGACTTAATAAGCATTCAATGGGCTATCCATTTGCGTTGAAATCTTGAAAAAAGCTTGTTTAGTTTTTTTCAGAAAATTACCTTTTCTGGCGCGGGGCGAGCTCGGTTTTTGCTTTTTTATACTAACTTTTTCAATTTTATATAAAATCTATAAAAAAGTAAAATTTCTCGTACTTTAAAAAAATGAATTTTTTTGTAGAAAATATTGTCCGATCTTCATAAAATATTTTTTGAAAGCTCTATAACATTTAGCAACTTTAACCTTTTAGGCATGCTGTAATTAAATCAATGTATCATAGGTTTTTGGAAACTTGAAAATCAACCACCGACTTCGCCTAGAAATTTTTAGGTCCAATTTTGACAAACTTCCCAAAGTCCTATGATAATGTTCTTTTAGGACCTGTTAGGCTTTTCCGAGATCTTTCTAATGGTCTTGGTACCATTTAAAAAAAAAAAAAATTTTTGTCCCTTTTTTTTCAAAGGCCCGAAAAAACACCCGAGTTCGCCCCGTCTTACCCTAGGCTTTTTAAGTTTCATAGGTAAATAAAAATTGAGTAGGTACCAAATCATAGAAAATTTTAATAGGAGAGAAAGAAAAAGAACATTCAAAAACTGAAAAAATGGACATAGAAACAAAGTCGATTGATATGGATATAGACGAAGACAAAACTGACTTATTGGGCACCGCAACACCTGACTTTGGGGGCCCTGGCACCCCAGAAATTAGGGCCCCTGGAACGCCAGATAAACGAAAGACAGAGTGCAGGATTTGTGGAATTATTGTTCCAGAGGTGAGTAAGATTGATTGATAGTTGAGCATTTTGATTTGTTCATTTACAAGATAGAAGATAAGAATTAAGTATATATATATTTTTAATTACAGACAAAGGTAGATTTGTTGAAACACAGAAAGATAGGAAATTAGATAGATGTATTCTTTCATGTATTGATTGGTTTATTTATAAACATACTGAGAGATAAAAAGATTTAATTTAGTTTATTACCCAACCTAAAATAAAAATTGAGATCAGAGTTTTCCATTTTCTGGTTACAATTCAAACCTTTAAAGGTCAATTACTCCAGTTTCACTAATTTACCGCCACACACACCTTCCAATTAATTTGTAAACAAATTTTAATTGTTATTAGATTTATAGAAGATATCTATCAACCACAAAAGTCTAGAAATTGTGCACAGTTCTATGAAACAATCTCAATATTTTACAATAAATCTCTTTAACTACTTACCTAGTACATAAAATATCAAGTTTCAATTTCAAATCTAAAATTTTAGATATTGTAGAATAATTTACAAATAACATATTTCTTTCATATTTTAAATTTTGAGATAATTTCACTTCAAATTAATTTGATTCTTAAAAAAAAAATTTATAAATATTTTTTATTTGTTTATTTTTTGTTGTTGGTTAGGCTGATTATGGGTTAGAGGAGAATTATAAGAGCTTTCCACAGGGTTTACAAATTCTTTGTTTTCAAAAAATGGAAAAAGTGATGGTAGTGGCTGAGAGGGGGGCGGTTGTCGCTCGTCATTTTGCGGGATAATGCCAAATTTTGAAATTCAAGAGGTTCGCAAAATTGTTTTAAAATGATCGAAAATTAAATGGTTCAAGTAGAGATTTTTAAAATATCTGTTAATTAAGAAACTTTTTTTCCGCCTCTTTAATGAATTGTTGTAAAGTTATTCCAATATTTTAATCAAATGTCACCTTAGAGTCAAAACTACAACAGTTTTCCTTTTTTTATCTTAGAAAGTAAATATAACCACCAATAGAATTTGGACCAGTAAGTTATGTATATTATAATCTGAAAAGTACAGACTAGCGATCACTAAGAACAAACTTTCTTAATATTTTAGATTAATTTTAAACTTAAGCTCGCGGGTTACGATATTTCTAGAATATACACCCCCTCTCCTTATCTGTTTGATATTTGTGTTTAAAGTGTTGTCAATGTATGAAATCTTTCAATGGAACTTAATCTTATTTTAAATAAATTTTATTAAAATCACAGTACGAGGATCATGCTTTACTGAAGCAAAGCTTTTCTATAGATAGTTCCTTTATGTACTTGCGGCAACTTAAAATAATAATACAAATGCATAAGTAAATATCTAGGGAGTGGTGAGGTTTTTTTAACCCCCCCCCCCCCCCTCCCTTGTCTTTTGTTTTTTAAAAATAGGGTTAATTTTTTTGTTAGGGGGTTAAAATTCCCTTTCATCTTTAAACTTGCCATGAACTCATATACATAAACATATAAACACTTTTCTATTTGGGAAAGTAAAGTCTGAAGGAACTTTAAAGGGAAGGGGAAAAAATGGAAGGGAAGTAAAGGGACATAGAACGATTGGAAAGGAAATTTTCGATCCGTACTAATAAAAATAGACATTATAGCAGTTAAGACAGAAACAAGCATCTATAGTGTTGCTTCGCTACTTAAATTGTCCCTTTGAATGCTTACATTTTGCCATTTTAATTAATTTAACAAATTTTTAGGAGTTAAACAAGGCTTTTGCACAAAAATATGCCTTCTAAAATTAAACAATTTTGCCGCGCAACTTTGGATATTATTATTTTAGTTTTTATTAGAGACTCAAGATTTATTGTTTATTGATTTAGCTTGTTTTCTACATATTTAGTCTAAATATCATTATTATTCTCACTGAATATACAAATCCCATTTAAATTCGAATGAAAATTTTTAGCAAAGTAACCCATATTAAAAATAGCAAATATTTTTCCAAAATGAAGAAGAAATGAAGAATACAATAAGATGAAACATTGATTCCTAGGATTATAAGGCACAATATTATAAGCTCAGCATTTTTTAGATAGAGTCTAGTATATCAGTTGATGGCATTCTATTTTATTTAGAGCAATTTTTAATAGATTCACATCTGACCTAATCTGAATAGCTAAAATAAAAAAACGTTCAATTTTGTATGCTAGTTTCAAATTGAATCTTGTAGTAAACTTTGTTATTCTTATTGTGTAGAGCTGTGTTTGAGTGTGTGGGAGTGTGAGTGAATGGGTGTGAGTGTGTATATTTATTTATATTTGTGTTTCTATGTTTACTCAGATATATAAGTGAGGTAGTTTCCTAGGCAAAGTAAATGGTTCCCTCGCAACCCTTTTTTTTCTAAAATTTCTATGTCAAAGATAGGGTAACGCGGGGTAATTCCGGTCAATTTTTTTCTTCAACTTAAAAAAAAACATACTTCCCAAAAACTTTTTCCGGTTTTTAAGAGTGCAAATGAACGATATGGCAATAACGAAGAAGCCTGTCTTGGTCCCATTAAGATCTCGCAACTAGAAGTCGGTCAAAAATCGGTTTAAAGGGCGGCGGTTGGCCTATACCGGAATAGCCCCACCGGTGGGGCTATTTCGGTCAGTTGACTTTGGGGGGGTGGAACACCCCCTTAAAGTATTTTTTTTTTTAATTTTAAACTATGAGTAGAAAGCTGAGGTCATTAGCTTTCTAACAGTACTAGTCGCATGCAGATCAGACAATTTTTTGACAACATTTTCCCCATTTTAAAAAAGTCGGTAAAATCGCAAAAAAAACATCAATTTTTTTCATGCAAACTTTTAAAAAAAAATCATACTTTTTATTATATGATTAGGTTTTTTTAAGCTTTATACATAAATTAGAGGCAATTTCTGATTCGCAGGTCTTGGAATTTCTTGAAAAAAGTGATTTTTTCCAAAAAAAAATTTAATTTTAAAAATCCTGCCAGTTTTGACAGCAGTTTTTGATACAATTTTTCTTGTCTCAAATTGGCTAGGATTGACCTACAAGGGTGGTTAAGGTGTCTAAAGATGCAAAATTACATGCCTGACAATTAACTCGAAATGATATGGGGTCTAACTCTAATATTTCAACACATTTTATGCAACAGAAATTTTGAAAATGCAAAATTTTGAATATGTACTCTAAATCTTGGAGATAGAACCCATATCCTGGGGAGTTTTTGTTAGGACATGCAAAGAGCTTTCTATAGACACCTTAAACACCTTTCTAGCTTAATCCTAGCCGATTTGACATAAAAAATCCAAACCGCGCAAAAATCGCGAACACCCTCTTATACGAAAAAGATGTAAGAGTTTCATATGGAATTTAAAATCTTCTAGCGGTCTTTCTATTAGACATACCCCTTCTTACATGAGCCAATGCAGCTGATACATCTTCAGGCAAATATTTAAGGCGTTCCTTTGGGTGATATACTCTTCCCATTACTATAAAAATGTGTCTGAAAAATTTTAAATGTCTTTACAATTTGAAAAGCTTAGGCAACAAAACATGACATAATACAAGCAGTAAAATGACTAATAATGTACATCTAACAACAGGCAAGGGAAGGTTAAAGCCTTTGTCATGCATTGAGGTTGTTCATGCTTCCAGATCACCTGAAAAAAAAGTTAGGGTATTATAAATTTATAAATACAGTAATAAAAAAAAAGTAAAAAAAGTGACCGGAATAGACCATATTTTTGAGACGAAAAAAAAATTATGAAAAAATCAAGTTAGAACAACGCCTCCAATTGCAAACGATAAATCAATGCCATATCTTTCATTTTACAAAAACCCGCGGGTCAATAGGACTTACCATTTTTTCACAATTTTAGGTTGAACATGGCCTATTTTGAAATTTTTTTTTTGCAAATTTTTTGCAACTTTTTGAGGGCAAAAAAATCATAGAAGGAGTGATCTGACAAAAATTTGCTGAAGTAAGAAATGAAAGTATAGGCAATAAACTACAACTTTGCTTTTCTGAAGATCTCTCGCAAACGTTTAGAACACCGTTAAAAAACGGTTTTAAAAAAGTTAGTCGAGTGACCGGAATTAGACCCCCCTACCGCATTTACCCCGCGTTACCCTACTCTAAATATAGCTCTAAACTTTTCAACTAATGATTTAATCTACAAATGGGTTATTTTTGAATATCTTAATTGGGAATGTATATCAATTTATCGTTCATTGTCTTATCCTTAAGATACCTGCGTGTATTTGGAACCCTTTGATTCTAATACATGATAGCTTTGTTCACTGTACAGAGGGGTATTATATATAATCTAAAATAAACAAATAGGATGTTACAATATGTATGTATTTGTTGTTGAAATTTCAATCATTTTAACCAAACTTTGCCAACTCGTTAAATTATCATCTAAATCAATGCTTTCAATACTCATTAAGATAGATAGACTGCTAGAAAGATATGTTTAACCAAGTATGAATGATGCAGGATGTCTGTCTGTGTGCTCTAAAAGATCTCATTAACTGATACCTCTCATTTGCAGTGAAGCTCCTTTTAGGTTACAGAGTGCTTTAAACAATAAGGGGGAGGAAAACTTAAACCTCCCAAAAGTTATGAACCTTATATAATTCCCCCCTTTTTGAAACTTTGATATAACCTGGTAAATGAACTCTAGAGGCGTAGCCGTTAGGTTAGGTAAATATAAAGATAGAATTTGTAGATCGACAGATGAAAATTTAGAAATTAAAAGTAAGTTGATAGATATTTAGAAAAAAATCTAAATTAAGTAGGTAGGTACACATGAAAGATTTAGATTTAATATTTTTTTGCTGCAATACATTTTATATGTGTAAGGACAGCTGGATAGAGGATACACTGATTTTAAAAAAGGATATTTAATTTTTATGCAAGTTAATGTAGATCAGAAATATATAGTAAAATGCATGATAGTACTACTAGGTATTACAGGAACCATAAACATATAGTGTAAGGTGATTCTTTAAATTTAGGAGAATGTTTGCTTAAATTAAAATAAGATTTCTGTCATTTAACTAAATTCGTTGTTATATTCATTAACATACATCTCCCTGTATAACTTATTTGAATTAAAATTTTAAAAATCACAAAACCTTTCAATGAAATATAAAAATAGCAAAATCAAATTTATTATTTTCAAATTCATAGAATAGCAAAATACCTAATATGGTATTTCTTTTAGACTCGACTGAGCAAGCATGAAGAATCTCCTCATCCTATTGCCTGCTCTCATTCAGGATGTACTAAGTAAGTATTTAAGAATACAATAATTAAATTAAATATGCTAATGTGATAGTTTTTTTGTTCAAATATTGGCGTATGTATGTATATTGTATATAAGAATTAACATAAATATATTATTTATTATAAGATAGTTAAATTTCGTTAATAAATCGCATGCTTTGTTGCAGTCAAAAGAACACATAATAAAGTATTAGTTCTGAATTCTATTTTAGTGACAATTTAACTGAATTTAATATTTTTATCTGAATAAATAAATTTATTTAGAATGTTTATCCTGGCCAAAACCATGGAGCGCCATCTTCGCACCGCCCATGTTGAACAACCAGAACCATCAGCTGATATTGATTTTGGCGCTAAAAATGATGAACCTGCTGATTCATTGTTCAGTTTTGGCGGTAAAACTGCGGAATCGTCTGCAGCTGATTTTGATTTTGGCGCCAAATTGGGGGAATCAACTGATTTCAATGCAGAGGACTTTTTGTCAGGAACTGATGACTCTTTGGCCAGTTTTGTTTTTGAGAATCTAGCTGTGGCCAAACAGGTTAGAGAATATAAAATTTAAATTAAGGACATTGACAAAGTTCAAAACTTTTTTATGTAAATAATTCGAAATTCCAAAAGATTGGAAACTACAATATATAACAAAATATTTACACTAAAATCTTTTTACTTGTACTTTTTAGGCTTGCAAGAATCTTTGTCACTGTTCTTTAATTTGATATATTTTTGGTATTAGTTCTAAAGTCAAATTGTTTCAGTCTAAAGTATTTACTTACTAAAGCATGAAAATATTTTTTAAAATAGAATTTCAGGATTGAATATAAAACAGTATATTATTTGCATCAATAATAAAGTTGGGTGCGTAATTTAAGGGCTCAGAAGGAGATGTCGACAATGTGAAAACCGGTTCTGTAGCCGACAGTTCTTCTCTAGGCAAAAGTTGTTTACAAAATCATCACTCAGTTTTCCTCTCCTATAGTTTACAACCGCAATTTAATATTGTTACAGCAGTATTTTTCTATTCATTTTTATTTCTTTGTTGTATTTTTTTAGTTCTCAAAATTGAAATAAATGGAGTAATAATAATATCTCTTTCATTAACTATAAAAACTCAAATAATATTAAATAAATATAAAATAATGAAAGCAACAAAATAATTCATAAATAACAAGAAAAAAACATTGTTTAAGAAGCAAACAAATAAAAACAAGGACGTTTATGTAGTAAATTATCAAAGATTCTAGGAGTTTGTTTCACGTCTGTTGAAGGGGATAGTTGGTTTTTCTCTTGAAGAAGATTGACATTAATCCCTAATTATGATAAACAAAAGTACCCAAAGTGTTTTTGCCAACATATAAGAAAAAGTTATTATAACCAGCGTTTTGGAGCTGGAGCCGGGAGCAGCTACATTTTTGGTTAAGTCGGAGCCGTATTTTTCGTTAAAAACGGCTCCGGCTCCATCCTTTTACTTTTATATAGCTTTAATCAAATAAAAGCAAAATATTTTATATTAGGTATTTATTTTATTTTATCAAATTCAATAATGAACAAAAATTGATATATTAATTTTAAGGTAGGAGCCGGAGCCGTATTTCCAGATACGGCTCCGCGGAGCCGGAGCCGCATCAAATTTAAACGGCTCCGACACGCTGATTATAACAGTAATTTACAGTTGAATGTCCCCTCCCTCTGGTTAACCAAACAAAAAAAGTCTTTTTTAACATAAGAATACATTTTTTATTAGATAAAACAAGTCAAATTAAGGAGTTATTTAAATATGAACAATTATGAGATTTTTAAAATAAAGTTCTGAAGAAATGTTTTTTTGAATTCCTATGAAGTTTAAGTGCGGAATAAAACTGAGAGACAGGTATTCTGTATTTATGGATATATTATTATTTGGATCTTACACCAGATTATCATGACCTCTAATAAACTGAAACTTGCAGCTGGCTAAACTAACGGTCTCGCTAATCTACCCCCTTTACCCTATTCCCTCCCCTCCTATTAGATTAACAAATTGACCAATAAGTTATGTCCATGTTGGCAACCTAAATTGAAGACAATTTTTCCTCTGTCATAATATCCACGTATATTCTATATCCATTTCTGTATTTTATTAGAAATAGTCATATGAATTTATGTAGCGTCACCAACACACGCCAGTTGACTAAACTTCTTAAGGACTTTTTATCTAATAAAACGCTATAATAATTTTATTACTGCGCTACTTAAGCGTAGAATTACCATTGTTATGTCAAAAAAGAATTTGTTTCACCGATGTTTTTCAAAAATAATTTTGAATACATTTCCCTGTTAAAAACGTCAAAATCTATTATTTTGAAAATTTTGTTGTTCAATTTTCAATTGATGTAAATAACAAGGATATCATAGTTAATTGCTTCTCAATTTTTCTATTTAAAAAAGACCGAACGTACCAACATTTTTAGTTGTAACTTATAAAGTAGAAGTACTACTAGAAAGATCTCATATCCAAGAAAATACTCTAGGATCTTAAGGGAAAAGTTAAAGAACAATAAATTGATGTACAACTTACCCCTAGATATGATAAAGAAAATAAAAACCCGTTCTGTAAATTGAAAGTACTGCTTAAATGTTTGGACAATGTTAGTTTGTACAACCTAATCTAGATTTATAGAAGAAAGTCGCTAATGATCTTAATTCAACGAATGAGAGAACTTAACGTATCCCTCTCTAAGAGATTTATTTATCTCGTAATCAACGCCGTTAATTACCCAACATATTAGTTAAAATGCGCCACAGTACATGTGAGTAACTGCGCCACAGTACATGTGAGTAAATGCGCCACAGTACATGTGAGTAACTGCGCCACAGTTGCAGTCAAACATAAGATCACAAATTTTATACAGAAGCTTTGCTTCTAGAACAATGAATAAAAGGTTAATTATAAAATAATCTTTAACGGTAATTGACGTTTATATTTAATCTGATAATTGGCTTTCATTAAACATTATAATAATTCGCTTCGCCCCTAGCCTCTTTGATCAAAAAAAAAGTTAAGGTGAAATTGTAAAAAAAAGGACCAAGGAAATCTTCTACAAAAAAAAATGGGGGGGATTTTTTTTTTTGGGGGGGGGGGGAGTTGGGGGTGTCCCACCTCCCAAGAAAATAGCCTAAAACCATCACAGGACCAGTAGGTATATACCCTGAAGAGTAGAATCCAATCGGTTCTGTGGTTACCGAGATCTTAAGCTTCAGACGGACGGACGGACAGACATCAAGCTACTTTGTATTATTATGTCTAAAAGTTGATGCGTATTGATTGCCGCGACAAATTCTGAATAGCGGTAAAAAATGGATTGCTCAGATCAGAAGCGTGCACCGGGTTTTGCCGATTTTATTCTTCAGTTCCTTTGTGTTTTAAGTTTGGTTTAGATAAGTGTTTCATCCCATTTTGCCATGGGGGGAGGAGAAAAACTCTTTCCTTTTCGTTGAGTGGTTTCCTTTAAAGCCAAGAGCGATGCTGCTTTTGACAACGAAAAAAAACGATAATAGACTAAGAATAAATATTTATGATAAGTATTCCTAGGGCTCGGCAGCTATATTCAACCAGCCGCTAAACATAACCGCTTAATAATAATAATAATAACTGGCAAGCTGCATGCTTTGGATATACATTATAAATCTGTCGTAGCTGTTTCTTAACTTTTCTACAATTAATTTTAATCTACAGAAGGCTAATTTGTCATAATTGTCTTGTATCCTAAGATCCCTAATTTATCTAAACCTTTGAAGAAAGATTATTTTTGAGTGGTCTTTATATGGGGTAATTCTTACCATTAACAAGGACAACACTATCTTTACATAGCAGTAAAAAGAAAACTCGAGCTAATAATTTAAATTTTGTTGCCTTAAAATTGTTAACAAAACTATTATTTCTATTTTATATGCCTAGCAAACAATTTTTTTTACGAATATGTCCGTATGTATTATGAAATAAAATATCCAAGCTTTGAATTCCATAAATGTTTATGAGGAATCAAAGGGGTAATTTTGTTTATCATAACTTTGGGGAGGGGGAGAATAGGTACCCATTGTTTTCTCCCTTAATCCCTGGGTAAAACATTGAAATCACACAAAACTTTTCCCCTATGACTATCCGGGAGATGACATTGGACTGCAGATTACACTAGTACTCAAAGTATTACTACAACGTCTTCTTATTTGTCGGCTCAAAAACATTGAGTACTTTTCTTAAATTTTTATAAGTTGGTTCCCAACTAGTAGTGTGCAGACTTTTGAACCAAACATTTATCTACAGAAGGGTTAATTTTGTTTTATCATTATAATTTGGGACATATGTGTATAATTTATCATTCATTGTCTTATCCCTGATTAGAATGTGCTACAGTATGTTGTTATGCTGCTTAGACTTGAAGACTTTAGACCCCATGTGAGTCTTCAGGGACTAAAGGGAAAAGACAATGGTCGATAAATTGATATACAATACATCCCCTACGAAGACACACAAAATTATCCTTTTACATTACAATTAGTTGTTCAAACGTTTAGACACTCAACTAAATGAACAAACTAATCAATGCTGTTAAGCAAACGAATAAAAAAAAACGTTATATGACTTTGGGGACTAGCGTAATAAGCATCCCAATGTCCCCTCCCTCCCTGCGTAACCTTGGTTAGAAAGTTTTATTAAAAATTAACTTGAGAATGTTATTATGGAAACATTAAAGGAAAATCCAAATACTTCGTGTCAAGTATCAAATATTTGTAGTATGAATAAAATGTGCCCTAAAAGGGATAGTTCTATGAAGTGTATTTAAAGAGTTAAGGTACTTAGAGTAGTGAACTTTTATATGTCTTAGTAGAATATATTAGGCATTGGATAGATATGATTATATGTTAAAGAATTTTTAACATTGACCAGACCAAACTTTTTTTATTTGACAATATCGAAAAAAGTTAAAGAGATTTGCCACATAAATTACATGAGAATGGTCTATTTTTTTTCCAAATATGTAAAGCCAAAACACCAATTTTAGATAATCTTTTTCCACATATTTCACAAGAGTTATAAAAAAATTGAACAGGGGTTCCCCTTGGGACAAGTTACTTAAAAAACATAAAAAATAACGTCCGGTTCACTATAGGTCAGGTTTTCTATAGATTCTTTTTAAAAAAATAAAGAAAGCCGTCCGGTTTACTTACAATATACACATTATCTCACGCGGAAATACCAACTAACCATATAACATATATATATATATAAAAAGACCATTCTCATGTAATTTATGTTGCAAATCACTAACTCTTTTAGATGTTGTCAAATAAAAAAAGTTTGGTCAGGTCAATGTTAAAATTCTTTATCACAATCATATCTATCAAATGCCTAATATATTCTACTAAAACATATAAAAAGATCACTACTCTAAGTACCATACTGAATATTTTATTGGTCATTCTTTGTTGTTATGTGTATTTTGTTGTATAAAAAGTTTAAAGTTCTATTAACTAGTAAATGCTATCTAAAGTTGTATTTATGACAAAAAAGTTTTTGCCATATATAACACGCAACGAAGTTGAAAATAAAAATGAAAAACTCATTTTTTAAGGAAAATCCCTGGTAAAATCTCTTAATCTTAATCAATAACTTTATATTATGCACTACTACGTTATTTAAAATAGAAAAAACTTACAGTTCACTATTTTTTTTTAAATGCACTTCGTGAAACTATCCCTTTGCATTTTATTTTAAATTAAAGGATTTTTTAAAATTAATAATTAATCTACACCCCTTTCCTCCCCCGTCCTTCCTAGTATTCAACTTTTTTTATATTTACACTAGAAGGTGAGAGGGAGAAATGGGGGATTAAAATACCTAAATCATTCCAGAGATTAAATCTAATAATAAAATAGCCTAAAACCTTGAAATGAACTCAAAGAACCCAAACGCTTAGCAAGATCTTAACGCACAAAAAAACTTACAATAGGTTAACAAAGTAAATCACTAACTATTTTCTCATAAACGCTTTAGCTGTTGAAACAGTTAGTTAGTAATTAATTTTAACCAAAACGATGACATCCAATAGCGTCAAGGCCATAACTACGTTTTCCTCTTTCTAGTCATTTCCTTAAAGATTAAAATATTGATAGCCATAGCATCGAAATTTATTCGGGGTGAAAACACGAAACCTTTACTTGATTTTCAGCAGTCGTTGGGGGCACCACTTAGTAAAATTATAGACCTTTTTATTAGCCCCAAAAATATTATTTTAAAGAAGTTGTACCAACTTTTTTGCTTTTTATTTAAGATAGCTAGCCGGTTCTTTCAGAAAGTAGTAGATGTAAAATTTTTCATAGAATTCAGATATGCAATCGGTTTTTTTGTAGACCTCATATTTTTAAAGTAATTTAAGTTTTTTAAAAAAATAATTAAGTCGGTTTTAAGGTATTAAAACGCAACAAAATAAAAGAAGAAAATGGCCAGTATGAACAAAAATAGTAAGATCTTTAATTTGACACCTTACTTTTAAAATTCTGTTGAGTAATTATTGAAAAAATCTATTTTTTTAACCTCGGTTTAATGAAAACTTTAGACCTAAATATTTTCTCAAACAGACATAAAAAACATGGGTTCATATATACCTTTAGAATCAGAAAAATATTACGAATCTATTCTAAGCAAAATTGAAAAAGTTTTATAAAACTATTACAAAAAAAATAAGTTTATTTTAAGAATCATAATTTTCGGCTTTAAAGGGTTAGCTTGAACCAAACCTGAACTAAACCTAAACAAAAGACAATGCAATGTAGCAGATATTTTTTAAACACAAGAAACAATAATGTATTTTTAACTGCATTGTTTTGAAGTTTATAAACAGACTGATGCATATTTGTTCATAATTTTTCATTCTTTACATGTTCTTTAATATCACTATATTTATTGTAGTATCTATTGTATATATTGTATGAACGTTCTCCTTTTTTTCTGGCAATTCTATAGGTTAATTTTATAGATTAAGCTTCCCGATTCGTCAATTTTTGCGATTTGTGATTGGCTAGTTTAGTAGTTACAATTCTTAAAATAAACTTTTTATTTTTTCTATTTTTTATTACAATTTTTTAAAACTTTTTCAATTTCGCTTAGAATGGATTCATATTATTTTTCTCATTCTAATGGTATATATGAACCCATATTTTTTATGTCTGTATGAGAAAATATTTAGGTTTAATGTTTTGATTAAACCGAGGTTAAAAAAATAGATTTTTTCAACAATTACTCAACAGAATTTTAAAAGTAAGGTGTCAAATTAAAGATCTTACTATTTTTGTTCATACTGGCTATTTTCTTCTTTTATTTTGTTGCGTTTTAGTACCTTAAAACCGACTTAATTATTTTTTTAAAAAACTTAAATTACTTAAAAAATAAGAGGTCTACAAAAAAACCGATTGCATATCTGAATTCTATGAAAAAATTTACATCTACTACTTACTGAAAGAACCGGCTAGCTATCTTAAATAAAAAGCAAAAAAGTTGATACAACTTCTTTATTTCCCTTATTTGCTTTACCTTATTCCTGCGACAGACCAATCAATTCACTTGTAGAAAAACTGCACTACAAATAAGGCTTCATAATTATTTATTAATGAAACCTTTGCCTTAAAAAAATGCAAAATAAATGAAATAGCATCAGCATAAAATATTTATTGTATTTGTTTAATAAATTGCAAGGAAAAATGGAATTTATGCACAAAAAAAAACAAGAATGACAATATACATAAAAATTTTGGGGCAATCACCTAACCCAATATAACCTAACCTATAAAAAGCCATTTTAAAAATACGACGCATTGCCCCTTAAGTGGCGTTGCCACGAAAGGGACTATACCCAATTAGTTAAATTAATCTAATGGGTGTCAAAAATTCATGAACGTTTACATTAGGCCTACCTTTTATTATGATCACTAGCGGCTTCGCCCCAAGGATCTAGGGGCTTTGCCCCAATAGGTAATAAAATAAAAAGTAAAGAAAAAAATTAAGTATTTCTGGTACTGCACTTTTATGTGAAGTAGTTTCCTAAAAAAAAATTTTTATTTTTTTTTTGGGGGGGGGAATTTTCATTTTTTGGGGGGTTTGGGGTGTCCCACCCCCCAAGAAAATAGCTTAAAACCACTACAACACCAATAGGTATATACCCTTAAGAGAAGAATCCGATCGGTTCAGTGGTTACTGAGATCTTAAGGGACGGACGGACAGGCATCAAGCTACTTTGTATTGTAGACAGTGTTGTTTTGCTTGAACAAAGATACTCGAATATTTAAATACAAAGTTTAAATTGACAGAACGACTTTAATGTGCCCAAAATTACCATCAAAAGTATCCGTTATGAATGAATAGGCGAGCATACCGTAAACGTAGAAATGCTTTGCTTTTAAATATTAATCTTTATACGAACACTTTAATAAGACGTAGGTACAATTTACTTTACCTAAATTTACCTAATTTTCTTATATTTAAGAATAAAAAAGAATACTTAGAAGGTGGCATTTTTTCATTAGATATGTATTGCAAAAAGTAAAACTGAACAGTTCTATTCACAGGCTTCGGTTAAATTTACTTAAAACTCACCGCCTGTCGCCGTTATATGGCTTGGACTTCAAAATAACAGTGGTTTTTTTGCAGGAAGGGATGAGCCATTAGGCTGTTTATTATACTAGTCCCCAAAGTTTTATAATAACGTTTTCTTATTCGTTAGCTTTATAATTGTGGACTATAATTGAGTTTTGATTGATTGGTTCATTAAGTGTCGAAACGTTACAACAATTAATTCTGATCTAAAAAAGTTTTTTTTGTTTATCATCATTGGGAATTTACATCAATTTATCTGCCATTGTCTTATCCCTTACCCCTTAGATCCATGGGTTTGTTGTCTAAATGACGGATATTACTACAGAGTGTCTTAAAATTTTCGTGGGCGATAGTGACTTGCTAGTTCAAATTATGAAAAAAATATCATGGATTTTAACACTTTGGAATTAAATAACAGTTTTATGGAAGATTAAAAACAACTTTTAAATGTAAGTAGATGAGAATGAGACTGCCATATTTGCTAAGAAGAAAGGTTGTGAAAGTCCTATATCAATTAACTCAACAAGCGAAGATGATAAAAGTGCAAAAGGAACGTACTTAATTTATGGATAGAGCTACCAGCCCCCCCCCCCCCAAAAAAAAAAAGATCTTTGTTCATTAACTGATCCTATTCTATACAGTATTAAATTTTTTCTGCAGTGGAGAATCTCGCTAACCGCTGAACTGATATGGTTCTCCTTTACAGTAGAACTTCTTATAAGACCAAGGATAGTTTTTTAGTATTTTGGAGAAGGATATTTCATTCTCCACCCTTCAAATGAAAATCCCCCCCCCCCCCCAAAAAAAAAATAAAAATATTTTGTTACTTTTTCCTTTTAAAACACAAATTGAAAATAGCGGGGTTTGACTTTTTACACCCTACCCCTAGGGGCTTCCAGAGGCGTAGCCACTAGTCCTAAATAAAGTGTGTATATTTAAAGAAGACATCCCAGCCCAAGAAATCAATTCTGAAGATGATACGCCAATTGATCCAGTCAATGGTCCATTTATCTGCAAATTTTGTAAGGTAAGCTCAATTGATAATTTCATATAGGTTTACATATCTATAGAATATAGCATTAACCCTGCCTGGGTCCATTCCTGAAGTCAATACAAACGAACGTCAGTTATTTTAGTTTAAAATGAATATCTTAACACCAAAGTAATATCTGCTTTGTTGTGTAGAAAATATGTAAACTTTTTATATCTCTACTGAAAAATCAATAAAAATAGAAAGTCTCAACGATTGATTCCTTGATTGGCCTAATTGTACCACAGTGTAGGAACATTCCGGCCATAGTATTTGTTAGAACATGTTCATATTTTGGTACGATAGTGCAGTTATTTTTATATTGTATCAATATATAATAACTGCTTAGGTCCAAACACTAAGAAACAATGGCTACACAAAAAAAAACAATATAATAAAGGGGGGAGGCGAATGTGCCACTTTTTGAAACTAAAAGTTAAACGTGCATGATCTATAAAAGAGTTACAGCTCTAATATTCGGCACATCAGTTGCTTTTGAAGAGAACAATATGGAACTGTGAAGAAACGTTTTGTTTTTGCCTTTTTTCGCCAAATTAGACAGTTCTCAATCATCTGAGTTAAACTTTTTTTCTCATAAAAATTACCCTTATATTTTAATGTGACACTTGTAATATTTGATAATTATGTGTCAAGTGAAAATATAAGCGAAATTTTTATGGAAAAAAGTTTATCTCAGATGATTGATAATTGTCTATTATGGCGAGAAAAGGCAAAAAAAAATTTGGCGGGAGCGGCAGTTCCGCCGCCGTTTCTTCACAGTTCCATATTGTTCTCAACATAAGCAACTGCTGTGCCGAATTTTAAAGCTGTAACTCTTTTATGGGCTGAGATCATGCAAGTTTTACTTTTGGTTTCAAAAAGTTGCACATCCGCCTCCCCCTTTGATATTTTGTATGATAAACCATCTAGGGTAATAAAGGGAGGAGTTGGTTGCGGGTAAATTCCGTAAAGGTGTGAGTTTTAAGGCCTAAAAACAGGAGTAGAACGATAATATTCACTAAATATGTGTATTCCTTATTGAAAAGAATTATAGAGAAGAAAAAAAAATTTTGAGTTTAACAAATCGAAAAAAGCATCGACTGCTTCGCTAATGTCAAACTGACAATAATAACCAAATTTACAATTATAAAAAAAAATTATTGGAAATAGTTTCAAAAATTACAAATAATGCCAATTATTTCAAAGATATCAATTTTTTTAAACATTATTTGATTGTCCATCTATGGTAATTCTACGTACTTTATGTTAAAAATTACGTTTTGTCAGCTTTACATTAGCAAAGCATTCGGTGAAATTTTCAGGGGTTTTTTTTATCAATTTTCAGGTAGTGTTAACTTAAAAAAATATTTTTTGTCTATAGTTCATTTCAATAAGGAATACACATATTTAGTGAATATTATCGTTCTACCACTGTTTATAAACCTTAAAACTCACACCTTTACAGAATTTACCCGCAACCTACTCCTCACTTAGTCAATCAATTATCAAATTTCAGGAAGAATTTAAGAACTGGAACATATTGACAGCCCATTTTATCACTCCCCACCTTTTCAAATGTAAATTCTGTAAGCTGGCATTCAACAGAACTACAAGTCTGGAAGATCATGTCAATACTTTTCATAGTCTGGTGAGTTTTTTTTATTAATTGATAGGTGGATAGATTTATAGACAATAAGGTTTATCCAAGTATTATTGATGATTGATAGACTTTGATAGAAATATGTATAGATAGATAATTAGTTTGTCTAAATAGAACTCTGTTATTTAATGTTATTTCAATACTTTTATAGTGAATAATTTTAGACAGAAAGGGATTGATTGATCGATAAAAAGTGATTGGTTGATTGACATGTATCCTTACATAAAAAGTAACTCTAATTTTTGGTTAATAGATGTACCCCTTCATATAAAAGTAACAGGATGTCTTTGAAAGCCTCTGTGTAGAGAGAAGGATTTTGCTAATCGTCAAACTGATATAGTTTTCCTTTGTAATAAAGCTTCTTATAAGTCCAGGTAAGGAACTTTTTTGTGGAGGGTAAGCAAACTTACTTATTGATTGATTGGTAAATGGATGGATTAACTGAAAGCTAACAATTTTGATTGATCCACTAAGAGACAATGGAATATTTGATAGTTACATAGATCAATAAATAGATAGAAAGATAGAGAGCCCTCATAATGCTTATCGACCCCAACATTTGTTTGGAAAGGTAATCACTCCTTTACTTACCCCTCCCTCCTCTGGCCTCAATGGACGTCTTTGACAGTACAGACAGATTAATACTAAAATAATATTCCATTCATTCATTATTCATTTAAAATTATGCCATTTAAGGTACATATTTTACACAATCTATAAGTTGTTTTTGTTTTTTAAGTTGTTTACAAGATTTTTCAAAAAAATTTAAATTTTATAAGAACAAATTGACAGAATTCTTTCATAGTTTATGATCAAAAAGTATTTCTATCATGGAATCTTTTCATATCTTTCAATTATTGGAATTTAAAGAAAAATGCTATTTGATTTTTAAAAGATACTTGAGACCAAAGAAACATGTCATTTTCGATATTTTAACTTAAATATGTTAGACTGTTAAATCAAGTGATTTATGAATAGAAATTTGGGAGATTATTTAATGTTTTCATACTACATAAGATTTTTAAGAGAGATAAATATTTTTTTCTTGTAAGAAGTAGATATATTAATTATAAACTGATTTTATTATCGCTTAAAATGCATTGCCAGCTTACTGAAAAATAATCTTATATTAAAAATTATCTTTAAAATTGAATTGTAACTCTGCTATCTGTCAGTTAAAAAAAATTTATGGGGGTGGGTTATTTATTAGGGGTGATTTCTATTGAGATATCGGTCAAACCCTCCCACAAAATAGTTATAAACCCTCACATGATCTTTGAGAAGCTACACTGTAAATAAAAATAATTTCGTTTCAGCGGTTAGGGAGATTTTTCGTCAAAATACAGACAAACATCCTGATATTTTTATATAAAGATTAAAATTGTATTTTAGACTGAAGGAATTGATTCAACATGCTGTCAATTTTGTGGGGAATCATTTGCTAGATCATCTACCCTAGCCAGGTATAATACAATGAATATTATTAAAAGCGAAGCTTTTCTATTATTAGGATTTGTCTGTACGTTTGTATGTAAAGGATAGCTCTTATCGTTAATTTAGGCATGTTAGAATTGTTGTAGCAATTTCAAACATTGCAAGATGATTCTTGTAACAGTTAGCAATTAGAAAGTTAATATTATTGTTAATATATAATTTCTACTACTAAAAGGAAATTTGACCTACAAAAAGTGGCCTTGATGTTTTATACATTTTGATTAGCCAAAAAGAACTTGTTTTATAATTAAAAATTTGTCTAGGCATATACAGCTACCCCATGACTATGAGTGTAGAAAATGTGATAAAAAATTTCCAACTTTAGCTATCTGGAAGAAACACGAACCTGTCTGCCCTAATAAGCATATTCAGGTATTTGATATCCTAAACAATCCCTTAGGTACTGTAGTTTATGATTGTTGGTGGAAAAGTTTGGATACTTTTAAAACTTAAGGTACCAGTATGGATTACAATTTACATTATACGTGGATATTATGACAGGGGAAAATTTTTCTTCAATTTAGGTTGCTAACATGGAAATAAGTTATTGATCAATGCGTTTATCCATTAGGAGGGTAGGGGAATGGGGGATATCGTTATTTTAGCCTGCTGCGATTTATTCACTTTGTTAGAGAACATGAAAATCTGGTTTAGCATACGTATAAGTAATAAGTAATAATAAATCATCAATTGGTATTTCAGTCACTGTGTATTCAAACTTTCTCTCATAAATATAAAAATATCAAGATCCCTAATCAGTAAATTGTACTAATCGTATCATTGGATTGAATCATCTGTGAGTTTTATCTGACAGTGCATCTATGGTAATACATTTATCTCTCTATTTAGCTTGAAGTCGAGGAAGAAGAAGAAACGCCTAAAAAACGCGGCAAAGTAAAAAAGACTCCGGAACCAAAATCAATTGGAAAAGGTTGTTTTTAGCTTTTTCATAAACAGATCAATGAAAGAAATTACAGACAGTTAATAAATAGACAGAAACACAGACATACAAGTAAATAGACAAAAACACAGATAAATAGACAGAAGCATAGACAGACAGATGAATAGACAGATAGATAAATATATAGAACCACAGACAGGCAGATAAATAAACAGAAATACAAAAAGACGGATAAATAGACAGAAACATGGACAGACAGATAAATTAACAGACATAAACACAGGCAGACAGATAATTAGACAGAAAAACCACACACAGACAAACAGATAAACAGACAGTTGTATGAACAGTGCATAAACAGACAAATAAATAGACAGAAAATTAGACAGATAGGCAGAAATACGGACAGACAGATAAATATACAGAACCACAGAAAGACAGATAAATAGACAGGACCAAAGACAGACAGATAAATAGACAGAAACACAGACAGACAGATAAATATACAGAACTACAGACAGACAGATAAATATACAGAACCACATACAGACAGATATATAGACAACAACAGACGGACAGAAAAAAGGACAGACAGACAGATAAATAGACAGTAACACAGACATACAGACATGATAACTATTATTTATTTTAGGTAAAAAGAAAACGCCATATACAGCTGGGACCAGCAAAAGGGGACGCTCCAAGTTATCCTTGAATGATTCATCAACAGTTACTGACGACTTAGAGGATGAAATAGATGATGATTTGATCAGTAAAAGCACTAAACTATCTGATACCACTAGCAAGGTACAAAATTAACTCGAGGTTTGAATATGGGTCTGAGCTGATTCATAATAAGGACGTTGAAAATTAGGCCCTCGGTAAAAAGCCGTGATTATTTACAGTTAGACATCAAAGTATAAAATTGAATATTAAATGCGTTGTTATTCCCAATTGTCTGACTTCCTAATTTGCTATGCTTCTCTTTTGGATGTTGCAATCCTTATTTTACCTAAAATAGAACAAAATGTATTTTTTAATATTTAGGATGCCGGCGATGACACTGACTTAGAAAGTTTAAGCTCTGTTGATAATGATTCTAATGATGAAATCAATCTATCTGACAGAGTGAAAAACAAGAAAAAGAAATCTCCCGCCAAAAAGGAATAGATACAATTGGCAAAAATATTGTACAAAAAATTTTGTCAAAAATTTCTAAACGCTGGATAATGTTACGGTTAAAAGTTTGAAACCTAGCAAAAAGTACTGTTTTCAAGATTTTATGAATAACTTTTTCCTATGCTCTAAATAAAAATGATTGTTATTTGTAATTTACCTTATTTTGGTTCTTTTATGGCTTAGTTTTTTAATGAAAAAATTAAATTGTATCTAAAATTAAGAAGGATAAAAATACATCAAATAGTGAGGATAAACAATCTGACAATGAATTAATTGAGACAGACAATGCTGAAATTGAGAAAGATTTGTCAAAGGAATTGCTATGATCTTAGTTTTATTAGTGAAGCTACTCTCTGTGTATTCGTGTCTGTATGTCTTTCTGTCTGTCTGTAACACACTAAGAATTTAAAATAGAGAAAATACTAAACTATATTTTTGCCTTACGCTATCAAACCTTAAAAGCACCCCATAAGTTGTTTCTTTAAACTTGAAGGTTTTTAAGATTACCTGTTTATGAGACCATCCTACATACATACATCCCGCTACTTCAGAATTTAAGATACTTAGCTTTTCAAAGGGATAAGGCAATGGACAATGAATTGATATACACCCTAATGATGATAAACTAATTACTCTTCCTGAAGTGAAGATTATAAAACCTATTGGTTACAAAGTTTGGTGTCTACTTATTTGGATACAACGATAACGTGTTTATAAAATTTTGATGACCTACCAGTGTTATTTTTAGTCAAATAATCCCTCTATTTTGGGGATATTTAAAAAAAAAACTTGAAATCATAGGATTCACACCGGAAGACAAATGAAGAAGCAACTGTTGATAATTGCTCCAGACCTCCTAGTGTTGCAAGTGTTGTTTCTAGTACACCACGGCCAAGTAGCAGAGCAGGTATTGTCAATTAATCTATTTTACAGGGGTGCATCTTTTGCACAAGATTAATTTTCCTCGGATGCAATATATTGTATTGTATTTACCCCTCTAGTTTTTTCCCTAACGAGGGGGGAAAATGGAAAAATTGTGTTTAGCCGACAGATTTTTTTTATAGATATATCATATACTCCTGATCAATTAGAATCTAGTCCATAAATCACTTGGACCGTTGGTCTGTATGTAATGGTCTGGGGGAACATCAAAAGAAATGGGATTTCATTTTCTCGGCTGTTATCAGGACTAGATTGTTGATAAAATTTAGATTTCAAACTTACAGACACAATCTTTTGGTCCTTACCTATAATTGGATTTTCAACCCCTAATATTAGAATCTTTGTGCTGCTTAAATAATACCTACCTACTTATTGTACATTTTAGGTCCGTTCCTTTGCAGAATTTGCGGTCTGGAGTTTGCTAAATCTGGAATTAGAACACATGAAAAAAGACTTCATAGGTTTGTTTAATTTATCTGACCTAATTATCCATATAACAGTATTAGTATGTCTGTCTGTCTGTCTCCATAACTGTTGAACAGATATGTTTCTCCTTTACAGTGAAGCTTCTTATAGATCCAGGAAAGTTTTATTTCTGTTTTTGGAGGAGAGTTCTTCAACCCTCCTTAGAGATGCTCCTAGAAAAATATCTCAAAAGAGTAGGTATTGTCATGTCAGATTCGTAACATCAATCCATGTAGTCTGTCATATGTAGGGTTATTTATCATATCTGTATGTCCATACATTAATGTATATATCAATACTTTAGATGGAGTTGTAAGATGTGTGATAAAAGATTTGTCACAACACACAAATTGAAAGCACATGAAGATGAACACAAAAATGATAATAAAGGTAGTTTTATTCAAAAACATTATATTTATAATTCAATGATGTTTTGACAACTTTAATTTATTACCAAGAGGGTCATATTTATAAGGGGGGGGGGAAGTTTGTACAGTTATAGGAAATGAAATTCAGTACCAAATTTTTCCCTGGCCGTTTGGGCTTGTTTTTATAGTTATCAAGCTAATTCTTTTTGTAAGCGCTCTTATATGATTGGATCTACCTGTAAAACTTTAAAACTTGAATTTTGGGACTTTCCCTTAAAGGGGCTAGTGGAGCAAAAGACCCCCTATCACTAAAATTTTAAGTTCTGAGCCTATTTTCAGAGATATTGTGACGATTTTTTTAATGTAAACATTTTTAACAAAACCGAACTAAGTAGCCAATACAAATTTCATTTTGGGACTTTCCTTCTAGGGGCTAGTGGAGCAAAAGGCCCCCCAAACACTAAAATTTTAAGTTCTGAGCCTATTTTCAGAGATATTGAGATGATTTTTTTTTTATGAAAACTTTTTTCACAAAACCGAACTAAGAAGCCAATACAAATTTCATTTTGGGACTTTCCCTTAAAGGGGCTAGTGGAGCAAAAGACCCCCTAACACTAAAATTTTAAGTTCTGAGCCTATTTTCAGGGATATTAAGACGATTTTTTTTAATGAAAACACTTTTTAACAAAACTGAACTAAGTAGCCAATACAAATTTCAATTTGGGACTTTCCTTCTAGGGGCTAGTGGAGCAAAAGGCCCCCCAAACACTAAAATTTTAAGTTCTGAGCCTATTTTCAGAGATATTGAGATGATTTTTTTTATGAAAACTTTTTTCACAAAACCAAACTAAGTAGCCATTACAAATTTCATTTCGGGACTTTCCCTTAAAGGGGCTAGTGGAGCAAAAGACCCCCCAAACACTAAAATTTTAAATTCTGGGCCTATTTTCAGAGATATTAAGACGATTTTTTTAATGAAAACACTTTTTAACAAAACCGAACTAAGTAGCCAATACAAATTTCATTTTGGGACTTTTCTTCTAGGGGCTAGTGGAGCAAAAGGCCCCCCAAACACTAAAATTTTAAGTTCTGAGCCTATTTTCAAAGATATTGTGACGATTTTTTTAATGAAAACACTTTTTAACCAAACCGAACTAAGTAGCCAATACAAATTTCATTTTGGGACTTTCCTTCTAGGGGCTAGTGGAGCAAAAGGCCCCCCAAACACTAAAATTTTAAGTTCTGAGCCTATTTTCAGAGATATTGAGACGATTTTTTTTATGCAAACTTTTTTCACAAAACCAAACCAAGTACCTAGCCATTACAAATTTCATTTTGGGACTTTCCCTTAAAGGGACTAGTGGAGCAAAAGACCCCCCAAACACTAAAATTTTAAGTTCTGAGCCTATTTTTTGAGATATGAGATGATTTTTTTAATGAAAACATTTTTAACAAAACCGAATTAAGGAACCATTACAGATTTTATTTTGGGACTTTCCTTCTAGGGACTAGTGGAGCAAAAGGCCCCCCAAACACTGAAATTTTAAGTTCTGAGCCTATTTTTAGAGATATGAGATGATTTTTTTAATGAAAACATTTTTAACAAAACCGAATTAAGGAACCATTACAGATTTTTTTGGGGACTTTCCTTCTAGGGACTAGTGGAGCAAAAGGACTGAAATTTTAAGTTCTGAGCCTATTTTTAGAGATATTGAGACGATTTTTTTTAATAAAAATATTTTTAAAGAAACCAAACTAAGTAGCCATTACAAATTTCATTTTGGGACTTTCCTTCTAGGGACTAGTGGAGCAAAAGGCCCCCAAATACTAAAATTTTAAGTTCTGAGCCTATTTTTAGAGATATTGAGATGATTTTTTAAATGAAAATATTTTTAACAAAACCGAACTAAGTAGCCATTGCAAATTTTATTTTGGGACTTTCCTTCTAGGGACTAGTGGAGCAAAAGACCCCCAAACACTAAAATTTTAAGTTCTGAGCTTATTTTTAAAGATATTATGGCTGATTTTTTTAATGAAATTTTTTTTCAAATAACTGAAATAAATAATCAGAAGATAAAATTTTAGTGTTTGGGGGTCTTTTGCTCCACTAGCCCCTGGAAGGAAAGTTCCAAAATGAAATTTGTAATGGCGACTTAGTTCGGTTTTGTTAAAAATGCTTTTATTAAAAAAATCGTCTCAATATCTCTAAAAATAGGCTCAGAACTTAAAATTTTAGTGTTTGGGGGGCCTTTTGCTCCACTAGCCCATAGAAGGAAAGTCCCAAAATGAAATTTGTATTGGCTACTTAGTTCGGTTTTGTTAAAAATGTTTTCATTAAAAAAATCGTCTCAATATCTCTGAAAATAGGCTCAGAACTTAAAATTTTAGTGTTTGGGGTCTTTTGCTCAACTAGCCCCTAGAAGGAAAGTCCCAAAATGAAATTTGTAATGGCTACTTATTTCGGTTTGGTTAAAAATATTTTCATATTAAAATATCATCTCAATATCTCTGAAAATAGGCTCAGAACTTAAAATTTTAGTGTTTGGGGGTCTTTTGCTCCACTAGCCCCTAGAAGGAAAGTCCCAAAATGAAATTTGTAATGGCTACTTAGTTCGGTTTTGTTAAAAATATTTTCATTTTAAAAAATCATCTCAATATCTCTAAAAATAGGCTCAGAACTTAAAATTTTAGTGTTTGGGGGGCCTTTTGCTCCACTAGCCCCTAGAAGGAAAGTCCCAAAAATGAAATTTGTATTGGCTAATTAGTTCGGTTTTGTTAAGAAGTGTTTTCATTTAAAAAAACCGTCTTAATATCCCTGAAAATAGGCTCAGAACTTAAAATTTTAGTGTTAGGGGGTCTTTTGCTCCACTAGCCCCTTTAAGGGAAAGTCTCAAAATGAAATTTGTATTGGCTTCTTAGTTCGGTTTTGTGAAAAAAGTTTTCATAAAAAAAATCATCTCAATATCTCTGAAAATAGGCTCAGAACTTAAAATTTTAGTGTTTGGGGGGTCTTTTGCTCCACTAGTCCCTTTAAGGGAAAGTCCCAAAATGAAATTTGTAATGGCTACTTAGTTCGGTTTTGTGAAAAACGTTTGCATAAAAAAAATCGTCTCAATATCTCTGAAAATAGGCTCAGAACTTAAAATTTTAGTGTTTGGGGGGCCTTTTGCTCCACTAGCCCCTAGAAGGAAAGTCCCAAAATGAAATTTGTATTGGCCATTTAGTTCGGTTTTGTTAAAAAGTGTTTACATTAAAAAAATCGTCTCAATATCTCAGAAAATAGACTCAGAACTTAAAATTTTAGTGTTTGGGGGTCTTTTGCTCCACTAGCCCCTTTAAGGGAAAGTCCCAAAATTCAATTTTTAAAGTTTTACAGGTAGATCCAATCATATAAGAGCGCTTACAAAAAGAATTAGCTTGATAACTATAAAAACAAGCCCAAACGGCCAGGGCAAAATTTGGTACTGAATTTCATTTCCTATAACTGTACAAACTTCCCCCCCCCTTATTTATGAAAGGTCAAAAGTGGGAGGTAGGTTGTCCTAAAATTCCGTAAAATTGTGAGTTTTAAGGTTTAAAACAGTAGTAAAACGATAATATTCACTAAATATGTGTAACAATAATATTCACTAAATATGTGTATTTCTTACTGAAAAGAACAATAGACAAAAATTAGTTTTTTTAAAGTTAACATAAATTTTATTGTTCCACTACTGTTTTTAAGCCATAATATTCACACCTTTAAGGAATTTTAGCTCAACCTACCTCTCCCTTAATCATTTTTTTGCGTAATAGACTAAGTGTTGGGTTGTAGTCAAAGGATCTTATTAAGTCAAACTGTTCTTAATTATGGACCATTTCATATGTATATATTTGGTTACATTAAAGAACACTTTGACTTAATAAGAACAATTCAATCCTACCCAACATCCCAACTTTACGGTATGACGCGAAGAAATAACCCGCTTTGTTAAAGTTTGGCCTTTTATTCAATATTTTATATATTTTTTCTAGCCATCTTTTTCTGTATTAATTCCTAGATAGAGATTTCTCAATTATTTATTCTATTTACCTAAATACCTTGTCATTTAAATAGCTTTTAATTAGGGGCTATTCTATAATTCACTTGTCTTTCATTCCGTAATGCTTTGAGGAAATGTATTCTATTCGGTTGCTTTTTAAGATAGACGGGTGATTTTGTTGTGAATAAAACTTTAGATATTATGAGCATCCAGTATATATGCCCAGTAAGTGTAAAATTGCTCTTTAAATCACATTGGCCTTCCATCTAAGGATTGTTATGCTTTTACTTATGGATGTTATCATCCTTGTTATTTAGACCAAGACGAAGATTCCCCAAGTACTGCAGCTACTCCAGAGCCATCTGACGATGGACAAGGAAAGATTATGGATGAAATTTCAGAAGAACTCCCAGAAAAGGTTGCTTCTAAAAAATCGAGGAAGAAAAAGAAATCAACCAATGAGAGCTCTCCAAATAAATCCACCAATGAAAGCTCTCCAATTAAATTAGCCAATGAGATCTCTCCAAATAAATCGACCAATGAGAGCGCAGATTCTGTCATGGAAGTAGAAGAAGAAGATAGTTTGGACATTAGCAGTTTGGTGGAAGACAGAATCTGTATGAAATGTCGCCTTCCATTTCAAAAGTAAGTACTTTTAAAGATTTGACCTTTGACCGTAGCGAAATAAAATTATCAAGGAGAACAATATCTGTACCAAGTTAATGATACGGACGGGGAAAAATTAGCTAAATATTATATGCTCACAAAGAAATACAAATAGCGGATCGACAGACATGATTGGTAGAGTAGTTTTACAACGTTGAACACTTTAATCTTTTTCAATTAGTTTATGTAAAGCCTTTCAAGATTATTTTTTAATTTTCTTTTTATTAGAAAAGAGATATAGTAATTAAATACAAATTAATTTTATAGTAAAAAAAAAATAAAAGGAGGCAAGATTTTTGTAGCGATCTTGAAATTGAAGTAACTAGTACATTTAGAAATATATTTATATGGGTATTCTTACTGGCAAAATATCTTTGTTTTCTAGAATTTTCAATTAAAAAGATTATTACAAGATAACTACAAAATCCTTTCTCCCCTTTCTTAATTTTACAACTTCTGCGTATTAAATTTCATTTTAATTAGAAAAGATAAATAGGTAAGAAATTCAATAAAAAGTGTAATTTAAAATGTATAGGTAAAATTTTTAAATTATTAATAATAGCTGAAATTAATTGTTATAATCATATCAAATTACCTAGTAAAGTTAAAACTTTCAGTAAATTTATTTCCAAAATAATATTATGTAACAAAGTACAGTTAGACCTTAATAGTAGGTCCCAAGGCTCTAACAAATTCAAACAAGCAACCCAAAAATTGAAAATTTTGACTGTGCATGGTAATGATTTACCAGCTTATACCAACAACGAAATTAATTCAGAAAAAAAAATCACAAACCTATGCTTGATATTTAGCTGCCGTTGGGGGGCAACACTTATTTGGTTGACGACTTTTTATCTGCCCCCGAAATATTATTTTAGATTTATCTCTTTTGTTGGCTATACCTTATTCCTGATGCTTTACGCCTGTTTATGGGCTAAGGCATTATAACTACTTTTAACGTCTTTTGTAAATAAGTGTTTCGAACCCATAACCTCCCAGACGACGAGCGTATGCGGCTAGGTATACGTGTTGCGCTACAGTCGTGGGTAAACAAACATATCCAGCTTGATTTTGTTGCAGGTTGACCGCTGCCCTGGACCACGCGAGGCTGCCACATCCTTTTGATTGTAAACACTGCGATCTCCATTTTATGTCAGAGCCAAGATTAAGGTAGGTCTCAAACTCGACACCATATTACTTTATGGAAAAGTCATCGGATGTTTAAGGCCAATGAATGAGAGAACATGTTAATAAAACTAAGTATCAGTCTGGTTTGATGTCGAATATCCTTTTTTTCCCCTGCTTTAAATTGTTAGAATAGTTTTTACAAAGACCATTAACAAATACTATTTTAAAGTCAAACTAACAATAATCACCCGCGCTTTATCATACTAAATATCAAATCTAAATTAAAAAGTAACAGGATGTCTTGCCTTTGTGTGCGTTTGTACCTTAAGATCTCTCCAACCACTGGACTGATATGGTTCTCCTTTAAAGCTTCTCAAGGGAAATTTAAAAGTTTATAACTTTTTTAGTGAAGTGTACCTCAATCCTCCCAAGAGAAATCTCCCCAAGACAAAAATTTCATTCCCAAAATTTTTATTTTACTTTAAATTTTAATTTCATTCTGCGGATATTTAATTAGGTTCATATTTAATAGTTATTTCTTGCATCGTATTATAAACGGCTTTCCGCAGACATAGAATGTACAAATATAAGGTTAAAACTAGTTTTTTTTAGCCCCGAGGTGCCGAAGGCACCGGCTAAAAAAACTGGTTTTAATCTTATGATTGTACATTTTTATATTCGTAGAAAGCTGGATATAATACGATGCTAGACATAGTTTTTTCGTATGGATGAGAACCGGTTCCTATCCACCGGATTCGAATGAATACGAGAAAACGTTTTTCTTTTCCTAATGTCAATATATTTAACTAATTAACATTAACTATCTACCTAGATACCATATTATGATCCTACATATTGTAGACTACCATATAAAGAAATGTTGTACCTCATTTTCTATCTTTATAATTACCTACCTAAATATCTATCTATCTAGATACCATGGAATAATGCTACATAGTATAGATTACCATATAAATACATTTTATTCTGAAATGTTGTACCTTCTTGTCAATCTTTCTATTTACCTACCTTATTGTCTGTTTATCTAGATACCATGGAATAATGCTACACAGTATAGACGACCATATCAAGACCTGTTGTCCCAAGTGTGGGACCTCTTTCTCCGTGATTTTGGACTATTTGGACCACGTAGAACAGTCGCACAAACATTCTTGTGACCAGGAAATTAATCCTTTATTAAATCTTTAAATTATTCTCTGTAGAAGGAATAGGATATGTGTCTGTCTGTTTTCATTAGTATGGTTCTCCTTTACATTGAAGCTTCTAACAGGAGTTTTAATAACTATTTTGTAGGAGGAAACCTATAACCTTCCAAAAGAAATAGCTTTTTAAAAATATACCCCCACCCCCCTCTCCCCATAAAAAATATTTCTTATAGCTAAATTTTGTAGGTCTCTCCTACAACAGATTGAATTGAACTATAAAAGATTCTTTTTTTTATTTTTACAAGTCTTTGAAAAAAAAGGATTAACAAAACATTAAAATTAGTGTTCAACTGCGAGCTTTATAGACCTAATAAGTCTGGAACAACACGTGGAGCTAAAACATCCATCTGAACTGGTATGTCAACACTGTCAGTTTGTGTTCAATCAAGATGGAGAGTACCAGGTGAATAGATAGATAGATTAATAGATAGACATACAGACAGATAGATAGATAGAGATTAGAAACTCTTCTCTGAACTGGTATGTCAGCACTGCCAATTTGTATTCAATCATGATGGAGAGTACCAGGCGAATATATAGATTGATAGAAAGACAGACATACAGTTAGGTAGATAGATAAAATGTTGATTAATTAAAACCAGGTTAATAGATAGATAGATTAACAGGTTTAAAGATAGCCAGACAGACAAACATTCATATAGATAACATGTTCCAGCATTACGGGAAAGGTAAGGACACATCTTTAAACCTCTTGGGAGGGTGATGGTACCCTCTTCCAAAATAGGTATAAACCTTCCCTGAGAAGCTTCACTGTAAAGGAAAACCATAGCAGTTCTGCAGTTTGCGAGATCCTTCGCTACACACAGAGAAGAACTCTTATATATGAATTATCTGACTCGAAATTGTTGAATTTGCTTTTATTTTTACAATGATTCATTTTTCTGTTTAGGAGCATGTAACAACAAAGCACAAGAACAGCTGTTCCTACTGCAAGCTCAAGTTTATCCAGAAAGAGGAGTTGAAAGAGCACCTGAGCAAGGAGCATCTGAAGGAGCAAGAGAAAGAGAAGGAGCTAAAGGAGCTGTCTTGTCATCTCTGTGATCATGTTGCTCTTAATAAGGTTCGTTAGTAGCTATCCTTATATAAAAGTAACAGGATGTCAGTGTATCAAAGAATCTCGCTAATTTCTAAACCGATATGGTTCTCCTTTGCAGTTGAGCTTATCTAAAGTCAAGGGAAGGTTTATAGCTTTTAGGTGGAGGGTACCTCCACTCTCCTAATAGAAATCTTATCTAAACAAAATAAAACCCCATTCTAAAAAAATACCTTATCTTTTTAAAGTGGAGAGTCGGCTTTAGGATGGGCAAGCAACATGAACTTGAAAGCCACGAGATAATAAAAACTATTCCACTTTCTATCTATCTCACTTGCTAACTTTCTATCTAGGATTGGCTAGCAAATAATTAACTTGAAAGCCACGAGATAATAGAAACTATTCCACTTTCTATCTATCTATTTAGCTTGTTATCTTTCTATCTAGGATAGGCTAGCCAGACATGAACTGTGGAAAACCACGAGATAATAGTAACTATACCAGTTTCTATCTATCTCACTTGCTAATTTTCTATCTAGGATGGGCTAGCCAGATATGAACTTGAAAGCCACGAGATAATAAAAACTATTCCATTTTCTATCTATCTATTTAGCTTGTTATCTTTCTATCTAGGATGGGTTAGCAAGACACGAACTGGAAAACCATGAGATAATAGTAACTATACCAGTTTCTATCTATCTCACTTGCTAATTTTCTATCTAGGATTGGCTAGCCAGACATGAACTGGAAAGCCATGAGAAAATAGAAACTATTCCACTTTCTATCTATCTATACCACTTGCTATCTAACTTTCTGTCTAGGATGGGCTAGCAAATAATTATCTTGAAAGTCATGAGATAATAGAAACTATTCCACTTTCTATCTATCTACCCCACTTGCTATCTTTCTATCTGGGATGAGCTAGCCACACACGAACTTGAACCTTGAAAGCCATGAAAAATTTACTATTCCACTTTCTATCTATCTATCACACTATCTATCTATTCTATCTAGGGTGGGTTAGCAAGACTATTTCACTTTCTATCTAACCTACTTTCTATCTTTCTATCTAGGATGGGCTAGCCAGACACGAACTGGAAAGCCATGAGATTATAGAAATTATACTACTTTCTATCCATCTTCTATTTATACCATTTGCTATCTATCTTTTTATTCCACTGTTTATCTTTCTATCTAGATGGGTTAGCAAGACTATTCCACTTTCTATCTATCTATTTAACTTGTTATCTTTCTATCTAGGATGGGCTAGCCAGACATGAACTGTGAAAAGCTACGAGATAATAGTAACAATATCAGTTTCTATCTATCTCACTTGCTATCTATCTATCTAGCATGGATTAGCAAGACATGAACTTGAAAGCCACGAGATAATAGAAACTATTCCACTTTCTATCTATCTACCCCACTTGCTATCTTTCTATCTGGGATGAGCTAGCCACACACGAACTTGAACCTTGAAAGCCATGAAAAATTTACTATTCCACTTTCTATCTATCTATCACACTATCTATCTATTCTATCTAGGGTGGGTTAGCAAGACTATTTCACTTTCTATCTAACCTACTTTCTATCTTTTTATCTAGGATGGGCTAGCCAGACACGAACTAGAAAGCCACGAGATAATGAAAGGTCTGGACTTGAAGTGTAACAAATGCGGACAAAGATTTCCTGACAGTAACAGGTAATACCTAGTTATTTATCGCATCGTATTATAAACAGATTTCCACAGATATAAAATATTCAATAATAAGATTAAAATAATTTCTTATCTAGCCCCGATATGCCAAAGGCACGGGTTAAAAATGGTTTTATCTTATGATTGTACATTTTTATATTCGTAGAAAACTGGATATAATACGATGATATACATCATTTTTCAGTATAGCTGAGAACCGGTTCAAATCTACCGGATGTTAATCGGTTTCTAAGCGATATTGGAAATAAAGTTTATTTCACAGCCGCTGATTTTATTGACTGCTTACCGAATTTGTGATTGATACAAGCAGTAAAAATTCAGACTAATTTATCTTTATTGTTGTTTCCTTATGAACTCAGAAAGATATATCGATGGATAGATAGAAAGATATATAACGGAGTAGATAGAAAGATAGTTAATACTTGGTAACAATGATTTGTCGAGAAAAAGTTTTTAAATTTAATATATCTTCTTTACTCCCGTTTTTCATCCTTTAAACTTGGATTTTATTTCAAAACTTTTTATCCAAAGGATGAATACTTGAAACAATTTATGAAACGTTATTGTTAGAGTCGTTCCATTATTTTCAAAATGTTATTTTTTTTTCTAAGAAACCTAAAAATTAGTTGTCATCCTTATAAAAATAAAATGTCTCTGAGCTTTGATGAAGGATGGTATATAAATAATCTTACAAAGTTTCAAAATAAAAAAATATCTTTTGTTTTCTTTAAAAAAATCACTTACTCTTAAAGGGCCTATCGAGCACTAAACCACCTTCCCTTATTTTAAAATGAATTTAAAGGAAGGGTTTATTACTTTTTCTTATTCCTTATTCCTTCGGGGGATGGGAATATTATAACCCTATGGGGCTACCCACCAGTACCCAATATTATATAATCTAACCTAACTAAAGTACCAAACAAACTAATAACTAACCCTTTTTTTTCAAAATAAGGGGGAGGAGTAATGGTCTTGACTAGGAACTTTGAAGGAAATCTAAACACAAAAAATATGACAAAAATATGTTTGAAGTATTGGACCCAAGTAAACTTGATCAAGAAACTAGACACTGGAAAAAATGTGTTTGTACTTTCCCGCTAATTGTTTTAAATATTGGGTAGCTATGTATAAAAAATATAGAGACATACATCATAACTATTTTTCTATTTTTGCAATAACTCTGCTTAATGTATACCTACCTATACTTGCGTAAAAATCTGATAAATTTTGAGTTCAAATGTGAGAAGACTTAAAAGTTTTAGAATTTTCAATTGAATGATGAATTCTGATATTTTAAAGTTTGTTTGTAAAGTTATCCATCTATCAACTTAATCTTTGATATTGTTAGAAATACGGATTTTTCAACCCTTGTTCTTTTTTTCAACTTTTTTATCAATTGGTAGAATTGACTCGCTTCTGGCCTCTAGGGGAGGGCGGGGGAGTTAAAGAAAATAGCTTAAACCTGCCCCAAGGCTTTGGGTACTTTTATTGAATTGTGATTGATTGGTTCTAAACTAGTTGTGTTTGAATTTTTCAACCAATGATTTTGATTTACAGAAAGCATAATTATGTTTATCATCATTGGGGATGTACATTGAATTATCTTCCATTGTCTTATCCCTTAAGATCCCTCCAATTTTAGGTTTCGAGACCATTTCCGGGTACCACACGATCACCCGTGCTTGGACTGTGACAATAGCTTTACTAGTTCTGCCACTCTAGCTGCCCATGGAGCTTTAGCTCATCACAGGTATATCTATCTGTTCATCTATCTATCTATGTACTTAGTCTATCTATTTATTGTCTATCTATTAAATAACTGTTTGAACTGTGACAATAGCTTTACTAGTTCTGCCACTTTAGCTGCACATGGAGCTTTAGCTCATCACAGGTATATCTATCTATTTATGTATTTTTCATCTATCCATCTATGTATCTGATCATCTATCTATTATATAACTGTTTGGACTGTGACAATAGTTTTACTAGTTCTGCGACTTTAGCTGCACATGGAGCTTTAGCTCATCACAGGTATATTTATCTGTTCATCTATCTATCTATGTATTTAGTCTATCTATTTATTGTCTATCTATTATATAACTGTTTGAACTGTGATAATAGTTTTACTAGTTCTGCGACTTTAGCTGCACATGGAGCTTTAGCTCATCACAGGTATATTTATCTTGTTCATCTATCTATCCATGTAATTTTCATCTATCCATCTATGTATCCGGCCATCTATCTATCTATTATATAACTGTTTAATCTGTGACAATAGTTTTACTAGTTCTGCCACTCTAGCTGCACATGGAGCTTTAGCTCATCACAGGTATATCTATCTATTCATATATTTATTCTATCTATCTATGTATCTGGCCATCTATCTATCTATTATATCACTGTTTTAGCTGTGATAATAATTTTATCATCACAGGTATATCTATCTATCTATCAATGTATCAGTCCATCTAACTATATATTGTCTATCTTTCATTTTGGCTACATCCTTTGAGTGGGGATCTAGTCTATCTATATCTATTATGTACATAGGTATATTTTAAGGACCGAGAAGTTAATTTGTGACCAGTGCAAAGAGAAGTTTAAAGCTTCTGATGCCAGTGAGTTTCTGACTCATATTGACCTTCCACATGCTTATCAGTGCCAGGAAAGTTTTTATGGATAATAAATTTATCTATCTATTTGTCCTTTAGAATTAACCTTTACTTTATAAATTAAAAAGGACATTTTTTTGCGTTTAATCAAATGTGCTTATCAAGTCAAGCTGTTCTTAATTATGACCAAATGAAATGCATTTATATGAAATGGTCATAATTAAGAACAGATTGACATAATAATCGCATTTGACTAAATGGTAACACACAACTTTAGGGAAAATACACGTAAAAAAAATATCTCTTTCTATTTTATTTAGGTACATTTTAAGGTATAACTAATATTTTTCTGTGTAAGATAGAATACTTTTACAACATTTTCTAAGTCATTGATTTATCAATAAATCCATGAAATGAAATCTACAGAACTGCGATTTGGTATTTGTGCGGAACTCTAAGCTGCGTGAACACCAGTCAGACAAGCACACAAATACAACTACTACCACCAGCTCAAATACTAAACAGAGTAGCTCAACACCTAGCAAACAAGACAGCAAGTACACCTGCAAGCTTTGCGGACAGGTAATATTATTAAGTAGATGTGCACTTGAAGCGACCAAAAATAAATTCTTTATCCTTACCATCATTGATTGATTTAATAGATTATTTGTTCACTTTCATTTTTATTAGGTATTTTTTATAGCAAAATATTTTTTAAAAATTCTTCTTCGTCATTTGTATGCCTCTTTGGACCTCCAAAACAGTGGCCTTCAAATGTTTGTCTGTCTGTTCCCCCCAGGGGGGGAGGGGGAGTGTTTAAAAAATTTTAAATTTGGAGAAAAAAAGAGGATAACGTCATTATTATTAGTAGGGCAAGCTATTTTATGGTCAGTTTGTACGTCCAAGTAAGAGTAGTAAAATAGTAGTAAAAGAGGAGGTATCAAAATATAATTTATTAAACATTTTTTACATAGGTTTGTACGAAGAACAACGACCCAAAGTTATCAAAAGAAGCATTTACCAAGCATCAGGCTTTGCCCCACAAGTATCCTTGTAAATTATGTCATTTTAGGTAATTTTTTCATACATTATTTTAGTTTTATTAAATTGATTATTTCCAATGGAAGTAAAACGGTTTTGTATAGGGCAGAACGTACTGTGTGGTTATATAAATCATGTCCACAAAAGAGGAAATTAAATTAAGCGCACCTCTTCTTTAAATCACACATTATAAAGTATAAATTGTTCGTTTTAAGCATTGCACATTTTTACGTTATAATAGGTATGGAATATCTTAATGAAATTTAATTTGTTTTATTTCTAAACGGCCCCGCAATCGAATCATTCTTTTAGATATAAATTGTAAATTTTTTCCCCTAGACTGTTATTCATATGTAGCTGACTTTATGCCATTTTCCATAATTTAGATTCCCAAACAAGCCTAAGCTAGAGGTGCATCTGCAAGAGCATAGAAGCGGCGGCGCAGCAAAAGGATTGGCGGCTGATTTGGGGCTGGATAAATTTGCAGAGAAGGGCGGAGATTGTACACAATGTGGACTTCACATTCAGGATCCTAAGGTGAGACAGACAGACAGATGGACAGTTAGACTGATACATTAACTCAGGTTTTTTTTATATTGAGTTTGATGGAAATTCTTTCTTACCTGTTATTTTCAACACGATTTCATGACCCTTAAATTACTAATTTTTTTTAAAATTTAATTTATGTTATTTCTTCGCCGGTCATTACAGAAAAACAGATTGACAGACGAACAAGAGACAGACCACCTACAAACGAATGCATGTATTGAATATTGAAAAATTATGAATTTAGGAAAATTGTACAAATAGTGTTGATTGTTTGGTATTTTTTTTATTACCTAAATGACCATACATTTAGGCTTTTAAAGACCACAAGCTGCAACTGCACACTGTAGCCTGTCTTGACCCGCGGTGTGCCCGCAAGTTTATCGCCACCGCTGGGTTGGAGCGGCATCTGCAACGCCGCCACCCCGACTATGCAACTGCTAAGTTTGTGCAGGGCAAGTGGCAGTATGTCTGCAAGCTCTGTGAAGCGGTGAGTGTTTTTTTTTGAGCGGAGATCAGCCATTGAAGTGCTAGATTCCCCCCCCCCCCTTATTTTCCCCTGCGGGGCCACATTATATTCAATATAAACTAACCTAATCTGACCTAAGTTAAAAAAGACAAGTACACGAAAAACTATCACCCTATGTTATTTTCAATTTTTTTCAAAATAGGGAGAGGGGGGGGAATTCTGTGCTTGCTAGAAATATTGAGGACAACATTTTTGTCAGAATTTTGAACAAATAGGCAGGGGCGTCCAAGCTTTTTTTTTGGGGGGGGGTAAAAATTTTTTAAGGGGGGGGGGTAATTCGGTTTTGGGGGGGTAAAATGACGCGCGAATCGCTCCGCGAATTTTTTTTACCCCCCCCCAAAATTTTTACCCCGGGGGTAAAATTTGCTTGGGGGGGTAATTACCCCCCCTGAAATCTGTTGGCATGGGTAAAATTTATTTACCCCCCCCCCCCCCAAAATTTACCCCCGGGGTAAAATTTTTGGGGGGGTAATTTAAAGGGGGGGGCGAAAGTGACACTTTTTGAAACCAAAACTAATGGGTAATGGGGGGGGGGGGATTTACCCCCCCAAAATTATTTTTTGGGGGGGGGGGTAAATACTTCCTCCTAAATGGTTAAGGGTGCCTACGGCACCCCCAGGGTAGGGGTAAATTTTAAATGGGGGGGGGGGGTAATCGCCCCATTACCCCCCCCCCTTGGACGTCTATGCAAATAGGATTGTTCAAAATGCTGGGAGGATTTGTCGTTAAAGGCCCTTCCAAAGTTAAAATAACAATAATTTCCACATAATAAAAATCATATCGAATTAAAATCTTTTCGCATCTATTTACCTAGCTATGTATAAATCTACTTTTTCAATCTTTAATTTAATTTTTCTTTCTATCTATCATAATCTATCTATCTTAAATTTTTCTTTCTAACTATCTAGGCATTTAATAAGCTAGCAGTACAGAAACTTCACTCTAAAGAGCCCCACCCGCATAAATGTCATCTCTGTGATCACCAATACCTGGATGTGACGGGGCTTCTGGGACATTTGAGGTCAAGACATAATGTTGACAGGCTGCCGAGAGAGGGCTTTAGATGTCATCATTGCTCCAAAAGGTATGTGGATATATAGTTATAGATTATTGGTTGAAAAGTTTAGAAACTGCTAGTTTAAACCTACAAATGATAATTTAATGAAAGTACCCAAAGTTTTTAAGCCAGCGACTGAGAGAAACTGTTTAGAAAACTGATATTTGTTATTTACAATACAATGTCACACGCCACCCTCAGATTTTAAAGACAGCCAGACAATATATTAAAATTCATTTGCAAATATGTAGATATATCTGCATATATCATATGTTGTATGTACGTACAATATATGTATCAATAAAGTTAAATAATAGAGGGAGTTAAATAGCTATACCCCCATCGTTAAAAGCAACCTCGTTGGTTCTAAGATTTGTCAGCTGACACTTTTAAAAATCCTAGTTTTTACAGGTTTTTTACATCGGCATTAATATGACGTTTTTTGGTATTTGCACTTCCCCCTGCATATTTAATGCATATACTTCAAAATTACTTAATTTAATTAAATATTATTATCATAATAAAAAAAATTCGGGGCCTTCTCAACTTCATAAGTTTAGGCTTGTAAAATTCAGTGAGATACCTTAAGACAATTTTTTTGCAATTTTCGGCTCCTAGAAAGAGGGAGGTAGTTGTTTGGTGTATACATCTACATATACTTATATTATTTATGTATCTATCTATTATTACTGCAACAAAGCTATCTGTAATATGATAAATGTTATGGCGTAGAAATATACAAATATTTATATATACAATCATACAGTACATTGTATATACATCAGGGAGGGAGGAAACATTGCACTGGATAGTATAAACTTCAACTTATTATTTAGCCCTAAAAGTTTGGGTACTTTTATTGAATTCTGAATGGTTGGTTTCAATCTTGTTCGGTCCAAAATACGGTATTTAGAATTTTACTTTTTAATAACAATATTTAAGATTAGAAATATTTTACTAAGACTTGTTGATTGGTTTATCTTGTACAAAACTATTTTATATTTCAATAGCTTTTTAAAATTCCACTCTATTGGATATAATTTATGCCCTATACCTTAACTATAGAAATAGTTATGTATGGAGGGTGTGTGGATAGTATATTTATAGTATTGCAGTTTATGCAAATATGTAAGATTTCTTACAATATATCTTTTATTCAATATATCTATCTACATAAACCAGCGGCTACGGCCCCCTCTTGCCTCCTTGGGGCACCTGAGGGAGAAAAAGTATAAGTTAAATATTTTTAGCTGGGGCGATTTCTCTTATGAGGGCAGGGTGGAGGTACCTTTTGCATAAAAAAAGCTTAACTGTAAATGAGAACCATCGTTTCAGCGGTTTGCAAGATTCTAAGCTACAGATTCACCCCCCCCCCTTTTTTAATTAAAATTTTAGAGAGTAAAAGTAAAAATAAATTGAGACGATAATATTTTCTATATTCTTTTTATAGGGTGGAAATACCCTCCCCCGAAATAGTTGAAAACCTTTCCTGGGCCTATTTGTAAGCATCACTCTAAAGGAGAACCATATCGGTTTATCGGGTACCGAGATCCTTCGCTACAGACAAAAGCCTGCTACTTTATGTAATAGGATAGCACATTTTGGTATTTCTTAATTAGATTAAAGTTTTACAGAAACTATACTTAATAAGAATTCTATAACACGAATCCTGATGGTGATAACACTATTAAGAAATCTAAAATCTTGAACGAAGAAGCAGCTAGGATTTTAATATCAAAGATTTGTTTATCTTATATTTTTTTTAATGTGAATTTATTTAGGTTTTCTGAAATGAAAGATATGAGACGGCATGTAAAACAAATTCATAGGTAATAAAAAGATATATGTATAATTTTTGTATGATCTTATATAATATTTATATGATGTTACTGAAAATTTGTTAATAGTTAGAAGTCAACTTATAAAACAAAATATGCATCTTTTTTAATGTTATTTAATGGAAACTTTTTAATTTTTTTGCTAAATTAGATATCCTCTTACTCCTAAGACAAAGCCTATATATACACCCTGTACGCCTATACGCAAGTGTCAACCCCCCCCCCCCCCCCCACTTCTATGTAAATATTCTAAAGTGCGTCTAATATAAAACCTACTTGGTCTGTCAGTCCGTCGGTCTTAAGACAATATATTGGTTTCGTGATTTTTATCAATGATAATATCTTTTATTCAAATATCCTCTTTTTCTTTCTCACAATTTTTTATGGTCACTGAATATTTGACTGATAATTCATGTCTGTTATTACATGATTTTTTTGTACTTTGCTAATTATAGATGTTGTCATCCTTGTTTTTATTTACCATTTAACTTTTTTTTAGAATATGAAAAAGTCGATACCCTCCCATTTTCAATTTTTGTTTTAAAAAGAAAAAGTTTAAAAATATTTTTTGGGGGGTTCATTTTTTATTTGGAGGGTGGAGATACCCTCTCCCAAAATAGTTAAAAACCTTCCCTAGACCTATAATAAGCTTCACTGTAAAGGGTAACCATATCGGTTCAGTGGTTAGCGGGATTCTGCGATACAGACAAAAAAAAAGCTCATTACTTTATATAATAGGATTTGAGCAACTCCCCTCTTCCCCTTACTTTTAAAATAAACGCTCGGCGGGGTGCCTCAACACTGCGGGGCGCCCCATCACTGCGGGGCTACCAAGTATCCACTGTAACCTAACCTTACCTGACCCAAGATATTTTTTTAAACCCGGGAAACTAAAACTTTCCCCTCTTTGTTTTTCATTTATTTCAAAGTAAAGAGAGTAATTTGGGGGGGGGGGGGGTTGCTCGACTAAGCACATTAAGGTAAACTGCCCATTAATCTGTTTATTTAGTTATGCCTGTAACAAGTGTGGCAAGGCATTTGTAGAAAAAGAAGATATTATTCAACACTGTGTAGAAGATCACAAGGCTAGTGTGTGTGTTCATATTTTTAAAATTACTTTCAACCTTTATTATATATAACTAAATATAGTTTAGGCAAGGCTCTCTTCATAAAATTGATCATCTAAGGACCTTAAGGTATCATTCATTTGAAATTATTGTTGAAATTGATTTTTTGGTAATGATTATAGAGTTACTACGCTTCCTGAACTTAACCGTATTGTTACAAGAATCATTTTATCATTAGTATAAACATAACACTATTCCGAAGGCAACGCCTCCATCCCAAGCAGAGGGAATGATAAGAGAGGAGGGGTCGCTTGCCCAGGACCTAGCCAGATGGCAGGTGGCCCACAGGGTACAGGCTAATGTCCAGTTTCTGGCTAAATCCAGGTATGTTTTATGCAGGTGGCCCACAGGGTACAGGCTAATGTCCAGTTTCTGCCCAAATCCAGGTATTTTGTAGGCAGGTCGCCCACAGGGTACAGGCTATTGTCCAGTTTCTGGCCAAATCCAGGTATGTTGTAGGCAGGTGGCCCACAGGGTACAGGCTAATGTCCAGTTTCTGGCTAAATCCAGGTATGTTGTAGGCAGGTGGCCCACAGAGGGTACAGGCTAATGTCAAGTTTCTGGCCGAATTCAGGTATGTTCAGGTATTCAGTCAGGAGGACAGATATTTGGACATTGCTAGTTTGTACAACCCAATCAAGATTTAGGAAAATCCCTCAAAGTTGATTAGCAAACGAATGAGACAACTTAATAATCTCTTATTTAGGCGGTTTAGTTTTTGTCTTATCTATATATCTATATATACAGCGATATCTTACTAGATAATAATCTTTCTATTTAGGCATGTTAAAGACCATCTATCTAAAGTGATGTCAGGACGTGCAGATAGCTTCAGACATAAAATGTTCCAAGATCCAAAAATCAGAGAACACACTATTAAGTAAGTCAACATTTTTGGTAGCTATTCTACTCCTATAATTGTTACTTCCGTCGGTCTGTCCTTCTCTCAGTAAAGTGTTTATCGGCAGTTACTCGACAGTAGGTCTTTTCTTAAGATTTGTAATAGAGCATCAAATCTATGACTCACTTTGTCCGCTCATCGGTCTCTCCATCAATTTATGACGCTACATGTGTAATAGAAAAATAGGACCTACACAGTTTTTACTATATAAAATAAGCTTCCTAACTTCTAGTGAAGATTCCTAGGAAAAGAAATTTACTCTACAATTTCGAATCATCTTATTTGTTTGCCTCGTTTCTTGTGGATTTCGCTATTAATATAGAAAGTTTAAATTTTTATATATGTAGATTATTTTGAGGGGGAATTTTATGTTAAGTTGATAACACTAACATCACATGACTGAATAAAATTAATTCTGTTTAGTTCTGAGGATTCAGAATTACACAAGAGTTCGAATCCCTACTTTCTAAATCTTCCCTTGGAGTGTGACAGAGAAGTTGTGGAGTCTATGATTCAGGTATATCTATCTATTCATAAGTTATCTATCCATCAAATTATTTATATATCTAGCGATCTGATTATCTATGTTAGATCTTTTCCATTATCTTTCTTAAAATTTTTACAAGGAAGGTTTGATAAAATATATCTATCTGAATATTTATCTTCTTCTACCTAATCTAATTAATCCATCTATCTATATATGTATATTATATTAATTTTTCTATCTGATCTATGTATAATTGAAAACAGCAAAGTAATACATTCATACTTACAGGGCGACCACTGCATACTATATATACTATTTATACTATATAGGATGAATTTGGATACTATATCATACTATATGACGAAAATTTACTATATATACTATATATTATTACCTTTACTTGACCAAAGTTTACTATATATACAATATAATATTTCATTTATATAACAAAAAACGAATATTGTCAGTTTTGTGACAACGCGTCTTAAGGAGCGTTTTTTTTTAATTTTCACAGTAGGTTTTCTCCTATTTCTGGCCCCTACTGGCCGCGGGGGGCTCAAAAGATACTGTGATATGATAAAAATGCATAAAGCTCTACAGTAAAAAAGAGATGAAGAAAATCCTCTAAGATATATTTTTGTTTGTGATTATGATTTAAGTATCAGTTATTTTTAATAGAATTAACTTAAGGGTGATGGGGAAGTTTTACCACTTTCGCTTACTCCGTGATTATCAGGCTAGGTATTAATGTGAGACTATAGGGTATTTGGGATAAAAATTTACTTTTGGGTAGTAGTTCACTTATATTTAATAATTTTTTGGATAAGTTTCCAGGTTCAGGTGCTGCAGGCTAAAAGGTGGTTTCTGAACAGGTAAATAAAATTGTAAAATTTAGAGATCAACTTAGCAAACAAAATATGCATCTCTCAGGATGTTAGTAACATATCTGAAGAAAAAAATTAAAATTGGCCTCCAAGTTCTGGTCCTGCAGGCCACCAGGTTCACTCTGGACTGGTAAAATTCAGATTTTTTGTTTGAAGAGTTAGAGGTCAACCTATCAAACAGAATATGCATCTTTTTGGATGTTATTAACATATCATATAGCCCCCAGGGTCAAGCCCTGCAGGCCTCCAGGTCCACTCTGGACAGGTGAAAAAATCAAATTCCTTATTTTAAGAGTTAGAGTTCAACTTAAAAAACAGAATATGTATTTTTTGGATCTAATTAACATATCTGAAGAAAATATATAAATCGGCCTCCAAGTTCAGGTCCTGCAGGCCTTTAGACCACTCTGAACAGGTAAACAATCAAATTTCTTATATGAAAGTTAGAGGTCTATTTATATAACAGAATATGCATTTATTTGGATAATCTTAACATATTGGGATCCAAGTTCAGGTTCATTCAGGACAGGTAAAAGACTCTTATTTGAAGAGTTCAAGTTTAGGCCTCCAGGTTTTCTCTGGACAGAGTCTACATGGAAGCCTGCAGCACCTGGACCTGGAGGTCAATTGTATTTTTTCTTCAGATATGTAATGCTTATGGTGTTTTATAAACTAACCTCTAACTACATAAATAAGAAAGGGGGGAGCCAGATGTGCCACTTTTTGGAACCAAAAGTTAAACGCACATGATCTCAGCCCATAAAAGAATTACAGCTCTAAAATTTGGCATAGCATTTTCTTTTGTTGAGAACAATATGGAACTGTGAAGAAACGGCGGTGGAACCGCCGCTCCCGCCGTTTTTTGCTGAAATTTTTTTTTGCTTTTTCTCAACATAATACCTAGACAATTTTTAATCATCTGATATACACTTATAAGATTTACACTTTTATAGTATTGACATGTTTCAAATATTACAAGTGTCACTTGAAAATATAAGGCAAATTTTTATGAGAAAAAAAGTTTATCTCAAGGATTGAGAACTGTCTAATTTGGCGAAAAAAGGCAAAAAAAATCGGCGGTTTTCGGCGGTAGCGGCGATTCCACCGCCGTTTCTTTACAGTTCCATATTGTTCTCCCCAAAAGTAACTGCTGTGCCAAATTTTAGAGCTTTAACTCATTTATGGGCTCAGTTCATGTGCGTTTACTTTTAATTTCAAAAAGTGGCACATCCGCCTCCCCCTTTTTGATTTTTACCTGTCCAGAGTACACCTGGAGGCCTGCAGCATCAAAACCTGGAGGTCGATTGTCATTTTTTCTTTAAACATATAAATAGCATCTATAAAGATGCTTATGACGTTTAATAAACCTCTAACTCCTTGAATTTAAATTTTTTATTTCATTTGTGTCCAGAGTCTACCTGGTGGCCTGCAGCTCCTGAACCTGAAGGCTAATTTTATTTTTTCCTTTAAATATATAAAGAACATCCAAATATAAGCTCATTTTGTTTAACAAATATACCATTAACTGTTCAACTAAGGGAAGTTTTATTTTTACCTGTCCAGAGTCTGCAGGACCAGAACTTACCTAATGGTCGATTAAAAATTTTTTCTTCAGTTATGTTAATAACATCCAAAAAGATGCATATTCTTTTTTATTAGATGACCTCTAATTCTTCAAATAAGAAATTTGAATTTTCTACCTGTCCAGAGTGGACATGGAGGCCTACAGGACCAGAACTTGGAATCCTATTTTAATTTTTTCTTCATTTATGTTAATAACATCCAAAAATGCATATTTTGTTTTATAAGTTGATCTCTAACTCTTCAAACAGAAATTTAAATTTTTTTTACTTGTCCAGATAGCCTGCGGCACCTGAACCTGAGACCTATCCAAAAATGAAAAAATGATTAAATATATGTGAAATACTAACCAAAAGTAAACTTTTATCCTAAATAACCTATAGTCTTACATTGATACCTTGCCTTATAATCACAGAGTAAGCCCCTTATATGTGAAATTGCTTTGATAAAAGCTGATGTATATACTATGTCTTACTAAATAATTCAAAGTCTGATACTATATCATACTATATGAGTTTTAAAAAATATACTATATATACTATATGGATTTTAAAAATATACTATAAAAATACTATATTTTTTTTGTTTTGGAGTGGTCGCCCTGTACTTAGGTTATTTTATCTTTGTATCGTATCTATACAGCTGATTATCTATCCTATCTATTTAATAATCTATCTATCTTTCCAGGCATTGAATAGTAGTAAAGTGCGACCATATGAGCCCCCTGGATTGGAAAATATTTTTATCTTTGCTTATTTAATCTCTCTATCATAACTTATTATCTATTTATCTAGAGCTGGATCTTTAAATCATTTCAATGGTGCGCCAAATCGGGGTGCGCCGAATTTCAGCCAATCACAGCGCGGCATATCGTAAAATGCTGTGCTCTTATTGGTGGAAAGTTGGCGCACCATTGAAATGATTTAAAGATCCAGATTAGGCTTTTTTAATATATTTATCCTTTCTTTATAACTGATTATCTATCCTATCTGTCTAATTATCTACTATCTGTCTAGGCATTAAACAGTAGTAAAGTACGGCCATGTTAGCCACCCAGATGGGAATATATTTTTACTAAGCTCATTTTACCTATCTATCCTTTCTCTACATCTCATTATTTATCCTATCTATCTAATTATCTACTTTCTATCTAGGCATTAAACAGTAGTAAAGTGCGACCATGTGAGCCCCCTGGGTGGGAATATATTTTTACTGTTCTAATTCCTGAATTATGGATTTTCTATCTCTGCTTTTTTAAGGTAATATCATAAGGAAAAAGGATAAGAGGATGAATACTCACCCCTTTTTCATGGTAAAATACTACTTCCCCATCCCTAAATTTAGAAGCAGACGAAAATCAAAAACCGCCCAGGGCTTTTTGTAAGTCAATCATAAATAATAATGTGAATAAAAAGAAAAGCGATATTTAGCAAACAGCCGTGGGCGGTCAGAATCAGCTGAATGTTCATTATGAAAAAAATTTCCCCCTTTTTAGAAATAGAAGGATTCATCTTTCATGAACAAATTTTTTAAAATAAAAATGTAATTTTTAATTAAAACATTAAAACGAAAATATCTAATCTAATATTCTTGCCCTAAATATGAAAATAGTAAAAAGTAAAAAAATATTTTTTAAAATAATTTTTAATCCTCCCATTTGAAAAGTAGTGGAATAGTCATAAATTTTAGCGCGGCAACAGCGCTAAGTAGGCCTCTAGGCCCACTGCCTATTTTCGTCTTCTAGTTGCTTCGATTCCTCTCTTTTATTTTTTTCTCTATGGGTAATATATAGTTTTCCTAAAAATGAGGAAAGGTTATATTGGCGTTTTTTAGATCTATCGAAGAAAACTATTTTAATATTTTAAAATTATTTTATTAAGAAATAAAAGATTAAAATCATTTAAACTGATAATCACTTTGGTTGCATCCTGGATAAGTGACCTGAATTCTGGAGAACTATTTTGAACGGAAAACGTTTTCTAACCCACTTCCTTATGAATACTTCCAATGCAATGGCGTGCAAAATTTCAATTTTAAGGAAAATGTTGAAACTACTTCACTATTATTATTTTACTCTTAGTTTATCCCAACAAATTAATAATTTCTGCAATTTTATGTTGGATTCAGTTGCTGAACCATTGTTCCTGGGTTCCATTTATACAACTCAAATTTTAGATTTAAAAATTGTCAAATAAATATTATTAATTTAGAAATACAAGAGAGCTGATGCTGAATTAAAGTACAGAGCTAGAACAGATGCTAAATTTGTCGAGTAAGTTGGAATATATAGTAAACATATCTTTCAATGTTTATTTATAGCTGACTTATATGGATGAAATTAAGATAAATAATGCTTTTGTGTACCAAAATGTTTACCTACACTTTGAAAGTTAATAACGTGGTATGATTGTTGTGTTCCTATTGGTTCAATTACGAGACTAATCATCTAGACTTTATTTCTGTTTATCTATTATCTTTTTGAACAAACAGAAAAGCATTTAAATCTCAAACTCATCCAGATCCTGCTTATATAATAGCAAAAAGATTAAAACATTAAACAACAAATACTATACTACAATTTGGTCCCAGCCCTATTCGCACCATTACTCATAACTGTCCCTTAAAAAATGTATTCTTGTTTGTTAAGGCCAGAATGGATGGATCTAGACAAAACTATCCGTAAATATAAGCAGCTGCATGGATTCAAAATAGATGATGAGGATATTGTATTTGTTGATCATGTGGATAAGATTAAACCAACTGCTGCTACAATAAACACAACTGATAATGAAAATATAAATTTTGCTTTACTCAAAGGAATGTATATTAATAAAAAAATATTATTATACCATTGCTTTTTTTAGTTGAAGTGGTTTGCTAATTTTCTGGATTCTTTTATTGTTAACGCTAAATAATTGGAGTTATGAATTTCTATAATTCTGATCAATGAAAAAAAGAACAGAAAACAATATACAATTATTTGATTTTTGTACGATGTGAATTATTTGAAAATTTAAATGTACAAGTAAATAACCAATTTTAATAAAGTAAACTTTTGAATTTTAAGTGTATTAAATATACATTCTTTCCTAGACCAACAAAATTTAGATCCAAGAAGGCGCAAGGACTCAGGAGCCAATTCAGCCAGTAAAACTTCATTAAACATAGCACAATCTGTTGAACAAGTTGAGACCAGGGATCCAAGAAGAGCCTCAGCTCTGAATAATACTCAAGAATCCAAGAATTCATTAGCTACTGCTGTAGCTGATGTTTCAGATAAATCAAGAGAAACTGTAGGAGTAACAACTGAATCACAAGCCTCTAAAAAAGTGGTAGAATCCAGTGATTTGGTTGTGCCTAGGGACCCAAGGCGTAAAAATGAACACAATGATGCTTTTAAACCACTAGTTACCATTGAGAAATCTGATACAAATTATGTTAAAGAGTTGGAGGAACCTAGAAAGGCTGCTGAACCTGAGATTCAAACTAATCTTATTGAAAAAGACCTTTCTAGTGATCTCAGTCACTCTGAAGATACTAACATAGAAGAACCATATGAACCAAGTGATCCAATTGTAGCAGTTGAAGTAAGAGATCCTAGAAAAAGAAATCGCTCAGGTGAAGATCACCCTAAGCTAGAAGAGAAGAAAAATCAAGCAATTGGAGACAAATTCAATGAGAATCAATTGCAATTGGAAGAATCTGAGGGCCCCAGAAAAACTTTAAATCAGACATCAGATCCTAAACCAAAAAAGTCTCATCGTAAATCAACAGATAGCAAGAAAGACACTTTGGATGAAACTAGGAGAGCTATTGAGGAAATGATGAAGGGAAACTTTGTGCCAGATGTTCCTCTAGATGCTGAGACAACAACAGTTGCCAATGAGAATACAGACTTACCTTCAGTTGAAGAAGAGAAGAGACAAGATGATAGATATGAACTCACTTCTGAAGGGAACAATTTGAGTAATGCTCCTACAATTCCTAAAATCCCTGATATTAGTGCAATAACAGCTCAGTTAGAATCACAAGTTAGTGATCCAAATTCCTTCTGGGATTCTATCAAACAAGCAAAACAAAATATAGAAGAACTCTCTAAGCAAGATGATGATAAAAACAGTAATGTTGGTGGTGAAGTTCAGAAAGAACAAAAATCCGGCAGATGGTCTTCTAACAGTCGCAGTAGAAGCAGCTCTAGAAATCGCAACAAAAGGATGCGAAGTAGATCCCGCAGCTCAAGCAGAAAGCGTAGCAGACGAAGCAGAAGCCGGGATAAGAAAAGAAGTTACAGCAGAGAAAGGAGAGGTAAAAGGAGCAGAAGTAGAGATAATTATAGCAGAAGAGACAGGCGCAGTGATTCAAGAAGTAGGCGAAGAGACAGAAGTAGGTCTAGAGACAGACATCAACGCCGTAGCAGATCAAGAAGTTCTAGGCGTCAAAGAAGCAACAGTCGAGATAATAGAAGAAATTCTGTCAGATATGACTCTACAAAATACGGTAGAAGAGACCACAGCAATGAAAGACAATCAGAAAGACATTATTCTCAACAAATGAGTAGAAGTCAAAGCAAAGAACAGGATCTCTTTGCTAGAAGAGAAGACCTGGACAACAGAAGTGAAAATAGAGAGTACTCTACTCCTCAGCATGAAGACAGGGCTGTGTATGATACGAACAATAGTTCTACAAAGGTGGATAGACACAGGCGCACATCTGGAGACATGCTAATGTTTACCAACCAAGAAAATCCGCACTACAATGAGCCACCGCCACTTGCCATACCCAAGTCCTTACCACCTCCTCTTGCCAGCTTAAATATTCCACCTCCTGAATTTGGTTCTCCTAAGGATATACTATCCCCCAACATGAGAACTTCAAACTCAGAGTCGGATGCTCAATCAGAGATGAACGCCATGTTCAACTCCCGAGGGCGTCCACCGCCCTCCCATCCTCTGATGCAAGTGCAAGCTCTGGCTGGTGGTAGTGGTGGGGCTGGGCTACCAATTCCCGCCCACCTGCAAGGACCGCCACCTCGATCACCCGGGGGACCGCTTCGCTCACCACATCTACAAGGACCGGGGCCTGGTTTTGGGACTCCTAAACAGGTAACATTTGCAATTTAAAATTTTTAACTGTACCTTACATTATTTTGCTAAAAACCTTAATTTCTTATTATTCTTATTCGTTTCAACCTTTAATTGTGTTATTTGCATACTTTTTATTTCATCCACAACTATAGGAGAAAGATTAATAGCCTAAAACCACTCTAAGACATTTACTTTTAGTTATAAAATAGCCTAGAACAGGGTTTCGGATCCGGATCCGCAAGGATCCGCATATTTTTGGGTCCAAGGATCCGGATCCTTGGACTCAAAAAAATGCGAAAAAAATGGAAAAATCTACCTAAATTTATATAAAATCTCAGAATTCTCTTGATGAGAGCCAATCTTTATGGTTTAGGGTCAGACTTGAAAATTAAAAGTAATTTTGACTTCGAATTGAAGAATAAATATTTTTGAAAAATTTGGTGATTTTATTTTTATTGTCAAGGATCCGGAACCGGATCCGGTAGGATCCGGATCCGCATCCGGTAGGATCCGGATCCGCATCCGGATCCGCACTGACCCAATTTGGAGGATCCGGATCCGCAAAAAATCAATGCGGATCCGAAACCCTGGCCTAGAAATATCCTAGGAGTTATGTGAAGCTTCCCTTAAATGTAGTAGGCCTCAATTGGTTCATTTTTTGATATGTTTATAACTTATATAATATGGTATGTTATATAAAGTTGAGATTTTATCCTTTCTAATTTTATGTCAATTCTACAGGACAGAACACCCGACAGAAAACCAGCCGTGGGAGCTCACACTCCTGTTCATTTTTCCCCAGCCGCCCCACAGGTATAATTAGTAAATTACTTTTGTATTACTCAAGAAGGGAGGGAGGGAGGGAGGGGACATTGGACTTTAAATTATAATGGTTCCCAATGTTTTATATAAAAACACGCACTCTCAGTCGGTGGCTTGTAAACTTTGGGAACTCTTTTAGTTTTGGTTGATACAAACTAGTGGAGTCCAAACTTTTCAACCGATAATGTTTATTTACAGTGGGATAATTTTGTTAATTTTAATTAGGGGTACATCAATTTATCTTTTCCCATACCATCTCTAATAATTTAAGGTGTTAGGAGAAAAAGAATATGATTATTGTTTTATTCAGGCTTCTGTGACACAAACACCCAAGGGTGGTGAAATTGATAAAAATCACTGGGCTCAGTTTGATGAACCTATTCAGATAGAACAGGTATTTATCATTTCCGTGCTAATCTATAACTAGGGTATGTCTGTACGTCAAGAGAGTGTTTATGTAATTATTGCACATAATTCTTTACAGAGATTTATCTGATTTTTCCAAATCATTGTAGCTAGAAGTATTAAAAGATTAGTTATTTATCACATTGTATTACAGACACCTTTCAATGGATAGTAAAAGAAAAAATTATAAGTTAATTTAATTTTTGTCAGCTGATAAATTGATAGGTATTTACTTTCTGAATATAAAACGATAATATACATAATTTTTCAGTGTGGGTCAGAACAGGTTCTAATCCAGTAGATATTAATCTGTTTTAAAGCTATACTGATTTATCTGATATACTGTTATTCTATGAGTTTTAAGAAATAATATATTTATTTTCTATCCAAATGACAAAGTTAATTTAAAAACAAATTTTTTTTTATTAGGTTGTAACCACAAGCATGTCCAAACCTATCCATCCTGAGCCCTTCTATGAAGAAGGCCCCCATAATAGAGGCCAGTTTAGCGGCAGAGGCGGCCATGATGTGGCATTTAGGGGTCGTGGAGGCCCAGAGGGTGGCTTCAGGGGCAGGGGAGGAAGGCGGGGACGAGAGGACAGTCACAGAGGCCGGGATGATGGTTTCAGAGGACGGGATGAACATTATGGTGGCCATGAGGATGGTTACAATGATCGCGGTGAACATTTTAGAGGTCGAGATGACAGTTTCAGAGGTCGGAATGACAGTTTAAGAGGTCGGAATGACAGTTTTAGAGGCCGCGATGACCATGTCAGAGGCCGTGATGACCAGTTTAGAGGCCGCGATGACCATTTTAGAGGCCGAGACGAAAGTTGCAGGGGTCGCGATGATCATTTCCGAGGAGGAGGTGGTCGTGATGACCATTTCAGAGGCCGGGGCGATGGATTTAGGGGACGGGGAGATTTTCGTGGAGGTTTTGAAGGACGAGGCGGGGGGCATAGAGGTGGTGGTGGAGGAGGCCCACCCCGAGGTCGCGGACATTTTGACAACAATCGTGGGGGGCAAAGAGCAAGGTTTGCTGGTCGGGGTGGACGTAGACCTTATTAAATAAAGAATATATGATTTAGAATCAAACAAACATCATTGTGATGTAAAATGTTAAGAAGTGTTTTGTCAGATATTAGTATAACATCACCAATTTCTATATCATTAGAAAGAAAAGAAGTGCCTAAAAGTTTTTTTTTCCTTCGTCATATTTGTTTGTTAATCAAATTCTGTATGTTATTAAATTCTATTATTTTTTCATAATTAAATTTTGGTTGTTAAAGATTAATTTATTAAAGCAATGTATTTCAAAATTTTGTTGTTAAAATTTTCAGTAATCTTTGAATATAAAAAGGATTTTTCGTGCATTTTAAGTTTTCTTCTAATTCTTATATCTTTGAACTTTTACTTTATACCTAACACATACTTATCCAATTATAATTTTTACTAAACATTTTTTATTTTGCTTCATATGTTGAAACTATGAATTTATAAATCTGTATAATTATTATTAATTATGTTTTTTTTCTGCTATAATAAAGTTTATCTTTTTCAAATGTTTCTTTTCGAAACAAGGATAACAACATCCGTAAAAGCATATTTTTCTTAATAATTGATGTAGCTTCTCATGGGTTCTGGCAAGGTTTAATTTGGGGGAGGAAACCAACACCCTCCCAAGAGACATTTCCCTCTAGGCCTCTAGGGGCGTAGCCGCTAGTACCTATATAAAACAGCTGCTTTTTAGGTCCAATCTTTACAGGCAAGCTTTATATTTTCTCAAGACTGCCTTCAGGTTATTCTATCAAATTGCATTGGAGTCAATTTAAGAGAAATCGGTTTGTTTTACGTAATATTTAATTCTCATAAGGCCATAATTATTGATTAAGAATAGTGTGAGAGATTCATGCATATCATGATAAAATGTTTTTCCCAGGTGGCTAATATAATGATACCCCGATTAGTCTCTTTATGACTACCCCCGGCCTCCCCTGACATTAGAGGAACATATTGACCAATATCTAAGGACTATATTAGCAACCTAAATTGACGATAAAAATTCCCCTGTCACAATACTCACGAATTCTATATTTATTGCCACAATACTAGGGCCGCTTACTTCTAGTGTACTATTAAGTCGTGTTACAGTAGAATTGTAGGTTAATTGAGCATGTTAATTAAGCGAAATATTGGTAATGTAAACAAATAATCATACTCAGCGTATTCCAATAATGAAATTAATTCGAAAAAAAATCACGAAACCTATACGTGTTTTTCAGCTGTTGTTGGGGGGCAACACATCGTAAAATTGACGACCTCTTCATTTGCCCCCCACAAATATTATTTCATATTTATTTTGCTTGTTGGTTATACCTTATACCTGAGTCATACTATACTCGGAAATATTCTATACCCTATGAACCAATGTTCAGTTTTTATTCGGTTTTTCACAGTAAATGTTCTTCAAATTAAAATTTTTACTCTTAGATTAAACTATTAAGGAACGTTCTGGAATTGTATTTTCAATACAGTTGAATATTCTCTAATATATTAGTGGCTTCGCCCCTAGCTTCTATGTGCTTCACCCACTCATATTTCTTCTTTTTTTTTTGGGGGGGGGGGTGGGGTTGGATATCCAGGTCCAGTGTCTATATTACCTGAAGAGTAAAGTCCAATCGGTTCAGCGATCACCTAGATCCTTATCTTCAATACGTACGAAAGACGCTTTTTTGGACGAGATTGTCCATGTTCTAATACTGATTCAACATTTAAATTACATTAAGTTTAAAGGGAAAAGAAAAAAATATTTTTTAAACAGGAAATAGCTGATTTTTGAAGTATAATAAATGATTGTATCTTCTCGATTCCATAGTTTTATTTGATTTTTTCCATATTTTAAATTTTTTTTTATAAAAATACGATAAACCAGTGCCGTGGGGTTAACCAAAATGAATGGGGGGTGTAATCCCTGATTAGTTGTTTCAAACTAGCATTCTTCAAACTTTTTCACCAATAATTTTAAATTACGGAAGGGGTACTTTTCTACATTTAAATTTTGGGTGTTGATTAATTTATCGCCAATCGTCTTATCTCTAAAAATCCTTTTTTGTGTTTGTCAAAGGCTTTGTTATAATCAAGGTGCTATTAATCACATTTTTAGAAAACTTAACTAAGAACCTGTTTTGGTTTGCTCTTTTTTCATTGCTTCACTACGTGGATATATTATCAGAAGCGAAGATTTTCTATAATTAGGGTCGGTCTGTACGTCCGTAATGGATAGCTTTTTTCGTTAATTTTGGCATGTTAGAATTGTCCTTTCGATTTCAAAAATTGCATGATGATGTAGTAGTTAGGTACGATTTAGAAAGCGTAGCAAGTCTATGATCGTAACCAGAATGTCCGTATGTCCATTTTAAACATGTTGATTTTTTAACAACATTTTTTTTATGGGATATAATCATCCGATTGATCTGATTTTTGGAGTACTGATTCCATTTACAATAAGGTACAATATTATAAGCCAAGCATCTCTATAATTAAGTAAAAAATGTCAGTATGTCCTTAAACAGAATTCTGTATTTAAGAATATTCGCAACAAATTTACGTATAATTTTATCAAAACACATGTATTTATTTTTTGTGTATTCAGTTCTGACACTTCACAAAAGTTAATGTTCGTCTGTCATACCGTTACAGAGCTTCGCTTTTATGGATGTTGTCATCCTTGTTTATCCTTATTTTTATCCAGTAGAAATAACAAAGCTTGTTAAGTATAAAAAGAAAAGTTGGTGTATTTTTTCAACATAAAAATAACATTATTATTTTCACATTTCTCTTGTTAAAAGCGAAGCTTTTCTACATCTAGGGTAGGTTCCGTTTTTTTTTAGTGTAACAGATAAATCTTGTCTTTAGGCACATTTAGAAATGTCCTATTGATGTAAAACTTGGCATGATAATTCCTGTAACAGGTGGGTATAATTAAGAAAGCTTAGCAACTCTACAATAATATCCACAAAGTCAATTTGTCTATTTCAAACATAATCATTTTAACATTTTCAATAGAGATTTCTAGGACGATTAAACATAATGTTATAAACAAAGCATATATAATTAAGTCTTATTGTTAATTGAATATCAAATACTTTTTTACTGCATTATTTTATAATTTTTTTTTGTCTGACCATCTGATATCTTGAGCTTTGCTTTTATGGCTGTTTTTCTCCTGTTTAATATTAAGTATATTAATAACAAGGACAATTATGTCCATTATTACCCCATCAATATTATCTAGAATACAAAATAGAATAATGGTTGTTTAACGTGCGTCCTTGAACGTCGCTAACCGATTAATCGTTAACATTTTGTTTTTCATGGAATATAGTTACCAGTTTTAAGCTACTTCACCTAAAAATTTAAACTCCTGAATATTTTTTATATTTAATTTTATACCTTTTTTATTTCTTTTACTACTTTTGTCATAACTAGGTGAAATTTAACTACTATTCTCAGCCAGAAAGAATGACACGACAGACATACGTACTGATATATCTTATTAATATATAGTAGGTTCGTAACTAAAGAATAATATGAGTTGTAATATTTTGTTATAAAAGATAACTTAATAATACTATGTTGCAGTCTTTTTGTACAATAAATACATACACAACAGAAGTGTGCTTAGATATTTTCCTGGGAGGGGGAGGCCCACTCCAACACGCCCCTGATACATAAATAGAAATATGAGAAACCAGATTTTGTTGACATGAGTTTTTAACAGTTTACGTCGACTATATCGGACAATAAGGAAGGCCCGGGCTCAAAAACTGGTGTTAATTTTATGATGATTATTTTAATATTCGTGAAAATTATCTGTAATATGATGCTAAGCATGATTTTTCAGTATGGCTGATATTAATCCAGCGGATGACCATGGCTGACATATTTTTAAGCGTGGTATATTTGTAATGAAACAATGAATTAATATTTTTTTCGACTAGATATCCTTAAATCAAAGTAGCCTTGGAATTTAGTATTGATAAACATGAAAATATAACCTCTGTGATATTTGGGATAGAAGCGAAGTTTCTCTACAGTTAAACTGAATAACCTCCGTCCGTCGTGTTCCGCACCTTACGCCAGAATATATCATGCTAACCACATGTCGTTTACAATAAACTGAGGAATTATTGTTGACGTAGCTAAATTAACTTATATTTACGTCAAAATTACTATTGTAGAGTGTCAGAACTGAATAAGCAGAATATTAATGTATAATAAGTAACGAAATTGTAAGTAAATTTGTTGCAAAACTGCATAATTACAGACAACTCTTTAAGGACATACTTACTCTTTTTAAGGACTTGGTTTTATAGATGCTTTATAGATTGTACCATGTTGTATAGGACCAGTATTCTAATGAACAGATAAATAGAATATTATATCACAGAAAAACTTTTGTCAAAAAGGTTACATGCAAAGTTTGAAATCGATAGGATAATTCTTACTTGGCAAATTAACGAAAATAGCCAACCATTACGGACGGACCGAATAAAATCATAGAAAAATCTTTGTTTTCAAAAATATGTGGAATAATAGACAGATAGAATATTGCAGACAGGGAAATATTATATTTCTTTCCTTTTATTCTATCTAACCTTGTGAGGGGAAACTTTTATACCAGGGATATAGCAATACTCAATATCATACTATACAATTATTGTCTCCCAAAGCATTACTGACGGACAAAGTGAGTTATACACTAAATACTCATTGGTATGTTCGCACACAAATCAGCTGCATATCTCAAATAAAATCTAAAAATTCATACTTTTTCATTTAATGTTATTGACAAGGTTGAGTTTTTATTGATTTAATAACTGCACATGAGTTTTTGCTTTTAACTAATTATTACAAAAAGTTTTATAAAAAACAAAACTGGAAATTGATCCTTGCATGTAAGTTCTTCATCTAAGAATCTAAGTGATCAAAATTATGTAATCCAAACTAGAATGGTATTTAGAGGTGTAACAAACAACCAACACGTTGTTGCACAACTTACCCCTAAATTTTGGAGAGAAAAAAAGTGTCTAGCCCATTAGGAGGGCTCCAACTTGCAATGTCCTATATCTATGCTAGTCCTTCGGGGATCTTCTAGTCATCACTTAACATAACCTAAAATAGATTTTATTTGTTTAATATACAATATGAGTGAAATCGCCAATTCTTTACTCCCTGAAACTTTGCGGCTTAATTAGATATGCATGTATTCATTTACTTTTTACATAAAGAGGAAATTTATACACCCAGTATAGAATAGAACATGCATGTTTTATTACATAAGCATGTATATAGTTATTTTTCTTGCATAACGATGGATACATCTAAATATAAATACAGAACATTCATTTTTATTAGATATATAAATATGGAATTTTTATTTCCAATATAGAATGTATCAGCCATGTTTAATTAGATATTTATTTACTTTTTACATAGTTAAGGAAGTTCGATAAAATATACGAAAACATGCATGCTTTATGCTATTTTTATTTTTTTTATCTCTTTATTGTATGAAAAAGGTTTAATGATCTAAAATACCTTAAATGCCTGAAAATCTTTATCTGAAAAAAATAATTCTTTTTCTGTAAACATTCAAAAATAATTTATTTTCTGTATAAATTCAGTTAACACCTAGCATTTGTAATTCTATAGCCACGTCTGGGCATTTCAATTAAGCAATATGCTTTGTTTTATATTTAGATATCCATCTTGATATAGATAGATAGACAGTTGATGTCGATTTATATCATTTAGAGCTAATTTGAAAATACTAAAAAATCTAATAATATTCAATAAAATGAGCTCAACAAATATACTAAAAAATGTACCTTATATGTTATATGTTTACCTAATATTTTATGTAAATAGGATAATAGGAAGCTAGTAAAAGTGACTGAATCAGATTATGACGTTAAAAAAATTTAACCAATGAGAGGCCACTATAAATATTACCATTGGTCAATTACAGTGTATACTGGCCTCTCATTGGTTAATTTTTTTGACGTCATAATCTGAGTCAGCCACTTTTACTAGATTCGATAATTGACTATCAGGGCTTTTTTCTCAAAATATTTCTCCTTTTTATCTCTTTTTCTCCATCTCTCTTTCTTTCTCAACAAACACACAGAATGCAAATTTGAAGTTAGTTTAAAATTTGTCCAAAAGTTAAAAATGAATAAGAAAATTAATTTGCCTATTATGGGAATGCAGGAGTTTATACAAAACTGCTCGTATGAAGGATATCAGCAGTTTAGAACTTGATTTTAGATATATAACACTTAATTTGTTAATTGCTTACTATGCAATGGATATTACTGATCAGCAAATTATATTTCCGGATTATAAGGTTTAATTGTACGTCGCCACAAGAGGGTTTTTGGGTTGGAGGGTAGAAATTTTTGCAGTTGCTATTTATCATGATAAGATTGTACCTCAAAACAGATAAAAATCTGACCCAGACTTGTATTAAGTTTCCCTGAAAAGTAGAATAAGAATTTACAGAAATCAGCGAAATTAATCTAAAATAATATATTTGGGGGCAGATGTAAAGGTCGTCAAATTTACTATGTTTTTACCCCCAACAACAGCTGAAAACACGTACAGGTTTCATGATTATTTTTCGAATCAATTTCGTTGTTTGTATAAGTTAGTAATAAATAAAGACCCACAATTATATAAGAATTATATCTGACTATATTGTATAAACCATATTTGATGCATTAGATGGAAAAGTGTTTCTACTTTACAGCTAAATCTTTAATAATATAGCTTCAAGAAGCTTAAAGTAGAATCTTAAGATTACATTATAATGGCCTCCTAATACACTTTTTTCATAATTATAAAGGAGATTAATACGAATGGTAAAAACCTATTTAGAAAGCTATATATCTGAAATAAATATACAAAAATTTTGGTTTTATAATGACACTTTAGTTAGTAGTAGAAATAACAAGGATGACAACATCCATAAAAGCGAAGCTCTGAATGGAATGACAACGAACATTAACACTTGTAGATTGTCAGAACTGAATTAGCAGAAGATTAATGTATCAGTACAAACAATATTGGTCATACTTACATTTTTGGGACTTGTTTTGTTTATAGAGATGCTTCGCTTATAACATTGTACCTTGTTGTAATATGAATCAGTTTTCAAAAAATCAGAAGAATCGGATTATTTTAACATACAAAAATTTGTTGACAAAAAGTTAAAAATCGACATGTTTAAAATGGACGTAAGGACATTCTGGTATTGATTATAGAGTTGCTACGCTTTCTAAATTGTACCTAACTACTACAGGAATCATCATGCAAAGTTTGGTATCGATAAGACAATCCTAACCTTTTTAAATTAACGAAAAGAGCTAACTGTGACGTACGGACGGACGGACTAACGGACGGACGGACAGACGTACGGACGGACCGACCCTGATTATAGAAAAGATTCGCTTTTTAAAAAGGGAGTGATTCAAAATCAGCAATGAAATTTTGACGTAAAAAAGCAAAGATTATTACATTAAACTCTTAAACAATTTTGCTTTAATTAAAGCTCTTCCTAAAACCACTCCCGAATCAGTTGTTTATCTTAGGTCATGCAAATTCAGCAAATGATAAATCATATATAGCGTAAAACCACCCTTTTAATAATCATGCCAAATTTTTTTTACAAATGGAAAATTGTATCATATTTAAAGCAGTAACAAATAATTTTGTTAATGTTTATTAACACAATAATTTTTAATTTCTTCTTATGTGTAATTTCTAATTCTAATTAGAAAGTTATGACTTAAATATTTGATATTTAAAATATTTCTGCACTGTATCAGATTTCAAAAATATGAAATAATTATAAAATTTATGAAAATCATTACCTTTTAAATATGTACTGTTTATACTCATTAACCAAAATCTGTGGTTAGCCTATAAGTTCTCACATTTTTCAGAGAATTGGGAATAAAAAGTTAATTCAAAATTGAATTTTTCAATAAAAAAAAATAATATACTCCAAAATTTCAAATTTACACATGTCATTTAGGTATGACTTAAAAATTCTGGTGTTTGGTTTAAGGATCCCTTGAGCTAACTATGACTTTTTTCTGTCCTTTTCCTCCATTTCTTTTTAAACATTTCAAAAATTAATTTGATTTTCATATATCCTCATTTATATTATGTTTTTTTATTGATTTAAATTAGATATCTGCATGACATTTAGATCCTTATATTTTATAATTTCTTTTATATTTAACAATTTATATTACTCTTTATGCATGATTTTAACATGGAATTTAGAAATTCTTGTTTTGATTTCTGGGAATAGTTTTAGTTTGAATGAAGTATTTAGGAGATTTCATTCAAGTTCAATTTTCCTGTCAGTAATCACAAATATAAAATTTAAATTACATGCTTATAAGGTTTTAAGAGTTTTAGTGGTATCCCTAAAAAATCAGTATCTTTTTTTGAAATATAAAAAAATCTAAAGTTTGGCACAATGGTTAAGAAAACATAGTATTAATAATTGAATAAAAATCCTATGAATTTCCAATCTGAAAATGCTTCCATTACCACTTATGCTCTTTTAAAAGCACTCTTAGTAACTTTACCATTTAATTACCACCTATCTTATTAAATTTGTTTTTGTTGGTCTTGACTTAAACTTTTCATTGTTTAAAATGTTATATTTAATAAAAAGACAGAAAATTATAAAGATTTTCAAAAAGTTATGTATTGATCATTAGAAAATATAAATTATAATATAAAAAAAGATGTACACAGTCTATTAAAATCAATCCAATTTAACAAAGATTTTTGATAACACCATACCTTCAAAAATTCTATTTTCATATTGCATGGTTTCAAGGTCTTATGTCAAGGTTGAAAATTTTACTTATAAAGTTAATTTTAGCTGAATATTGATGTTACTACATTAATTTTTTTAAAATCTACAATTATAGTTAAATACACACAATGTGAGGGTCCAATCTTTATAGAACATTCTTTGCATAAGAAAAGTAAAATATTTGTACCATATCAATTGATAAATTGATGCTAAACTCTCCTTCCTTTCTTACAATTCTCCCTTGGGTGTTTATTGATCTTAAAGTGTATTAATTTTCAAGAAATAAAAATTTATGCTTTTATATATTTCTAATTTTCACTATTTAGAAATTCTTTAGATCATGTACAAACATATGTGTTAGTATTAAATTGCTTGCATTTTATTAAATTCAATAATTTTTGGATCTTGCTCAGCTTTTGTCCTAAAGTAATAATTGTTTATTTTGGTACACCGACAAACATCCTACTGCGACAAACGTCCTAATGCGACAAACCTCCTAAGCGACAAACCTCCTAAACGACAAACGTCCTAATGCGACATCTCTTAAGTAAAACATCCTAAAATATTTTAAAAATTTAAATCTTTCACAACTTAATTTAAAAATGTTCGAATATAAATTTTAAAAAAAGAATTTTAAAAATTAAAGGTCGATTTTTGTTATGCATGATTGTATCGGGTTCAAAACCATGCCATTCGATGGCCAATGCAGACTTTGGGAAAACTGTCGGACGGATTTTTAATTTTCAGCCTGTGTGCTAAGTTATTCAATAAATAAATTCAATTAAAAATTATGTCCCTGTGTTTTAACGCCATATTGGATTTTATATTGTTAATTTGTATTAACGTTAGTGGATTTTGTTCTCAAATTTTGGAAGATTTTTTTATTTCATAATTTTTGAAATTTTTTAGGACGTTTTACTTAAGAGATGTCGCATTAGGACGTTTGTCCCTTTAGGAGGTTTGTCGCATTAGGAGGTTTGTTGCATTATGAGGTTTAGGACGTTTGTCGCATTAGGACGTTTGTCGTGGTAGGAGGTTTGTCGGTGTACCTTTATTTTACATGTTTAATGGCCAAGAATAACTTAAACCAACAATGAAATTAATTTTTTTAAAAAATCACAAAACCTATACATATTTTCAGCTCTTGTTGGGGGTCAACACAAAGTAAAATTGACGACTTTTACATCTGACCAACCCCCCCCACCCCAATATGATTTTTGGATTATTTTGCTTGAAGGTTATACCTTATTCCTGGAAAAAGACAAATTTTACTTTCCCTTCACGAAACCCCAAAAAATCGCCGAAAACCATCATATTTTTTTATTCTCAAGGTTAAAGGTATATTTTTGTTTTTAAGAATATCAAAATGACTTTGTGAGATTTTTTAGAAGTTGAACATCTACTAGATTCTAACCATGCAAACAGTACTTAAAATATTGTTATTTTGTAGGTCCACTATTAGGCTTGAAAACTTTGTTTGCAAGCAAAATTGGTCACTGCATAAGAAAAAGCCTCTTATACATGCAGCTCATAACTATACACAGGGATAGATAGATAGATGATCAATAAAAAAGTTCAACAATAAGATATACATAAATCCTTTTACTAAAGTAACAGGATGTTTGTCTGTGTTTCTGTACCGAAGGATCTTGCTAACCGCTGAACCGATCGGGTTCTCCTTAACAGGGTAGCTTTTCATAGGTCCCGGGAAGGTTTATAACTATTTTCTTGCGATGGGACACCCCCCCCCAAAAAAAATTAAAAATACCCTCCCCCCAAAAAAAAAAAAAATTTCACCCCCTAAAATATTTTTTTTTACTTTTCTTTTAAAATCTAAACTAAGAAATTGGGTTATCAAATTCGAATCCCCCCTCCTCTAGTGCCCCTAGAGGCCTCTAGGGGCGTAGCCGCTAGTACTAGATAAAGAAGTGGACAAATTAAAAAACTGTTGACAAAAAAATCCAAGTGACTTTATATTGAAAAATGGACTATTCTAATATCCTAACTATGACGTCATTCGGGATACTTTTGCCAACAGTTTTAAATTTGTCCTCTTTTTATATGCGCTATATGGAGCTTTCTTATAACTCGTCAAACTAAAAAAGGAAACTTTTTGTTTACTTATATATGTTTACGATTCAGTATAATCATAGGAGGGCGGAAGCTTTACAACGTGTCATAAAAAATGAGGGATGAGAGGAGAAGTGGGAAAGGAAACCCCTTTAAAAAGGCGGATCTATTGAGGTCACACGGCTCCTTTTTTCGGACACTTTGCAGAGCTTCGAAGGGAAGAAAATTTTCGAGAACATAATTTCAAAAGCTAAGAAATGCGACCGTTTAAAGCTGAAAAAATGTGCCCCCCCCCCCCTTCCACAAAAAATTATTTATATAATGTAGCTTCGCTGTTAAAAATAATTCCTAGAGTACAGTACAAGTGTAGCAGTAATGAGATTTCATCAAAATTTTATGTCATATTATTAACAACACAAAAGAAAGATAGTTCGCGTTTCCGCCTTTATAGGAAGTTAATACATTCATATACAGATAGATAGATAGATAGAGTAATAGATGGGTGAATAGATAGATAGATAAATAGGTAGAAAGTTAGATAGATAAAAAATAGTTTCCACTTTTATAGGAAGTTAATACATTCATACACAGATAGATAGATAGATGGATAGATATATAGTAACTAGATGGATAGACAGATAGTAAATAGATGGATAGATATAGTAACTAGATGGATAGACAGATAGTAAGTAGATGGATAGATATATAGTAACTTGATGGATAGACAGATAGTAAGTAGATGGATAGATATATAGTAACTTGATGGATAGACAGATAGTAAGTAGATGGATAGATATATAGTAACAAGATGGATAGACAGATAGTAAGTAGATGGATAGATATAGTAACTAGATGGATAGACAGATAGTAAGTAGATGAATAGATATATAGTAACTAGATGGATAGACAGATAGTAAGTAGATGGATAGATATATAGTAACTTGATGGATAGACAGATAGTAAGTAGATGGATAGATATATAGTAACTAGATGGATAGACAGATAGTAAGTAGATGAATAGATATATAGTAACTAGATGGATAGACAGATAGTAAGTAGATGGATAGATATATAGTAACTAGATGGATAGACAGATAGTAAGTAGATGGATAGATATATAGTAACTTGATGGATAGACAGATAGTAAGTAGATGAAAAGATATATAGTAACTAGATGGATAGACAGATAGTAAGTAGATGAATAGATATATAGTAACTAGATGGATAGACAGATAGTAAGTAGATGGATAGATATATAGTAACTTGATGGATAGACAGATAGTAAGTAGATGGATAGATATATAGTAACAAGATGGATAGACAGATAGTAAGTAGATGGATAGATATATAGTAACAAGATGGATAGACAGATAGTAAGTAGATGGATAGATATAGTAACTAGATGGATAGACAGATAATAACTAGATGGATAGACAGATAGTAAATAGATGGAGAGATAGATGAATAAATAGATGGGTGGAGAGGAAGCAAATAGAATAAACAAATAGAAAGTAAAGAAATAGATAGATAAAAAGAGAAATATGTAGACAGTTAGATAGGAAGTAAATAGATTATACTAATATACATAGTCGAGTAGTTGATTGATAAGTAAATATGTACGTATGGATGGATAAATAGATGGGTGGATAGAAAGTAAAAGAATTATTATAGAGATATAGTTCGGAATTTCTGATAGTGTGTTTTCTGCCTTTATAGTTCAGATAAGTGAAAAAAAAGATAGATAGATAGATAATGATATATATATATCCTCAACCTTATTGTATAGGAAATTAAAATATATAGATAAATTCATAGATAAATCGAGTTATATAAACTGAAAGAAAGAAAGAAAGATAGATAGATAGATATTATGTCCTCAATCCTATGGTAAAGGAAATTTGAATATGTAGTTAGAAAAATAGATAGATAACTAGAAAAATAGAAATATAGATAGATAGATAGATAGATAGAAAGATATATTATGTCCTCAACCTTATTGTATTGGAAATTTAAATCTGTGCCAAATTTTGTTTTGACCTTTTACAAGGGAATACAGGGACAGGGTAATAGATAAAAAACTTTTCTCTTATATGAAAATTCAATTTCCCTCAAAGTGCCTTGTTAAACCATGATCCCCAATTGTACCCCCTATTATAAAGATATGGCCCTCTCACCTTGTTTTTATTGAATTTAAAAATCAGGGGGATGGGATCTGTGCTTCCGGCACTTAGAGGGAAACATCTTAAATTATGTGTCTTCACGCGTCTGTCAGCTTCTTAAAGGCCAATCACTCAGAGGTGTAAAGGATACAATCTCTACACAGTTTCTTTTTACACACACTTGTGGGAGGGGGATGCTAAGGGAGTAGCTGTCTATAGTGTCCTAGTAAAATGGGTATATATGTCACTGCTTTTGGACTACCTATTCTATTGAAATCAGGAAATACCCTATACCCCATCTCTTTTCTAGGGGATTTCTTTCCCCCTTACCTTACTCTTTCCTTCTATGAAGTCAATAGGCCAAAAGATGTGACATCTATCCCCATTTTCCTAGGGCACTAAACACAGCTACGCTAGGGGATGTTAAAATGAAATTAAAGAGTGGGGGGGGGGGATGTTATTTTACACTTCTAATAACAATCTGGCCAGGTTAGCATTACCAACAGAAGGATATACAGACAGGAACAAAAAATTTGAAGAATAGCTTCACCAAAAAATATTTATTACAGAAAAATAGACATACAATAAGCTAAAGTTAGTAAGTCTAAGCTGTATAGAACAAGCATATAATTATTATTAGCTGGTTGTTGCTGCACTATTTAAGGCCATAATTTTGCTCGGTTTTTCTATGTCTCTCTCTCTGCGATTCTAAAGTAGAGTTGGTAAATAGTTTAATCTAATTATTGGAAACCTATACTTCCCTGATTTTAGGTGTCAGCTTTGATAGATAGATAAATAGATATGTAGTGTTAGAAATATAGGTAGATAGATAGATATAAGATAGGTAGGTAGTATAATCTAATCATTGGAAACCTATACTTCCCTGATTTTAGGTGTCAGCTTTGATAGATAGATTTGTAGAGAGGTGGGTAGATAGATAGATAGGAATGTAGATAGATAGTTATCGAATCATTTCATTAAGTTTTTTTTCATCAACGAATGAAAAAACATGTTTATAAAACTTTATTACAATTTTCCTCTCTCCATGGTAAAATAAAAAGGGAGGTTAACAAAAGCTTAAAAGAAAAACAGTAAGCTGTTATTTAACAAGGATGACAACATCCATAAAAGCGAAGCTCTGAAACGATAGGACACACGGACATTAACACTTGTATAGTGTCAGAACTGAATAATCAGAATATAAATGAATAAGAGTCAAAAAAAATTGTGAGTAAATTTGTTGAAAAACTTCTTGATACAGGATAATGTTTATGGACATACTTACATTTTTAGGACTTGATTATAGAGTTGCTTTGCTTATAATATTGTACTTTGTTGTCCCATGAATCAGTATACCAAAAATCAGAACATTCGGATAATTAGATCACATAATTTTTTTTTTTTAAGTAAAAAATCAACATGTTTAAAATGGACGTACGGACATTCTGGTAATGATTATAGAGTTGCTACGCTTTCTAAATCATACCTAACTACTACAGGAATCACCATGCAAAGTCTGAAATCGATAGGACAATTCTAACATGCCTAAATTAACGAAAAAAGCTATCTGTCTCAGACGTACGGACGGACGGACGGACCGACCTTAATTATAGAAAAGCTTCGCTTTTAATAAAACAGGAAGATCGACTAATTCAAGATAATAATTAGATTTAAATATCCTAAAATGAAAATAGTAAAAATCACAAAACCTTGAAGCTGAAGTACTTTTTTATTGTGACATACGGACGTACGGGCATTAATTATAGAGTAACTTATTAATCTTAAATTATGTAAGTTTAGAAATTTTAATATATGCTAAAATTGTAACACTAAGATTATTTTGTGTGTGTGTGTGTGTGGTTATGTGTAATTTTGTGCAATGACCCTTTTTCTCATCCTTTCCCTTTCTCCCTTGGCATACTCATTAACTTCCCCCTTACTTCCTGTTCTAACCCTTTTAAAGGGTGACATTGAAAAAAAATATTTATGACCTATGCCCTTAAAAATATTTTGGTCAATTTTGAAACTCCCCCACTCAAAAAAATATTCTATTTGTCTATTCTTGCAGGGGGGGTGCAAGGTATATTTTCTTCTGTTTAATTTATGTAAGATGTGTTTTGGATACCCCTCCCAGCCTCCAGAAATTGGGGAAGATGGGGGGGGGGGGGCGGGGTAGCGATGAAGGTTAAAACGCCCTGATTTAAAAATCTGTAAGGACATTCAAAATGCCACCCCTCCCCCCCCCCTCCCAGACAATATTACACACTGTGCACGTCCCTGCTCCCAATTTCTAGAACTTTTATAGCTGTTCCTGTTTCTAGAAAAAACTGTTCAAAAATAATTGCATTGTAATCTTTTTTATATGTAATTTTGTTGGTAACCCTGTATGTGTAATTTTGTGCACACATTTGAATCTCTCCATCAAATTAAATCTTGCACATTCATATAAACACACCACCACCACTACAACCCTAAATTTTGTCCATATCATCACATGCATGCTTATTGAGAAAATTCATGATTTTAACCCATGAGGCATTCAACAACAACCCACTTGCCCCTCAGGTTTTATTTGTAACTTTCTGTGTGTAAATGGAAGAAAAGCGTGTAATTGGGAATATCCCCCTCCCCAACTGGAATTTTTGACTATTACAAGTCCAACCTCCCAAGGAAAATCAAAAGAATCTTTTTAGTGTAATGTTTGATGAACAGATCTATAGTATAGATGTATATACAGACAACTACCTTCCTTTCTTTTTGAAAGACCTCTTTCGTCTGCTTTTAAATTATTTTCTGCTACTTGGCTGTGTTAATATAAGCGACACCATTGGTTGATTTTCAATGACCCTATAGAAAGGTTGCACAAGGTGGTAGCGATGGGGAGATACAGTTATTTAACCCTTTCTCCCTCTAGTGTTTAACTCTAATGGCTAATGATTGAATAAATAGATTTTAACATATATTACCAAAAAAATGCAAAGACCTAGATATACTAGATTTTAAGAATGTCAAATAAAAATTAAACATTTTTAAAATTAAAAAAATGATATACAATTAATACTAAATAATAATATAATATTAATCACTAGAAAAAAAAAAACAATTAGAAAATCTAATCATACAACATACATTTATTTTATAATCATATTGGGAGAACATCTATTTTTTCCTATTTAGCACTTCTTATTATAATAAGTATAGACTGGGACATAGTAAACAACAAAAACTCTGTTCTAACCTCACTTCTGTAATCCATAGTGTTGTATAGTTATTATGGTATTACTCTAGCCCAAATATTATACATGGGATGTAAATGGTGGACATCAAAGGCAGAGCTTGTGTATTATTAATTCAATTCTCTTTTGAAACCAGAAGCAAAGCAGGGGCATCTGCAAATGAAAACATAGTAATAAATCACCAGTTTCCTATTTACATATAGACTTAAATCCCCTATACCCCCCTTTTTGAAGAAAATCAACTTATTTAATGTAATGCTAGTCACATCAGTTAAATAATCTAATCATTATTTTAAATCCTAAAAGGTAAAAATTTAGATTCTTTCTGTCTCATTAACGTTTTATTAGATCTTCTGGCTATAATACACAAGTATATCTTTTAAAATATTTGAAGGTCTATCTAAAACTTTAAATATTTTGTTGATGATGCAAAACTCGTAATTTAATCCTAATTATTTGAAGAACAATGAAATCTAAATTGTTTGATGCATTACTTGACATAGATATTTTCCCTTTTATGCATTGTGTAAATGTTGTATTATTTCCTGAATATCTGATGCAATATATTATATTTTATCCAGGCCTTGCAGCTGCAAAATAAGAACTTGGTTGTGGACTTTTGTAACTTTTGCTTTGCTGCTGATCAAAGAAATGTTAAATGTAGGCAGCTAATAAATAAATCAGTCATTTTATCAGGCAGCTGCAACTGCAACTACATTAATCTGACTTACTCACAGCTACAGCTTGTTTTGTAACTGTGACATAACACCTAGTGCTTCTGCTTGTTGTTGGGAAGGTGACAATGCATCATAACTAAGATGTTAAAAATAACTGCTGCTATGTAAGGTGCACAACATTAATAGTTAGAGTTGGAGGAACGCCTTGGCCAAAAAAAAGGCGCAAATCATTACCATGAACAGTTAGGACTTCTTAGACAAAGGTTGTGCAATCAAAGTGTTGGTCCTCTAATGGGCGAATTAATGCTTTTCACAGAAATCCTAAGACACAGAGTATGTTTCAAGGTGCATGGAGAGGTCTAGAACCCAAAGCAACACCAAGCCCCCTAGAGTATTTATTGTCAAATAATTTTATAATGACTTGTTGAAATATCCTATTTGAATGCAGCTTGCAAGGTAGATATTCAATTCTTAAATTTTATGCAATCTAATCCTGGTAATGTATTACTATTGTTTCAGGTTAAAATACCAAAAGCAAATTTTTTTTGCAAAATAAATGTTTTAAATTTAACTATAGTATTACTTAACATATATTTATGTTGCAAAATAATATATCAAATATTTTCTCAATATTTGATAATTAATGTTTAAGAATAGAAAACTATATTATAGAATAGATTTATAAATTCTCTTTGTAAATATTGGATTGGATATATGAGACAAACTAGAATAAAATCTAACTAATTTAGTCATTTTGAAATACTCCTAACTGATCATTGACTTCCACTTTCAACAGAGACAAACTTTTTATGAGAATGTTTACAGTAAATCAGCAGTACCAATAATAAATTTAAGAAAGAAACTATAAACTTAGGAAAGATGTTGATTCTAGAATGCTTTGAAATTTAATAAATGATTAACTTCTTATTTCTATTTCTTCTTTTATAATTGCATTCTAAAAATATTTCAATCTTATCAAATATTTTACTAATTTTCTTAGAATCACAATTTTAGAAATATCATCAATACATTCGGTAAATTTAGTATATAATTTACTCTAAAAGCCAACATTTGAACATATAACAAAGCTTTTTTGTAATGGCTATTGAGATGCTTTGTTCTATCTTCATGTTTTACATTTGATAGGATGATTCTAACATGCACAAGACAACGAAAACAGATGTATTTTGATAGATGTATGAACACTTGCTACATGTTGAAAAGCTATACTTGTAGAAGGAAACAAACATGCATGTGTAATGTCCCAACAAATTCTTAATTGCACATAGTATGTATATTCTTATATAAATTAAACATTGTTTTAATGTTTAAACAACAATACAACAAATCTTGGCAAATGATGAGGACCTCAAACTTTACCTTAACCATAGAGTAAATGGAATAAGAATGGAACTAGTGTAAATTTTTGGAAGGAATAATTTTGTCTTTACAAAAATAATGATTTAAATCTAAATCATTGCTCAAAATAACTATAGAATAACATCATCAAAATAAGAATTGTCATAATAAAATTTTATGACGGAAAATTTTAAATTGTGAATATAGTTTTTAATAACTTTAAAATTCAATTTTCCTTTGTTTTATGATTTGATTATTTTTGATTTAAATTATATTTGAGTTTAAATAAATAATCTTTCAATAAATGACTTGAAATCTCAAGATGAAATTATTGATTAAAAAGGTTGCACAAGAAGTTAAAATTGTCTTTCCTTGTGTGTCCTAAACACATTGACAGAGAGTGTAGTAGGAAACTCTGGTAATAATAATATTAACTTTCCTCATGTCTTTATAGTAAAGAATAGCCTGGCAAATTTAAGGTGTTCTCAGAGAAATTAAGGGATAGGAAGTTTGAAAAATCTATAATTTATAAAAGTAACAGGACCTTTGTCCGATCCTGTTCTTATTTACATTGTAACTTCTTATAGGTCCTGGAAGGGTTTATAGCTATTATGAAAGAGTGTACCTAATTATCTAAGGAGAAATTACCCATAGAAAGACATGACCAGACCATAATTTTTTTTGCTTTCAATGAAGTTATTGCATATCAATTTTTCAGAGTATTAGGATGTTTATTTGTTTTCTATATGAAATTTTGCGTATCTTGCCCTTTACATTTTATTTTCTGTTTATGTATATCAACAACTGAATGACAACTATGGTCAAAAAATTGAAAACATTTGTCCTATACCAGAATCCCTGTATGCTGGACCAAGATGACTTTCAGAAATGCATCTACTATATTGCACCAGGTTATCAAGTAAACCTACTAAAAATTTTATTGGTAGCAACTTTGAATTGAAGAAAATTATTTACTTGACTGCTGATCCACAGAAGTTAAATAATTTAAAAAGATTAACCATCATGGCCTATATGATGCCCAATCAGTTTCTATAAGGTAGTAAATTCTTTTCTCGTATTCATTCGAATCCGGTGGATAGGAACCGGTTCTCATCCATACGAAAAAAACTATGTCTAGCATCGTATTATATCCAGCTTTCTACGAATATAAAAATGTACAATCATAAGATTAAAACCAGTTTTTTTAGCCGGCACCTCCGGCTATAATCTCATAATTGTACATTCTATATCCGCGGAAAGCCGTTTATGATACGATGCCAGAAATAACTATTCTAAGTGAAGAAAATAAAAGTGAAATTAATGCTAATATTTGAATGAGAAAATAAACTAATTTACTAATACCTAAACTCTATCAGTTGTTATAATGGGGAGGTGATGGATTTAAGTCTTGACTCATTTCCATGGAGAGTTACAACTTATGGACTAAGGTGGTGAAAGTATCTAGCCAATGCCCAAACCTGAATTAAGTATCTTGTCAGTCAAAATCTTGATTCCAAAAAATCAGGCTTGGGGGCCGAGCGCTGCGGCCATAACCGTTATTTTGTAGACAGGGGTATACAAAATTTCAAAATTGTCATATTATTAAAATAGCGGATACTCCTGCGTTTTGTTTGTTCACTCCAACGCTTGTTCCACGTCTACGTTTGTCGTAGGACCCAAAAATTAAGAGTTTAATTAAAAATATAACAGTTTTATTGATTTCTTGTTTTGAATGAACATTGTGTTGCAGAGAATATAGAGTGGTATGATACATGTTTATCATATAGAAGAGGACTAGTGTCACATATGTTTAGGTCTTTTTCATACAAAATTTATCATACACCTCAAAAGCATATTTATGTTGTGCAATTTTGTTATATCATGTTCAAAATTCATGCACAATTTGTACTCATATCATAAAGGATATAGGTAGTTTATTAGATTAATCTAATATTTAGATTGTCACCAATACAAAATTTTTAATAATGGATATTTAGGCAAAACAAGAAAAGGTTTTACTTAGAGTTAAAGTTAGATTTTCTTATTTTAAAATCTCTCATTATGCAATGATGTATGGAATAAAAGTTCTAATTGAGATATATGGGACATTTCTGGCAAAAGTGTAATTTCTTTAAAAAATGATATTAGATATTTGAGGATTAGATTGATCAGATGATAACCTTTGAACAGTATTTGGATTTGTTACAAAATGTTCTAAATTGTACAAAATTGGAAACACCTGAAAACATCAAAACTTAAACAATATGTATAGTATTTTTAATTTCTTTGATGATAAGAAAATGTATATAAGTAAAAAGGGAACACATTAATCATAAGGTTCCATTTTTGAATCAGGTAAGTAGACTAAAATAACATTGTTTACTTTAGGAGAACTCTTATAAAAATCTGATCCTTGAAAGGATGTTTAATTTGAAGAAAGTGTCAGATGCAGTTTCATTAATTTGTTGTAAAAAACCTGAATGTCATCCAACCCCAAGGCTCAAGTCTTCCAGGCAACTTCCAGGTATCGAGGTATTCTCACAATGTCTGAATCCACATAAAAGTCTAATTTGTAATATAATCCTGATTGAAATAGTATTTATTTTATTAGCAATTAAAATTAAATATTTTCAAAAATTTTTACAGTTAATTATCATTTTCATATTAATTTAGGGCAATACCTTTATCGTTTTTCATAACTGATAATGCTTACTCTTGCTATCCTAAGAGGCACACATTTTAGAGAATATAAATAAAATAATATATTTATATAATTGTTTTCAGGGGGAGGTTATATTTCTGAATATTCTTTTGTCCAGCTTTTAAACTCTTTAAGTTTAAATTTCATTCATTTTAGCTAACTAGCCATCCAACCACAAATTCATCATCTTTCTATCTAAGCCAGGATTACAACAAGAAATAAAAGCAAGAACTGCAAAATTGAATTCTGCACATTCCAATTTAATGTGCAAATATGTATGTGTGTGTGTGTGTATTTAAGTGTGTGCATGTATGTTGAAGTGTGTTTTGGTAAAAAAGTATTTCTAATAGAGATCTAGTATTTGATTTCTTTTAGCTAATTGACAAAATTACAATTAAACACATCATAAGAATTTTAATATTTGAGATTTATCTAAAATGATTTTATTGATATTTCCTTTTTATTTATTAATTAATATTTATTTATTCAAAACTGCAAAAATCTCAAAATATATGATGATCATTATAAGATAAATTATCAAATTGAATTTACTCTAGAAAAACTTTAATTTTATTTTGTTTGTTTATTTGTGATAGCTCTAATATTTAAATAAAAGGGAAGGAGAAGTTATTTGAGAATTTGATGTGTAACATTTGTGACTTTGTCTCAGCCAATGGCCTTCAATTCATCTTTTGTTTTCATACCACTGTAATGTTTGGTATTGAAATTTCTTGTAATTTTTTGCAGTTTTTAAAAATTAAATTTGGGAAGTATTTTTAATTTTTTTTAAAGTCACATACAATTTACTTATTATATTATCATCTTTGATTCTTTTAAAAGATATATTATTATTAAGTAGCTGAAATCTTAAAGTAGTAATTAAAGAATACTCTCAAAGTAATTAATGATGGAAAACAATTTAAATAATAAAAAAATATGTATTACTTAAAATCAATTATCAAAATTAATTGGATTTTTTTTATTGTTTCTCTTAGATTATTGCTTAAAACTGGAAAACCCTATTACTGTAAAAAAATGGTTTAGAATTGGAGTAACCTATTGCACTTGTATTGTGCACATGGATAAGAAAAAGTGAGAAAGATAGAGAGATAAAATTAGAGAATGAGAGAAAGAAAAAGAAGTATAATACCCTTTTCTCTTTGCCTTACATATATTATGTGTATTGGCAAAGTGCACTTACAATATTTGGCCCTGTTGTAATAGGAGACATTGATACATATATTCCATTTTTTGGTGACATACCTATTTAACATTTTACAAAATTCATATTCAAATATTTTTATAAATATTAATGGATTATACCCTAATTATAAGATCATTGTTTCAACAAAATAGCTTTAATGCCAAGGTTAAGTGGGTTTAATTATGCAATACTTTAAAAAAAATACACTATATACTAATTCCTCAATGACTTTAGCAATGGTGATTGGGGGAAAAACAACATGAAAAAATTCAACAGAATATAATTTTATAGTGTAATGTACAAAAAACAAAACAAAAAATTAATAGTTGCAATTTGTTTTTTTTTAAATCCCATGAAAAGAGTAAAAAATCAGTACCAGTAGGGATATTCACTGAAAAGCGGAATCTATAAATAATAAATAATAGGACTTTATTTAATATCAAAGAAAGTCAGAACTTCTTCCAAACTAAAAAATTCTGATAAGCTATAAAGTGAATTCATTTTTGCGTGATGATTTCTATTGCTTGAAATATGAAAAATGGCAACATTGCTTTTATTGTAAGAAATCCCCCCCTCCTAAAAAAATCCTAATAAAGCTCCTTTAAAAAAGTGAATCCTTACATTGATCCCTCCCCTGATGACATAATAAGTTGTACAACACAATGCAATGGTATTGAGCTACCACACCCACACACACACACCCTCACACACACACACACACACACACACACACACACATACACTCACATTATATTCTAATTTAGCAGGATAGCTTTAGAAGCCATAAGAAAAAAGCATTGAAAATCAACATTTATTGTCATTCTATTACTTTGTCCAGTAAATTCTTGTTGGCCTGAAACCGGTTGAGTTAACTATTTTATGAAAAGTTCATGTAGGCAACAGGGTGGATTTAAGCTATTTTATTATGTGATTTAAGTATTGGTTTGTTTTTGGGATATAGACATTAGATACTTAACTGCAGGTTAGAATAAATGGTTGGATTTTCCCCAAATCCACATTTCAAATATTTTTTTAGTTTTAGTACAGAATAAGGAAATTTTATATTTGTTAGATAGAGGCAATTTTCTTAAATTCTTAATTAAAGATAAAATTTTAAAATTTATTTTGGTAAAGACTACGTTGATCAACTGCTCTTTGTCTCACTTTGTCTGTACGTCCGTCAAAAATGTTATACAGGTAAATTTTATCACCTTTTAAAAAGTTTTTTATCTATGCTTCGCTACTTATTGATGTTTTCACCCTTGTTTTATACTCATTTTTATTTGATATACAGTGGTAAGATTTTAATCCTATAATTTAATTGAACATTATTGTGTTAATCAATCTTTTAAAAGCGAAGCCTTTATACATTTAGGGACGGTAAGTACGTTATCAGTTACAATCTATAAAGCGTAGCAACTCTTTTTTCACTAAGGATTGTTTCATTTTAAAAATGATTTTTAGATTTTAAAAGAACTATACACTTGATTTTTGAAATAAGGAATTCAAGAACATTGATATGTTAACACCGAATCAAGTCCTAACATGTATAGTTGGTTTACTATTTATATATATTTTGTAAAATGTATTGAAATTTTGTTAAATAATTGGATAAAAATAAATTATATCATTAAAACTTGATTAGTACTTTTAAAATATTTTTTTTGTTTGTTTAAAGAGTATTAAAATTGTAAAAGATGACAATTAAAAATATCTTATTTAGAATGTTTGTCTGTCTAAATAAAAAGATGTTCAGGTATCTTTTAGGGTTGATAAATTAGTTTGGTTTTGAATTGATTTGCGACTATAGTGAATCAGGAAGGAAGGGGACAATGGGCTGTTCATTACACAAATTTATATATAACGTTTTCTCATTCGTTGACTTAACAACGTTGGTGACTTCTTTTGATTGGTTGGTTCAATGAGTTGGATGTCAAAACTTTTCAACCACTAATTGTACTCTACAGATGTGGGAATTTTGTGTCTTATCATTAGAGCTGTAAATAAATTTATCGGCCATTGTCTTATCCCTATAGATCCCTGATATAGAATAGTATCACCAGGAATCTTAAGGGATAAGACAATGGTTGACAAATTGATGTACATACCGACTGATAAAAATTACACCTTCAACCCACCAATCAGAATTCAATAAAAGTATCCAAAGTTCTGGAGTCAATGGATAAGATAATATATTTTTACTTTGGGTACTAGTGTAATGTACAGTCCACTGTCCCCTACCTCCCTGCTTGTAACAGAAGAGGAAACCAAAAATTGTGAATTATGAGTTCATATTTGTGTGTGTGGTGTGTGTGTGTGTGTGTATGTGTGTGCGTGTGTGCATGAATTATTTTAATATCTTCTTCTGTGCACAACGTTGGTGATAAGGGCACGGCATGTAAAATTTGTTTGTGGGTTTCATAATTAATTTATCACCCCCCCCCCCTCTAAAAAACTTACGTCCTCTCAATATGGTTCCTGGACAAACGCAGGAGTGAAAAAATATCAAACTAATTAAGTATTTCTTTACAGGTTAGGTTACGAAATAAGCCCCCGCAGGGGTAAGGATGGTTTATAATAGGTTGGGTAAGGATGGTTTATAATAGGTTAGGTAAGGATAAGTGTCCACACTGAAGTTTGACCACTCCAACGTTTGTCACTTTTGCTTTTGTCCTATAACATATGTTGATTGACAGTGTGTCTAGTGTTTTCTTTAGTTTGTACCATAAGATCTCGCTAATCGCTTGAACGATTTAAATCCCACTTATTGTGAAGCTCCTTACGGGTTCTTTTTATTAGTAGCGAAGCTACTCTATAATTCACAATGTCCGTCCGTCTGTCCGTCTGTCCGTCCGTCCGTCTGTCCGTCCGTCTGTCCGTCCGTAATTAATGAATTGGGGGAAACGTGATTTTCTCGGCTCATATAAAAGATAGAGAGCTGAAATTTTTTGACAACATTCTCATTATTAAGGAGCACAATTAACTCTTAAACATCAATAGCGGTCAGACTGCTTTTTAGCAGGTTTTAGGCTATTTTTATATTTTCCAAATTTTACCCATATCTTTGGTGTTTATGGTCCGATTTTCAAAATTTTTTCAGTTAAAGATATCAAAATTAAAAATCCCATCATTTTAAGAAAACAACGATAACGTTCAGACTGCCTTTTTGCAGGTTTTTGGCTATTTTTATATTTTTCTGATTTTCCCCCATATCTTTGGTGTTTATGGTCCAATTTTCAAAAAGTTTTCAGTTAAAGATATCAAAATTAAATTTCCTGTCGTTTGAAGAAAACACCAATGATGGTCAGACTGCCTTTTTGCAGGTTTTTGGCTATTTTTATATTTTTCAGATTTTACCCCATATCTTTGATGTTTATGGTCCAATTTTCAAAAAATTTTCAGTTAAAGATATTAAAATCAAATTTCTGGCGTTTTAAGAAAAGAAACAATGGCAGCCAAACTGCCTTTTAGCAGGTTTTTGGCTATTTTTATATGTTTGACATATTTCCCCATATCTTTTTTAAATTCTAAAACTTTTTTGCATTAACAGTTTCAAAATATTTTTCCGATTGATATGTGCATCTAGTATGTAATTTACTTTAACCGTCTTCATCATACAAAATAAAACAAGGTTTCGTGTTTATTTTCTCCAATAAATCTATTCTTGACTTTGATAAATACACTTTAAATCTACTTATACGTATTCCTATCCACAATTTTTTGTGCTTCGCTACTTATGGATGTTGTCATCCTTGTCTATTTATAAAGAGTGTATCAACCCTCCCAAGGAAACATTACCTCTTTTACATTTTTTTTCTCATTTATAGAAGGTTGTACATAGATCACCCTTCTAAATGCCCCTAGAAGCCTCATTTTTCTTGGGATGGTGGAGGTTACCTGCCCCCAAATAGTTAAAAACGCTAACAAAGACAAACAAACATACATCCTGTTACTTAAAAAGATAGGATAGCATACCCTTGGTACGCCATTATTACATACATATATATCTTCTTCTTATATCCTATCCTATGTATAATATTCATAGTAGACAAATTTACATGGGTGGTGTTACTAAAATACATTTAAAAATTAAATTTGAGTAAAGGCGGTTTCCCTCAAAAACTAGCAAAAAAGACCTTATCTTGAAAGAAATGGAAAATAATAGAGGGTGGGTGGTTTTCGTGTGTTTGTGTATTACTTTAGGCTAGGTTAGGTAATATTGGGTTCAGTGAAGCCCCGCTTGACTTGTAGATTAGTGTTGGCTTAATCCATGTTAGATTTTGGCAGTAATTTATTGACATACAATTTTCATGGTTTCTGTCGACCAATTAAAAGTCTTCATTTTACTAATTATCTTTTTTCTAACTTTTTAGCAATATTTTTTTTATAGATGTAGAAAGTCTAACCAATGGGAGCACTGTGTAATAACAATCCGACCAAATTATTGGTTAGAAAGTTTTACATATTTTGGTACAAACGAACATTTATTTTTTTCATCTAATTTATTGTTTATATAGTTTTATTTTAATACATAAGAAATATAAAATATGTAACCTAGATCATGCGGTATTTTATAATAAGTTAGCTAAAATAGTTGAATATCTTAGAAAAAAGCTTTGCTTGGGGAAATCATGGTCCATAGTATTATGGGATTGGATCGTAAATGGCTAAAGTTTGGCGATTTTTTTTTATTTTTTGTGTATATTTTGTGACAACTACCGCAACCATATATCCTGTGCTTCGCTACTTTGTCAGGCAATTAAAATTAGATTATTCAATTTTCATGGCGGGATGTGTTATACAAGTTCATAGAAACGGATAAACATTCTGATAATTTAAAAACAGGACAGGCAGTGTTAAAATAGCGTTAAACCATCCTAAAAAGTAAATTATATATTAAATGGCCTTAAACTATCCAAAGAAAAATTTGAAGCTTCTAAAAAATTGAGAACTCAATTCGTTTTATAGTTAACGAGATCATAACGATAGCAAATTTTTTAATATTAACTTGGTAAAACTATCTCTAATGTATAATATTTGACTTTTTTTTCTATAAAACGTGTCCCTTATTTCTTTCATATTTAGGCTTTAGCATTGTGTGTGTATGTGTGTGAGAGTGTGTGTGGATAGGTGTGAGTTTTTTGTGAGATAGGAATAAAATTGAGTAACCTTATGTGAAAAAACAAGGATGACAACATCCATAAAAGCGAAGTTCTGAAACGTTAGGACAAACGAACATTACCATTTGTAGAGTTTCAGAACTTATTAAGCAGAACATAAATGTATAAAAGGCGAAAAAGTATAAAAGTAAATTTATTGAAAAATTGCTTAAATACAGGATAATAAATAAGGACATACTTACATTTTTTGGAATTAATTTTAGATATTCTTCAATCGGATTATTATATCAAATAAAAATTTGGGTTGTTAGAATCAACATGTTTTAAATGAACGTACGGACATTCTGGTAACGATTATTATAGAGTTGCTACGCTTTCTAAATCGTACCTAACTACTACAGGAATCACGATGCAAAGTTTGAAATAGACAATTCTAACATGCCTAAATTAACGTAATATAATTAGGGACGGTCGCATAGGCGTCCAAGGTGGGGGGGGGTAATGGGGCGATTACCCCCCCCAATTTTTTTTTCATTTTACCCCCCCCATTTAAAATTTACCCCTACCCTGGGAGTGCCGTAGGCACCCCCAACCTTTTAGGAGGGGGTATTTACCCCCCCCAAACAATTTTGGGGGGGTAAATACCCCCCCCAAAATAGAAAATCTCTAACAAAAAAAATTTTTGCGCGCTTCGCGCGCATTTTTAATACTAAATTTTTGATAAAATTTAAATTACCCCCCCCAAAAATTTTACCCCGGGGGTAAATTTTGGGGGGGGGTAAACAAATTTTACCCCTGCCAACAGATTTCAGGGGGGGTAAAAAAAATTTGCGGCGCGCTTCGCGCGCCATTTTACCCCCCCAAAACCGAATTACCCCCCCCTTAAAAAAAATTTACCCCCCCAAATAAAAAGCTTGGACGCCCCTGGACGGTCGTACGGACGGAACGACACTAATTATAGAAAAGCTTCGCTTTAATAATTTTGAGTTCTGCATTTCGTATTTACAAAATAACAGTACAGATTAGGGTTGGGCCGGATATTTTTTTGGCCGGATACCGGATACCGGATATCCGGCTGATTTCAAATGCCGGATATCCGGTTATCCGGCCAAATCACCGGATATCCGGCCAAATTACTACATATTAAAGTATCAAAAAAGAATATAGTCCCTTTTGTGGCAACGCACCTTAAGGGGCGATTCGTTGTATTTTTAAAATTGCTTTTAATAGGTTATTTTAGGTTAGGTTAGGTGATTGCCCCGCAGGGTTAGGCAATTGGCCCCGCAAGGTTAGAGTCATCTGCGAGGGGCTAGAAATAGGAGGAAAGCTAATGTGAAAATACGAATAATCGCTCCTTAAGGGGCGTTGCCATGAAAGGGGCTATACCCGCAAAAAAAATTCTTCATAAACTGGTGTTTTATATTATACTAGCGGCTTCGCCCCTAGCCTCTAGGGGCTTCGCCCTATATAGTTTTGGGAAGTCAACCCTCCTTAATAGAAATATTCAAAAAATTATTCTTTGTTTAATTACTCTGTGGTAAAATTAAACCCAGGTTGTACGATTTATGCACAAAAATTTTAATTTGTACAAATTAAACCCAGGTTGTTTGCCGTATACACAAAAATTTCAATTCGTAAAAATTAGGTTGTTCGCATACACAAAAATTAAAATTAAAAAAAAAAAATATTTAGATTTTTTTTTGGGGGGGGGGATTCATGGGTTCTTCGCCCCATGTTGCAGTTGGGTTCCTCCACCCCAATTACTGGTTTTTGTTTACAAAAAAAAATAAAAAAAAAAAAAATTGAAAGTGGGGATTTTTTTATTTTTGGGGGGGTTGGGGTGTCCCACCCCCCAAGAAAATAGCTCAAAACCACCAGAGGACCTGTAGGTATATTCCCAGAAGGGTAGAGCCCAATTTGATCAGCAGTTACTGAGATTTTTAAAAATATGTAAAAAAAAAATTTGGGGGGTTGGATTTTTTTTTATTTTTGGGGGGGTTGGGGGTGTCCCACCCCCCAAGAAAATAGCCTAAAACCACCACAGGACCAGTAGGTATATTCCCTGAAGAGTAGAATCCAATCGGTTCAGTGGTTACCGAGATCTTAAGGGACAGACAGACAGACGGACAGACAGACGGACAGACAGACGGACAGACGGACAGACGGACAGACATCAAGCTACTTTGTATTATAGATTAAATAACTTAAAACCTTACAACGACTTTTTTTTTTATAAAAACTAAACAGCTTAAAACCACCCTGGGACCTATAAGAAGCTTCACTCTAAAGGAGAACCATATCGGTTCATTGGTTAGCAAGATCCTTCGATACAGACAAAAGAAGCTTACTACTTTATATAATAGGATAAAATTAAAACTTAAAAATTAAGTAACTATTAAATGATCTTTCTTCTTAGCAAATAAATCTAATGAACTATTACTACCCTCAATCTGTAATATCAACCCCTGGGATGGGTGGGGATGTGGCGTTGAATGCCTGCCCCCCCCCCCCATCTATTCTATCCCATCTTCTGTGTATAAAAGGTAGAGGGCTATAACTGAGTGACTTTCGAAATATGTGTATTACACATAACTGAGAGTTGAAATTTTTTTTTAATAACTCCTTCCTGGCGGGCACAGGATGCCAGCAAATCTGGTAAGGTCATTCAGGTAAAAAGTAAAAATAATTTTTATTTATACAAAGCATTTCATGTTATTTAATACTAAAATATCCTATAGTCGTACATCCTCATATGTAATATAGGTGTTCAAGTGGATATCAGGTTCCAGGTATAATCCTGCAAGTCCTGAACCTCCAGGTCTCCAAAAATCTTTAAACGGTTCCTGTGACTGCAAATTTTTACTTAAAGATTTCAAATTTTATATTTTTTATATATCTTCATGACATATTACAATTTCACAAAATCCTTTGCCGTTTACCTGGAGATGCGATCCCCAAATTTCAAATTCTTTGAACGTACATATAAGACTTTTACAGAAATGCTTCGCATCCAGATTATCTATCTATGTTCAATATAAAGTTAACACTATATAAGAGTAGAATCTAAATATTTGATTGACGTGCCTCTGTAATTATTAAGTAACATTCAGGCACGAGACACAATTACTTTAGCTAGGCCCAAGGCATTATTAGTATCCTTTTATGTATTCATAGGCCTACCTTTACCAATATAACACCATATATGGGTAACGCTAGCCTATTCATGGTAAATTGTATGTGATTCATTAATATTATATGTTTATTAAAGACATTAAGTTTATTGTTAAAGTAATCATGTAACCAATTAGTACAAGTATGTATGCCTACAACCATGCTTGATTTACGTCACAAGTTAACATACAGACATTTTATTGAACAGACAAACACTAAGATCCTTATTATAAGTTGATGTTATAGCATGTACCTCTTAAAATAAGTTAGTTATTTATTGACTCTCCTACCATCAAGTTCTCTTCTGGCTTTTAAAAGGTAATGACTTAGTTGTTTGGCATGCATTGTAGTTTAAATTTAGGACCCTTAGTACTTAGCATGAATTGAGCTTAGGCCTTATGTTAGAATTCTAACACTTAGCACAATTCAATGCTTGGGACTTAGGGCACTTTTCTGTCCTACACTACTTATGATTTTAACACTTATCCTGTAAATATTTTCATACTTAACTTATTCACTTGTAATATAAATACACTTTATAAAAACATTTTCCTTCCTTAATACTTAATATACTTATATAATTCCGATTGAATATCAAAACCAACCATTTATTCTTAGATTAAAGCAATATAATACTTCGCGTGGGTCTTTTGTTGAGCCTCCACCAGCTCAACCAAATTCGTATTATACTTGTGGGAATAGAGGGATAAGCATTCTAAATAGACGAACCGACGATGAGAATGTCTATGTGTATTGCAGCAAAAATAGGTTTTTAGTAGTACTCATAGAAGAGCTGTCTCCATATCATAATTTTGGACAAACGCCCCATTCGCACTACCATAACTGCCAACCGTCGGTTTGCGGCTGGCAGGTACTGCTGCAACCGCCAAAATTTATGTTTTGAGATTTCTAATATAAAATTTACTTAAAGATAAACATATTTAGAAAAAAAATTGTTCTTTTAGCTTCAATAATAAGAAAATTACAGTCGTTTAAGATAAAAAAGCAGAGATTTTGTTGTAAAATATAAAATATTATATTGCCGGATATCCGGCCGGATAGTTTCAATATCCGGTATCCGGCCGGATATTGAAAATGGCCGGATATCCGGCCCAACCCTAGTACAGATGTTTAGTAAATCATATGTAACACAAAGACAAACATTGAATGTTTTCATTTGTAAAAATGGCTAATGAAACAAAAAAAAGAAATGTTTGAAAACCCCAAAATAAAAGGATTAATTATAGTAATTGTTTATAGTAATAGTTAAAACAATAAATGAACATTCTAAATTATTTTGTCTATTATTGAGAAGTAAAATAAGTACATAACAGATTTTTAGTAGACCAGCTACTCTATAATCATGCATGACTTTGTCCTTCTGTTATCATAAAAGTTAAAATAGAAATAAGAATAAGAAAATGAATTAAGATTGCTATTAAACGGCGGCAACGTGAAATAATAACGTCCCATCTTAAGGGATAAGACAATAGATGATAAATTCATATACATCCCCAATATTGTTACACTAAAGTGCCCTCCCCTTGAGTTAAGATACTACTAGCTTGAAACAAACAATCAAAAAGTTCCCAAAGATTTGGACAACAAATAAGATAACAATTTTGAGATTTAGTGTAATTTACAGTCCAATTGTCCCCTCCCTCCTTAATTATTTTCAATGTATAGAATATAATATAGCATGTTTTTTCTGTACACTACTTATAACAATGATTGTACTTGTGTGACATGAACATGAAACTTATTTTTAATGTCTCATTTGTTTACAGTTAACACTTATTTTTGTTTTTTATCCATTTTCAGTAGGGAGGGGTGGATGATATTTCTACGAAGATGATTGAAGTCCCTCCACAGATTATGACGTCATACGATAGAATAGCAAATAAGAGGCCAGTATATACTGTAATTGACCAATGGTAAAATTTATTATGGAGGGACTTTTCTCTCAAAATAATCATGTAATTAAATTAAACATAGCATGTAGTGTAAAATCCACATTTGGAAAAGTAACGCTTATTGAGATTTTGCTGATTTTTTTGCAACTTTATTGAGGGCTTTAGGGAAGGTTTACTTACTCCCGAGAAACTTAAATCAAAATATATAAACAAAAAAATATGATTCTCTATCTATTTATCTATCTATCTATCTATCTATCTATCTATCTATCTATCTATCTATCTATCTATCTATCTATCTATCTATCTATCTATCTATCTATCTATCTATCTATCTATCTAACTATCTAACAATATCTCATCAAATTAAATCTAATCATTTGTATTTCCTCCTTCCTTTTTAACACCTCAGTACCCTTTCTTAGAGAGAGGAAAACATATTATGAAAACTAAATGGGAGAACATCCAACCTTTTCTATAATCTTGATAGCTCTATTTTGTAAATTTTTGCATGTTAGAATCGTCCTAACGACTTTAAACTTTACTGAATGATTCTTGAAACAGTTAGGTACAATTAATTATGTGTGTCTATTTTAAACATGTTGATTTCTGTACTTTGAATGGAGTTCAGCATCTCTCTAATTAAGACTAGGAACGTCAGTAACGACATATTTCAATAAATTATTGGTTAGAATATAAAATAAAACAACATTTCAATAGAGACTTTTTAGTAAAAAAAGATTAGTATTTACATCTAATTGTTAAGATTTTAAAAATTTGAAACAAGCGACTTGGCTGTGTTAATATTTACGATGCTATTGGCTGATATTCAAAGATACAAAGGAAAGGTGGCACTGGGTCTATGGGATGGGAACATCCATTTATCTAACTCCTAGCCCCTCTATTGTTTTACTATGTCCTATCACTGCATTCCCTGAAATTGTTTAAGAAGAGGTTTGACACACATTCTTCAGGTTCACCTGAAATTACTTACTTCAATATCACTTTAAAATGTAAGCTTAAATAGATGAGCTGCTAGCTATCCTAGCTATCAAACAAGGATGACAACATCCAAAGGTAGGGGAGCACAAAAAAATTATGGATAAACCAACGGTCAATTAGAGTTAAAGAGCAGATGTTGATGTTGAGCAGCCTATTTTAAATAACAACTGAGAAAATCACATTTCCCCCATAGTGTTACGGACGGGTAGTCAAAGTGAATCATCGAGTAGCTTAGCTTATAAGAAATGGGCTGTTATAATTTTGTTACTGTAGGACCTTAAACCCAGTTTGAATTTAACACTTGAGGCGGGTTTTAGTGTGATTAATTCCTCACTGTCACATCATCTATAATACAAAGTAGAACGATGTCTGTCCCTCTATACCTCTGTCTGTCTGTCTGTCTGTTTGTCCTTCCATCCCTCTGTCCGTCTGTCTTTCTGTCTGTATGTTTGTATGTTTGAATGTTTGTATGAATGTATTTTTGTATGTTTGTCTTTTTGTAACTTTGTCTGTTTGTTTGTCTGTCTGTCTATCTGTCTATAATACCGGACAATTGAATGTTAAAAAATTTAGCATGGCTTCAAACCCGATTAAAAACCACTGGATTAAAACCTGTTTTGGGCCATACTGAAAAATCCTGTATTGCATCGTATCATAGACAATTTTCTGCGAATTATACACTAAAAAGCAAGTTTTGTGGGCTTCGAGTGGTAATCTTTTCATCTTACTATCCACGGAAAGCTGTCTATAATACCTCATGGTCAGACAGACATATCCTAATTCTAGAGAAGCTGCGCTACAAATAAGTGATGTAAGTTTTTTTGTTATGGACTTCAGAAATAGAGTTTGCTGTGAATTTAACACAAGATTTGAGGTAAACATTTACAATGGCAATTTCCCTCGTATTAAAAATGGACCACAACATATTTTTGTTGACATTTTACATTTGATTAGGTTAAGCTATGGATTTTATACTGATAGGGCCTTGTAGGGTTAGAACAAAGTTTTTGAACAGTCAAAATAAGTGGGGGTGGGGGGGATTTCTGTGTTCCACTTCTAGGTTATTGAGACCTTTTCAACTTATATAATATTCAGAAATGTAAGGAATATTGAAATACTATCATTAGAGAAAATCAATAGAGGGGGGAGGGGTTTGAATAACTGAATGTCCTCACCCCGTGGACCCTCTGCCGACTAAGACTTTCAATTAGGTCTTTGAAAATCAACCAATAGCGTAGGGAATTTAACTCGGCCAAGTTGCTACAAAAGAGCAGAAAAAGACGAAAAAGGTCCCCAACATTGACTCGAAATAATTGACATAAATCTTTTGAGTTACAGGTCAAATTTTGCATAATGACACTTTCTGATTTTATGTCTGCTACTTTTTAAAAGAAAGATAATGGCTCGGAAGGAAAGTGACATTGGACTGTGATTATTCCAGTACTTAAAGTTTTATAAATTTAAGAGCATAAAAACTTTTATTTAATTTTTGATTGGTTGGTTATAACTTGCATTGCTTGAACTTTTCAACCAATGCATTTATCTACATAATAGGTACATTAGTTAGGCATAACAGACGTGTAAATCAATTCCCTGCCCTTTGTCTTATCACCTAAAATCCCTGAGAAAGATAGAACGATGAAATATTTTTTTTATTACTGAAATGATTTTCATTATATTTAGAACTACTATTTTGAACAAATTTAACTTTATATTTAAAATAGTTACAAATGTGGTGTGATATGACTTCCGCGCCAAAGTGTCATGTTAGCATAGTGACAAAATAGCAAAAATAAATAATGGTGTATAGTTATATGCATGGAGGGAGGGGGCATTGGGCTATTAACCCTTAACAGTCGGGCCCCTTGCCGCACCTTAATCAGTCGGGGGGGGGGGGGGGGGGGGCGTTCAACGCCCCACCTTATTATCTCAGTTCCTATTAGAGATAGAGGGCTAAAATTTTTTGTGCAAGTCCCCTGTGGTATGGTAAATTTCCGACCTTAAGTAAGTCAAGGTCAATTTCCGCTTCCTTCACCCTTTTATTTAACAACCTTTGTTTTTAGGTCCTTTTTTACTTAAAAATGTCAAACGGCTGTAATTTTTTTATTTTTAAATCTAGAAGAAATTTTTTTTTGCAGAAAATGTTTATTTTTATTTAAATTTTATAATTGAAATATCAAAACAGCGGCCGCAGCTGTACTTGGCAGCTGCCAGCCGCCGCAGTCGGCGGTCGGCGGGAAAACGGCGGCAGATCTTTATGAAATTTTAATACATTATGTAGACATGTAAGAAAAGCTTAAGTTTAAAATTTGAAGTCTCTAAGTCAAAATTTGCGGCCACAGGAGCATTTTAAAGATTTCTGGAGACCTGGAGGATCAGGAACTGCAAAATCATACCTGGAACCTGAAATTGACTTGAACACCTGTTTTTGATATGAGGATGTACTACTAGAGGATATTTTAGTATTTTGGTAAGATAAAATGCTCTGTTTAAGTCAAAAACAAATTTTTGTTCTTTACCTGGATGACCCTGCCAGGTTTGCTGGCATCCTGTGCCCGCCAGGATGGAGATATTCAAAAAATTCCAACTCTCAGTTATGTGTCATACCCATACTTAAAAAGTCAAGCAGTTTGGGCTCTTTATCTTTCACACACAGAAAATGAGATAGAAAAAACCGGATGGGGGGGCGTTCAAAGCCCCCCCCCCCCCCCGACCGTTAAGGGTTAATTACATTGGTACTCATCAAAGTTTTATAACAACTTTTTTTATATATTGGCTCAGAATACAAAGTAGAATGATGTATGTCCCTCTGTCTGTCCGTCCATCCATCCGCTCGTCCGTCCGTACATCTGTCTGTCTGTTTGTATGTTTGTCTGTTTGTCACTTTCTCACTTTGTCTGTTCGTCTGTCTGTCTATCTGTCTGTCTGTCTGTCTATCTGTCTGTCTGTCTATCTGGCTGTCTGTCTGTGTTTCTGTGTGTCTGACTGTCTGTCTGTTCGTCTGTATGAAGCTTGTATAAATATAAAGCCTTAACAAGATTTGTCAAGAATAACAACACATTACACACAATAGCGAAGCTTATCATACTGTAAAATTGAATGTTAAAATAATTTAGCATGGCTTCAAAGATAAAACGATGAAATATTTTTTTGTACTGAAACCGTTTTCATTATATTTACAACTACTATTTTGAACAAATTTAACTTTATATTTAAAATAGTTACAAATGTGGTGTGATATGACTTCCGCCAAAGTGTCATGTTAGCATAGTGACAAAATAGCAAAAATATATAATGGTTATTAGTGATGTGTAGGGAGGGAGGGGGCATTGGGCTATTAATTACATTGGTACTCAAACATTGGCTCAGAAACTTTGAGTACTTTTACTGAAATTTGATTGTTTAGTTTAAAACTGGTAGTGTCCAATCGTTTGATGATTTGAATCTACAGATGGAGTAATCTTGTTTATTATCATTGAGGTTGTATATAAATTTTAAAGCGTCCATTGTCTATCTCTTAAGATCCCATGTTTGGTGAAAAGGTAAGTAATAATAAACAAAAGGAAAAAATAAGGATATCAGCATCCAAACGGACAAACGGCAGATGTTCAGTAATCATAAAAAAGTGAACGGTCCACAATAGTATAGTGAATAAAGTTTCTTCTACTAAGTAGGTCGAAGCCCAATCTGCACAACTTTTGTACCATTTTTGATTCCTGTGACGTCCTAAGTAGAAACTGAGAAAATCACGCTCTGACTAAAATGATCTAGACATACAGGCGGACATTTTAATTTATAGAATAGCTTTGTAAATAAAAAGACATTCGGCGTATATGATGTTTCCCCATACAAATGCAAATCAATAAAAAAATAGTTTTAAACTGCATAGTACGCAAATGTACACAATAAATGCATTTTTTAAACGTAAAGTCTTTTTGATTTTTTTTGTGTGTATACAGTCCTGTTAAGATTTAAGTAGTGTTTTTTTTTAAAGCGAAGATTTTCTATTCTCACTGTTTGTCAGTCAGTACTGCCCAACGTCTGTAACGGATAGCTCTTACAGGTTTTCGTTTGTACTACTGTTTCATACCTTAAATTTTATGAATGTTGTCATCTTTGTTTGAAATGTTAATTACGAATTAAATTATTTCTAAATTGTTTTACTTCTACAAATTTTGTAACAAATAAAGTATAAAGGGAAAGTGAATGAGTTTCCCTTAAAAATGTGAAAATGTGAACTTGTTACTAAAGCTGAAAAACAAATTCCAAAACTTTACATTTTTTAATATAACACGGGGCTTCTCTATATGCCGTTATCTGTGGCTCAACAGTAACACGTAGTGCATCCGCTCGTCGTCGGGGAGATGATAGATATGATCTCGGCCCGACACTGCGTCATAACCAAAGACGTTAACAATGGTTACTACTGCTTCTATATCAGGTGCGCGTCATAAATAGTTTGTAGGGGGGGGGGGGAAGGCTTGGCCCATTAACAGGTGCAACTCATTACCATGCACAGTTAGGACTTCTCAGACAAAAGTCTAAATTAAAGGGTTGGTTGTATTTCTCAACCTAATATCCTTGGGAGTTAGAGTATCGCATCCCATTACAAGCGGATGATGCTTTGAATTCTCTAGATAATCACTTAAAAATCGAATGAGAATCTCGCCCTTTCGGGGTAAGTTGTCTTATATGATGTTTACCAAAATATATTTCAAACTAAATGTTATGAAAATAGAAAAAGACTTCTTTACTTCAATAAATTCATCATAATTATTTAAAATTTTATAGTATCAAAACATATGTAGGACATAAAATGTTCAAATGTCTAAACAGTAAATGTATATTTTATTGCTATGTTATTTTTTGTTCTTGTTTTCAGTATATTTACAAATCTCAAATACACACACACCCATACACACATACACACACAAACACACACACACACACACATAAATAATAAGAGTGCCATTTATTTGAATTACTCTAATTTCAGTATTGTGATTCTTTATTTCAAAAAGGAAAACTGTTCTATTTTTAAAATTTTTAAACAACTACCTTGGCTAAACGCGTAGCGTATCCGCTCTTTGTCGAATTTCTTTCCAAAACCTTGTTGCAACTTAGGATATTAAAACGGTTCCTACTGCTGCTATTGTAGCCGACAGACCTATATTTAAGAATGGCTGCGCTCCTTCTAATATATATAATAACATTTTTCCAGTATTACTTCGAAGCCGATTAATATCCGCTGGATTTGACCCGGTTATTAGCCATACTGAAAAAACATGTATAGCATCGTATTACAGACAATTTTCCTCAAATATTAAAATAGAAATGATAAAATTAACACCAGTTTTATTAGGCCGGGCCTTCGATCTCTATAACAAATCTGGAATTAATCCTATAATTTTTCGTTTACTATCCGCGGAAACCTGTCTATAATACGATGCGATAAATAACTAATCTTTATCAATAGAAAGACATACAGACAGACAGCGTCAATTTACAAATAGTAACTAAGCACAAAAGGAAGTGCTTAAAGGTTGTAATCCTTAATTCTATCCTTTATTACATTAATCAAAATTCACTGTGAAGTCATGATATAAACTTTTAGATATACTTTATACAAATACTAGTTGCTTCTCCCTTAGCATCTAGGAAAAGGCGGGGAGGTCAGAAAAATAGCCTAAAGCCACCTAATGACATTTATAAAGCATTCCTAAAAAGTACAATCCATTTGGACCATTAAATTTTGAGATCTTTAGCATCAGAAAAAAATCTTCATTCTTTGATATAAAGTATTAAGCTTTTTTTGTATGTTTCGAACCGATATGGTCCTCTTTTACAGTGAAGTATCTTATAGGTCCTAAGATGGTTTTTAGCTATCTAATTCCTATAAGTAAGTCGTCTGGTTATGTTTTTAGGATATTTTTCTGTCCTTTCATGTCCCTTGTAATATAGAGCCTCTAGATCATAGGGGTTTTCAGCCGCAAGTACTTTATATAATAGGGCTAGCGGCTTCACACCTACAAATCTCTTGGGGCAGTTTCAAATTTAATTCTATAATGATAAAGTGTGATTTTGTTTAGGGAGGCCAGTTTTTTTTCCCAGAGACGTTTTCCCTTAAGAGCGTGTAGGTACCCTCCACCAAATCAGTTATAAAAATTCTCTGGACCTACAAGAAGCTTACGTGAAAATTTCTATAAAGTAAACTAATTGGTGGAAATATTTGGACACTGCGAGTTTGTGCAAACCAATCCAGATCTATTAAAAGTCCAAAAGTTTTCAGCCAACGAATGAGAAATCTTATTTGTAAAACAGTTGGTACCAGCCTAATTTACAATTAAATGTCCCCCCCCCCAGGAATATAAAGGGATAAGACAATGGCCGATAAATTGATGTACATCCCCAATGTTGATACACAAAATTACCCATTTTGTTGCGTAAAATTATTAGTTGAAACTTTAAAAACTTAACTTAATATACCAACCAATCAAAATTTAAATCAAAGTCCCCTAAGTTGTTATGTCAACGAATAAGAAAACGTTATAATTAAACTTTGGGGACTAGTGTAATAAACAGCCCATTGTCCCCATTGTCTCTGCCCCCCTCCACCCCTTATTCCCTGGAAACCAACATATTGGCTGTGTAGAGTAGCATCGCTTCTACTCTCTCGGCGGTGGTCATTTCACGTAATTATTTTACATGAATAGTATAATTTTGCAGGCAAAAATTAGAATAACATATGGGCTTAATGTGGATTACTTTCTTTATTTACAAGGATGGCAACAGTCATAACAGCAAAGCTGACTCTCTTCCTCATACCGCATATGGATCACTAAAGAACTAAAGAAGATTGAAGTATAATTTTAATGCTTATCTTAGGTCAGGTTAAGTAAAGTTTAAAAAAGAAACGTGAGGTAGGGCCCCACAGGGTTACAGCTCAATTTGGCTTGATGTATATATACATAGTATGAAAAATTAATATAAAATAGGTGTAAATGCTCAATCAGACGATCAGATAAGAAATATAAACAATTATAAAGATAATAATATTGAAGAAATTAAATAGTTTAAAATTGGCTAAAAAACTTTAGGATAAGTTTATTAACATATGTATCATCAAGACATCATTATAAAGATTACCATTCAAAAAAAAGGGAAAAAAAGGAGTCACGGTTAGACAAACGGAAAAAAGTAAATTCAAGAGTAGATATTTAGTGGCCATAAAAAAAGAGAAATTTGAAAACAAAGAATTATATACGTATAAGAATAAAAGATTGTAGTATAGAAAACCACGAAACCTTTATAAAATAAATTTACGTGACCTTTGCTTTATGACCGACAGACAAAGTAAGTTATGTACTGGATGCTCTTTAGAAAGTGAAAGTACAACAAAATTTCAGCAATCTATTCTAAATAGAAGCCTAGAAAATCGGAAATAAGAGAAAATTCTAAAATATGAACACAAAAATTTCTACTTTTAAGTCAACATCAAAATCAACAATATCTTGATTTCTGCAATATAATGTATTGTCTAAAGGGATAAGACATTGGCCGATAAATTGATGTACTTCCCCAATTATATTATAGAAAAGTACCTCTTCTGTAGATTACAATTTGTGGTTGAAACGTTTGGTCGCTGAACTTAATGACCCAACAAATGAAAATTCAATAATGTCTCCTCCCTCCACGATTCCGATTATCTATAATACAAAGTAGAACGATGTCTGTCTGTTTGTATGTCTGTTTGTTTGTCTGTCTGTTTGTTTGTTTGTTTGTAGCGAAGGATATCGCTAACCGCTGAACCGATCGGTTTATAACTATTTTCTTGGGGGGTGGGACACCCCAAACCCCCCAAAAAATGAAAAATACCCCCACAAAATTTTTTTTTCTTCTTTTAAAACTAAAATTAAAATAGTGGGATCGAGTACCCCCCTCCCCCCCAAAAAAAAATTCCCCCCCCAAAAAATGTTCTTTTAAATCTAAAAGACATAAAATCGGTTTGATTACACCTCTTGGGGCAAAGCCGCTAGTGACATATAAAATACTAGCGGTTGCGCCCCTAGCATCTGGGGGCTCTATATTCGAAGAGAGTTGGAAGGGTAGAAAATAGCCCAAAACCATTCACAGTCAGTCTTATTTATAAAAATGAAATAGCCTAAAGCCATCTCAGGATCTAAAAGAAGCTTCATTGTAAAGGAGAACTATATCGGTTCCGCATTCAGTAAGATCCTTTGCTACAGACCCAAAATGCTTACTACTTTATATAATACTAGCGGCTACGCCCCTAGAGGCCTCTAGTGGCACTTTAAATGTTTTTGTTTGTTAAAGTTAATTTTTTATGTACGATACCACCTTATTTGACGTTGAAGTCTCCCAGATTTTAAGAAAATTTTCAATTTTTTCGTCATTTCTTTTGAAAGGGTGGTAGTACCCTCCCCCAAAATAGTTAAAAACCTTCCCAGGACATATGAGAATCTACCCTGTTAAGGAGAACCCGATCGGTTCAGCGGTTAGCGAGATCCTTCGGTACACACAGACAGACACACAGACAGACAGACAGACAAACATCCTGTTACTTTAGTATAAGGATTGATAAAAAAGCACAGCTATGGCTAGGTATCAATCTTTCTATATAAATCTATATAATTAGATCTAGTTTAGAATTGATGGTGTGAATTTTTAGTGGTTATTTTGTGCGTCTTTGTGTGTGTGTTGGTGTTTGTGAGTGTGTGTGTGTGTTTGTGAAAATAAACCATATGTAATAGACAAATTACTCGGGATTTTATATATCATTAGACAATGGCCGATACATTGAAGTACATATCAAATGATGATATACAAAATTACTCCTTTTGTAGCGTAAAATTAGTTGTTGAAACGTCCTACCAATCAAAACAATCCTAATGCTAAACTATAAAAATAGAATTGCCTTAAACCATCCTGGAACCTTTTTAAAACATTCCTCAAAAGGAGAACTCAATCGGGTCAACAGTTACCGAAATTTTAAACTTCAGACAAATAAAAACATTACTCCTTTATATAACAGGATACCTGATTTTAGTTTACACGTGCCATAAGAAAAACGATTATGAGATACTCTAAAATCAACTCAATTGTCTAAATGAGTGAAAATTTTAGCGCCACAAGGCGTTTTCACGGAAGAAAAAATCTCGCGTCTTATATGTCGGTTAGGAAAATAGACATACAATATACACAACCTAAAATAACCTATCAAAAGATGCTGTGAAAATACGATAAAATGCCCCTTAAGAGGCGATGTCACGAAACCTACAATCCCCGGAACTTAATCAAACTTTCAAAATATCAGTAGATGACCTCTAAGAGACTTGGTGTCGCTTCAAGTCCTAGACCCCTCCACGCCCCTTGATTCACATGCCGCATCTTAATTGCAGTGTAAAGCTTCAATTCGCCCTATAGACAACCAACCCTTTTAATGCACGACCTTTGTCTTAGAAGTCCTAACTGTGCAGGGTATTAAGTTACCTGACAGCAATAGGAACAATTTTTAACGTTTTTAGTTTAGACGAGGTGTTAACCCAAGATACGAACTTATCATCTTCCTGGCGAGTAACTGTTATTCCTTACAAAAGAATTCTGCCATTGGTTGGCTTAAGATTATATTTATTGGGAGAAAAGGAACAGGAAAGTATAGTAATCTTTTCCATACTTTTACTCAGACAATTTCAAACACAATTAAGAAGAAGAGAGAATTATTTAATTTTTCTTTGTCCTATCACTTTAATGGATGTAGAATACGAGGATATATTGACAGGGCGAAATATTTTGTCAATTGGGGTGCTTATATGGACCTCATATTTTGGCCGTTTAGAGGAGATGGGATGGGGTAAAAGGGGTGAATGGGGGTCAGCTGGGAGTATAACTTTATTAGAGTAAATGAAATTCTAGTGTAACATCCATTTAGTTATATATCGATTATCAATTTAGAACTTACGTGTAGTATGTCTATTAGCTAATATATGTATGTATATATGCAAGAAAATAAAAAGTCTTATGGTCGTTACAACATATGCCACTAATTTGTCATAATTACTATACGGTTTAAAATTACAACAATTAGCTCAAAATAGTCTGCTTAGAAGAGCTTGTCTTAAAAGATTGACATAAAAACTGTTATACTTTTCCGAATTATATAAAAAAGATGTTTGTCTGTCTGTTTGTACCAAAAGATCTTGCTTACTGCACGCCTAGAACCTTATTAGTTCTACTACAGCTTCTCCAGGGAAGGTTTTAATCCATTTTAAAGGGGGGTAGATCAATTTTTCTCCCTTATTGGAAATGTACTTCTTTTTACTTAAAAATAAATCACGTTGTGGTGGTTTAAAGACAACCCAACCCTACCTCCATCATTTAAAAAATTGTCTTAGGGCTGAGTTTTTTAATATTGCCTATAGCGGATACGCCCCTATAGGCCTTTCGGTGCATTTGAAGAAGGAGAACATGAATAATATAACCCATTTTTTCCCCTTGGATGGGTAGTGGTCCCCATCCCCCAAATAAACATAAACCTTTCCCCTACCCTGTAAAGGAGGACCATAACGGTTCAGTGGTTCGGGAGATTACCTGGTGCAGACAGACCAACAGCCATACTGTTACTATATCATTAGGATTAACAGGTATCCAATAATGGATATATAATAATTTAGGTTGCTAATTAAGTCAATAGGTCAGAAGAGAGGATGGGGTATAGTCATAAAAAGGTGGAGAGGGGGGGGGATGTCGTTATAGTAGCCAGCTGGAAGTATCATTTTATTAGTTTAAGCGAAAATATGGTGCACTTTTCAAGTAATTCTATATCTAATTTTGTGACCTTTGGTATGGAATACCTTGTTTATTTCAACCACACAATAATTTGCTTTCGAAACCATGAATACGGTAATAATTGAGATAGATAGATTCAGTGGCGTGCCCAGGATTTGCACCCACCTTAAATCAAAATCAAAAGAAGTGTATTACAGATTACAGACAACAATAGAGGTGTTAGGGGATTTTGACAAGGGATTCTAGACACCCCCCTAGCCTATGCACGTCTTTGGATTAATTTTAGCTTATTCTACAATTCAATGCGATGAATATTATTCATTCTTATTTTTTATAATATTTTGTAATGATAAATAAAAGTAGAATATTGAACAACAATTTTGTTTTTCATTTTTCTCAATAGAAAAAATCTGATGATAAGAAAAAAACATGTCACATCAAAATTTTTGGAATATTCCATTTTTCTTCTCGGATGGAATGAACTCTCCCCCTCTATCTCCCCTATTCACCCTTACTGACCCCTGATGAATTTAGGTGAAATATATATGCGCGATTTTGGTTCCAGGACAAACGCAGGAGTCCCAAACGTGGACAAACGCAGGAGTGTTAAAATATTATTTTACTAAGTATTTCTATACAGATTAGGTTAGGTTAAGATATGAATGAACAAATAAGCCTCCCGCAGGGGTTAGGCATTTAAAAAACATATAAGATGGTCTAAAATAGGTTAAGTTAAGTGTCCACTCCGACGTTTGGGACTCCTGCGTTTGTCGTAGGACTGCGATTTTAATATAAATATCTCTTAGTTATAACATGTTTATAAAACGTTGGGGAGCAGTTTAATTTACAGTTCACTGTCTACTCCCTCCCTGGAATTTTTTTTGAAATATTAACAATGTAACAGGATGTCTTTGAGTAGGAGTATCTATCTGTGTGAACTAAAGTATCTCGCTGACCGCTGATCCGATGGTTCTCCTTTACAATACAGTTTCTCAAAGGTCCTGGTATAGTTAGTGACTTTTTTTTGGGGTGGTTACCACTACCCTCCGAAGAAAAATCGTAGAAAAAAACAACTCCCCTTAATTGTTTTTACTTTTTCTTTTAAAACCAAAATTGAAAACTTGGGGATGGGGTTCGACTTCCCTCCTCCCTACCTTAAGTGCCCCCTAGCAATTCATATTTCAAAAGCATTTTTTTCCAGAAAAAAATAATCAAAAGATGGCGAAGAAGGTACTTTATTTTCTTGAGTATAAAAAGATTTTTCTTTTTATTCTCTTTTTATGGATAGAAAATGAAAAAATGTTATAACAGCATTATAACATTTACAAAATTTTCATGAATTATGCAGTCGTTACAATCTATTCTACTTTTTGGAGAATGATTTTTGGAACAATTTTTTTCCTTGCATTTATCCCTTATGCCTTAAAAGTGGTTTCTTGTTTTTTTGCTATAATTGCAATTTTTGGGTTTCTACTTTAGATTATACTAGTTTTTTTATATTAAATTTTAATCTTATTTCACAAACCATATCTATAATACAAAGTAGCTTGATGTCTGTCCGTCTGTCCCTTAAGATCTCGGTAACCACTGAACCAATTGGATTCTACTCTTCAGGAAATATCTTCAGGTCCTGTGGTGGTTTTAAGCTATTTTCACACCCCCCCCCCTAAAAATGAAAATCCCCCCCCAAATTTTTTTTTACTTTTTAAAATTTTGTTTAATTTTTTTTATGTTTTTATATATTTTTATACATTTTTATATTTTTTTTTTTATATTTTTAAATTTTTTTCTTCTTTTAAACTTTTTTTTATCAAATTCAAGAAATTTGGAAACCTTCCTTCTCCTGTAGGGGCGAAGCCCCAGAAAGGGTAATGACAAGAAATATTTAAAAACATTTAAGAAGAGAAAAACTTTGAAGATTATTAAAAATATAAATCATTTTAAAAAATATAAAAAGATATAAACTCCTGAAACTTTAGGGAAAAAGCCCCTAGAGGCTAGGGGCGAAGCCGCTAGTACCAATATATACGTACAATTCTTATCCCCTTTAAAACCCAGACCAATTCTAATGTTTAATTAAACGTAAAAGGAGCTTTTTATATTGTCTATAAAAAATGACGTCATACAATACAAATGACCAATGATAGGCCAATATATAAAATAAATTACCAATGGCAGGCCAGTATAAATTGAAATTGAGCAATGGTAGGCCAGTATGACGTCATTTATATAGGTACTATAAAAAGCTTATGTAAAAGATTTTAATTAAGTTAAATACAATTATCTTTACTTACTTATTAGATTTGCCTCTGAAATTTTAATGTAAATTCTCTTTTTCCGATTTATTGTTCCTTGTGCTTCCACCATCTATAAATCTATCTATCCATATAGAAAATGTATAAAACAAAACTGTATAAAGAATCAAAAACAATTCAAGAAATGAAAAAGTTTACAAATTTAACCTGAACCCATTTCTAACTTCCTTAATCCTCACCCCCCCCCCCCCCCCCCCCCCCAAGGGATAGGATAATGGAAGGTAAATATACCCCCAACTGTAATAAACAAAATAACCACTTATACAGGGTGTTTCAAATAAAACTGCGTTTTCCGGTTTTAGGAAACAACTAGTAGGAGTATGAAAAAAATAATTATATATTCTTATTCTCTATAAAATTATGGATTAATTTTATAAAAGGTGTTTTTTAATATCTCTTTAAAAAATAGCACTTTTTAGAGCTTCAATAGTTCAAAATGTATGTGTGTTGCTATATTCTTGCAGAATTTAGGGCTATAACATCCAATTAAATTCTTCTTTTTACTTGAAAACGACATTATAGCATGCTCAACCAAATATTCTAATAATTAAATTTAAAATCTAATTCAATAATGCTTTTTTAAAAAGAATAAATAACCAATTTTATTTTTGCTTTAGTTACAATTCAATTATGATCATTCAATTATGATCTCATAACCGTTCCTCCTACCCCTCCCCTTTTAATCTCTTAATCCCTTTTGATTTAGCAGTTGTGACATATTAACCTAATATAATATAATTAGAAGCACTTTTAACGACATTTTCAAACTAAGATAGCTTGCTTATTTTAAAAGATATTGAAATGAATTAAAAAGTGACTTGTTTTATTTATAAATGCGCATCGAATTAAAAAAGATTTTTTGTGAAAAATGCCTTTGCAATAGGGAAATAGAAAAAAACTAAATTCTGAAGAACCTAAAAAGCACTTTGCATGTAGCCAAAAAAAGAAAATATGTAAAAAATCTCAAATGGGGACATTGATTTAACCTTTGATTAATTTGATATTGTACTTTTCAACCTATATGTAGCAAAAAAAATAAGTTAATTGAATTTAATTGTTGTCACAGATTTAGGATCGGGCATTTTTAACCTACATGTACCTATCAGTACAGACACTTTTTTAGAGATATCGAAAAACACCTTAAGTAAATGTTATGTACATTTTTATAGAGAATATGGACCTATAGTTATTTTTTTCATGCTCCTTCTGGTTGATTCCCCAAACTGGAAAACGCAGTTTTTTCTGAAACACATTGTACATTAATTACTGTTACATTGTATATCCCAATCAAATTTTAGCCTTACCAAAGCATTCAAGATAATGAAAGACAGAACAAGTTTTAAATTTCGAGGGGTAGCATTATTCATTCCTTTGTCCCTTCTTTCTATATGCCCCGAGAGGCTCTAACCCATTCTTCTTTACAAGGATAGCACCTACTGTATAAAAATTATTTTGTGTACAACTACACTATTATGTCAAGTCAAATTAAGAAGCAGCCTTTAATTCTTATAAAAAATGGCGTCATACAATACAAATGACCAATGATAGGCCAGTATACATCTTAATTGACCAATGGTTAAATATATACTGGCATATCATTGGTCATCTGTATTCTGTATTGTATAACATCATTTTTTTATAGGCTGCTTCCAAATTAAGCTTGTTAAATTTCTTACTAACATTAGATAGTCAATTCAATTTAAAAATTGTTATGTCGATCATATGTATTAATGTAAGCCATGACCACTTTTAGATTCATCATATTTACTATACTGTTGGGCCTAAACCAGAGCTGGATCTTTAAATCGTTTAATGGTGCGCTGAATCGGGGCGATCCAGTTCACCCCGGTTTGGCGGGGCAATGACACTCGTTGAGTGCCATTGCCGCGCCAGTACCGCGCCACTGGGGCGCGCTGATTCGCCCATTCCATTTTGATTTAATGATTGAAATCTAATATTATCTAGGTGCGCTGAACTGGATCGCCCCGATTCAGCGCACCATTAAACGATTTAAAGATCCAGCTCTACAGTTCCCTAACCATACGAGGCTACCCTTTACCCAATATAACTTAACTTTCAGGGACGTCCAATCTTTTTATTAAGAGGAGGTTAAAATATAGTGTTTCAAAGGTTTAATGGGGGTAATACTTTGTATTCATCAATTCCATAAAACCAGGGAGGGATGGAACATACGACTCTTTATTTCTCTTTTATCAAAGTATTATAATAAAAAAGTACTTTTTATTGAACTAGCAGTGTCCTAACTTCAAGCAATAAATTTAATCTGCAGAAGGGGTAATTTGTTTATCATCATTAGGAATGTATATAAATTTATCATTCATTGTCTTATTCCTTAATCCCTGATAGTTTTTTTCCTAATTTTCCCACCCCCCCAATCTTCTTCATATATACATATATTTTTTTGAGTTTTCACTATATTCTTTCTTTCCATATCTATTTTTTTCTTTATCTACTTTCTCCTCCATCTCTTTCTCTCTCTCTCTCTCTCTCTTTTCCATTCCTTTTTCTTCTATAAAATAAACTTTATAAAGGTTTATAAAGAAAATCTTATAAAAACTTAACAATTCTCAAATAGTTTCTTATTTCTTGATTCTCTTGAGGAATAAAGCTCATCTTCAAGCCGTTTGTGTTGGTTAGTAAGTCGGTCGGTATTACATTTGTTATGATTGAAAGCTTTAAAACATTAGACTTTATAATGCCTTTTTCTACAACTACCATCGTGAAAGGACCCAAAAGCAAACAAATATCTTATTCAACATTGCAATTAGACAGGATCAGAATAATTATTTCTCGCATCGTATTATAAACAGCTTTCCGCGGATATAGAATGTACAATTATAAGATTAAAACCAGTTTTTTTAGCCCCGAGGTGCCAAAGGCACCGGCTAAAAAAACTGGTTTTAATCTCATGATTGTACATTTTTATATTCGTAGAAAGCTGGATATAATTCGATGCTAGACATAGTTTTTTCGTATGAATAAGAACCGGTTCCTATCCACCGGATTCGAATGAATACGAGAAAGTATTTTAAAATAATAAAAAATAGCGGTTCATTATTTACAGAAAGACGGACTGACAGTATTATTTGTAGAGTAGCTTCGCTCCTAAAACATTAATATTAAATGAAATGATAATACATTTATTTTCTTTAATATGATCACAATATGCTTTTCTGATAATGTAATAAAGATAATAAGAATAATATTATAATAAAATTTGGTCTTCAAATATCACAAATTGTTTAAACATAATTTATTTTTTAAGAACTTTTAAAATTTTATTGGGTTAAATAGATTTATTACCCTAGAGGGTTAAGCAGACACAATAATTCGTCTACCTCAAAAAGAAATTTCTAGCAGGCAATAATACCCATAACTGACTTTAATACATACTAAACATATGGTTTTATTTTTAAGCTTTTATGGACGTTCCGATGGAACCTTATTATAAAGAAACTCAAAAGATTGCTATAACTTAATTTTTTTTTAGCACAATAACATTTAATTATAGCTTCTTGGTATAATAAAATTTAATTTACTAAAAGGGATGACAGCATCCATTAAGAGCATAGCTTATATTTTCTTTAAAAAGATAGCTTTATGCCCCTTAATTTCCCCCCTTTTTTCAAGTTGAATTATATTACAACAGATCAATCCCCCCCCCCCCCCCTCCAAATTCAAATTAACTGTAAATAGTTTTAGGTTAGGTAAGGATTAAATAGGCTCAGCAGGTATAGAGCACTGTTAATTAATCATGAGGGTTGCCACTCTAATTATTTCTATATGTTTTAACCAACCCCCCCTCCCCCGAGTCACCATGCCTCTATAAAATAGTCTTAAACATGCCTTAGAAAATAGTCAACTAAGTAAGGATTTTTCTAAAGCATAACCACACACAAACAACCTGCTACTTTATGATCCCATAATAAAAAAGGTAAATTATAGAAAAGCTTTAACAAAGAAGCCATTAAAATCAAAGAAGTGGAAAAATGTAAAAAAGAGTAGAGTAAATTTTCTTAAAATAAAATAAGTTATTTGATGTTTAAAATACAATAGTTTGGTAAAATCATTTTATTGTGAAGAGCCTTTATTCAAGATAAATGTTGAAAGAAATTTTAATTTCTCTTTGAATTTTTCAATAGTATGTCTTTTTTCATAAATATCTTTTTTTAATTTTCATATAGTCTTTTTTAAAGTTTAAAAATATTTCTATATGGATACAAAAACGCAAAATCCCATATTACACCTGTTGGCCATTTGTAACCTTTCAAACTGTTTATTATTTTATATAGATTATTTTATGCTCCCCTAAAGTTTGGTTAGGTTAAGTAGGTAACTTATATAGGGTATTACTCAAATGATAGTAGGCTAAAAGGTAAGGTTAAGATAGTCCACAGGTGATAAATGTGATTCTACTCACTAAATTTCAGTCTCCCCTCCATCCAGTTGGAAAAATACCTTTTCTAACTCTTTACTAATATTTGGCGAGTCAAACTTATCAAGATAATCATCCTTTTTGCGATCAATATCTTTGGAATCACTTTTAGTACGACCTGAAGGGTCATGGTCACTATTTTTATCACCAGAATGACCGTTTAGTTCACTATCTAACTGTTGTTTGGAGGGAGATAACTTTCGTAGAATGTCTTCAACTGTATCACAAACGCCTATAACAAGTCCATCAGCACTGCCTCCCCTGTCAACATGACCTGCCATAGAAGCATCTACTCCACTATCACTTGTATCGCTATTTATTGTCTCATCATGTCTATATTCTTTGGATGTGTGAGTGAAAATTTGTCCAGAGGGAGTAAAATTTTGTCCGTAGGACATGGAGGGGAAAGTTTGTCCACTGGCAGACATTGTGATTGGATGGACCGTTAGAGTATGCGCAGATGACGTCATTATCGAGGAGTTAGCTGTTGATGACGTAACTAGAGTATTGTTTGCACTGGAAACAACTGTTTCGTAATCAGAGTTTCCACGGATATATTGGTGAGGTAAGAAGCCATTTTCTGGCAAAACTTTCGGCGGCAAAATTGCACTATTTTCCATCTCCACGTGGTAGGGTAAACTGGCGCCATTTTCTGTTTGATTATAGTGATGAGTAGAAATAGCGCCCAAGGAGGAGGGCCCAGTATAACTTAGATTATGATGGTGGGCAGATGTGCTTTTGATTGATTCGTAAACCGGTTCTGTAATGCTAAGCATATGGTTAGCTGCTGATGATACTGCAGGATGATTTAGAACAGCATAGTGGTGATTGGTACTCATATTGTGGTCTAGGTAAGGCAGTGAGGTGGACCCAGAGGGATGGGAGGAAAAGTATCCATTTTGATAACTGGAGAATCCTGGATGGACAGCTGTTCCAAGATTACCTATTTAAGTAACACTTAAATGAATATAAAAGTATCATACAGAATTAATACACCTTAAACTCATGATAATACATGTAAAGTAGATCAAAAATCCTAACAATATTATTTCTCATTAAAGAATATTTATACAAGTCAATAAGCTCATTAAAGGGGGAAGGGGTTAAATAACTGTATTTCCCTATCCCAATTACCTTGTGCCGACTCTCAATTGGTGATCAATCAAAGGTGTCCAAGTAGCAGAAAACAATTTGCCAGCAGACGAAAAAGGTAATTGGAAAAAGAGGGGAGGCAGTTATCTGTGTATACAAATATACTATAGATCTGTTATAAGCTCCACCAGTTATGGGACCAAGGCAATGTGCCTATTTCCAAATTCTTAATAGCAAGGATTTTAATTGGCAGTTGTGGGTAGAATTTTAAACATTTTAAACTTATCCCCCACCCCCTAAAATCAGTACATGCAAACAAATATAATTAATCAAAATTATTTAAGTGGTCAATCCTGTATTATTGTGGAAAGCTCTTGCTGAGGGGGGAAGCATGGTCCTGTAGGCAGAACCCCCAGATGTTTCATCACCATCATTAGTAGTATTACCTATTCCATCTTCTAATATGGGAGAGTCAGTAAACCTGGAAATAAAGTCATTTGTACAAAGCCCAAATTGTGCCAAAAATGATCAATGTGACGTAATAAAAATAAGGGATTATCCATCTCATTTTTAGGGGGTTTCTTTCCCACTTCTCCTCTCATCTCTTTCATTTTATTACGTCATGTGGATCATTTTTACCACAATTTTGGCTTTGTAAGTCATTTGCTGTATCATGCTGTAAGTAAGTCATGCTACAGTATCAAAACCCAAAATGAAATTCGACAAGTAAAATTTTATTTTTAAAACAACTATTGTTAATTAATTTATATTACTTTTAATTAATCATCTGTTGCTAAATTTTAATTGGCGGAAAAGTATAAAAAAAAATAAATTTTTTAAAAGCGAAGCTTTTCTATTATTGAGGTCGATCCGTCCAAATTTGTTTAGACTTTAACTTTTATATTCTGCTTATTCAGTTCTGACACTCTACAAGTATTAATGTTCGTTTGTCCTACCATTTCAAATCTGTGCTTTTATGGATGTCATCCTTGTTATAAATATATCAGAATAAGAATTACCTGGACAAATAATCCAGAGCAGAAGAAGCTCTTTGTGAGGAGCCAGCTCTTGCCAAAGTTCCATTAATTGCTCCTCGCATGCTAGCTGAACTAACTGCCAAGCCACCATGGCTAGAACTCACAAATCTTGACCTAAATAGAAATTCAGGTAGAAATCTACGACTCAAAGAATATACTACCAAAACATGTTCTTACTTTCAATAAGATAACATACAGGGAATTATATTTGAGAGGGAAGATGCAAATAAATTGCCTAAAACCCAGCTTAAAATCACGAAACCTATACGTGTTTTTCAGCTGTCGTTGGGGGGCAACACATCGTAAATTTGACGACCTCTCCATTCGCCCCCCAAATATTATTTTAGATTTGTTTTGCTTGTTGGTTATACCTTATTCCTGCCTAAAATCATTCCATGACCTATTTGAAGCTTCCCTAGGATAAGAAACTCTTTTGTTTTAGTGGATAGTGAAATCTTATTAGATTTATGAAATTGATTCATAGGTTTGCAAAATTATCATAGGCAACTTAATAAACTTTAAAATAAAAAGAAAAATGTTATCAGAAACAAATATTTTAATGATTTTATAATTTTATCACATTACATACCTAAGCTCTAGGGCGGACAAAGCCCGGTCATTCTTGATGACCCCACTGGCAGCCGTTGGTATCGGGTACTTCTCATCTGACTTGACCGGCTTGCCCGCAGGCATCAGGAACTGGGCGGAGGTGTGCAGGTAGGGGTTGTTGACCGCCCACGGACTGGAGCTTGAATTGGATGACCGGCCATCCGAGGTCGCGGGATACAGCTCCTAAAAAGACCAATTAAAAAAAAGTGTTGAGGAAAAGATACAAGTGGAAATTAAAATTAGAAAATATTAAAGCAATTGAAAATTTGATTATTTGATTATATGAAATTATAAGAAACCCTGACATGAACCTGCAAAATAGTTTCCTGAAAAGTAAAACAAAATTTGTCAAAAGGGTAGCAAGATTTTTTAGTACAGACATCATACTTTTTTATGTTGGAAAATATCTTTAATTTATAGATTTTACCTGAGGTTTTAATCTGATGGAGTTTTCTGGCAAATTCTTTCCATCCTGCAGACGTCCATCTGCTGGGAGGCTGGACCTCTTGCTGCGATGCTCCAAGGTGCTGGATCCTCCAGCGGTCAATCCTCGTCTTGACCTGGATTTTCTGCCATCAATAGTATTCCGTTCACTGGTCCGTTCCAACTCAGACCTTTCCCCAGATTGGGGGGAATATATGCTTCTTCCGATAATGGGGAGTCCTTTGTCAACATGAGCATAATCTTTGATTATTACTGACACATCAGTGGGATTGTCTTCATCCGTAGCTGCGGTAGAAGCACGTGCCACTGCTTTTTCCATGGCAGCAATTGACAATTGCTGATCTTGCAAACCTGCTGAGATACTGCGAACTGCATGGGTTCCAGTTAGGTTTGAATTACCACCACCAGATGGCAGTGATGAGGGAACAGTAACAATTGCCTGGTGGTCAATGCTGGTCAAGTGACCGCCACTGCTGGCAGCTGTCATGCTGCCCAGGACAAAGCTGTTGACTGGGGTCATCACTGTGTCCATGCTTACACAACTTGAGTCCGGAGTCACCTGCATATAAAAGTATTTATTTACTCATTTAATAATAGTTTTAGAATAGAACTAGTCCCTACAGAAAACCTTAACCCTGAGGGGAACTTCTAACTATAACTTGTTTTAATATAAATATCACAAAAGCGTATTTTAATCTTATGGCATATTAACTGTTTCAGAAAATTGACAAAGCTTTTCAGATCTTGATAAATAGTGAATTTTTATTTTTATTTTTAATTGTTCTAGCAAAATTGATTGCTAAATATACGACATATGATTGATACCTGAAATCTGGCAGTTTCTGGTAGCAGGTCAGGTGGCATTTGATATCCTGGTGGCAACTGGTAGCCTGGAGGAAGGGATAGCGGTACAGTTGAACTTGTGCTTCCTACAATCAATACTTTATGTTTTGTTGTCATTTAATAAACTTCAGAAAAAAATTAAATCATGTATAAAATAATAATTTTTAAATATTGAGAAAATAATTTGATATTGTAAAGGTGAGTGGAAAAATGATGACGCAATCATTTCTTTTCATGAACAAACATTTTATTTCTTTGTTCTCCATTTCCTTTAGATGTGACATAATTTATATGATGAGTTCAAAAAGCTTTACAGTAGGCAGCTTTTTAGTAATGTGTTATATAAAAAATCGGAAAGATTTATATGGTGCATTATTTGCCAAATGTACCACTTTTCTGCACTACCTCTCCGATTTTGTTAATACTCTATATTTTGGTCCGTTGGGTCATTCAAGGATGCTGGATGGTCAAAAAAAAGTTTCAGAGTCCCTGGATGTCTAGATATCTAGCTATCTATGAAGGTAGGTAACAAAAATGTAAAAAACACCCATTTTTTCACAATTTTAAAAATTAATTTTTTCATCAATCTTACATCCAATCTATACATTTTATACACCAAAATGATCGTATATTCATGTAAAAAGCGCACATAATGCTAGTTTGGCCAAAACTCTAATTTTACAGGGTGTCCAACAAAAAGTGTATTTTGGATATCTAGCGTAATACCCAAAATACCTGTCCGAAAAAAATCATTTTTTTTGGCTTAAATCCTGTGTTTTATCTGTGTGCATATGTGGTATATAACGGTTCGGACCACCCGGGACTATAAGGTTGTCAAATTTCACTTTGGGACACCCTGTAAATGTGATTTTTGCATCTGTAGAGCTAAAACTTGGTCCAAATTGGCTATTTTTTTCAAATAACTCTAATATGTGTCTTAGTATGTTTGGCCATAGTGTTTTCTGACCAGATCCATAATTTCATATTTTTTGGACACCCTGTATTTTCAAAAAAAGAGAAAAAAAATTTTTGTTTTTTTTTAAATTTTTTTTCTATTTTTAAGTTACTTAAAACTGTCATATAGATACAGATTTTGACTAATAACAATAATATTTGCCTATTTTACAAATTTTTACACTTTTGGGACACCCTGTGCATGTTTTTGAAAAATGATGGTTTTTGCCCATTTTTGGGGGGAAGGAGTCGTTTTAGGGCCATAGACTATTTCTTCATTTTTGTAGAACTGTTTAAGACACATCATTTGTTATTTATGCAAAAACCGCAAAAACCGAACCGTTTTGCCGTTATTCACCGCCAAAGGCGGAATTTTTTTACGTTTTTGCCGTTCCGGAGGTTGTAATGGGCATTTGTGGTAAGAAAACGTTGATTTATCAAGATCCCTCTTAAATACTTTTATTTAGGTAATTTAATTTACTAAATTTCATATTAAGTAAAATTTTTTGTGCAGCTAACCGTTTTTCGTCGAGATGGATTTCAATTGTTAAAACAAGAAAATGAAGTGAATATAACATAAATAATTGCTATAACATAAGTGATAAAAGAAACATAAATCATGTGCATTTGAAATTCCTTTTGACAAAAATCGGTTGGATATACAAAAAATTTACTTTACATGAAATTTAGTAAATTAAAATGCCTAAATAAAAGTATTTCACAGTTATCTTGATAAATCAACGTCTTCTTACCACAAATGCCCATTAGAACCTCGGGAACGGCAAAAAACGTAAAAAATTCTGCCTTTGGCGGTGATTAACCGCAAAACGGTTCGGTTTTTGCGGTTTTTGCATAAATAACAAATGATGTGTCTTAAAAAGTTCTACAAAAATGAAGAAATAGTCTATGGCCCTAAAACGACTCCTTCCCCCCAAAAATGGGCAAAAACCATCATTTTTCAAAAACATGCACAGGGTGTCCCAAAAGTGTAAAAATTTGTAAAATAGGCAAATATTATTGTTATTAGCCAAAATCTGTATCTATATGACAGTTTTAAGTAACTTAAAAATAGAAGAAAAAAATTTAAAAAAAACAAAATTTTTTTTTCTCTTTTTTTGAAAATACAGGGTGTCCAAAAAATATGAAATTATTGATCTGGTCAGAAAACACTATGGCCAAACATACTAAGACACATATTAGAGTAATTTGAAAAAAAATAGCCAATTTGAACCAAGTTTTAGCTCTACAGACGCAAAAATCACATTTACAGGGTGTCCCAAAGTGAAATTTGACAACCTTATAGTTCCGGGTGGTCCGAACCGTTATATACCACATATGCACACAGATAAAACACAGGATTTAAGCCAAAAAAAATGATTTTTTTCGGACAGGTATTTTGGGTATTACGCTAGATATCCAAAATACACTTTTTGTTGGACACCCTGTAAAATTAGAGTTTTGGCCAAAATAGCATTATGTGCGCTTTTTACATGAATATACGATCATTTTGGTGTATAAAATGTATAGATTGGATGTAAGATTGATGAAAAAATTAATTTTTAAAATTGTGAAAAAATGGGTGTTTTTTACATTTTTGTTACCTACCTTCATAGATAGCTAGATATCTAGACATCCAGGGACTCTGAAACTTTTTTTTGACCATCCAGCATCCTTGAATGACCCAACGGACCAAAATATAGAGTATTAACAAAATCGGAGAGGTAGTGCAGAAAAGTGGTACATTTGGCAAATAATGCACCATATATTCATATTTTTGGACCTTATTTGAGCATTTAAACAGCTACTGATCCAGCTCCGATCTCAAATCAATATTGTTGGCTATTGGATCAAAATTTATCTATCTATCTAATTATCTATCAATCTATCAACCCACCTGAAATTTTTCCCTTGCCCATTTGAATGTATTTTGGCATATTAGTTGAAGCTTGTTGATGTGTTGAATTATTCTCTGTAGATTTCTTTCCTGTTTTTGAAAGAAAACACAAATTATTTAGATAGGTGGCCCTTGGGGATCATTAACTGTGCGGGGCCTATACGTGAGGTGCCCAAAACCTAGCAGGACTACCATGTACCCAATAAAACCTAACCAAAAGTAAAAAACACGAACACAAAAATAACTACCTTCCCCCTTATTTACAAAATATTGAAGTCGTTTACAAAATGGTAATTCATTCAATTTTCCCCCCTTATTAAATAAATGTTATAATTTTAAAGAAGGTATAATTTAGTTTATATAGGTGTCGCTAGATGTCTCTTGATTTTGTGATATTCTCCTGTATGTTTCTTGAATAGATGAACCAATAGTAGAGTGACCACTATTACAAGCAATAATAGAACTATTATTACACAGATACTAGACAAAATATATTAGTTTAAAACAAATATTCTCCTTGTGACCATTTTTCAATCTTGCATAATAACGTTTTTTTTTTGGGGGGGGGGGGGGTGGTGGTGGGGGACGGGTAGGTCATTTGTGGGGGTAGGTCATTTGTTGTCCCACTTCCTATGAAATAAAGACCACGCATGACCAGTATCTATATTCCCTGAGAAGCACAATCCTGCCGGTTCAGCGGTTACCAAGATCTTAAGCTTTAAAAAGACAGACAGGCAGACATCGTACAACTTTACATTATAGATTTAAACTATATATATTCCTGAATATAACCAGGTGATCCAGTCCAATCTCAAGAAATCCAGAAACCTTATCAAAGGAATATTATATTAACACAATAAAACTAATATAAAAAAAATACGATTAATTTCTCTAAAATCGATTGTAATTACAAATAACAAAATGTCTTTATGGTACCCTCAGTTATATATTGGTTGTTCTAAAATATTAGTGTCAAAACTTGTTAGTCAATAATTTTTAATTTACAGAAGGGTAATTGTGTTTAACATTTTTGGTGATGTAAATCAATTCATCGTCTTATCCCTTAAGATCCCTGTAAGTATTAAAGCTTATATAAAAGTTAATCTAATTTTTTGATAAGATTTTAAACTACAAGTAACATGATACATATTTATATTTAATTGACCTGTGCGTCTTTAGCCACAGAAAGACTGAAATTAGTAGTTCCCATTCCTGCTCTGTTCTTAGCTATACAGCTGTAGGATCCATTTTCTCCTAGATAGATAAATAGATAGTAGGAAAGATAGATAAATAGATTAATTAGTAGTACCCATTCCTGCTCTGTTCTTAGCTATACAGCTGTAGGATCCATTTTCTCCTAGATAGATAGATAAGTAGATTAATTAGTAGTGCCCATTACTGCTCTGTTCTTAGCTATACAGCTGTAGGATCCATTTTCTCCTAGATAGATAAATAGATAGTAGGAAAGATAGATTAATAGATTAATAAGTAGTGCCTATTCCTGCTCTGTTCTTAGCTATACAGCTATAAGATCCATTTTCTCCTAGATAGATAAATAGATAGTAGGAAAGATAGAATAATAGATTAATTCGTAGTGCCTATTCCTGCTCTGTTCTTAGCTATACAGCTGTAGGATCCATTTTCTCCTAGATAGATAGGTAGATATTTGGATGGATAATAAATAACATAGATTACAAAATTACATTGTTTGTAGGTTTTTATTTTTAACTTTATAGATAGAAATATAAAATGCTAGTTATATATAAAATACACTGCTATATAGCCAGATAGTAAAATACTAAGCCAGCTAAAAAGATAGATAAATACAAAGCTAGCTAACTATATAGATAGATAAATATAAAGCTAGCTAGCTATAATAAATAAAAGTAAGCAAGCTAAATAGATCGTTAGCTATCTATAAAATTAGGTAGTTAGATAGATATATAACTTACGATAGAGATTATATATAGAGATTAAGCTAACTAATTGGATAGATAGATAATTGAAAGCTAGCTAGCTAGATAAATACAAAGCCAGATAGATAGATAATTTAAAGCTAGCTAGCTAGATAAATACAAAGCTAGATAGATAGATAAATACAAAGCTAGCTAGCTAGATAAATACAAAGCTAGCTAGCTAGATAAATACAAAGCTAGATAGATAGATAATTGAAAGCTAGCTAGCTAGATAAATACAAAGCTAGCTAGATAGATAAATACAAAGCTAGATAGATAGATAAATACAAAGCTAGATAGATAGATAAATACAAAGCTAGCTAGATAGATAAATACAAAGCTAGCTAGCTAGATAAATACAAAGCTAGATAGATAGATAAATACAAAGCTAGATAGATAGATAAATACAAAGCTAGATAAATACAAAGCTAGATAGATAGATAAATACAAAGCTAGATAGATAGATAAATACAAAGCTAGATAAATACAAAGCTAGATAGATAGATAAATACAAAGCCAGATAGATAGATAAATACAAAGCTAGCTAGCTAGATAAATACAAAGCTAGCTAGATAGATAAATACAAAGCTAGATAGATAGATAAATACAAAGCTAGCTAGCTAGATAAATACAAAGCTAGATAGATAGATAAATACAAAGCTAGATAGATAGATAATTGAAAGCTAGCTAGCTAGATAAATACAAAGCTAGATAGATAGATAAATACAAAGCTAGATAGATAGATAAATACAAAGCTAGATAAATACAAAGCCAGATAGATAGATAAATACAAAGCTAGATAGATAGATAAATACAAAGCTAGCTAGATAGATAAATACAAAGCTAGATAGATAGATAAATACAAAGCTAGATAGATAGATAAATACAAAGCTAGATAAATACAAAGCTAGCTAGATAGATAAATACAAAGCTAGATAGATAGATAAATACAAAGCTAGATAGATAGATAAATACAAAGCTAGATAAATACAAAGCCAGATAGATAGATAAATACAAAGCTAGATAGATAGATAAATACAAAGCTAGCTAGATAGATAAATACAAAGCTAGATAGATAGATAAATACAAAGCTAGATAGATAGATAATTGAAAGCTAGCTAGCTAGATAAATACAAAGCTAGATAGATAGATAAATACACAGCTAGATAGATAGATAATTGAAAGCTAGCTAGATAGATAAATACAAAGCTAAAAAGATAGATACACAGTGATGCATATAAAAAAGTAATTTCTGAGGAAGATAAAGAAAAGTTGAGATTAATGCAATCTTTTACCCATAACTCTCACTTTATCTTTCTTTCTTTTCTTCTCTCTTTTACATTTCTCTCTCTCTTTTCTTTTTCTTTCTTTTCTCTTACTTTTTATTTGTCTTTCTTTTTTCTCACTTTTAATATTTTTTCTCTTTATCGTTTACTCATAATTATCATTTTCTATCTTTTTTCTCTTTATTTCTTCTTTTTTTTTCTTTTTTTCTCTCTTTCTTTCTTTTTTCTTACATTCTTAATACTTGTTACTCATAACTCTCACTTTATCTCTCTTTTTCTCTTTCTCTTTGTCTTCTTTTCTTAAATATTTATTACTCATAACTCTCACTTTATCTCTCCTTTTCTCTTTCTCTTTTTCAACTTTTCTCAAATATCCTTTAAACAATACTCTCACTTTATTTCTCCCTTTCTTTTTCTATCTTTTATTTTCCTGTAGTAGGTAGACATACAGATAGACATCCTGTTACAATAGTATATCGAATTATAACCCAATGATTTTACAATCACGAGGACTAATAGTTTTACCACATCCATCATTTTCGTAGACACAATATACGTAAAACTGTTTAAAAGAAAAAGTAACAATATATTGTGGGGGACTTTTTTTGGTGGAGGGCGGATGTTTGGGAGTGTTCGACTCCCAAAGAAAATAGCTTAAAACAACCACAGGACCAGATGGTATATTTCCTGAAGAGTAAGGCCCAATCGGTTCAGTGGTTTGAGATCTAAGCTTCAGACAGACAGACACCGTTCTACTTTAAATTATAGATATGTAGTGTTATGATTTTAGTATTATTAACAGTCTGTAATTTTAAATATTGTCCTGCCCTCACTAATCAACTGGGATCGAAAGTTTCCCCCAAGGTGCCAAGTCGAACACTTACCTCATTTTGAAATAAATGAAAATAAAGGAAGGGCAGTTTTACGTTTGTTTCTTGTTTATTTTAGGTTACGTTAGGTAGTCAGTGCTAGTTGGCTCCAAAGGGTTAGGGTAAGGTGTCAGACAATGACATATGAAAAAAACTAAACTGCACTTATTTTCAAATATTGTTAGTGGGGTTTCAGTGTACGACTGGCACTTTAGGATAAAGCACCAAACATAATTTTACCTGCCGTGACATTTCTAATCATTAGTTCACTCCTATAGCTCAAGTCTCCGTCAAAGAAATGTTCCACTCCGTATTTTTCAGATTCGGCACCCGTGGCTCCTCGTTTTATCTACATAAATATATCCTATATTACATTAAGTATTAAGATTTTTTTCTGAAGCTCAAGATTTCAATAAATTCTTAACTGACGGCGTTCTCCTTTCAAGAGAAGCTTTATATAGGACATGGGATGGTTTTAGGCTATTTTCTTTTTAGAATAAAGCCTTAGGATGATTTTTAGCCAATTTTCTGTCACCTTCTTACCATTTTGAATAGGAGCCCTTATGCTAGAGGTTAAGCCGCTAGTATATAAATACAGTACGACAGAAGGCCATCTTTCTACTTTGCATTATAGATATATTGTTTTTTTAAGTTCACATTTGTAGCTGATATATGAGATATTATGCTGCACATAACTTTTATAATTGCAATCAATCAATCAAATAAAATGACCTGAGAACCGGTGGCGATGTATTGAAATGGCGGGAAATTTCCCGAATCTTCGCCAAGAAGTCGGATCTGGTCCCCTTCGTAGCTCCAGACTATTGTTGGGGCGGGGTCGGATATTACGGAGCATTTTAACCTACAAGAAATTTTATTATTTTAATCTACCAAGGACCAATGTTTAAAATTAAACAGTATCGAAAACGATATTATTTAACATAGAATAATAATACTTGTATGCATTGTAAAGAGTAAGATATATTAATTTTCGTTGTCTTCTACCTCCTTGTAAATATGAAGAATACAAAAATAGGTTTACATTTAAAAGATGTTTGAGTGTACTAATACAAAGTATGTAATGGTTCATTCTAAAAGGGGAATATTGAAAAAGCGGAAAAAGCAGTTGCTACTTAAAATGTACATAAATATACATAATAGCGTTATACAACAGAGAGTGAGTGAGGCAGTGAGGGAAGCAGATACTTATAGAGATGCTAATCATCATTTAAAAATGATATCTAAACGTTATATAGCATTATCCACTTCAGCTATATTTTTAAAATCATTTTTTTTATTTATTAAAGCCACTTAACCTTTACTAAGCTGGTTTTGCGGAAATTTATCTAGAAAAACTTATTAAATTTATTTTATAGTTCAACTATTTTGTCAAAAACCTAATTATCGGGCAAGAGAAGGATATGGAATAGTTATTTTACGTGAATAATAAAATAAAAAATTAAAAGATTACAACTAGTTTTGTTAGACCGAGCGGCCGAAGGCCCGGGCCAACAAAACTGGTTTTAATTTTATGATTTTTATTTTAATATTCGTGGAATATTGTAAAATGCTCTTTTGACCTAAAGTTGTTACAATAAATATTGTTTAGTTACCATTACACAGTCACTTAAGGTTAATAAGTCCATTTTAAAACATGTATTCAAACACCTAACCTTTCAGTTTTAAAGGACTCACTTTAGATATATAATAGATAGATAGTTGTTATATCTGGTAATATTTTTAATAATAGTGTCAAAACTAGGTGTAAGTAAACGCATCTATTAACCCGTTGTATCATTACTGGGCATATTAACCTTATTTTTGTCGCAATTGATATTTATCTCACAGGGAGGGATGGGACATTAGGCTGTTTATCATACTGGTCCCTAAAGTCTTATAATAACATTTTCTTATTAATTGGCTTAACAACCTTGGGGACTTTTATTGAATTTTGATTGGTTGGTTTATTAGATCAATGTCCCAACGTTTAACTACTAATTGTAATCTACAGAAGGGGCAATTTTGTGCTTCATCGTTGGAGATGTACATTAATTTAATGGTCAATGTCTTATCCCTTTAGATCCCTGTATTTGTAATTTAGGTAGATAGAAAGATAATTACCTAACAGTGTCGCCAGACTCAGCAACTAGCGCCACACTTTGCTGGTTCATATCTGGCAGGCAAGCCAGCTCAGGTACACTCAAACTACTCAACTTTGACGAAAATAATCTGGAAACAGTCCAGTTTTATTAGCGGCTTAGCTACTCAGTTTTTAAATAAATGATGATAATCAAACATAATGTTACGATAAACAGTTAGAATGTAAAGATAAAGATTGTTTGATCAAATGGTTGATTAATTTTATCCATGCAATGCAGTTAATTAAGCAAGATAAGATCTAAGAAATAAAAGCATCTGATTAAAGGTTGATTTGAAAACCTGGATTACTTCCAGATGACAACTACCTGGCCAATGCCCTAGAATATTTGATTTTTATGAATTAAATCTTACTTAATAAAGGCCATAATTACGTGACCAATTGTCAAACAGACAAGACCCTATCTCTTATGATTTGTGCCCGTAAATGAATCAAGGCATTTCCCCCACTTTTAGTTAAGATAACCAACGATAACTTCTTTAATATGATTTGATTATGATCCGAACACGAATCAACATATAGTCGTGTTATAAAACTGTTCCTGGGAGGGCTGTGGCACTGTGGTTCCACTCCCAGCGGTACATTACTGGTCTCCAACCATTGTTTAAACATTCTAATTTTTTATGATTGTTCTTATTTGGAAATATATTTTTTTAATGTTAAATTATGCATGTTAGAATTGTCCTATCGATTTCAAACTTTGTATGATGATTTCTGTAACAGTTCATTTCAATTTAGAAAGCACAATAGCACAATTGTACATACGTCTATTTTAAACAATGATACCTAGGACAACTACCAAAATAAATATGCTCCAAATAACTGTAAATATTACCATTTATCTGCTATTGACTTTTTATAAGAACCATTCCTGAGTTTACAATCACAATGCCAGGGATTATCCTGGATGGAGAGCCCATGTAGGCTGGCGGGTAGACCTCCGGGCAGGCTAGCAAGCTTGTTAGAGTTCAGCTTTAGTCTCTCTAAAAAAAATAATTATCATAGAACGTTTTTAGCACATCAAAAAATTTAAAGTCACCATGTCATTCTTTTAAAAACCTAAAAAATAATTTTGAGATGGGTGTAACTGTAGGGGTGTGTGACCTTTAAGACTCGGTGGTTTAATAAAAACGTTAAAAATACATGATCATCAGATATTTTAAGTTGACACTTCTTGATTAAATTGATAGGGCGACTAAAGGGGTTTGTGAAGTGTAGACTTAAAGGTTGTAAACTTAACACCCTACTGATTTCTGTTAGAGGTATGTTGAACCCCACCCCCTGCCATCTACGCATTTATGACCGTTTGCGTTCTTGTTGTTATAAAACTAGCCCCCATAATATAAACTACTTGGACTCAATAAAATTAACCAATATTCAGTCTTAATATTTTTATTGGATATTTTATCATCTTTTTATAATAACACAATATTCGGTGGGGCATTTGAATAGTATTCTTGTTACTCTTACTGGAATAGGTCAACCAAATGGTCGTCTCCCAATGACCTTGAAATCGGCCAATAAATTTATTCTACTTATATTAGTTGCAATTCTAAAATTTTTTAACACAATTCGTAATAGAACAGGACACTTTTGTTTAGTCCAAAAAGAATGATATTACTGTAAAAAATGGCCAAGATGACATTTGATTGTAAAGTTTTAAAGCACCCAAAGTTTTAAACCATGTTATCATATGTGTTGGCTCAAAAAAAAATTTGGAAACTTTCATTGATTTTTATTGAGTGTTTCTCATTTAGTAGTTTCCAAACTTTTACCCAATAATCTCAATCTACAGAAGTGATGATTTATTTATCATCATTTAGAATGTTCATAAATTTTTATTTTAAAGTTAGTATGTTTTTCAACCTATTTTAAAAAAAATTACACTATTCTAAGACATGAAGATATATTTCGATTTTAGCAATCATTTTCAATTCATTTTGTCTAAAAAAATATAGGCATGAGACATTAGATAACAGCAAATATGATCATAGATATTAAACATACATTTATATAGAACAATGTCACAAATTATTTTGAATCTTAGGTATCACCATAGAATACAGATGACTACTGAAAAAGTTTGAAATAAAAGATTAAAACATTAGTTTTTTGAAAAGGAGGAGTAAGGATTAATTCTTGGCCTTGTTTGAGTTATGGGGCGGGGCATAGTTTTTATTAAAGGAATTTTTTTGATGGTTAGGAAATAGGCGGAGTTTTGGATGGTGAGTTTGGTTGAAGGCGGAGACAGAAAAAAACTGGGAGGAGACAAAAAAGTGGGAGGAGTGAGGGGGTTATGAAAATGTGTGGATTTATCTTTGTCCTTGGTTGTTTATGGGTGGAGATTTAGATTTTGAAATCTGTTAAAAAATGGGTGGAGTTATTCCTGAGATGGGAAAAATTTTAATCTTTATGATATCCTGCTTTGTTTAGGTTTTAGGATGGAGGAAGAATTGGTGTTCTTTTGAATTAACCAAAAAAGTGAAAAAATGTGTACATTTTTTTGATGAAACATGAAATGAAAACTACATGGTATAAAATGTTGACTTATTTGAGAATTTTGGAAGTATAATTTGATGATGCAAACAATTGATTTGAGTTAAAAGATAACCTGAATATCAAAGAAGCTTAATCCTTTGAAATGTTAACTGTGTTTTAAAAGTTTTTTTATAAAAATTTTGCAAATGCACACAGTTAATTTGAGTTTAAAGAAATGTTCAGAAATAAAATATTTTTTACAAACTAAATGATGAGGGTTTTTTAGTAGATCTCTGAAACTGCAAACAAATGTTATGTGTTGAAAAAGAAATTTGTTGGAAAGATGGGTCTTGTTTTTATTTTATTTATCATTGATTGTCTTATCCCCTAAGATTACTGTATTAAACCCATATCCTCACTAGTTTACCTGGATAATTTATCAGCAAAATATATAAAGATAGAAAATGTACTTTATCGGGTGTACATTCAGTTCAGCTTAGTATCACATCCGCAAGAGAATATTTCCTTTAGCGGGTGTGAATTCATTTCCACTTATTATCATATCTGTATAGTGTTTAATATTTACAAAGTAATTTGACAATAACAAATAAGTAAGAGATCATATTTCTTGATAAAAGTGCAGAAAAGAAAAGGGACAGTATGTGTTGCATGTAATAAAGTTTAAAATGAATGAGTAATAAAACTTACCTATACTATTTGTCTATTAATAAGAATGTATATAGACAACGTGGATATCCTGATAAAATATTTCTCCAAGATGACTAATATGACGATACCCCCTATCCTACCCCCTTATAATTTTGTATTGAACAATATCTAAGGATATTAGTAGCAACCTAATTTGACCACAAAAATTCCCCCGTCGCAATGTTAACCTACATTATCCTATACACATAAGCAAAAGTATTCTTGGATACATCATAAATTTTTTACATGACTTTGCACGCAAACACACACAACAGTAAGAAAAATGCAGCTTATACCAACAACGAAAATAATTCGAAAAAAATCATGAAACCTATAGGTGTTTTTCAGCTGTCGGTGGTCAACACATAGTAGAATTGATGACCTTTTCATCTGCCCCCCAAATATTATTTTAGATTTATTTCGCTTATTGGATAAACCTATTCCTGAGAAAAATGCTAGTAAGCCCATCAAAGCCATTCTTGTCTATGGCATGAATCATGAACATAAACACACGCAAAGCAGTAATAAAACTTACCTATGCTAGTAAGTCCATCGAAAGCATTCTTGTGAATGGCATGAATTTCACAGCTTGATAAATCTAACCTCACAAGGTTTCTTAGATCCTAAAAAATATAAATCATTATAGTTAATTTATTTCTACAAAATTAGCATAAAACTGTTCGTTTGTCACTCAATCAGTGGCGTTTACAGGGTTTTGACATAGGAGTGCGCGATGCGCAATAAAAAATTTTTACACCTGCTTTTTATGAAATTTATTTTTTAAGTGGAAAACTTTTCAATTTAAGGACGATATCACTGTTAACCTTTTATAGTACAATATTTTTAATATATTAGATATAATAACATCCAAAAAAGGCTCATAAAAAATATTCAGACATTACACAATGTCTAAAAATACCAAAACTCCTAATGTCAAACTCTAAGTAATGTACAGACCGTAATTATAGAAAAAAAATGCTTTTATATAATTAAGTTATTAACACATATAATGAAAAAATAACTGACTAAATGTTTCATGTCAATAATAATTTACTTTTTCATTACATAAAATGAGAAAATAAGAATTCATCTAAAATGTTTCTTTTCTCTTATTAAAAACAAGAACAACTATGTTTATTAGCAACAGTATTCTAATATTAATATTTGTTTTCATATTAACCATAAAAAATTAATGCTAGTTATTATTCATATTTTCTTAATATTGATCATGCTGGAATGGGTATTCCAAATATTCTGGCAACATGAGATTACATGGCAAACCTAAGGAGTTGAATTTGAGTTGCCGATTCATACATTATACATTCAAAATTTTAATTTTTCAAAATTTTTTTAAAAGTAAATATTGAGTTGCTCTCTCTCCTTCATGGATGAAAAAGGTAGAAATTATATAATTCGCCATGTGATCACTACATATATTGGTAGAATAATTTGGAAACCTATTCTCGTATGTGCTATTCATAATTTTATTTGGATTTTAAGCGAAATAGTATTAATTACAGTATACAATAGTTATACTGGAATACATACATTATCATTTTAAATACGATAAAAGAATAGTTATTTCTCGCATCGTATTATAAACGGCTTTCCGCGGATATAGAATGTACAATTAAAAGATTAAAACTAGTTTTTTTAGTCCCGAGGTGCTGGAGGCACCGGCTAAAAGAACTTGTTTTAATCTTTTGATTGTACATTTTTATATTCGTAGAAAGCTGGATATAATACGATGCTAGACATAGTTTTTTCGTATGGATGAGAACCGGTTCCTTTCCACCGGATTCGAATGAATACGAGAAATATTTTTTATCTGTTAAATACTCATGACTATACCAAAATTAGATACTATATTTAAATTGTAATAGCTGAATTTTTAGGTAGATTTGTTATGTTAAACTAACTTTTATCCCAGTATCATATTCTTCATTAATATTTTCATTTAATAAAACTTACTAAAAAGATTTTTTGACTATTACCTTCGTTTTTTAATCTACCGTGCTTAGTATATCCTTATAATAAAGTAAAAGGATCTTTGTCTGTGTGTCTGTTTATTTGTACTGAAGGATCTCGGTAACCGCTGAACCGATCAGGTTCTCCTTAACAGGGTAGCTTCTCATAGGTCCCGGTAAGACTATTTTTGGGGAGGGTACCACCACCCTCCCAAGAGAAATCGAACCTAAAAAAATTACCCCTCACAAAAATTTGTAAAATTTTTTTTAAAACTAAAATTAAAACGCATACTACTTTATACAATAGGATATAGGAATATAGAAAATTTTGTAATGACCAAAATCTGTTGTAGTTTTGGTCTAAAGTTAGAATAAAGTCAGTTGATAATATGTCAGACATGATCTTTTTATCAAATATCGATATCATTATTGTTCGTATAATAATTTCAGTTGATAACATGTCAGTCATAGTCACATTTTTTTTATAATAAACAAAAGATGTTTTATGTAAAAAACATTTTAAATTTCTATTTAAAAAAAGTATGCGCAAATAACAATTTTGAGATAAAATAATCAATGATGCAGAAGAACGACTCTCAGATGAAAAAAAAGGTTTATTTTCTAACCACCCAAAATTTGAGATTGTCCATTTGAAAATTGTTTTGCAATTGACAGTTTTAGCTAAAATAAGCAGTGTCAAAAAGACAACTCTTACAAGAATTATAGTTGCTTATTTTCCAATCATCCAAAAGTAGATTTTGTCAATTTATGTGTAAAATTGATATGTAAATGACAATTTTAGCTAAAGTAAGCAGTGTTAAAAGGACAGCTTTTACAAATATAGGAGTTGTTCATATTCCAACCACCTAAAAGTTGATTATGCCTATTTTGTAAAGTTTACATCAACCCTTTTAACATTTTATATTGAAAGACAACAGAGAAATTCTTACTAGAGAAAAATTTAAAATCACTATTAAGACAAAATATATATCTTTTTTAACCTTATTATACAATAAAGTGCCAAAAATGAAAAGCATAAATTAAATTTATTTTTTTCCCGTCTTTGTTTAATCTGTAAAAATATAGCATAAAACTTGCTCTGTATGGATACTAAAATTCAATAAAGCCATTTACTAGATCCTAGTAAACATACTCACAACTTACTATCATATCAGAAATGTATCCTGAACCTAGTAAAAGTGTCTTACTCTGATTATGACGTAAAAAAAATTATCCAATGAGAGGCCAGTATACACTGTAATTTACCAATGGTAAAATTTATAGTGGCCTCTCGTTGGCTATTTTTTTTCACGTCATAATCAAGAGTCAGACACTTTTACTAGGTTCATGTATCCTCCATAAAATACTATTTCTATTGCAAGAATTATCTATATAACATATGTTAAATTATTTAATATAAACCGTTCTCTGGATTATGAGTTTGAAATCAGTGAAATACTCTGAGTAAATTTTGTTATTACAGCTGTAGCCATAACAAATATTTCTTTAAGTTTGAACTAAATTTCATGTTATATCTTTCTTTTTTATTTCAAGTAAAAAGTTATTTTACAACTAGGGTTCTTTTATAGGTTTTCAAAATCAAGTTCAAAGGAGATGTGTATGTGTAAAGTTTACAAGTTTATCATAAAGGTATCAAAGTGTAAAATAAATGAAAAAATTTGCACTTTTGTTCATCTATCTATCTATTTAAAAATCTATCTATCTATCTATCTCAAGTATACCTGAAATGAATTTTTCTGTAGTACTTGAATAGGATTGGTGGCAAGGTTGATGGATACAAGAGAAGTTGTCTGTTGAAACATACCAGTTGGTACCTGGGTTAACCTGAACACACCAAATATTAATCAACCCGCAGCATAGAATGCCTGCCCGAGTCGGGTTTGTGTCTTCACCACACCACTTCATACTCGAGACGTTAAAAATGGTACCCACTTTTTTTATGTCAGGCGTTTGACACTAATAGTAAGAGTGGGAATGCCTTGTCCTGTAAACAGGTGCAACTCATTACTTTGCACAGTTAGGACTTCCAGATAAAGGTAGGATAAGGATTGGTTGTCTGTTGGATGTTACTCATCCTAATATTCAATGTTAGGCGTTAGAGTAACGCATCCCATCACAAGCGAATGATGCTATTGGGTTCCCTATATGAAGTAAACATAAAACAATGTTACAGGTAAAAACTATACAGTAGCTTTGCAACTAAAAACTTGGACAAAGTTATGTAAACTATTTAAAAGCCCTTAACACCATAACCCATTGTTATTTTAAAACTATTATTAAATAGGTGTTTATCTAAGACTAACATATTTTCGCCCTTTCAAAACTTTTTGAGATTTAGAATGACATACAAAAGCAAGACTTCTCAGGGGTAGCTATTCTAACAATCAATTCTAAAAAAAATCACGAAACCTTTTAAGTATGGTGGAAGTCTATTTTGTTAGTGAAGAGGGGTGGGTAAGAAAGGGATGAAAAGGGGAAGGGGGTTGTAGGGAAATTTTCCTTTATAATTGTTTGTCAGAATATCATTCCCTTTTCCCTAAAGACTTCTAATCTACAAAGTAACTAAAGTAAGTAAGTTTTCGGACCTATTTGTAAAATTTCTAGCATTTTTACAATACTTAACACCATGTAAAGCCTACTAGTAAGTTTTTTTTGCTTAATTCAAATTACAAGTAAGTCGCCCTCCAAATTTTTAAATTTAGGTTTAAAAGACAAAAATTTAAGGGGGTCTTTTTTGTCTACGGTCAATTTATCTTGGGAGGGTGTTGGTACTCTCCCCCAGAATATGTAGTTATAAATCTTTCCAGGACATGTACAAAGTTACAATATAAAGGAGAGCCATATCGGTTCAGCGTTTAGCAAGATCCTGCGGTACTGACATACAGGCACACATCATTAACATTATCATTTATTAATGTTGATATTAAATGTATATGTTTTGTCCCAATAGAAATAAAATTTTAAATTTGATTCGACACAGACATCTTGTTACATTAGTATAAAGATTAAGCAGTAATGTAATCTATATATATTGTTTAAATATTAATGTTAAACTAGGTTCTTATAGTCGATTAGTAACAATAATTTGACAGCAATATATTATCTCATTATAGGCTGAAAATTTACTGTTTTATCCAATAAAATTCATTTCTAAAATCCGCTTAAGAAGCTTCTTAACACCAAATCAGTGCAGTCAACCCCCCCCCCCCTAAATGACCTTAAACCTGCCCTGAACCAATAATAAAGTTTCCTAAAAAATGGTCGATTTGTTAATAGGATCTTACTGGACATACACAATAAACATGCATACAACTTTACTGAATAGCAATCCAATTAAGTAAAGTACATAAGGAAAAAGGATAAGAGGATGAATACTCACCCCTTTTTCATGGTAAAATACTACTTCCCCATCCCTAAATTTAGAAGCAGACGAAAATCAAAAGCCGCCCAGGGCTTTTTGTAAGTCAATCATAAATAGTAATGTGAATAAAAAGAAAAGCGATATTTAGCAAACAGCCGTGGGCGGTCAGAATCAGCTAAATGTTCATTATGAAAAAAATTTCCCCCTTTTTAGAAATAGAAGGATTCATCTTTCATGAACAAATTTTTTTAAACAAAAATAAAATTCTATGTAATTTTTAATTAAAACATTAAAACGAAAATATCTAATCTAATATTCTTGCCCTAAATATGGAAATAGTAAAAAGTAAAAAAATGTTTTTTAAAATAATTTTTAATCCTCCCATTTGAAAAGTAGTGGAATAGCAATAAATTTTAGCGCGGCAACAGCGCTGATTAGGCCTCTAGGCCCACTGCCTATTTTCGTCTTCTAGCTGCTTTGATTCCTCTCTTTTATTTTTTTCTCTATGGTATAGTAAGTTTTTGTCAGTAGCATGAGATTTATGTAACTAAAGAACCGATTGAGTTCTACCTTTTATGTAAGCTTCACATAGGTCCTGGCATGAATTTAGGCTATTTTATTTTTTAGATTTATTTCTTGGGATGGTTTTAGAATTTTTTTTAACTGCCCTTCCCTACCCCATATATAGGGGCGCAGCCAATTGTCTATCTTTAATATAATTATAAAGTAGTAAGTTCGTTTTTGGTTTTCAGCAAAAGTTCTTGAGCATTGCTGGTCCTAATTGGTTTTACTTTCAGGGAAACTTAAACAATGTCTTGGAGTAGGTTTTAGCCTTTTTTCTGACCTCCTCTAACCCTCTCCTATTTGCTAGGGGTGCAGCCGCTAGTTTAATGTATATTAATCCTGTTCAAATAAACCTATCTATCTATAATATATAGTTTATCTATCTATTTGACGCAGTACAAATCTTAAATTGATAATTGATTATTAAATAGTTTCTGAATATGCAAACTTTGGTGTGCATTCAATTCCGCAAATTATCAAAATATTACATCTGCATATTAACTTTAACTATCCACTACCCCGCTAGATGCCTCTAGGGTAAGGGAAAGGGGGGGTTATATGTAAGTTCAACTCCCACTTCTAATTTTAGTTTTAAAGAAAAGTAATTTTTTGTGTTTATTTTCATGGGAGGGTGGAATTCCCCTCCCCCAAAATATATATTCACTGGAGAAACATATCAGTTATATCTTCTGTTAAACACACAAATATACAAACATATAAAAAAGATATTAATTTTCCTTGAGAATTATCATAAGATATTCTAAACTAATTATGATATATTATAATTTTTGTGTAATAAACTTTTTTGTCTTGATGTAGTAATTACTTCTACAAGATTAGTAATTATAACTTTTATTATTTAATTTTCATATGCACTGTTTACATTATTACAATTTTTAATCTTGTCCAAAACACCATGAAGAAAGATTTCGTGTAAAAGTTTTATGCATCTACATATTATCATATATAAGTTAGAAAGGTTAAACAATTTTAAACCCACAAATACGAATTTTGGTAAATAAAGCACACACAAAAAACAAAGGTATCATCTTATGCAAATAAAAAGTTATAACGATTTTTCTGATTTATAAAAAAGGTAGAGATTATAGAATAGGTCGATGTTTAAAAATAATTTAATATAAACATGAAAATACTGTATTTCGCAAGATTTCATGCATATAAATTCAATTTACTTCTATCTCAAAGCTTGTATTCCTAAAAATGGTTGACTTTAAAAGCCCCTCTACTGTACCACCTAAACGGAGCTTCTCTGTAAAGAGATGTCCGTTGGTTTCAATTTCAAAGAAAGACAGACAGCCCCACAGACAGACATACACCGTACAACTTTTATCCTGAAAACTCTCTTGTAAACATTAATTTGTTCTTAAAGTTGATAAATTGTCTAACTTTGGACTGGATAACAAATTTTATTACAACAAGATATTATCTATATTTTTTTCACAACGGCTTAACCTGTAGCCTCTAATCCTGTAGTTCACTATCCTTAGAAATAGCCTAAAACCCAGTCACAAGCTTCCCTAAAGAACTAAACATAAAATCAAAATGTCTACATAACTACCTATATCTATATCTGTTCATATGTTTTATTAGTACATGTACAGTTATCCTTAAATGAAAGTAATAGAATGTCTGTTTGTATGTCTGTACAGAAGGATCTCGCTAACCGCTTAACCTATATGGTGTTCTTTCACTATGAAGCTTTTCATAGGTCTAGCGAAGGTTTCTATTTTGGAGAGGGCATGACCACCCTGCAAAGAGAAATCACCCCTCAACAAAAATTCGTTTTACCCTTTTTCCAATCAATAAATCTTACCTATTTGAAGACAAGTCCAAATCAACAAGGTTAAAAAGGCCTAAAATGTGAAGAATATTTATTTAAAAGATAAACATACAAAAATTTATATTTGTTGATAAAGATAACTAACTTTAAGTGTAAATAGACAACAATATTAAAAACCTTAAGTAAAGCACAACTCACTAATCAAACTCTAAAGGTTAAAAATTATAAGAATCACACTACGCTACCTGAAAAGGCGTTATTTCTGATTGTATGTAGATCACACCCCGCTAAACTAATTCGTTGTAGGTTAATCAACCCGAAATCATGAAACATCTAAAATAAAACAAGTTTTAGATCATTAGCCAGGTGTCTAAAGGATAAGACACTTGACATTAAATACATATTTACCTCTAATAGTAATAAAAAAATACCCCTTCTGCATATTTTGGTGGACACCGGTAGTTTACATTAAGTTTCTGCAGCGCGTTGAATCAATTAATGAAAGAACGCGTTTGTTAAACTTTGGGGACCAGTATAAGTTACAGTCCAATGACCTCTGCCTCCCTTGCCAATAGAAGACATTTTAGTTGAAAATAATTAAGAAGTTTTAGGTTGAAAGACATTTTTACTCAAATTATTGAGTAACTCAGCTACAAATGTATATATTGTATTTAATAAAATAAGAAGTTATTTAACCCGAACGAGCATACATATATTACAGAGTAGCTACGCTTATAAAAATATTGCTTACCCCATTTGGTAGAATTGTAAAATTATTCTGATTCAGTGAAAGAACCTAATCAATCAATCAATATTACTATTCACAAATTTATCTATCTATTCATCTTTATGTATATAGGTATATCTATTTATCTAATTCTTTCCCAATTTTTATTAATTATCTTATTTTCTATCTATTTATTAATCCTTCCATCCATCCATCCATCCTGTCTGTTTGTTTGTCTGTTGGTCTGTCTGTTTGTGATCGTCTGTTAGTCTGTCTGTTTGTTTGTCTGTTGGTCTGTCTGTTTGTTTGTCTGTTGGTCTGTCTGTTTGTTTGTCTGTTGGTCTGTCTGTTTGTTTGTCTGTTGGTCTGTCTGTTTGTTTGTCTGTTGGTCTGTCTGTTTGTTTGTCTGTTGGTCTGTCTGTTTGTTTGTCTGTTGGTCTGTCTGTTTGTTTGTCTGTTGGTCTGTCTGTTTGTTTGTCTGTTGGTCTGTCTGTTTGTTTGTCTGTTGGTCTGTCTGTTTGTGATCGTCTGTTGGTCTGTCTGTTTGTTTGTCTGTTTGTCTGTCTGTTTGTTTGTCTGTTGGTCTGTCTGTTTGTTTGTCTGTTGGTCTGTCTGTTTGTTCGTCTGTCTGGTTATTTGTCTGTCTTTCTGTCTGCCTTTCTATCTGTTTGTCTTTTTGTCTGTCTTTCTGTATGTCTGTTTGTCAGCCCGTCTGTCTATCTTTCTATCATTATATCTATCTATCTATCCTTACAGAATAGTATATATTCCTGTGTGCTAGTATCAATATCTGCAGGTAGAGCTGTGAGCCCCATATCAACACATTCTACAGTAATCTTACTAGACCTACAAATAATGATAATATATGAAAAGTAAAAGCTTAACTGAAAAGCATTGACCACCAGCCATTCAAAATGAAGCTTTTTATAGTGCCTTTAAAGAATAACGTCATATTGGCCTAACATTGGTCAATTAAAATGTATACTGTAATATGTATGTTTGTAATTTCGTCTGTGTATTGGCCTATCATTTGTCATTTGTAATGTATGACGTAATTTTGTTAAAGGCACTATAAACAGTTTCATTCAAAATACTTAATATTACCGCTACCACGGTTGAGTCACATTATTTTTATACAAGCTACAGTCGCAGCCGTCAATGTTTTTAGAACATCTTTTCTAGTATGGGTTTTATGATCCGCAGGATTAGAACCGGTTCTCAGCCTTACTGAAAAATCATGTATAGCATTGTATTATAGACATTTTTCCAAGAAAACAAAATAATACATATTTTGTTAGCCCGAGCCTTCGGTACCTCGGGGTTAACATAACTGGTTTTGATTTAATAATTTTTTAAAATTGATATCCGCGGGAAGCTGTCTATAATACAATGCGATAAACAACTATCATTGTCCCTCAGCCAACGGCAATCTACTTCTTATTTAATCCGTTGTCGCGCAGCTAAGCCGCCATAAAAATGCATCTTTATTGCAGTTTGTAAGATCTTCATTCAAAACAGTCTCAAATTAAGACAAAGGTTGTTATTATACAATCTTTTAATAAGCCATTTTGGATATCTTAATGAACAACGGCCATTTATAGACAGCTGATTTACAGATGCATTTATCTAGGCCTATTTTTTTCATATTTATTTTGTAATTTTATAAGATTATACTTATATGCTTTAAATATACCTCATATTCTTTCATATATTACTATTTATCCCTTATTTTATCTATGTATATTTCTAACTTAACATCCTACATAATGCTGTTAACATCTTTGAGCTAAACTTTTTTAGATACCATCTTTTTGTTAAACTTAATCTCGTAAAATTTCCTTCTTGATTTAAATTGAGCCCTGTTTACAGTTTCTATTTGAAAAAATTATAAAACAGGGTTTTCTACATTTAGGGTAGGTCTGTCCTTACGTCCCTTCGTACATCCGCTCATATCAATGATTCAGTCAAAATTGTCTTATCAAATGTAATCTTGTCATGATAATTCCTGTTACAATTTGGTACAATTAAGGAATAAGCGTAGAAACTCAAAAACAATTATATCTCATTTTCATTTAATTTTTCAAATTATAACTACTAGGACAATAAGGCACAATATATAAAGCAAAGCATTTCCAGGCTATTTAAGAATTAGAGGGGAGGGGGCATTTAATCCCATACAGCTAATATAGAAGGAAACTGCTAATTTACCAGAGCAAGAAAGTTAAGAAAAGTTTTAACTTTAATTTTACTTAAAATGTTTACCCTTACCATTTCTTTTCTCTTCTTTTTTTTAAGTAAGTACAGACAAATAAATAGTGAAACATCATTCTTTATTTATAAACTAGCGGCTTCGCCCCTAGCCTCTAGGGGCTTTCCCTTAAGAGGTCTAATCAAACCAATTTTTCGTATTTTAGATTTAAAAGAAAAATTTAAAAAAAAATTTTTTGAGGGGAGGGAGGGGGCTAGTCGACCCCACTATTTTAATTTTAGTTTTAAAAAGAAAATTTTTTTTTTTTTTGGGGGGGGGGTATTTTTCATTTTTTGGGGGGGTTGGGGGTGTCCCATCCCCCAAGAAAATAGTGTTAAACCTTCCCAGGACCTATGAGAAGCTATCCTGTAAAGGAGAACCGGATCGGTTCAGCGATTAGCGAGATCCTTCGCTACAAACAAACAGACAGACAGACAAACAAACAGACAAACAGACAGACATCATTCTACTTTGTAATATAGATTATAAGCTTTTTTGTTTGTCGGGAAGGATATCGCTTACTGCGGAACCGATATAGTTCTCCTTTACATGGAAGCTTCTTATAGGTCCAAGAAGTTTTTAAACTATTTTGGCGGAGGGCATCCTCCCCCTCCCGATAAGGGATGACCCAGCCCCCCCAGTTTTTTTCACCACTCCTCCCACCTTAAGTGCCACTTGAAGATTCTAAAGTAGTAAGGTTTTTTGTCTGTAGCTCATGATCTCGATTTCTATTGAACCTAATAAGATCTCCATTTTGTGGAAGATCCATTTTGGTCCTGTGAATGTTTTCCCTTTGGGCTTTTTGGTCTTTAAGCTATTTTTTGGCTTTCCCTACTCATTTTTATAAAGATTTTCTTGCTGTTGGGGGCACAGCCCGTAATAAATGATAAAAACTTAATTCAAATAAAAAACTTACAACCATTACTTGTGATTATTTGGGGTTAGGTAAGGTTAATTAAAAGTAAGAGATGCTCTGCAGGGGATTACCCAGTTTGTACATGGCCACTCAGGTTGGGAGAGTGAGAGAAGCAAGGAGGGGGGGGGGGGGAAGTTAAGAAAAAAGGTTTAAGTGAAAGCACCGAAAATATTCCTGTCATAACATGCTATTAAACTAGTTTAGGAGAATCTCACAAGTTTGATTAAGTTAATTTGATAAATTAACAACAATTATAACTCTTGATGTCTCTCTATTTACTGGGTATCTTCCTATCAAATTTAGAAAGTCAATATTTTCTTGCTGTCTGTCTATCTACTAGGAGAACCTTATCAGTTTAGCGGTAAGCGTAATCCTTCGCTACAGACAAAAAAGCTTACTACTTTATATAATAGGAGGATATTTCTATACATATATCTAAGTATTAGTTATTTTGTTATCTGAAAACTTTCGGGCTTTTTCTCAAACTGCCTCTCGAGCATTAAAACAAACCTCCTTAATTTGTGTAAAATAAACTCGAAATAAGGAAGGGGATTGTGGGTTAAGTTTTTTTTCTATGCCTAAACACTGCAGGCCTTCGAAAAGGGCCCTATATAACCTAACCTATTAAAGGAGATTCCTGATTAGAATCTTACCTCCAAATACATTTACAGTACTGTGGACATTTGGAAGTTTGGATTAGGCCAGGTAGTAATAGGACTAGGGAGGCAAGCAGGGCTTGCCATCTTAGGCCACCCTCAAACATTGTAAAACCTAAATAGATAGATTAATTAAGAGATAGATAGATACAAGATTACATAGATAGATAGAACAACATAACTATGGAGGCAAGCAGGGCCTGCCATCTTAGGCCACTCTCCAACATTGTAAAACCTAGATAGATAGATATAAAATTAGGTAAACAAAGATTACATAGATAGATAGAGCAACAGAACTATTGAAGCAAGAAGAGTATGCCATCTTAGGCCACCCTCAAACATTTTAAAACCTAGGTAGAGAGATATAATAATAGCTGGATATATATACTAGAGAAATAGGTAAAGTTAAAAAAAACCAGCAAAATATTTAGATAGATGACTGATAAACGAATTAAGATCATAAGGAAGTTAAAGAATACAAATAAAGAAATCTAAGGTTGTAGGAACTCTACAGTTAACTATTATATTACCTATCAGGTACGATTAGCAAACAGTGGAGTAGCTATCCTCATTCAGATATTTCTAATCTGAACATTTTAAACATCTACATGGTAACACTTACTGGATTACATGATCATTTCCTTCTGAAAATAATAGAACATTTCAAACTTTGCATGATGATTTATATAACAGTTAGGTACGATTTAGCAAGCGTAGCAACTCTTTAATCGTCACCAGAAAGTCCCTACGTCCATTTAAAACATGTTGCTTTTTAACCTTTTAATTACCTGTAGGATTTTACTAATCACAATTATATAAAAGTACCCAAGGTTACTAAGTCAGCATATAAGATAACATGTTTATTAAACTTTGGGTACGAATATAAGTTGCAGTCCATTGTCCCATCCCTTCCTGATAATTTCGCATTTAAAAACATCAATTTATTTATACTATTGACAATATAAATTGGTTTTGCCTTGCAATTTTAAATTGCAATCAACAATTATGTTGCAAATCTTATGAAACCTATCACAACAAGAATGACAATTTCCGAATAACAAGCTAAAAAATATCAGAAGAATAAACCAACATTGACAAACATATAGTAACACCTGCACTACATTATGTTGAAATTTGAGCAAAATCTTATGCAAAATTTCGTTAAAGAAGGGATGCCATTGAACAAATAAACTTATAACTTTTCTTTTATTACTGGGGCGGGATTCTCCTTCGATTTCAAGTTATTTTCTAGAAACCCAAGGACATCATCCGCTTGTAATAGGATACTATACTCTAACGCACCCTGGTGGATAGTAGGTTAAGTGATATCCAACAGACAACCAACCTTTTGATAGCTTTGTCTGAGACGTTCTTACTTGGTAATTAGTTTATGGGCCAAGGCAATCCCTATACTCTAACTATTTATGTTACGCACCTGCCACGGCAACAGTATTTAGTCATATAACGTTATAAAATGTAAATTGATACTTTAAGGAAAAAAAATATTATTCTATACCTATATGAGCAACAACTTTTTATATTTTAACCTTATGTAAATTTTCGACAGGTTTTTAATTTTTTTTGTATTAAGGGTATTAAATCTACGCATCTATAATATGAACCTATGTAAAATCTGTATGTTTATGCCAGTAAAATAAAACTAACACATATATTAAGTTTTTTTAAATACAACCAATTTAATCAAATAGCTAACAAGAATAAAGTCTACATAAGAGTAAAATTTTAAAATAAAGTAACTTTCGAAATGTACAAATCTCCAACTACAACATCGTCCATTTAAAGGACAGCTTTAATCAAAGTTTATTTTGAGTCCGCACTAGTCCTTTAGTTGGTTTAAACGCACACCCCATACATATCCCTACTTCTGAACTATATTTCAAAACTTTTGAAAACTAGAATATGTACATTTTATGCATTGAAAGATACAAATACACAGTGGGATCTTTTGAAAAAAATCGGGACATCCAAAAAATCTAAAATCGACTTTTATCTGTCCTAGGACCTAATAATGGCTGTAAGTAGACAGCTAGAAAAGAAATTTTTAAAAAATATTCATTTTTGGCGGATTTATGCCATTTTTAAAAAAGGTAGTGAAAAATTTCTTTTCAGTTTTGATGATTTTCCAGATTTTTTTACACAATTTTTTCAAAGCAACAAAAAATACATTTATGTTCATCTTATGAAAAAAAAATTTATTGAGGTACTTTTCAGATACCTGTACCAATGTCTAATTAAAGAAAAAATTTAAAAAAATATTTTTTTGATGGTGTAAATTGACATTTTGTGAGAGAATTTCACCAAAAATATTAAGATTTTTAACCCCAAAAAATCAGTTTTCTCCATTTTACCCAAAAACGGACAGGAGGCCCCGGGTTTTGCAATAATAATATCAATATACAACATGTATTGTGTATAAAACAGTTTTCACAACCTGGGGCCTCTTGTCCGTTTTTGAGTAATTGAGCATTTTACATTGCATGGTTTGAACAATTTCGTTCTTGTTAATTTCAAATTTTCCCCCGTTAGAGGGGGAAGGAGTCATTTTAGAGCCCAAAGTCATCTCTGCAATGTTTTCAAACTTTTTGAGGCGGAACTTTCTTTACTTATGCATTATTTGCCTCCGGCCAACCGTTTCGCCGTTATTTGCCGCCGTAGGCGTTATTTTTAACGATTTTTGCCGTTCTCGCGGTTTTAATGGACATTTAAGGGAACAAGGAGTCCTTAAAAAAAGATGACTTATAAATACTTTTATTTTAGCAATTAAATTTGCTAAATTTCATGTGTTCTAAAAAAATTTGTATTTCTAACTGGTTTTGGTCCAGCAGAAATTCAAATTTGCGAATTAATTATAATATTGCAAAAATATTATATACGCATCAGAGAGAGAGAGAGAAATATACATTTGAGAGAGAATATAATATTAGTAATTATGTTTATATTCTTATACAAACTTTAAATGAAGATAGCTAGACTTAGAATAAAGGTATTAACACAAAATCAAAAGTGTTTTGAAAATTATGTTATTGTTGTTTATATCTGTAAAAAAAAACATTAGAAAACATGCCTTATTAGTGTCCTATTTTACTTATACTGGACCTACCTAAAAATGCCGGGACTCGAACTGGGTGCACCTGACGCTATATTCATGTTCACAAACATTGTTTGCATTGAAGAAATATTTACATAGACGTTGATTTTGTTAAAATATTCCTATCCTAACTAAAGTTATGAAGGTTTATAGGTTTTTTAAAAATAGGGTAGCTTCGCTCCTCCAAAACAGCAAGACGTGCATACCAAATGCGCAATAGAAGTTAACAGGAGCAAAATTTATGTTATTTTTGAGTTAAAGCAAAAGAAATCACATCATTTCGTCAAATACAAGCTTTTTTATTGATGTTTACTTTTGTCTACCCTTAATGTCCCGTTTTTTGGCAAAAGATCCCACTGTGAAATATTATGAAATAAAACAAATTTTCCAACAATTTATAATCGTTTTGGCCACGATTGTTTTAAAAATCGGATGAAAAAGACAGACTAAAAGAAAACCTTCAATAGATCAACGTTTTAAAGGATTTGATAACTTAAAGCCTCGTACATTTAGGGTCAGAACGTCCATCTATCAGTAACATACATAAATGAATATAAAACACATGAATATAAAATGTTTCTCCCAGTTGGCTAATATACACGTCGTCCATTATTATGATTTACACTCCCCCCCCCCCTCTTTTAAAATGTATACTAACCATTCCAATATGTGAGGACTATATTAGCAACCTACATTGAAAGAAAAAATTCCCCAGGCACAATATCTACATATTCTATTTCCATATTTCACAGATAGCCCTTATCGTTGATTTAGTTATGTTGAAATAGGAACCCAGTAATAGTTTCTGACTGATTATGACGTAAGAAAAAAATTAGCCAATGAGAGGTCATTATTGACCAATGGTAAAATTTATAGTGGCCTCTCATTGGCTAATTTTTTTTCTTACGTCATAATCAGTCAGACACTATTACTAGGTTCCTATAATCATTTTAAGAAAGTACGTATGCCCATTTTATTTATAAATTTAAAAGTAGCAAAGTAAAATTTTCAGACTAAGTTTAATTTACCAGAAATTTGTTGTAAGATGGATGGATATATATAGAAATACCATACATACATATTATCAGATTTTGCCCATATATGCAAACATAAAACATAATACAATTCAGGGTTAAAAATAAGATTGGTAAATTTCAGGGATCTTAAGGGATAAGACAATGGAAGCAAAATTGATATGCATCTCCAATTATGATAAAATTATCCCTTTTGTAAATTAATATTATTGGTTGAAACGTTTCCTCACTTCAAGTTTGGAACCAACCAATCAAAATTCAATAAAAGTTTTTGGGCCAGCGAGTAGGATTTCGTGGTTATAAAAGTTCGGGTACCAGTGTAAATTATACTCTGTTGTCCCCTCCCTCTCTGGGTAAGTTTGTATTATAAACATATAATCCTGATATAAAAGAAGTGGGATGTCTGCAGGATGTCTGACTGTCTATCTAATAAGTTCTTACTGATAAATCAAACAAATAGGATCGTTTTAACAGAGAATCTTCGTATTGATCCGGTCAAGATTTTATATATTTTGGGAAAGGTAGGTTTCCAAAATTATTTTATTTTGAAACAAAACAATGATGACAACATTCATGAAAGCAAAGCTTAAAAGTCAGACAAATGAACATTAACTAAGATTATCTAAGAGAAAGATATCATTTAATTCATAAATTGATTATGGAAATACTTTCAATTTAGGACTTTTATATAGAGATGCTTCGCTTAAAATATCATACTTAATGGTACTAGGAATCCATGTCCCATAAATCAAGTTCATAGAATCATAACATTATACAATATATTTTTTTTTAAAAACGCCAAAACTCATCATATTTACAATATAGTGGAAATACAGACTTGTTGTAATTCTTATAGAGTTGGTATTCTTACTAAAAATACACCTAACTATTACAGGAATCACATTCAAACAAGACATTTAATGAAGAAAAGCTCCGCAATAAAAAAAGAAAATGAAAATGTGAAAATGAAATCTAAGCCACAAACAAATATTATGCGGTCAAGAAATTAACGTATTTACAAATGTATGACTAAACAAGGAAACTCATGTCCATAAAAAAAAACAAGTTTTACGCCAACTTTACGCCAATAAAATATCAGATTTTCAGCCATTTCAAATGGAAATAATTGACTGTTTAATATAAAAAATCACTGTCCTATCGTCTACAGACATACAAACCCCATAGAATTATTATCTAATACTTTTAGCAAAAAATATAGGCATTATTTTGTAACCGTAGAGTAAAACACTGGAGGGAGAAAGGGTTAAATAACTTTATTTCCCTGTCACAATTACCTTGTGCCGACTCTCAATTGGGTCTTTGTAAATCAACCAATCGAGAATATTATCACAGTAGCAAAAAACAGAAAACAATTTGGTAGAAGACGAAAAAGGTCATTGGAAAAGTGGGGGAGGTAGTTATCTGTAAATACATCTATTCTATAGATCTGTTACCGTAGCAGAATAAGTAATGGAGTTCCACTTTATAATTGTTACTGTTCGTTTGTCTTATGCATTGAGCTTTCTTTATTAATATTGTAATCCTTGTTTAGAAAAATTAATTGTCAAGGAAAAGAACTAAGTATAAAAACCCACAATAAATAAAATATTTAATATAAATGTAATTTATTAAACAAAATATAATTTGACCAATACTAAAAAGAGTTGGCCAACATTTCATTAGTTATATCATTATAATTTATAATGTCCTTTTGTAGTAGCAAAGCTACTTTATGATTCACTTTGTCTGTATATCCATAAGCCTGTTATTAGAGGAAAAGTAATAAATGATGTGCTATCGCTCCGTCCTTTATTCCCTTGGGCAAAAAATAATTCATTTTTTGCCAGGGATGTGATTAGAAATATCATTCATAAAAACAAGAACAGGTTTTAAGTTTTCTTTTCTTTCCTGTAGTGGCCATTTCGTATGGGTACAAAGTGACAAATAATCCATGTGACGTCATAAAAATGAGGGAGATGTGATGAGAAGTGGAAAAGAAAACCCCTAAAAAATTTTTTTTACTTTACATTGATCATTTTTGACACAATTTTAACACACTTTGGGCTTTGTACAAATGACTTTATTTCCAGGTTTACTGACTGATATGATGAGACGTATAGACCATAATAAGAGCAAATCTTCGCCTTTCATTAATTTTAAATACTAAAATCATAATAATATTTGCTTCCTATATCAAAATATAAATGAAATAATATTTCCTATTAAGGTATAATGAATCTGAAATAATTTTAAGCCATGATGATTCTTGCAACAATAACGTACAAGCATGAAGCAACTGTTTAATCATGCTAAGAAAGAAATTTTACCTAATTTCAAAATAACAATAAACAATAAAAAATAAGTCGATTAGGAAAACTTTAAAGCACCTCTACAATAAAGTCATAAAAATGAAATCAGTTGTTATTCTGTAATTGTATTCAAGTAAATTTATGACACATCTTTAGTAACATTCAAATTCTTAATGTCCGTTTGTCTGACTTGTCTGAATAAATTGAGCTTAACATTATTATTGGTATTGTTATCCCTATGAACCCTGTGCTCTCTGAAATCCAATTTTATTTGAAATTAATTTGTGCAGTATTGAAAATGAATTGGGGGAAATCAAAATTTCAGGCAATGTGAATTAATATATTGGTAATATCCAATATTACTGTATTTTGAACCCCTATATCCCCCATGATTTTGACTTGGTAAGTCTCTTGGGACTTTAATCTTTTCCTAACCCAGCAGAGCCTAATGTTAAAATAGAAATAGTAAATCTATCTATCTATCTATCTATCTATCTATATATCTATCTATCTATCTATCTATCTATCTATCTATCTATCTATCTATCTATCTATCTATCTATCCATCTATCTATCTATCTATCTATCTATCTATCTATCTATCTATCTATCTATCTATCTATCTATCTATCTATCTATCTATCTATCTATCTATCTATCTATCTATCTATCTATCTATCTATCTCATAACCTTACTGCAGTTGAAATCTAATTATGTAAAACTGGTGAAAACTGATTTAATTTCAATAATTCATGATTAAAATTTCCATTCAGATTTCATTTTCTAAATATGTAATTGCTCATTTAATTAAACAAGTGCTAAGGACAGTTACAAATAGATATATATATATATATATATTATATACATATATAGGTGACATTGATAGATGGATAGATAGACGATCACTTAGATAAAAAAAATTATGGAAGCTAACTGCTCACGCTTGGTTTTTTATTAAATGAATAAGTTAGGGTACAATGTTTGGCACTTTCGATATAAGTAAATGATAATAAAAAACCCATAGAATGCGATAATAACTTCAGAAAAATCGAAGAAAATAGTTTTAATACTTAATTAACGTTTTTAAGTTTTTCTTCAAAAAGTTTAGATAAGATGCCTTTAAAAGTCGTCTATGATTTTGTCAGGGATAAAAATGTAACTTTAAAATAAGAATTACAACATATTTTTTCAATTAGTACAAAGTAAAATTTTGAACATTTTATTGATCAGTATATTTTTTAAAATGTGAAGTAGAAACCTGAATATTTTATCATGAAAATTGTGTTATGATTTGATTGTCTGCTAGATTACAAGAAAAAAGATACTGACAGTACTTGTTGGTTCTTTAAAAATAATTAGGTAGATTACTTTCAGAACCCCTCTTTTTGCAACGTTATTTCAATAGAACAGAGCCGTAGTCTTAGTGTACTCAATATTTAGACAGCCAACCATTGTTTTAGAATTGTTCAATTTTTTTAACTTCTGATAAAAACAGAATTAATGGTATTTTTGTAAATATTATACCTCCAAGAAATGTCTATACTTCCCAATCATATGTTGTGTGATATTTAAGAGGAATTATTTTGATATAATGTCATTAAAATATTCGTTAAAAAAAGTGCTATTCTAGCTTATACTTTACATTTTAATGTGTATGATAATTCAAATAAAAGATAATGAAGATTTATATTATATTTAATTGTTATAATTATAAAGAAAAACCTGGAAACAGTAAAAAACTGACTTTATTTTATTGACGTAGGGAAAATTTTGTCAAATATTTGAATAAAAAAACACTATAAAACAAAATAAATTATTTTTAATATAGTCACAAAAAGGCTTAATGAGTTTAGGAAATATTTCATTCACTAATCATGTCATTTAAACTCTATTACACAGAATACATTGTAAAAAGATGTTCTCGTTTTAATTTTAAGTAATTTGAAATGCATTTTAATACCTTTTAATGATTTATTTTTTGAAACATCTTTTTATAAAATGTTATTGATTTTTGAAGTTATATGTTAAAATGTTTTTAAATTTTGTTAACATTTTGTTTTAAATGTAGAAAATTGGTAATTCTAAACATTCAAAAAATGATTTTATTAAATTTTCATCACTTAAATTGCATGTTTGATGAAATTTTCAACTGATAATTCAAGAAAAATCGTTTAAGTTTTATTATATTTTACTTTGAAATGTTAAAAAAATATAATTATTGTCAAAAATGTGGAAGTTATACTTTCCTCAAAAAAAGACCTAAAACATGCAAATTAACACGTGTAATGAGATTTTTTTTCTTTCAGGTTTAATTTTAAGTAATTATTGATATTTTTTGTAAAAAGGATTTTATATAAAAAGTTTTAAAACTCAAGTTATGTAGTGGTTCTAAAAAAGGTTGCGAATTTATGCAATTTTCTTGCAAAAAAAATTTTCTAGGATTTTGAAAATAGCAAAGGGTGTTATTAGACGTACTTACAGATACAATTGCAAAGTCATTTTGGCCAAACACTAAAATAAAGTTTTGACATCTGAGGGTCCAACCTCGTGCTAGTTTGAATCAGTTTTTCTTACAAGTACTACCTTGGTCTTTAAAAATCCCACCCCCCCCCAAAAAAAAATTTTTTTTTTTGAAAATAGAGGGAAAAAGGATATTTTGTCCCCTCCAAATGTCCAATGTTTAGATAACTTGTTGTACAGATTTTAAAGGCTAGATACAAAGCCAATATTTTATCTCTACATATATATGGATAAAAAATATTGTATTTTTTATGATACAACCAACATAAATCTTTGGGTTTTGTTGCAATTCTTCAATTATTCATAGCTTTGTATTGGAAAATATATAGATAGATAGTTAGGTAAGTAGATAGATAGTTAGGTAAGTAGATAGATAGTTAGGTAAGTAGATAGATGGTTGGATAAGTAGAAAAGTAGTTAGGTAAGTAAATATTTAGATAAGTAATACACAGATAAATACATTAATAGCTATAGATAGATAAATAGATACATAGATAAATAGATAGATAGATAGTTCGATGAATAGAGAGATAGATAGTTTGATGAACAGATAGATAGATAAGTAAATTATAAACTAGCTAGGTAAATAAATTGATAGATAGTTGGCGGAATAGACAGATATTTAGATTACTTAGTTTTCTATAGCTGAGATTCATGATAATACTATAAAATGAAAAAAAAAATTCATTCTAATAAAACCATTAAAACACTGTTGATTTTAGGTTTTGTCTGGCCACTATCTGACCACATAATTTTTTAGAAACGTTTCGCTTGTTTGTTAAACCTTATTCCTTGTTCAAAATATTTTTTGTACAGCGCGGAATCAACCTCTAAAAACTCCCCCCCCCCCCCTCCTCGTCCATATCTCCTCCTTAAACCAACAACACCCCCTTCTCAACCTTACCATTGAACTCTACGTATGTACAGAAAGGCAAAAAATCCAATAAGTATATAGCACAGCAGTGATAAAATATATAATTTACAACAAAAGCAGGCAAATTATCCATAAATCATTAAATATGACATTTTGGTTGGATACTTTAATTAATATGAATCAATTGGGGGGAGGTACTGTCACCCCCCCCCCCCATTCTCCCTTAATGAATTTTTATCTCGAATGTTATTCCTTCGCTATCATTTGACAAATTTTCTTAGTTCGGCTAATAAAAACTTTTGCTGAATTGTGAAAACACTGACGAACTTCCGGGGCAACTTTGTCCAGGAATTTGCTGGCTGCCAGGATGGATAGATGGATGGATGGACAGGAACATACCTGTAAAAAGTTTTATATCATTTAAATCTGTAGTGCTATTAGATATACTTTAGAATAAACAAGAAATACCAAATAGTAACGAGCCTTTTTGAAAACAAAGTAAACAAAGACAATAATTGAAAAAAAGCGAAATAAGTTTTTAGGCAATGTTGAAATATAATAATTGAATATAACATACAATTAAGATCGGTTTAAGCTAATATTAATTGTTTTAAGTTTTTCTAAAATCTAAAAAATTACAATCTAAATTTATAAAATCTATTAAATCTACTTTGAACTACATATGCAATATAGTACATGTTATGTAGGCATGTTTTAATAACAAGTTGAGTAATCTAATTCCATAATTTACCAAAACTTTAAATTTTGATCTCATTTTAATTAGCACAGGACACCAAAAACCTAGTATGTCTGTAAGAGAAGATTATGACAATGCATACTGTGATTTTCTTGTTAATTTGTAAATTTTGTTCTTGACAATTCCTTCAAAATTTCGTAAAATTGTATTTGCACTAAGTTTCAGCCACCCTCAGCCTCAGCCACTTACATCAAAATAAACCTTAGTCACATAAGTCGCAGCCTTAGATAAAGATTAAGCTGCAGCCGCTGCTGATAGCGCGGCTGCCGAACCCTGATTATAGGATTAACCTCATTTTATCGTAAAATCGTCAGATTCCTCAAGATCTTAAAAACAACAGGACCAATAGAATAAAGAATAGAAGCAAAAAGGCGCAGTTGTATAATTTGAAATGTAATTTCTTTGTATGATCAAACGTTTTGTTATAGTCAAACTGATCGGTATTATAAAAAAATAAATCATAAACAAAATATAAAGGGTAAGGTACCTTACGCAGGATTCCGTAAATGTGTTAGTTTTAAGACTTTAAAATAGGAGTAGAACTCTAAAATTTGACAGTTGCTATAATTGGATATAACGTGGATATGTGAAAAATGGCGGCCGAAAAAAAATAAGAGAATAAATGCTGTCGGAAAAAAGTACTTAGAAAGAAGCTACGCTTTTAAAGGTAAGTATTCTCTTAAATTGTATTAAATTTATTCCCACAAGTATTTCATTTCTACCCTAAGAAATTGTAAGATTTCACACATAAAAGAATAAGTAATGCTTTGCTTTACCTCAAAGTGTCTACTGAGCACTGTTAATCCCCCCCTCCCTCCTTTTATTTGAAATAATTTAAGACTAAGGAGGGGAGTAGCATTTTTCCTATGCCCCTAACCCTACGGGGCCTATACCTGCAGTGCCCTAACCCTGCAAGGCCGCCTAGTACCCAACATTACATACCCTAACCTTACCTAAAGTAATAAAAAAACCTCCTTTCTTTTCAAATTTTCCTCAAACTATATTTTTTACAGTTAATATCAATAAATCACCAAATATGACATCCTTTGATCAAACAAAGTTTTTCGTATCTTAGATTTAAAAGAAAAATAAATAAAAAATTCTTTTGGGGGGGGGGGGGAGAAGCTAGTAGACCCCACTATTTTAATTCTAGTTTTAAAAAGAAATTTTTTTTTTTGGGGGGGGGGGGGTTTACTTTTCATTTTTTTGGGGGTTGGGGGTGTCGCAAAAAAATCGTTATAAACCTTCCCGGGACCTATGAGAAGCTACCCTGTAAAGGAGAACCCGATCGGTTCAGCGGTTAGCGAGAACCTACGCTACAAACAAACAGACAGACATCGTTCTACTTTGTATTATAAATTATAAGTACATACTTGTGTTGCCATACAAATATAAATAAATTCTGTAAAAATAACTCTTCCTTTCTCTATTAGTAACATAATAGGAGGGAAAGTTGTAATTCAACTCAAGTAAAGAAAAGTCCCTTGGGGAGGGCAGGATAGGTAGATAATTAAACAAAAAATATAGATAGATAGACAGATAGATAGATAGACTTAAAAATAGATAGATAGACTTAAAAATAGATATATATTTGAAGTAAAGAAAGGTCCCTTTAGGAGGACGGGATAGATATATAGTTATAATTAGATAGATAGATAAAAACATAGATATACAGACATATAGATAGATCAACTTAGAAATAGATAGATAACTCAAGTAATGAAAATTCCCTTGGGGATGGCAGGATAGGTAGATAATTAGAAAGATAAGTATATTGAAGAGGATTAAATAGTTAGATATTAAGCTAGGCAGGCTTTATAGCATATATAGATTCATATTTATATAGACAGGCAAATCGAAAGATGAATTCATATATATACAGATAGATAAAAAAAAATAGATTTTAAATGTTCTTTAAATATGGATATTTATATCAATGAATAACTTTAGGATTTTAGAGATATTTAAATAAATACATACAAGAAAATTTATTTTAGTTGAACATTATTTCTATTGATATATTAATAAACGAAATAGAAAGATACCAAAAGATTTGGAAATTCACATGCAAATATAGATAAATTAATAAGCAGATATATAGATATAAGTAAAGATACCTAGATAGATAGATACATATAAGTAAAGATATCTAGATTGAGTTGTAATTCAGGCAAAGAAAGAAAAAAAGTCTCAAGGGACGTTTTCTTCCAAAATTGGCGCAAATTAAAGCGTTTTCACAAACGAACAAAATTGCAAAAGCTGTTTACGTTTGTTTCCATATTCTCTAAAGTGGCTTTTTAGGAATGCTTTGTATTAGTGTCTCTGCCAAATTTACATCCTTTTTTATGATTTAAAAAATAGTTCCTCTAGCTTCAATAGCAAACATACTCAATAAGGAAAATAGGCGTAATCATATTCCAAAAAAATTTCATATAATATAAGAGTTAATTCCTATAAAAAATAAGCTTCCATTGACCAATAAGGTCTTTTTTTCAGTGGCTTGCATTTTTAAAATACTACAAAAAAAAAGCTTACAGTTCCTATAAAAAAAATTAAAAAACAATACAAACTACCAATGATAGGCCAATAAACAATATAACATTTGTCAATTAAAATGTATTGAATCATTAGTCATTTGTATTGTATTACGTCATTTGGCCAACCAGTACCCAAAAAAGCCTAACCTAACCTGATCCTAAGTAAAAAAACAAACAAATAAACCCATCCTCTATTTCGTTTTATTAAAATAAGAGGGGGGATTGGCCAATGCTCAATAAGGTACTTTGTGTGAAAGCGCTAAAAAACTGTCATCATGTTTACATTGCAAAAACACCCAAATTATAACTGTAAAAGAAGAAGGGACGGGGGGATAGGTTCAGAAACTTATTTTATGTAATAATTGTCAGAGATAGGACAACAGACTTAATTTACATTTTGCGTGATTTTACGCAGAGAGGGAGGGAACATTAGACTGTTTATTACAATTTTCTCAATAGTCTTATGATAACGTTTTATTATTCGTAAGCTTAACTACCGTGGGGACTGTTATAGGATAGTTGAGTGTCCAAACGTTTCAACCACTAATTGTAATATACAGAATGGGTAATTTTAAGTATCATCATTGGAGATAAACATCAATTTATCGGCCATTGTGTTATCCTTTTATATCCCTTGGGATAGGTTGAAAAACCCATTTTATGTAATAATTGTCAGAGATAGGACAATAGACTATTTAATTTTGTGTGGAAGCAGCTTGTAGTGCTTAATAAAAAAATAACGTCATACAATACAAATGACCAATGATAGGCCAGTATACATTGTAATTGACCAATGTTTAAATGTATACTGACCTATCATTAGTAATTTGTATTGTATGACGTCAATTTTTTATTACGCACTTTAAGCTTCTTCTTTTGTGTGATTTTATCATTTTATGACCATAATTAGGTAAAAAAAAAAATTCTGAGGGGGAAAAGGTGGTGTCCTGGGAGGTGTTGAAGTGTTTTCAAACGAAAAACTGAACATGAGAAAAATCTGTAATTCAAGTCATTTAAATATATTGTATCAAACTCTATTCACAAGGAAGGGAGGGGACATTGGAGTGTAAATTAAACAGCTACCCAAAGTTTCAAAACGTTGACTAAAAACTTTGGGTTCTTTTAATAAATTGAATTGATTGGTTCCAAATCAGTAGTATCCAAACACTTCAAACAATTATTTAATCGACAGAAAGACTTTATTTAGGAGTAGAAACGATGGTAAACTGTAAAGTAAATTTGGGATAACACAACATCAATTCAAACATTAACCTAGATTTTATATTAAAATGTAAAGTTATAAAATAAAATATACATCCTATACATGTCATAAATATCTGTATGTATGTGCGTTTGTTTTTGTGTCATAAAGATCTCAGAAACCTTAGGTTCTATATTTTAGGATTATATTCGAAGAAAAAGAATTGATATACAAATCTATTAAGCAGTGGGGATAAGGACAATGGCAGATAAAGTATCCAGCAGAAGGGGGGGGGGGCCCGGGGGGGGGGGGTAAGGGTTCCTTGTAGGCCTTTACCTTCTGTTCCTTAACCCTGAAAATGAGGGGGGGGGGGTGATATTTTAGAAAAATCAAATAACTTTCCATTGTCCTATCCAAGGGTTCCTGGTTTTAATTAGACTTAATTGTTGGATTAATGTATAATCTTAAGCACCGTTTTATTGCCCAAATTTCACATTACAAAAATTATTTCAACATAATTTCTTATTTAGAATGGAATTTAGGAATATTTTTTTGGAAGAGCAACCAATAGAATAAGGCCAAATAAAAATGAGTCACATTTTTGGCCAAAGGCTGGTTTAAAGCATTCGGACTGTTTTTATACTTAAATGTGCCTTGGCCGTAAAGATTGGGATGTTGAAAAAAATAAGAGATATAGCTTTCATAGTTGCAGAGTAAATCCCATTTTCCCCATAGCGTTACGGATTGCCGGACTGACGGACAGACAAGGTGATTTATGGATAAATGGAGAAAGTCCATAAAAAATCAGACATGTGACGTCTCTTTTTTAAGGGTTTTCTTTCCCACTTCTCCTCTCATCTCTCTCATTTTTATGACGTCACATGTCTGATTCTCTCTCAATTTACATATATAATTTTTTCCTGTCTGTATCAAATATAAATATCTGCCGAGAAATTCACAATTTCTCCATAGGGCTACGGACGGACAAACAAGGTGGATAATAGAGTAGCTTCGCAACCAAAAATTAAATCATGTATAAATCAATTGTATAGAATTCTGAATTTATTAATATTTAGTAGATAGATACATACCTAATATAATGATTAATATGCGTTAATGAATAAGACCAATAATTGTTAATGATTTATTTAATGTATTTCTTAACATTAAATAATCATTTATTATTATATTATTACCATGGTGATTGTGTGGTATCCGCCGAGGATAAATGGCAGACACCGGAGTTCAATTAGATTACGGCAGTGTAACAGACGTGGACACCTTACTATAGAGAAGCTACGCTTCTCTAGCATTCACTAGATAATGATCAACATCTATTTCAGTTGTCACTTTATTGAAGGTTTAAAAGATACTGAAGTTATATACAACAAACAATAATTACATGGATAGGAATAAATAATCATAACATAAAAGCATCATAATACATATACAATGGTCAGTTTGGGCAATAATGATCCCCCATCCCTGAAAAGGGTGGGGGAGAATTAAGAATACAGTTAACCATAATAAACATGACAGATTCAATCATTAATTTTAAGCATAGGGAGGGGGTCACTAGACCCCTTCCCCAGGACTCGGGGGAGGGCCATTGACCCTCCACCGAACCCTAGATCAGGGGTGCCATAGGCATGGCTCACGGTTGCCGAATACCACAACTCTCCCCTCGGAAGGCTGGGAGATGATTTCCCTACCAGACTTCCGACAGTGGTTGAGGCCTTCGGTCCGCTCCTTAGGGCTAAGATATATATACAAACGATAATGATTCAATGGAATCCTAGTGGTGAGTGTCTTCTTAGGGTTGATGGGCTCCCAATGTGGGGTAGAAGGCAGAGGCTGGCTTAGGTTGGACACGTTGGTCAGCGCCGGCAGGTATCAGGTTTGCTGGTGGCACAGTTGTTGCTGGAACGGTCAGCAGTGGGGCCTGCTGGTTGTTGTTGGCAGCGGCTGGGGCGCTGGCTGCCAGGTTAATCGTCTGAGCAGCGGCCTGTCCTCCTGAGGGGCCGCGGGGTCGGCCAGAGGGCGGTCCTGGCCTACCTGGGCGGTCATGCCCGCTGTCAGTTGATTTCATAGACACCATTTCCTCGGCTGCTTCCCTGCCGATGGGAATGGCATCCCAGTCCACTGAAAAGTCCCGGGACTTGGCATGGTTGAGCCTGGCTCTAGCCAGCGCTTTCCTATACAAAGCTGGATGGTACAGGAACACTTGTGATATCGCATTCAGGGCTGCCCGGACTCCTCCTTGTGCTGCTGCCAGGGAAATGATGGTTAGGTCCCCCAGCAGTTTGAGGATCAACAACAGCAAACACAGTATGGCTGCGCCATCTCCCCACTCGTGGATGGCTTGTCTAAATCCAGCCCAGACATCCAGGGCTGCCTCTCCTTCCTCCGCCAGTCGGTCAATGTTGTAGGACACTATCCCATGGTCTCCTGTGGCCGAACAGCTGCCTTGCTGAACGCAGGAGCCATAGGATAGGCCGGTCAGCATGGCACTCTTGTATGCTGGGAACGCCAGCAGTTGTTGCCAGTCGTTCAACTCAGCCTGCGAATACAAGCCACCTGAACTGAAGTCATCTAAGGGTTCTGTCAACAATTGCTTAGGCGTATCCAGCGGGGGTGGCCTTTTCTTGGGAGCGGGGGTTAACTCTATCCAGCCTTCCTCCGCGTGCACAGTCAGGGGGTAGGTGGAGGAGCAGGGAATCTTGGTGGCGTGTTCACTATATACCCGTGTCACAGCGTCTACAAAACCTGTGGGCTCCACTGGCACTTTGTCCCAACACTCCTTGTGTTCGCGGACAACGTATTTATGACGTTGGCAGGTCAGCTGCAGCAGGATGTCTCCCCTCAGTACCGAGAACGTGCTCCCCTGGACACGCACCGGGTGGGCCGGGTCTAGTTGCTGGAGCTTCCAGCAGTTGGCCGCTACTTCTTCTGCTGCGGTGCTTTTCATGCGCGTTTCCAGGGTAAATCCAATATAACCTGCATGTATTTGTGCTTGAAGGGGAACGTCAACATCCCTGGCCGACACTCTGGGCAGCGCAGCCGCGGCTGGGTCAGCTGCCACGAACAACGCTGGATGGTTTGTGGCATGGGCCTCGAAGTCGCAGTTCACAATCGAGGTGGGGTTGGTCATGTTGATGAAAAACTGGGCCTGATGGTCAACCAGATATGCATCCATCACCAGGCTGGGCTGGAGGCTGCGGATCAGCCTCAAGGGGCAATCTCTTCCCAGGTGGTCCCACACGTAGGTTGCTTCCCCAGTGATGCAGGACAGCTCAGAATGGGGACACTCTAGGGTCAGATGGTCAGACTGGGACTCCACCCGTCCATCCTCCACCACATAGGTCTCCTCCTTGACCAGCAGCCATCGCTCCTGGAGCACTAATTCGTTGCGGTATAGCTGGCCCTCGAAGTGGACGTCCTCCCCTTCACAACCCACCCCCTCGGGGCTGTTGACGAGGGCGCCCACCATATCGATGGTGAAGAACAGTGGATGGTTCAGCTGGAACGTCAGTGGCTGGGTCTTGCCTGGCAACGTGTAGACTCGGTTCCTGGCCAGGTCTCGGCACGCTTCTGGGTCTATCTTGGTTGGCCTCATGAGGGTGGGGACCGAGGTCACCTTGAGGTGACCCCATACTCCACACCTGAATGTCCACTGGGACACGGTGAGCTGACAACTGTACCCGGTGGTTTCCCTCACCTTAACTTGCTGCAGGACGTGTACTTCATGGCCCAGGGGCACCTCCTGGTGTAGGGGCTCCGTGTTACACATCTTTTCTTTATTGTAGGATGTGACATGGGTGGGGTTGGCACAGTCCCATCCCACCAGGACGTAGCTGGTTGTAGGCCACACGGCTGCCAGCAGGAGGCCCCACAGGACCATCCACCAATGGGAGAGGCTTCCAGGCAACCATCTTCCTCGTACACGCGGCTGGGGATCTTCAGCTCTGGTCACGGCTGCTTCTTGGGACGGGACACGGCTGGGCTGCTCCTGGCTAGATACAAGTTTCCATTGAGCGTTATCTGTATGCGGCCGAGGCACCCCGATACCCTCCCCAATGACAGACTGGCAAGCGACTGGCACTTGCCTGGGTGTCGGCTCCCCTAGCCCCAAGTGCTCCCTTCCCTTGTCCAAAGCATGCCCAGTGGCATGGGGCTGAAGTGCATGTGGCACAGGCTCGCCCTTACTCACTTCCCTCCCCTGCCCTAGGAACTCAGGTGCATGTGGCACAGGCAAGTCCTTATTTTCCCAAATTTAAATCTCCCCAGCCTCTGGTGCAGGGGGCACAGGCAAGGCTGGGTTTTTACAATATCTTGGATACAACACATTTAACAAATTCAACTTATCCTGATGTTGAGCAGCTGGGTTCTCCTGGCTGGCAGGGGGCTCTGGATGGCGTGTAGCTGGGCTCTCCCTGCAGGCTGGTGGCGCTGGCTGACTGGGGGTGACGGGTGTCACCCCTTCCTCTGGGACCGCTGGCTCGTTCCAGGACTCAGGTCTCTCGGTGGCGGCGACGGTTGTCGCCCCAGACATCAGGTTGGAGGCTGGCTCGTTCCAGGATCCAGATATCTCGGTGGCGGCGACGGTTGTCGCCCCAGGCACCAGGTGGGAGGCGCTGGATAGCACCCCCCCATCATCCCAGGTGGCGACGCCGGGTGGCGTCCCATACATCGATGCAGAGGCGCTGGCTAGCACCTCCTGCCTCTCTCGTTCAGCGGCTGCCAGGGCCTCCCCATACACCGTCTCAGGGACGCTGGGCAGCGCCCCTCCACTCTTGCTGGGTAGGCTCAGTCGGGCAGGTTCCATCATGTTGAGGCTAAAAGGCTGGGGCCTCAGTACCTCTGGCTCGGCTATGTTGTTGGATTGTATCAGCTCTGGCCCCAGATGGTTAAGACTGAAGCCTAGGCCAACCCGGTTGGGTTCAGCCGCGCCGCCCAGTACGTTGATCCTAGCTGGGACAGTCCCAAACTGCGGCATCCCATCGGCTCGGTCCGCAGCTCTGGGGGCGGCTGCTTGCTGTTGTGGTGCTGGGGGCGCGCTCCCTTCCATGTGGGCCACTCTGCTGGGCTTCCCTGGAGGGGCACCCTTATCGGCGGTGCGCCTGCGGCTGGCTACCTGGGCCCAGTCAGCTCTACATTCGGCCGCCGTGTGACCGTCATAGTGGCAACGCTCACACTTGGCAGAACGGTCACGGCGTGGCTGGGTGCGTCTCTCCTCTAGGCTAACTTCCACAGGCGTTGGGCAGTCTCGAGCTCGGTGGCCTCTCCCCTGGCAGCGGAAGCAGCGACCTGGGACCTTGTCATCTGGAGCGACCTTCCCCATCTGGTGGAGACCCGGAGCCAAGGAGCCAATCTCCATTGGCTCCGACTCGTCATATTGGGGCAACTGGATGCAAGCAGATCCAGTCAGCCCTTTGGTCGAGTCCACTAAGCACACACCTTCCTTCAGTTGCTTAGTAACCATGGTGACGGTAAACATGGCCTTACGAGTGTACTCAGGTACACTCGTAATTTCATGGTTCATCATGAGGCGTTTTACATTGGCGTTACGAATTCCACGATTTAATTCGTCCACCAACAACTCAAGATCCTCATGGTTGTAGGCGTCCCTATACAAGGCGCACTTAGTTGATATGTACGCTTGTATAGGTTCTGTCGAGTGTTGCTTGTAATCCCTAAACGCTTGTTTAAGCGTTTGGGATTCAAAAGCAGGGCGAAATAACAATTCACACTCGGCCTTGACCTGTTCGTAGGTCAAGGCTTGGCCTGCCTCGCCAAACAGATGGGACGCCATTTCCGCCGCTTGCCCTACCAGTGACAGTAAGAGGGCGTTGCGGCGGTTGAGGGAATCATGAGGTGGCACGCGGTAAGCCGCCCATGACATCTCGAGTCTGCGGATATGTGCCGACCAGGATTGCTTGGGCGGCCCTCTATACTCCGGCAGATTGCTCAGCATCAGCTTGCGGTACTCGGCTGGGGCCGGCTGAGGGTCATCCTGGAGCCATCCTGGGGCTTGGTCACCTCCTGGGGCTTGCTGCTGGTCCATTGGGTCAACGGTTCAACGGCGGGCACAAAGTTATACAGTACTAAACTGAATGGTTTGTCACTTGAGGCTTTCTAGCCTAACAGCCAACACTGTTTGTATCACTAGGTTGGTAGTTTAGTTGCAAAGATATAACTTAGCTGTACTTATCACTAGTTAGGTGCTGAGGTTGTAGGGTAGGCTGGTAGGGGTAGATAGATGTTGAGGGTCTGAACTGCTGTCAGGAACTGATTGGGTTTTCCTTTATCACACTAGAGCTAGAAGGAGAGAAGCTTGTAATTCTTTATTTGCTAAAAATACCCCTGTTAAATGCTATGGAGTAGCTCCGCTCCGGTGTGTGTGTGTGTGTGTGTGTGTGCGTATGTGTGCGTGAAATCTCCTGTCCTTGCAACGCGCGTCCGCACCGTCAAATCCGCGCACACGGGGAAAACGCGCTCTCACCCCTCAACTCGCTCTCTCATTGGTCCGCTTCGTCCGTTGGATTTATGATATTTTCCGCACTCTGTTGCGCTACCCGTGAATGGCGCTCTGTGTGTCCGATCGCTAGCCCCACACTACAGACGGACTTAGTCTAGTGTGGGTAGGAAGGGGGAAGCGCGTGAGGGGACGGGGGTAACTCCGTCCGTTTCCCCTGTGAGGGAGGGAGGTAACTGGGTGCTGGTGTAATAGTGCCTTTTCTTCTTAATCCTAGGCTTATCTATTATATCACCCTGATTGTATTTGCCTTCAATGGAGAGGGGCTCCTCCCTTTCCCTTGGAATAAGGGGTGTATTGTTGTTGTGCTGTGGGCTTGAGATGTTTTGATTGTATATCAGGGTCTTTATTATATTACATCTAGCTTCTATTTTTGTCCTTATCACAATTGCATAACAGATTTGTTTACCAACTCTGTTCTATTTTTAGCTGTTATCACAATACACAATAAATCCAAGCCTGTTCTATTCTTAGATTTATCACAACACAACAATTTGTTTGCCAAGCTTTGCTCATAAATCTATTGTTTAGCCATCACACCAGGGTGGTAATCCCTGCAATGTAACATAATATCTGTTTTTCTAGATGGGTGGCTGCGTTGTAGCCTCTCAGGATACTTGGAGTTGACGTAGTTTTTCTCTGTTCTGGTGCACTACACTCGTATGTTAGCTCGCAGCTTGCAGCTATGTGGCATGTTTCAGCCTATCGGCGGCAGGGAATGTCCCGTCCTGCTAGCGCCGCTGATCCAAATCCGGCTGATGGCGGCAGGGAATGTCCCGTCCTGCTAGCGCCACTGGTTCGGATCCTGCTATTTCTTGCAGTAAAGTTGGCCTATTTCCAGCCGTTTACACTTATTTGGCTTGTTTCAGCCGGTCCGCAGGCCTGTTTCAGCCCTTTGAGCGCTCAATTCTCCGTTAGATATCAGCGCTGCTCGCGGTTATTCGTCAAATTTCGCTGTCTCGCTTCCACAACTGCCGGATGCAGAGTTAAACTTACTTGTCCAGGGTGGGTAATTCAGGTTGCTTGCGTCAGTTTTGCCAGATTCACTGCTGGGAGTACCTTAGCCTCAGATGTGCGTCTGCTCTACACTTGTGGTTCGCCGTAATCTCACACAGCTGTCACCAAAGTTGTGGTATCCGCCGAGGATAAATGGCAGACACCGGAGTTCAATTAGATTACGGCAGTGTAACAGACGTGGACACCTTACTATAGAGAAGCTACGCTTCTCTAGCATTCACTAGATAATGATCAACATCTATTTCAGTTGTCACTTTATTGAAGGTTTAAAAGATACTGAAGTTATATACAACAAACAATAATTACATGGATAGGAATAAATAATCATAACATAAAAGCATCATAATACATATACAATGGTCAGTTTGGGCAATAATGATCCCCCATCCCTGAAAAGGGTGGGGGAGAATTAAGAATACAGTTAACCATAATAAACATGACAGATTCAATCATTAATTTTAAGCATAGGGAGGGGGTCACTAGACCCCTTCCCCAGGACTCGGGGGAGGGCCATTGACCCTCCACCGAACCCTAGATCAGGGGTGCCATAGGCATGGCTCACGGTTGCCGAATACCACAATTGTATAATTAGATTTCAATATGAAAATACAATGATACAAAGTAGAATGATGTCTGTCTGTCCGTAATCACTGAACCGATCGGATTCTACTTTTCAGGGAATATACCTACTGGTCCTGTGGTGGTTTTAGGCTATTTTCTTGGGGGGTGGGACACCCCCAACCCCCCAAAAAACAAAAAAATCTCCTCCCAATTTTTAAAAAAGATTTCCTTTGTCCTTTTTTTATTTTTTTTTGTTGTTGAAGATTTCCTTGGCTTTTTTTTCAATTTTTTTTATTTTTGTTAAAGATTTCCTTGGTCCTTTTACGAATTTCGCCTTAATTTTTTTGATCACCTCTTGGGGCAAAGCCCCTAGAGGCTAGGGGCGAAGCCGCAAGTAATATATAAATAGTTAAAAATATGGATGACAATAAGCACAATATCACAAATATCCTACATTTTAATCATAGTGTTCATTCACTTATAACATTTAGCCTAATAGTCCTAGAAATAAGCATTAAAAAATAAAGTTTAAAGAACCATTATATCGCTTAAAATATTCTGGCAAACGACTAAAAACTTTCATGTTTGAAAGGGCCTACTCACTTACTACTTTTAATAGTTGCTAAGATTTCTAATTTGACAGAAATCAGCATACAAAGTTTGAAATCGGTACGGCGATTCTAGCACGCTATAATAATCAATTTAGTGCCATCCGTTACGTACGGATCAAGATGTCATATATGAAAATGAATAAAGATATTTAGATTTTTAAAATGTAAAAATTAAGCATTAATAAAGAAAAGTTATGCACAGCTGTTGCTCAGTTTGACGACCGGACATTTGGGAGAGAATAATTAATATTCCGTTGTTCCATCTCTCTATTCCTGAAATGCATCCCATAGATTTAAAACTTTTTCTAATTGTTATAAACTTTTTCATAGATAGTTGGATATAGCTAGGTGGATAGATGGACTTATATAGGTAGATATAATGATAGATGGATGGATAGATAGATAGAAAGTTAGGTTGTTGGATCGGTATATAGATTATAAAGATAGATAGTTTGATAGATAAATATTTAGATAGATGTTTATATTTGTTGATGGGAATAGGTTTGTTGATAAATGGACAGATAGATAGATGAATGGATAAATAGATAGATGGATGGATAAATAGATAGATGAATGAATAAATAAATAGATAGATGGATGGATAGATAGATAGAAAGATAGGTCGTTAGGTTTGTTGATAAATGGATAGATAAATAGATGAATAGATATTGTAGTGACAGATAGATATACTATAAACTACTTTTGAATAAATGGTTAAATAGATAAATGAATAGATAGATAATTAGATAAATAGATAGAAATAATAATAAATTGATGGCTGGAACTTTCATGGATTTTTTTTACATTAGTCCATTTGGAAAGTGGTCATGGCTGCCACAATAACGACAACACAATCTTTAATTTTTTTTTAACAATTTTAAACTAGTTATTCACTTCATCTTATTAAAAATTTTGTCATTCATTCGCCATTCAATTTCAATGATTTATAACTTTATGTATGTCGATTAATTAAAATTAATTCAAAGCTGACATAATACTGACATAAAGACATATATGGCACTGAAAGAAAGTGGCCATGGCTGACATAATGGAATTATTGTCCTTGTTCTTATAATGTCAACAGCAAACTACTTATTAAAAGTTTTTTTTTCTGTTGAACATTTCTTTAAAACAAGATTCGAAGATTTTTTGCATTTCTTATTGTTTTTGACTTCTTATAGTTATTACTAGCGGCTACGACCCTAGAGGCCTCTTGGGGCAGTTGATGAGAGGGGGAATTGGATGTGGTAATTTCTTTAAAGGGAGATTTCTCTTTGGAGGATTGAGGTACCAACCCCAAAGATAGGTAAAAACCTTCATGGGGCCTATAAGTAGCTTCAGCGTAAAGGAGACTCAAATCTGTTTAGCAGTTTGCGAGATCCTTCACTGCAGACAAAGAATATTTGTATTGAAATTTTTAGGATCATTTCTATATTACTTTTATAATCAGATTCTTACAAAAATAAAAAAAAATTGCTTCCATTACAATGGTTGAAGGCTGGACAAGGCAATTGCAGAAAAGTTTAAGCTTCCAAAGGCAGTATTTTAAAGAATTTAGATATATTTTCAGAATAGAATTTAGGAAAATAAAATTCAATAAAAATTTGTTATTTATTTAATAGGGTAAATTATGGTTCAGAACCGGTTTTAATCCAGTGGAAATAAACATTATTCGAGTCATACTGGTATTGTTGTTTTCTAGAATTGTTACTGCACATTTGGATAAAATTCTACTCATATTAAAGCTGTCCAAATTCTAAAAAATAAACATCACTTACCTATCCCTTATTTGAGACCTGCATTTTCTGTTCTAATTTTTAATTTGCAGTTGTTGTTATAACAATAGAAATATTCGTATAGATAAATGCATAATTCAAAACATTGGCGAATAGACAAATAGAGGTGCTTTCCTTCAAATGGCCTATCGAGCACTGAACCTCCTTCCTAAATTTGAAAAAAATGAAAATAAAAGGGGTAGTTTTTTTTCCTTGCCTATCTCTGCGGAGGGTGCTTAACCTTAAAAAATAGCGCCCAGTGTGGCTGCCAGTTCCCACCATAACCTAACCTAAACAGACCTACAGTAATAAAAAAAATGAAAAACTACCCCCCCTGCATTTATTTATAAATTATTTAAATAATATGTGGGGGGGGGGGGGGGGGTGATTCATTGCTCAACAAGACTCTTTGAGGCAATACGTACAAAAAATGAAAAGATAGATTAATAAATACAATTTTTCATTCAACTATATGTATGTCTGTCTGTCTATCTATCTTGACATATCTATTGTCTTTTGATAAGAAAGATGCAAAGCTTTTAATTAAACATTTATAATTTATTTTCATTTAAGGTTCCTAAACAAAGTTTATCTTTTTATTTGTCTATCCATCCATTAATATGTTTATTAACCTATTCATCCATCTATTCATTTATCCATCAACCGCTCTCTCCATTCTATTTATCTATTTCTCTTTATTTATATTTCTAACCATTCTTGAATTTACAAATATATCTATCTATCTACCATTGTATCTATTCATACATCTATCTGTTCACATATACAGTGTGTTTTTTTTTATGAGAACTTTTTTGAAAGCAATTTTACCCCACTTATAGTTATCAGAATTTAATGATTAATGGCTTATTTTCTTCGTTTTTTATAACCATTTATAGAACATCAAAAAAATATTTCAGTTTTTACCAAAAAAAGTGCAGTAAAATAAAAAATTCAAAACCTAGGTGTCAACATCTAAAAATGGTATTAGCGCATTTTTCTCATGCTCAAATTTTCTACCCTTTGCAAGAATGACTGCAAAACGCTTCAAAGTTGAGATACAGAGTTAAAAATTGATACAGATACTTTTGGGGACATTTACTAGAACATATCAAAGTTTGAAGGCCATATCTCAATCAGGAATGGGAGTACTGGCCCCCCTAAGTTCACTTCTGAAAATCCTTTTTTTTCTTGCAAAGGGTAGAAGATTTGAGCTTAAGAAAAATGCGCTAAAACCTTTTTTAGATGTTGACACCTATTTTTTGAATTTTTGACTTTACTGTACTTTTTTAATAAAAACTGAAATTTTTTTTGATACTTTATAAATGGTTATAAAAAACGAAGAAAATAAGCCATTAATCATTAAATTCTGATAACTATAAGTGGGGTAAAATTGCTTTCAAAAAAGTTCTCATAAAAAAAACACACTGTACTAGGTTCATTTTTATCTACCCACCCAATCTATTTATTAATCAATAAATCCATCAATCAAAATATAAAAAATCTATTTCTATTTAAGGGTTTTATTTAGCAATGATTACCTTCTATCATTAATATAATAACTAACAGGTTGTGTGTTTGTCTGTGTGTCTGTCTGTACCGAAGGATCTCGTTAATCGATGAACCGATCGGGTTCTCCTGAACTGGGTAGCTTCTCATAGGTCCCGGGAAGGTTGATATGTATTTTGGGGGAGGGTACTACCACCCTCCCCTGATAAATCGCCAAAAATAATAAAAATAAAAAAACACCGCCCTGCGGATATTTTTGAAACTTAGCTAAAACCATAACTAGCACAATCTAGCGGCGAAAATAATAGTTTAGGTAAATAGATGATTTTAAAATAATTTTTAGAGGCCTCTAGAGGCGTAGCCGCTAGTAGGTATATATTTGATTGTTATAATTATAACACAACTGTTTGATTTCATGACACAATAAAAATTAACATCAAATACATTTTTAGATTTTTAGGAGTACAGGGTGCGGCACATAAATCCGGACATTTTTTAAACGGCCATAGCGTCAAAACTACTTGACCAATCAGGACGTTTGACCCCACTATAGAAAGCTTAGGTAATGACCTTTTAGCACAAATAAATCTTTGGACGAAGATGGACGTGTACACCGAGCTGGCCGCGCATATGTTCAACAAGGCAGATTCCAAATGCGCCGGTGGTTTAATGCGCAAAATCACAAAACGTAGGGTCCAACAGGGAAGGAGTTGGAATCTTGACCCCAAATTTTGTGAGTGTCTTAGGCGCATTGAGACACACATTTTGCTGTGTTTAAATCCATTTTAGCTCAATACTAGCCGAAATGAGGTCGATTTTTCAAGATTTTGAGCCTTAAGAAATCACAAACAGTAGGGCCCGACAGGGAAGGAGTTATAAATTTGACCCAAATTTTTTTGTGTGTCTTAAGCTCATTGAGACACGCATTTTGAGTACTTAAAGTCCACTGTAGCTAAATCCTAGCCAAAATGAGAGCAAAAACATAGATTTTGTCAATTTGGCGGTTACTCATGTTCCTAAGGAAATGTGGCCTCCCAGCAGCCCGATCTTAATTTAATGGACTTTTGGGCCTGGGGCTACTTTGAAGCATGAACCAATAGACGTGCCCATACCACAAAGACCTCCCTCATTGCCACTATCAATGAGAACTACGCCAGCTTGGAAAGGTACATTTTGACCTGGACCTGCCAGCGGTTGAGGAGGCCGGTAGCGCCGGTGATTGAGGCTGGCGGCGATTTTGTTGAATAATCTACTAGTCATATACCTATTTTGCTTCCCAGTTTTTAAAATTCAATAAAATCTTTAAAATTGACGATTTTATGTTCATTTGTTTAAAAATTAGAATTTGTCCGGATTTATGTGCCGCACCCTGTATATTTATTTATTTATTTTGTATTTCAAAGAGTAAAATCCTTTTTGTTTTATTTTTCCTGCAGATTATTTAAATGGATATAAATGGACATATTATTTTCAACCAAAATATAAAACAAGGATGGCAACATTCAAAGTAGGGAAGCACAAGAAAATATTGTCGGACAAACGGTCAAAATAATGTTTAAGGCAAATGTTTAATAGTATAAATAAAATAAAAAATATTTTATTTAACATGCATAAGTAATGAAGCTAGAATATGAATGGACAAAGTAAGATATTTCCGGACTGACGTGTGGACAGACAGATAAAGCAAATTATAGAGTTTCTTTGCTACCAAAAATAGATTTACAAATGAATTAAAGCTAGATGAATAAATAAGTCGCTATATTAATTGATTAAGATATGGATACACAAAGATATAGTTAGTGAAATACATAGATAGATTAACAGATGGATAGATAGATTGTACAGACATATATAAAGAAAGGTAGAAAGAAAAGTAGATAGACACGCGATAAATAATAATGACATAAGTTAATTGATAGATAGACATATAAAATGTTTATAGATAAAATAAAATAAAATAAAGTGAGACAGAAAAATAGATGAAGAGTTAGACAGAAATTAAAACAAAAAGATATATTAATACAAAAAAAGTATTACAAAGAAAAAGAAAGAAAGTACAGAAATAATTTTAATTTTCTGCAATTAAAATTTATGTTGTAAGTTGAAAAACTTTTGTGGAAAAGATTTTAAAAATGCAACTTTTTCAAAATTACTTCAAATTATATTTTTAACAGAGAGATGTTTAGATAGATAGTCAAATGATAAAAGATTTAAATATATAGACTGTAAGTAAATAAAAACAATGATACCTAAGGCTTCTATGTCTGGTGGTGACAGAATTATGGAAAATAAGGGGTGAATGCGTTTGCCAGTAAACAGGCTTACAATTATAAACAGATAGGACTTCCGGACAAATGTCGTACAACCTGTTGGATGTTGTACCTGACCCAATGAGGTAATTAACGAGGTTTGTATGTCCCTAATAGTTTTAAAAGGATAGGACAACATGTATATCCCAATTAGTATTCATATTATTCCATTTACCAATACAATTTTTTTCAGGAAAAGTTAATTTATTTATTTCACCTATGTCCATCCCTTTATCCCTGTGAATCAGATGCAAAACTCCATCCCAACAACATATATATAAACACAGCAATAAACTAATAAGTTTATGAAGCAAAATATAACTGAGTTCTTGAAAGGTAGGAGTTTCTTTTCAGTCTATCAGTCTGTTCTTAATGACATAGGGGGGTTTGATCTAACCCTTAAAAACTTGTAATAAAACTTAAAGGTAATGTTAAAATATAGACCTACGCTCCAACTAAGCGGTCAAGCTTTCAGGTAATGATGATATTTGTTGACTGAGGCGTGCAGAAGGGGGTTGTATCCCCCCCTTTGGATTTTACTCCTATATACCCCCCCCCCCTCTCATATACAAAGGTCAACAACCCAGGGAGTAAGGGAGGGGACAATGGATCGAATATTCAATCTTTAGGAGTCTCAGACTTTGGGGACTGGCTTAAAGGGAATGTGCAAGAATTTAGCAGTTTCTGACTGAGTTTGGGGACTTGCGCAAGAAATGCCGTTACTCGTTTTGTTAGTTTTGAATATATATAGTTTTGCAGACAGAGAGTAGTTCAAATATAAATACACGGCCCCCCTCCCATACTATATTTCACTCCCTTCATCCCCACCTCCTTTTTAAAAGTAGACGAGAAAGGTAAATGGAGAAGGGAGGTGGGGGAAATAAACAGGATAAAAAGGGGCAGGAAGGCGTGCGGGTCATATATTTACCCATCCAGCTACACGCCTGCCTGCCCCTTTTTTCCGTGTTCACAACACTTGCCCCCAAATCTATTTTCTCTTTCCCTGTCATTTGGAGAGTTCCAGGGAGATATTTCTAATAATTAATTACAGAATGGTTATGTCAGTCGGTAATACTGGTATTCTAATTTTCAAATGATTGCTTTTTTTCTTGGAACTTTTTTCTTAGTTTATGGTTTTCTAGATTTAATCAACAATCACTTTACAATTTCAACCATATTTTCGGGATTATTCTGGTTTACATGGCCTTTCTTCAAAAACTCTTAAATCTAATTAATTGCCCATTGTCCCCTCCCTTACTCCCTGTCAACAACCCCTGTTTATTTCAAATGTATCTTATATTTTCAAGTGCCCCTTATAGCATGATTTACAAGATTTTAAAGTAATCACTAATCTGTCCCCTTCCATTTTCACATTTCATTACCCAAGCCTCTAAAAAAAGGGATAAATTTGAAAACTTCTATCCGAAATATCCCGAATGACGTCATATTAGAATAGGGATACGTTGGCCTAAAGTTTTTAAATTAACCCATTTTTTAAGAGGCGCTATAAAGATCTTTCCTTTACCCCTGATATAAACCAAAAGAAGAAAACCCAACATGCGAATTTTCTTGGGAATTAAACACATTGCGTAACAACACAGATGGATGGACAAGATAGATAGATAGATAGATATGAAGATGTATTGCCAAGGTGGGAGCTAGATACATACATAGATAGATTTTTTTTATTATAGCATAAATATAAATTCAAAGAATGACGACCAAGCCTTTTTTTGTTTAGGAAAGGGTGGTGATCATTGTCGTAAATATTCTTTGTGGAGTAAAAATCCAGAGTTTTAGTGTAAAATGTAAAAATTTTGCTGATTGGTAAAAACTAATAGCTTTGATTTGAACAATTGACGCAAATCGTAATTTTTTTTTTTTGGCGGGGGGTAAGGGGTAAAAAGTATTTAATCGAATATATTATGATTTTCTAGTACATACAGCAATCTCTCTTATTACATAGATAGATATAACTATTTTTTTTCTTCCTAGGATAGATAGATATGTCAGAGAGTGAGGTGACATTAATATGTAAATTACAGAGATACCAAAAGTTTTAAAACCGCATAATTCGTTGGCTCAATTCTTTGGGCATTTTTATTAAATTTGATTAGTTCGTCCTGATCTAGTGGTTTCGAAACTATTCGACTAGGAACTTTTAAACTACAGATTTAGTAATATTGATAATCATCATTGGGTAAGTATAGAATTTTATTATCCATTGTCTTATCCCTTGAGATGCCTGTAGTATATGTACACCCAAACATGTAAATTTGGGTTGGGAATAAAACTACATTTAGCATCCTTCATTCAAGTTTTGTGTTGTCGGGGATAGGAACATCGTTTACAAACTAAAATTTGGTCTTTTATGCAATTTAAAATCAACAAGCAAATTATTTAAAGCATCAATAACATGGATCAAAATCTATATTGTAGGTTATGATTAATGGTTGAAAAGTGTCGACGCCAAAGCAAAGAAATGGGAGAGAGTTTTTCATAAAACCATTTTGATTCACTGTTCAATGTTCTCTCTCTTCCTGTTACAACAGATCTATAGTATAGATGTATATACAGACAAATACCTCCCTTCCTATTTCAACGACCCTTTTTGTCAGCTTCTAAATTATTTTCTGCTACTTTGCTGTGTTAATATAAGCGAAATCATTGGTTGATTTTCAATGACCCAATAGAAAGGTTGCACAAGGTTGATGCGATGGGGAGATACAGTTATTTAACCCCTTCTCCCTCTAGTGTTACTCTAATCCTGTAACCACGTTATCTTATTCGTTGGCTAACATATTTGGGGATTTTGATTATTTGGTTCCAAGTTAATAATGTCCAAACTTCACAACCAATAATCCTAATCTAAAGAACGAGTTTTTTAGGGCTGTTTATTAAATTATCGTCCACTGTATTATCCCTTAAGATACCTGGTTTTTTCACAAAACCCTAACAACCCTCTAGGATTAATTAAAGTATACTTGTCTGTGTGTGTCTTTATGCAAAATAGGGGTTAAAGTAAATACTTTTTAAATAACAACTAAACATTTTTACATAACTATGTGTTGAAATTCTACATGAAAGAATATTTTAATACAAATAAAAGAAAATATATTACTTTTTATGAAGATTAGGTACACTTTTAAATAAAGATAAATATTAGTTTTAAAACTGAAATGAAAATTAGTTAAGATAACCCATAGAATAATATTGTTTTTGGAACTCTTCTCGGACCTCGGGGCTAAAAAAAACTTGTACATTGTACATTTTTATATTCGTAGAAAGCTGGATATAACACGATGCTAGACATAGTTTTTTCGTATGGATGAGAACCGGTTCCTATTCACCGGATTCGAATGAATGCGAGAAAGCTTATTATTTTGTCAGTCATGCCAAGAGTTTTAGGGTTAGATCTGGGACATGCAACTTCCCCCCCTCCCGCCGCGTCATAACCAAAGACGTTAAAAATGGTTTCTACTGCTACTATGTCAGGTGCGCGACATTAATAGTTAGAGAAGGGGGCTTGCCTTGGCCCCAAACAGGCGCAAATCATTACCATGGACTTCTCAGACAAAGTTCGTGCGATCAAAACGTTGAATTTCTGATGGGTGTTACTTAAACTAATACCTCGGTTGTTTGGACAGAAAAAGAGACATTTGGCTCCCCTTAGTTATCCTGGGTTGTTGAACCTGGCGTTTGAGTGTCATGGATAGCATCCTCGCCTTTATGAGGTTATTATAAACATTTATAGTTCCAAGGTAAATAGATGGATAAATGCAGAGAATAGAAAAGGATACGTACACGGTAAATGAATATATGGATTGATAAGTCCATTTAAGAAGATAGAAAGATGGAAAATTTATAATAGAAAGAAAGAAAAGAAAAGGTGGAAAAATAATAACATAAATAGGAGGAATAATTATGTATTTTTATTGTTTCTGTTTCTTATAATAGTTCATATACATCTTATTATTAGAATATGGTTATTACATTAAGGAAATACCATGGAGGAGGGGACAGTGGGCTGTTTATTACACTCGTCCCCAAAGTAAAAAAATAATTTACTAATTTAGTTACAATAAATATGATAATAGATTTCATATTAAAAAGTTATTTAATAGAATAACATTATATGCAATTTTAGGTATTGTAGATTGATTATTGGTGCGCTTCTAGCGGGCAAAATGTAGTGAGTTAGATTTTAAATGAAACTGTCTACAGTGACTATAAAATGACTTCATTCATTAAAAATGGCCAATTTTAGGCTAATAAACATACTAAATTACCAATGGCAGGCCAGTATACATTTTGATTTAGAAATGGTAGGCCAGTAAGACGTCAATTTTTATTACTATAAAATGATTCATTCAAAATATACCTATTCATATTTAGTTTTCTGATAAGATTACTTACCTAAAAAAAGTATAAATAAAAAGACTAAAAAAGTTGTTAGATTAATAGAGAGTCAAAACTTCAGCCAAAAAATCGCATAATGTTATAAGGATAGATTGATAAATTAACCTAATTTTGTGCAATGATATTCAAGATGTTCAAGATATATTTCTGGAAAAAATAAGGTATGTGGAAATAAAGGGATTGTTCAAAGAGCTTAACGTTTGGTATCATTAGTATTTACTTTAGGACATCCAATTTGTGTAAATACATTAGATTTAGCCCCCTCCTCTACTAAAAAAAACTCTGTTTCGACTCTCGTTATATATTTAAAGCTTTTTTTATGTCAGTCTAACAAGTCCTTCAATTTGCATTGTACTAATCAAGTTAATCAAGAAGTTAAAATTTGGATTACCCTAAGATTTTGTCAATAGCCAATCCCTTTCTTTGTATTGTCTATAACAGACACTTATGGTTATCATTATAATAATAACCTAATTACATTATTTATTCATGAAACATGTTTCTTTGAATAATAATTATCATCAGTCTAATTATAAGAACATCTTTCCATAAATAATTTGATTACAGATATCTGGGAAGGCTAATAATAGAAATTGAATCTAACAGCTATATAGGTAAGGAATCAATTATCCATAATTTTATTTTATTTTTAGCTTGATGAGATAACTCTCTCATATCAAACTTCTGGATCATAGAAAGAAAATAAAGTTGCATGTTTTGTTGTATTTTCTCAGTAGCTTTTGATAGGTTATTTTGGTTAATTTAGGTTAAAAATGTTAATGATTGCCCCACAGGGTTAGAGCCCTCCTCCGGGGCTAGATATAGAAGAATAGCTACTGTGAAAATATAAATAAAATTCTTAAAATCTTCGGATGGTCATAATAAAAATATAATCTTACAGAAATACAGGAATGCAATTATTTATGTATTATTCTATACTTTTTGTGAAATTTAGTTTGAAAGAAAAAAAAGAACATGGACTTTCTTTGGGACTCACTCCAGAAAATAGCAAAAACCCTTAAAAATAAGTAATATAGAGAATATCTTGACCTTTTGACCCTTAGATCCGGGTTTTACCAGACACCAAACACTTAATAATAAGAAGGGATTAATTATTATAGTCAAATGTGTTGTTAATGTCAAAGAAACACAAATAAACCTGCATGGTCAATAATGAATAAATAATACATGGATATGTTGACAGGGATAAATTTGCCTTATTTATTCGTCTTTTCGTTCATCTAGTGGGAGGGGAGGGGTTAGGAAAATAGGGGTATCATTACTATAGCCAGCTGCAAGTATTAATTTATTTGAGTACATTAAAACCTGGTGCAACATCCAGGTATTTATATATAGATTTAGTCAATTTTTTTACTCGCATATAGATTTAAAAATCTTCTCTATCATAAAAAAATATTTAACATAAAGTGATAATAAACGTATATGAAGTATCTATTGTATACATATATAATAATCTAAATTATTTATATTTATATGCTCCCACAGACGGTGTTAATAATTAATCTTATGTTCACTCTCTCACTCTTTCTGCATAATAATTATATTAGAAATAGACTAAGAACCCATAGTACTTGTCATGAAGCTTCAATCTAAGTACTGAAATACTAAAAAAAACACAAATAATTGAATTATAGCAAGCAACAAGTTTCCTACTTATTATAAGATTAGATCCGGTTCTCAGCCATACCAAAATTATGTATAACATCTTATTATATCCAGTTTTCTACAAATATAAAAATTATAAGATTTTAATCTTATAATTGTACATTTAAATATCCGTCGAAAGCTGTTTATAATACGATGCAATAAATAACTATTATTACTTCAACATACACTAACCAGGTAAAAACTAAATGTAAGTCAAGTATTTCCTCTAAATTCTGATACGTCTATTTTTTATCCCACAACCCTCTCTTTTCAGTGGCCCATATTTAATCAAACATACATCTTAATACGTGGTTTCTATAGTTGTTTCATTGTAGAAATCACTTCAGAATTTCAGCTGTTTTTTAGTTGTTATAATAATAATACCTGAGGTCTTATGTATTAAGTGGGGCGGACACATATAATGTTGTAAAATGGCTAGGTAGCAACTTATATACTTAAAAATACTTATTTAGGAATGATAACTAAACTTTTAAAAGAAGCTATTGATTTGTACATTTATCTTTTGTTTTCTCTTAGGAAGTTGGTGGTAATCTCTAACCCCCCCCCCCCCCCATCAAAGTTATAAACCTTCCCAGAATGAGAATCTACCATAGAAAGGACAACCATATTCAGTTCAGTTGTTAGCGAAGTCCTTTTGTACACACACACAGATCCTGTTACTTTATAATATGGATTTTCCTTTTATATATTTTCCATATAAAATGCATATTATGGCCGGCGTGTAAGGAGAATTAAGTTATGTTGTTTGCAGTATAAATAGTCTAATACGCCGAGAAAAGTATTCTACAAAAAGACAAAGAGGGAGACAATGTTAAACTGTAAATTTTACTGGTCAAAGTTTTATATACACGTTCTTTCGTTTGTTAGCTAAATATCTTTAGGTACTAAATTGGTTGGTTTAGACTAGCATTGTCTAAACTTTTCAACCAGTAATTTCATTTAAAGTTTTTGGTTGTACATCCATTGTCTTCTCCCTTAAGAACAATGAAAATTGGACAAAAAGATTTTTAATCAAAAAAGGTATTAAAAAGTTCTTTGCATTATTATTTGGTTTTAATTTGGGTCTTTTATGTCTTTAAGATTTTTTTTCCTATCCTTGGGTTTAAGGTAGAATTGCCCCAAGAAAAGAATATGGAAGGAAATAACCAATAAATAAATCTACATTTAGAGTTCATACATCTTAAGAACGCTAAGTATCCTATTATCTAAAGAAGTAATAGTAATTTGTCTGAAGCTTAAGATCTCAATAACTGCTGAACCGATTTAGGAAAAGCTTTACATTGGTCCTGTAATGATTTTAGGGTATTTCATTTTTTAAATCCGAGTCTTGGGATAGAATAAAATAAAAAAATATATGTATTTAATACGTAGATTAGATTTTATTTCCTGTTAAATTATGTAGTATATAGAAGTTTTTCTTGTCTGAAGCTTAAGATTTCAATAATTACTAAAATGAACGAGCTTTCTTTTTGTGAGGATCATTACATAGGTCCAAGGATGGCTTCTAGATGCAAGGGGCGTAGCCGCTACTTTTAGTATTTAAAACATTTTTGTTAAAGAACTAAAATATCATGGCATTACGATGTGCTTTTTGACATTCCCATATTTTATTAATGTCTCAACTATTGAGGCAACCAACCCTTTAATTGCAGGATCTTTGTCTGGAAGTCCTAACTATGAATGTTAATGAGTTGCGCCTGATTTTGGCCAAGGCATTCTTCCTACTCTTTCTATTAATGAATAAGTAGAAAGAGATATTAACGTCTTTGATATGGCGCAAATTTGGCCAAGATTCAAACACATCACCTATCCAAAGACTAACAAACGTGTATTATGTTACGCTACGGGCGAGGTTTCCCTCTTTTACATTGGATATATTATAACTAACAAGCAGAATTATAGATAGATAGATAGATAGGTATTTACTTAACAATATTACTTATACAAAAGGTTCATTAAACAATTATCAGAATGCCTAGCTATATACACAGCTCTATTATAGATGGTAATTCCATATATATAACAATTTGACCACAGAGTACCTCACCCCATTTGATAAAACAAAATGGTAAGGTTAGGTAAATCAAGTTAGAAACTTAAAAAATTTGATTTTGACACAAGTAAAAAAAGGAATTGAGAATCCCAAAAATGATTTAGTGTGGTAAAATTACAGTAAAAGAATCTTATAGATAACCCCAAAATGATTTACCATTAGAAGGGGGAGAAAGTCACTCAAAAATCATCCAAGTAACGTCATAAAAATGAGGGATTATCCATATCTCTTTTTTAGGGGCTTTCTTTCCCACTTCTCCTCTCATCTCTCTCATTTTTATGACGTCACGTGTCTGATTTGTGAGTGACTTTCTCCCCCTACAATATTTTGATTATTTCTATGATTCAATTATGTTTTAATTAATAAGTTTAATTAAAACAATTACAACATATATATGTTCGTTATATCGAAAAATATAAAAAGTAAAAAAATTTCGTAACTTAGTCTCATATGTCACAATAGGCCTATATGTCTTTTAAAAAAAGAGTACATATTAGTAAATACAATGCTTTGGTTATCCCTATATAACTATGTTAATGGAAAAAATAAAATAATGGGTTGTTATATACAACTGCTATAAGTAGTTGAAGCTTTAGTTAAAAGGGATGACAACAACAATAAAGCGAAGCCTAATAAATAGGATCAACAGACAAACGAACATAAACTAATGTAACAACCCATCTAATTTTCTTCTGAACAAAACTCCCTATGTATCTATCCCAAAATACCTTACTACAGAATGTTTATTATGGACATACTTAAATTTTAAGACCTAATTATAGAGTTGATTCTTTTACAACATTTTGCCTAATCGTGTTAGACATCAATATTTCAAAAATCAATTAGAAAAGATTATTATACCTCAATTTAATTTGAACCTAACTGTTACAGGAATCTCTATGTTAAATTTAAAATGAATAAATAAAAAATATAAAATGATTTTGCTATCCCATATTTTTGGCGGTATTATAAAAAAAAACTGAACAATAATGTCTGAGGCTAAAAAATATTTACCATATTTTTTTCCAGGGAACAATGAGTATATATTTAAATAAAATAACAGGATGTCTACCTCTATCTATGTGTCTGTAGATTAATATCTTGCTAACGGCTAGACTTGTATGTTTTTCCTATCCAGTGAGGCTTCTAATATGTTAAGAAATGTTTTGGGGGTGGGTACCTCCACCCTCCTGAGAGAAAAGAATAACTCCTATTTTTTTTTACTTTTTCTTCTTAAAACTAAAATATAATATGGAAATTCGAAACTCCCTCCCTTTCCCTCAATTGCCTTTTGATGCCTCTAGGGGCGGATCCACTAGTTTAATACACATTAAAGTTCCTTGAAATTTTGAAATGTTTAAATCTAGTTATATCAGTGTGAAGCTAACAGCGATTAAAATCTAGAGGCTTAAATTGTAAGGTATTGGAGGAGGTATAAAAACAGCTAAAACCATACCATACCTTAAATTTCTAAATAAAACAGACCAAAAAGCGAGATCTTTACCTTACTTCTTAATTAATTAGAATTAATGAAAAATATGGGATAATATTAATTTATCTGTCAGTTACCTATCTCTGTATTCTCAAAATTTACCAATACCTATAACTATACAACAACAACCATAGAATATGTCCCAAGTAAAACTTAAGCATTGATACTATATCGACATTGTTTATAATTTTAATAATATAATTAGAATATAAACTATGTAATATCTGTAATTACACATTGAATATTTACATCTTTAGAATAAATATGCTTAATGTTAAGAAATGAGTCGAAATAAACATCTTTTAAATAGCACCTTGATACATTATGTGATTATCCTTTTTAGGGATGCTTCTTAAGAGCCTTGCAAAGTTTTTTCATCTAATTCTGAACCCTCCCAATAGAAATCGCCCCAAAATATTTATTTTTTCTATTTCATTTGAAACTAAAATTGGGAAAGTAAGGTCGCCACCCGCCCCCCCCCCTCACTTTTATTAAAATGTTTCTAGAGGCCTCTTAAGAAATTGTAACTGTTATACAGAACAAACATACAGATAGACCGACAGACATATACATACATTATGAATAGTGCAGCTACTCATTAACTAAAATGTTCTAAGGAAGATCAGGCTAAGAATGAAACAAAGATAAAAAATAAGAATAATTATATTATACATAAAAAAACTTTATCGTAATTTGACCGTTAAAGAAAGGATAGTTATTTATTAAATCGGGGCTAACAAAACTGGTAATTGTTTTATGATTTTTATCTTAATACTTGTGTAAAATTGTTTGTAATTCGATGCAACACATAACTTTTTGTATTGCTGCGAACAGGTTCTAATCCAGCTAATTTCAAGTGATTTCAAAGTCATTAATGAAAGATTAATATACAGAACATTTGTTAGCTATAAAATATCGAAAGTAATTAATGTTATCTGCTACTAGCGGCTACGCCCCCTAGAGGCCTCTAGGGGCACTTGAGGAGGAGAGAGTCGAATTTAATAATTCAACTTCTTATTTTAGATTTTAAAAGAAAAAGTAAAAAAAAATTATGGGGGGGGCGAAAATTTTTTTTTTTTGGGAGGGGATTTTTCATTTTTTGGGGGGGTTGGGGGTGTCCCACCCCCAAGACAATAGTTATAAACCTTCCCGGGACCTATGAGAAGCTACCCTGTTAAGGAGAACCCGATCGGTTCAGCGGTTAGCGAGATCCTTCGGTACAGACAAACACACAAACACACAAACATCCTGTTACTTTATTATAAGGATTGTTCCCTCCCTACCTGGTTAAACCCCAATAATGCTGAAAAATATTTCTTTATAAAACTTTTCCCTTACCAGATATTGTTAACCTTATCCATAAGCAAATAACAGCAAAAACTATAGGTAAACATATGCTATTATATATCTAGATTCTAGATATATATGGATAAATGGATAGATAGAGATAAAGATAGATAGTTGAATAGATAGATAAAAACTATAGGTAAAAATATCCGACACAATTAAAACTGTCCCGAATTTGTATTAATTTTGAGGAACACGACTCCAGTTACGTCATATTTTTCTTTCCCGAAAAAGGGAAGGGGGAAAGAAAAAAAAGGGAAGGGGGGAAGAAAAAAGAGATGGGAGAAAAGGGGGTTTTCCCTATCTCTTTTGAAGAGATTTTATTCCCCCCTTCCCTTTTTCGGGAAAGAAAAATATGACGTCACTGGAGTCGTGTTCCTCAAAATTAATACAAATTCGGGACAGTTTTTATTGTGTCAAAATATCCTATTATATGTCTAGATAAAAAGATGGATAAATTGATAGCCAGAGTAAAAGATAGATAGTTGGATAGCTAGATAGGTATGTAGATATATGGATAGATAGATAAAAATTATAAGTAAACATATCCTATTATATATTTAGATAAAAAGATGGATAAATAGATAGATAGAGTAAAAGATAGATAGTTGGATAGCTAGATAGGTATGTAGATATATGGATAGATAGATAAAAACTATAGGTAAACATATCCTATTATATGTCCAGATAAAAAGATAGATAAATGAATAGATTTAAAGATAGATAGTTGGATAGCTAGTTAAAAAAAATTAGATAAACATATTTTATTTAAATTTATATAAAAACTAGATAGATAGCTGAAGTATAGGTTAAGCTATTCTGAGCATAACTATAGAAACGATTTTTTTACGCCTTTAGATGGACCTGTAAGACATAGAGAAAAATCATACCTTTACCGTAGTTGTAGGACTGACTGATAGTCGTACAGACCTTACCAAATTATAAAATAACTACGCTCCTATAACTGGAGAGACACATGACACCCAGAATATTATTTAAATTCAAAATGCAAGGACAATTTTGATATAGGTATGACATCTGTCTTCATATTAACTATATAAAGATAGATAGATAAATAGATGAGACAAAAATAGATAGATAAAAAAAATAGATAAATAAATGATAAGTAGAGTATTCATTGGATTTAAATATACAATCTACCTTTAGTAGAATAGAGTAAATTCTATTTGGATTTCATTGGCTTGAAACTTTAAAAGAAGCTATCCAAAGTTAATGTATAGATGGATGGGTGTATAGACAGTTAAATAAATGGATAGATAGTATAATAGATAGATTGATAGCTAGATAATAAGATGAATAGATAAATAGATGTATATACAAATGTATAGATATATTGATTTATAGTTTGAAGAATATGAATGTATAGATTAATAGTTAGACATATATACATATATAGATAAATAAATAGATGGATGGATAGACAGATAGACTGAAGGACAATATTAAAAGTTATCTAACACATATATGATATATAGGCAATGTATACCTTGATTTTTCGATAGATGGGTAGGTAGATTTTTATATAAATAGATAAATAGATGTAGAGATAGACAGATAGACTTAAAGACAACATTTAAAGTTATCTAACTCATATATGACATACATATGACATATAAACCTTGATTTTATAGATAGATAGGTAGATAAATTGTTATATGGATAGATGGATGTATAGACAGATAGACTGAAGGACAATATTAAAAGTTATCTAACACATATATGATATATAGGCAATGTATACCTTGAATTGAAAATATATTGGCCTAGAAGAAAATCTGCACAGAGTAAGAAGCATAAGAGTAGAAGAAGGTAAAGAAGTCAAGTCAATAGGCTGATTTATTTATAAAATTTATTAAGATTAATTTAAAAACAGCTGTTTTTGAACTTTAAAAGAAGTGCCAAAGCACCATCAAATTTAAGCAGAAAATTTGATGGTGTATTTATATTTGTATTTGTAATAATATGCATAGTAGAACCAAACAAAGATAAAACTTTCAGTTATTGTTTAGAGCCATTCAAAGTACAGGTATTATTACAACAAAATTATTTCAATTCTGTTTTAGTTCAGACGGATAAATTTAAAGTGTATCATAAATACAAGCTGCTATTTCGGCATGGCTGTTTAGAGGCACAAAACTTGTATCCCCCTACCTTAAATATCCTTTTAATTACCCCCCCCCCCCCCCAACGAAGTAAAAAAATTCTTGAGGAGTTAAAAGCCCATTACTTCGCTGAATATATATATACACTTTACATACTTGCTATGTGGAAAGTTTTGTAGGTATACAAGTGTTGAATTTGCAGAGAAATAGGGATAGAAAAAAATACACATAAGTGTTCATTATTCTAAAGTCTTAGCTTTACCTATTTATAATAGACTAGCGGCTACGCCCCTAGAGCTATCTTTGGAGAGTGTTTGTAACCTCCTCCAAAATATCTATAAACCTTCCCACGACCTATGAGAATCTAGCCTGTAAAGGAGAACCATATCGGTTTAGCAGTTAACAAGATCCTTTGGTACAGACAGACACAAACACACACACAGACAGATCCTTTTTTCTTTATTATTACTTTTGTCAGTAGGTCAGTAAAGTGTCTTTATATTCCTCTCAAACCATAGACACCTTTTTATTAGGATTAATGATTCAATCCAATAATACAAGCAAAGACATTATTTCTACAAGCATTTCAGCTGACTTATTATATCAATGAAATCAAAAAGGAACAGCTCTTTCATACCAAAATGCGACATTTTCCAACCAATAGTGTGGTCGAATATCCTACAACGTGTCTTTTTGACAAATTAAAAGATTGATCAACAAGACTTTCTATATATATTCCTACAATCTATAATTAGCTAATACAATAATAATTATGTATTTTTTTTATAGATCAAGCATAACAGAGTTTTTAGAATTTAATTTTTATATGGTCCTCTATTCCTGACTGTAGGTTTATATTCCATTGGTTAAAGAATATGGTGTTTGTTTATTACAACGAATCTATCAAATTAAAAAAAACCTAATAAAAACTAAATATATATTAATTGTAAGATGTTTCGCCCCTAGCCTCTTAAATCTTTATAACTTGAGTGGCCAACCCCTCAACAAAATACCTTAAAACCACCACAAAACAAGTATCTATATTTTCGGAAGAGTAGAGCCCATTCGGTTAAGAGGTTGCCGAGATCTTAAGCAACAGATAGAAAGACGGACGGACGTACAGACATCGTTTCACTTTGTATTATAGATTAACTTTTTATTACCTATCGACCCTCCACTTTCAATTCTGTAAGTTTTTAAAATAAAAAGTTTACGGGTTCATTAATTCTACGGACAATTTATCGTAGGCGGGTGGAGGTACCACCCCCTAAAATTGTCAAAAATCTTCTTAGCTCTCTGAGAAGCATTACTGTAAAGGAAAACCATATCAATTAAGCTGTTAGCGAGAACATTCGCTACAGACAGACAGACATAAAGATAAACATTCATTTTGTTACTTTTATACATAAGTATTGTGACTTTTTGCGAATATGAAACACTGTGCGGAAGAAAAGGAACACCCTGTTGGTTGAAGAATATATATATGTCTATCTTTTTGCAAATATAAAAATATGCGAAATGGAGTGACCACCCTATTGGTTGAAGGATATATGCAAAACCTATTTTTCCGAATCACAATTTCCTTTACCAAAATCCCATACAACTTTCAGACGCTTTCACTTTCATTTTTCCTTTCTCTCTATCTTTCTCTATCCCTCTTTCTTTCTTTTTCTCCTCTCTCTCTCTCCTTTAATTTCATTTCTATCTTTCTCTATCTTTTCAATATCTATCTATTTCTTACTCTTTTTCTTTTTTCTCTTCATATTACTAAAATATTTTTTCTCTTCATATTACTAAAATATTTTTTCTCTTTCTTAAAATAGCATGATAGTATTTAGGTTACATCAGTGGCGTGCACAGGGTTTTTCCTGGGGGTTGTCCGAAGCGCACCCAAAAATTTTGTTACTCCCCTTATACCAAAATTGAGGGGGGTGTAATGCAGATCTTGAGAGGAGTTTAATATTTCCTCACCCCCCCCCTTACATCTAAGGGGGGGTGGGTGTGTTACTGGACACCAACCTTGGCTTTTCAAGGGGGAATGTAGACCGTTGTCAAGGGGAAGTGGTCAACTAGGAGGGCAATTTTGTCAGAAGGTAGATACACCCACCTCCTTAACGCCTTTGAAATAAAGCAGATATAAATTTTTATTTATAGATAGCTAGATAATAGATGATAGGTAATATATGCAGCTACTAATCTACCTTATAAAATCAATGGATACTGTCATCCTTGTTTCTATCTATCTATATAGATAGCTAGATGTGGATAGATAGATAAATATTTAATATATTGGCATATATGCAGCTACTAATCTACCTTATAAAATCAATGGATACTGTCATCCTTGTTTCTTTCTATCTAGATAGATAGCTAGATGTGAATAGATAGATAAATATTTAATATATTGGCATATATGCAGCTACTAATCTACCTTATATAATCAATGCATAATCAATTTTATATTTTATATTTAGATAGGAGAGAGAGAACAAATCACACGGTGGAAAAACATCAGGTTAGAATGGAAGTTTGAAAAATCTATTATTTTGCTACCTTTTCTTTATTAGTCTCTTTCTCTGTCTCTCTCTCTCTATCTGTCTCTCTGTATCCTTTGTCTCTGTCTCTCTATCTCTCTCTCTCTCTCTCTCTCTCTCTGTCTCTGTCTCTCTCTCTGTCTGTCTCTGTCTCTGTCCCTGTTTCTCTCTTTCGCTGTCTCTCTCTGTCTCTCTGTCTGTCTCTCTCTCTCACACACACTCACCTTCTCTCTCTCAAGTCTAAGGTTTAAGTCACCCTGCTAATTGTAATCCCAAAACAAGCGCAGCAATAAATACTTAAATAAAACTCTATGTAAAGATAAGCTACGTTCTTTTATTAATTCAATTTCTATAAAAAGTTTTATAGTGATTCCCTAGTACATAGTATACACACCTACTTAAAATTCATAGAGTTATGAAATTTTAAGGGGGGGGAGTGGGGTTTAAAGGGAAGTGGGTACGGAAAGTTTTATACAATAAAGCTACCAGATGAAATAGTAATATCAACTTGAAATTACCTGTTACTTCGTTTTGGTTTCAAACTTTACCTGAAACAAAATTTGTAAATTAAACATTATACTATGAAATTATTCCTTTGGGTCGAGGAATAACAATTTCAAAATATGTTTTATGTTTCTTCTTGCAAAGTTCAAATTCGATGGTACGATTCTAACATGCCTATATCAGCGATAAGAGCCATCAATTAATTACGTAAGATTTACTATTTACAACAAGAATGACAATATCCATTAAAGCGAAACTATGAAACGTTAGGAAAATCGAACATTATCACTTAAAGAGTGTCAGAACTGAATAAGGGTAAACAGCCTAAAGAAAATTGTAAGTAAATTTGTTGCAAAACTGTTTGAATACAAGATACTGTTTAACGACATTTTAGGACTACTCAATTGTAGAGATGCCTCGCTTTGTTTTATGTTTTAAATAAACATTCTGGTAACGATCATAGAGTTGCTACGCTTTCTAAATCATACCTGATTACAGGAATCACCATACCACGTTTGAAATTGATAGAAAAATATAACATGTCTAAATTAACGATAAGAGCCCTTACGGATGGACGTACGGATGGACCGACCCTAATTATGGAAAAGCTTCACTTTCAAAAAAGTATCTAGACATCTAATACCTCACTTATGCATATTGACATTGGCTTATAGTCTATAATAGGCCTTACTCATACTATCAAACAAAGATAGATAGATTATTAATATTGATACAAAGATAGATAGATAGATACATGGATAGTAAGATAGATAGTCAGATAGATATATATATATATAGATAGTCAGATAAATAGATAGAAAGAATATAATATAGTCTATAATATGCCTTACTTCTAATAGGACTTATCAAACAAACAAAGATAGAATAGATAGATAAAGTGTCAATAAGATAGATTGATAAATTGCCACATAGGTCAATGTTGAGATAAATGGAAAACCAGATAGAGAAATAAAGATAATAGGAAAAATTAAATAAATAGTCAGATAGATAGTTAGATAGATAAATGGCCAGATAGATAGATAATCAGATAGACAGTCACTAGTTGGGTTAATTGATAAATAGTCATAAAGATGGAAAACGATGAAAAGATTGTTAGAAAGAACGATTTTAAGCATTCTATATATCTTAAATGCTTGAAATTCATATATTTTGATATCATATTATGTTATATAAACCAAAATGGATAAATTTAAGCTTGGGATAGAATAAAATTTATATAAATCTAAATTGTTAAAACACAAATGACAAACAAGCCTATTTTATTATTCTCGTCTTGAATATCTTAGCTTTATTTTGAACCTTTTGTATGGTTTAGGCTATTTTAGGAAGCAATTAGGCCTTATTAAAAGCAAAAGACTAAAAAGAGGAGAGAAAGAGTGTCCTATGATCTACAATTTTTAAGCAAGTTTAGTATTGGTACTGGTCTTTGCCTTTTTATGAGAGGATATAAAAAGAATAACTCCCCCTCTCCAAACAAATATTAAAATTTTCAGAACTTTTATCTGCATCTATGAGTATTATGTAATATTAAGGTATTGAAGTTAAATATCTTAATCCTTACCAACCATATTTGACGGCGAGACATTTATATCTAGCTATTTCTCTTTCCATATGAATTGTTATCTATCTATCTATCTATCTATCTATCTATCTATCTATATTTCTATCTATCTATTTATCTATCTATTTATCTATCTATCTATCTATCTTGCAACACAACAATTTTGTAGGTATTATAATATTAAACAAATTGTTACCAATTTTTCACCCCAATTTTTTTCTGCAAAAAAATACCACCAACGTGTGACTTGTAATTTTTTTGTTGCAATTTCCCATGTTTTTCAGAGATGCCTCCTACTGAAACAAGGTTTTGCTTGAAAATAATGGTAGATTTTTCAAATGAAAAAATACTTTTCTTTCGTGCGCAGTGCAGACATACAAAACCCGGATCCTATATTTGCCATCCCCAGCTAACCGTGACCTTTGGCTGAGACCTCTGGAGTGTGCCAGATTCATAAACCTTGCCACTTATGATGAAATTGATGATGATACTAATTGAGAAGGAACGGGCTACAAGAAGAAGAAGAACATCAAAAACCCATAGAACGTCATGATAAATTTCAGTTTAGACAGACACACATACATCCTAACACCTTGTTATGCATTCAATTACTGCATAGTATAATTGTAAATCCATTTCTAATGCTTTTAACTAAAAACAGATTAATAAAGGGCCCAAATCATTTTAAATTTATACAAAATAAAATGACGTCATACTGGCCTACCATTATTCAATTATGGCCTGCCATTTGTAGTTTAGTCTATGTATTGGCCTATCATTGGTCATTAGTTTGGTAATTTAGTCTGTGTATTGGCCTATAAAGCGGTTCTTAGGTATATACAAATGAGGAGAAAGCATAAAAAAATATTTGAATAAGTGAAAAGTTAAAACTATATGGCTCTTTGAAAAAGACAAAGTAAAATCATAAATAATAATGTTACTGGGGTTTAACAGGGTGACTTAGATACGAGCGATAGGTTGGGGGGGGGGGGGGGAAGGATATAGTACAATTAGTGTTATTGGGAATTGCACCACATTTTTGCATATTATTTTTTGCAAGCATAGTTACCCTGACAGATTTACAAAATTAGAGCACTTGCAATTTGTATTTTTACTATTTGATTTGCCCCTTGCAACTAAAGTATATTAAATTGAGGGTTCAGAGTGAAAAATAGCTTTAAAACTGAAAAACCCTAACATAAAAATTGAAAATTAAAAACTCCATCCATCCATCTATCTATCTAATCATGCATACATCTAACTATCTATCTATCTAACCGCTGATACATATATCCTTTTTATTTTTCCTTTTAAACAATCTTTCTATTTAACAATTAATTCATCTTTAATCTATCATTATATTAGTACGTTCTGTTCCTCTATTTTTGAGTCTATCCATCCATCTATCTGTCTAACCACCCATCCATAAATCTGTCCATCGATTCATCTATCTATCTAATCATACATACATTTAACTATCTATATATCTATCTATCCATCCATCTATCTGGCTATCAAGGATTATTCATCTATCTATCTGGCTATCATAAATTATTCATCTATCTATCTAATCATCTATCTATCTAACCATCCATCCATATACCTGTCCATCCATCCATCCATATATCTGTCCATCCATCCATCTATCTATCTATCCATCCATCTATTTATCTATCCCTCCATATATCCATCTATCTATTTAACCATGCATGTTTGAGCATAAAAATATTATTATTCCTAACCTTAACTTAACACTATGTTCATCCAATTTAGCAAAAAAAGAATAAGAAAAACCGTACACTGTTGATTAAAACAAGGATCATAAGAGATAACACAATAGCAAAAAAATTGATGCGCTTACCCATTGGTTTAACAAAATCACCTCTTCTTTACTGAACCAACTAAGTCCCCTTCATCCATGATTAATACAAAGCGTAAGCGAATTCTATAAGAAGTTGCCTCCCTCACTCCGTTAATATGTAACCTTCTATTTTACTTATTTGAAGAAACACCATATTACAAAGTAATTTTGGGATTTTTTTGCAACGCCGCATTAGAAAAAAAAGTTTCTGGATATTTTGCGCACAGAATTTTTAGCATAATTTGTTTGACATACATACATCACGGGCTTGAATGTATCTAATCTATCTGATTGTCATTGCATATCTATCTATCTATCTGAATGTCTTCGTATTTCTATCTATCTATCTTTAAACCATCTTAGTTCTATCTATCTATCTATCTGAATGTCATTATATTCTACCTATCAATCTAAATAGCATCCTATTCTAATCTATCTATAGTCATCAAATATCTTTAAATTTTAATGTAATCTAATTCTATTTATCTATCTATCTCAGTGTCATCATAATTATATTTATGGTGCATTATTTGCCAAATGTACCACTTTTCTGCACTACCTCTCCGATTTTGTTAATACTCTATATTTTGGTCCGTTGGGTGATTCAAGGATGCTGGATGGCCAAAAAAAAGTTTCAGAGTCCCTGGATGTCTAGATATCTAGCTATCTATGAGGGTAGGTAACAAAAATTTAAAAAACATCCATTTTTTCACAATTTTAAAAATTAAATTTTTCATCAATCTTACATCCAACCTATACATTTTATACAACAAAATGATCGTTTATTCATGTAAATAGCGCACATAATGCTACTTTGGCCAAAACTCTAATTTTACAGGGTGTCCAACAAAAAGTGTATTTTGGATATCTAGCCTAATACCCAAAATACCTGTCCGAAAAAAATCATTTTTTTGGGCTTTAATCCTGTGTTTTATCTGTGGGCATATGTGGTATATAATGGTTCGGAGGACCCGGGACTATAAGGTTGTCAAATTTCATTTTGGGACACCCTGTAAATGTGATTTTTGTGTCTGTAGAGCTAAAACTTGGTCCAAATTGGCTATTTTTTTCAAATTACTCTAATATGTGTCTTAGTATGTTTGGCCATAGTGTTTTCTGACCAGATCAATATTTTCCTATTTTTTGGACACCCTGTATTTTCAAAAAAAGAGAAAAAAAATTTAGTTTTTTTTTAGATTTTTTTTCTATTTTTAAGTTACTTAAAACTGTCATATAGATACAGATTTTGACTAATAACAATAATATTTGCCTATTTTAAAAATTTTTACACTTTTGGGACACCCTGTGCATGTTTTTGAAAAATGATGGTTTTTGCCCATTTTTGGGAGGAAGGAGTCGTTTTAGGGCCATAGACTATTTCTTCATTTTTGTAGAACTTTTTAAGATACATCATTTGTTATTTATGCAAAAAGCGCAAAAACCGAACCGTTTTGCCGTTATTCACTGCCACAGGCGGAATTTTTTACGTTTTTTGCCGTTCCCGAGGTTCTAATGGGCATTTGAGGTAGAAAGACGTTGATTTTTCAAGATAACTGTGAAATACTTTTATTTAGGCATTTTAATTTACTAAATTTCATGTGATGTAAAATTTTTTGTATATCCAACCGATTTTTGTCAAAAAAAATTTCAAATGCACATGGTTTATGTTTCTTTTATTACTTATGTTATAGCAATTATTTATATTATATTCACTTCATTTTCTTGTTTTAACAATTGAAATCCATCTTGACGAAAAACGGTTCACTGCACAAAAAATTTGACTTAAAATAAATTTTAGAAAATTTAATTTCCTAAATAAAAGTATTTCAGAGTGATCTTGATAAATCAATGTCTTCTTATTTGTTAATTTAAGCATGATATAATTATCCTATCGATTTCAAACTTTGCAGGATGATTCCTGTAGTAGTTAGGTACGATTTAGAAAGCGTAGCAACTCTTTAAACATTACCAGAATGTCCGTACGTTCATTTTAAACATGTTGATTTTTCTACTTTTTTAACAACAAATTTTTATGTGATCCAATTATCCGTTTGATCTGATTTTTGGTATATTGATTCCTGGGACAACAAACTACAATATTATAAGCGAAGCAACTCTATAATCAAGTCCTAAAAATGTAAGTATGTCCATAAACATTATCCTGTATCAAGCAGTTTTTCAACAATTTTACTTACAATTTTGCTTCGACATTTATACATTTATATTCTGATTATTCAGTTCAGACACTATACAAGTGTTAATGTCCGTTTGTCCTACCGTTTCAGTGCTTCGCTTTTATGGATGTTGTCATCCTTGTTTTTATAATTTGTTAGTTTAATGCCAACCTAAAAAAAGGCAATACAAACATCTCGGATACGCATATTCCTGATTTTAGGGAAGCCTTCTCAGTGTCACGCCATGACCCCCAAACATCTACTGTTAGATGTACAATTTAAATTTTATATATATTATGAAAAATTTCGATCTATCTATCTATCTGAATGTAATCTTTTTTTTTCTATCTATCTCATCCGAATGTCATTATATTTTTATTTATCTATCAAACATTATACTCAATTGTCCTATCAAAGATATCAAGTGAAGAGAATAATTATGTCGTATAAAATATTGTATTTATTATGTCAAGTTTAAAATATATTGGTCAATTCTAACATGCGGACTGAAGGAGCAACTCTAAAGGAAAGTTTTGATTTTAAAAATAATAGAAAGTGAAAACGGTTCTGTAAGACCATTAGAAATATCAACATTAAAGTAATATATTAATTACTTTATCAGTTCATTTTTAGTAGCGAATCTACACTATGATTCACTTCTGATGTTGTCTGTCACCCAGCTAGTCAGGCAGTCCGTAACGTTATAGGGGAAATGTAGTTTTCTCGGTTGCTATTAAAGATAGAAAGCTGAATTTTCAGTGAAGATTCCTACGACACATGTGTATCTAGTCCATACCCTAATTTGGCCGCCTGTCTGTCGGTCAAGCTTCAATTTAGTCATGTTAGAATTGTCCTTTTGATGTTAAACTTTTAATGATGATTCTTTATACAATTAGTTATTATTTGAAAAGAATAGGAACTCTGTAATATATTCCAAAAAGTTTGTGTGTTCATTTAAACATGTTGATTTTTTAGAAATTATGACTTGCTAGATGTTCGTATTTTATCTGCTATTTAAAGCTTGACAATTATGAATGTTACCATCCTTGTTTTTATTACAAATGACAATTATGTTTTTTAATGACATTACTAGAATCATTAATAACTTTTTAATTGCTGGTTTCACATCCATGGAAAAACTGTATTTTCACAGGAATTTGGTAATAAGACAATGATATCTATTTTCAAGATACCTCAGAGACGTATTAATATTTACAATTCGTGTCCAGTAAAATCTCATATACAGCAGAACTTACCTTTCAACAACTTTAAAGATGGCTAATAATTATCAATAATTAAAGGGAGGTTTTTGACTATTTGGTGATGGAGAAGGATGGTGGACTCAAAAAGAAACCCCACAAAGAAAACATATTTATAAGCCATGGATGTTTTGTTTAATGAATAGAGAGGACAAGAGGAAAAAGAAACAAGAGATAATTCCACTAGTACAGTATTTCTAGGGAAAGAGGGGCCGTTGGACTGTAAATAAATTGGTAGTCAAACACGTACTTTTTGGGACTTTCATTAAATCTTGCAGTGTCAAAAAATTTCAACCAATAACTCTGTTATATCAACAGGGTAGTTTGGTTTACCAACATTGAGGGTGTACAAAAAATTATGGTCCTTTGTCCTTTCCCTTCAGAATCCGTTTTTCACAAAACTGTTTAAAGAAAAAAATGCAATTAAGCACTTTAAAAACTATATCTATTTTCACCTGAACTAAAATATTTTTTAAAATTTGAATTGTATTTCATATAATATTTTCTCTGAGTTTAATCCCAGGGATCTTAAGGGATAAGACAATCGAGATAATTATTTATACCCCTCCCCCAATTATGAATTTTAAAAAATGGTATGGAGGGGGGGGGGGGAGTTTAATTCTCTATTTACTGGGCATTGCTCCTTCTCTGGTTTAATCCTGGTATTATTTTCTAGTTTATAAAATACAGCAATGTAACATAATAAAAGGTTGGATTTTTACAAAATTACAATATTTAACAAGAATGGTTATATTTGTAACTTTCCAAGCTCATAAATAAAAGATTTATTGAATTACTAGCAGCTGCAATATTTTTAATAATTTTTTCGTAATAGGTTCAGTAGTTATCGAAAACTTAAGCTTCAGCCAAATATGCCTTAAAATACTTTATCTCAAAAACACCTCGGCTTGAAGCTATACTACACAAAAAAGAACAGTTTTCTCCAGTAGAGTAACATTCTCAATTCTAATCGTTTGAGAGTTCCTGTAAAAATACTTTTCATACTCACTAACGGCTGCGCCCCTAGTATCTATATAGTATCTTAAAACAACCCTAAAACCTAAATCTGAAAATTATATGGCCTAAAATCTTCACGGGAACCTTCCCTAAAATATAAAATCCAACAATCTCAGAAGAACCCAATCAGCTAAGTAGTTATTGAGATCTTAAGCTTCAGACAAAAAATACTTATTTCTTTATATAAAAGGACTAGCGGCTTTGCCCCAGAAGTTTAATTAAACCAATTTTTCATATTTTAGATTAAAAAAAAAAAAAAAATAATTTTTGGGGGAGAAATTTTTTTTTTTTTGGGGGGGGTAGTCGACCCCACGATTTTAATTTTAGTTTTAAAAATAAAAAAAAATTTTGAAGGGGGGGTTATTTTTAATTTTTTTGGGGGGGGGTTCGGGGTGTCCTACCCCCCCAAGAAAATAGTTATAAACCTTCATGGGACCTATGAGAAGCTACCCTGTAAAGGAGAACCCGATCGGTTCAGCGGTTAGCGAGATCCTTCGCTACAAACAAACAGACAAACAGACACACAGACAAACAGACAAACAGACACACAGACAAACAGACAGACATCGTTCTACTTTGTATTATAGATAGATAAGAAGCTACATCTATCTTTATTAGAAGCCGGGTAAATCAAAATTTCTTCTGTAGAATCCACTTCTCAAATAATAGAAGAACACACCAATAAATTATTGAGTAGATGGTCATTAAAAATCTATATCAGAAATTTAAGATATCTATCTTCAAACCAACTGAGATTAATTAAAGACTTGATGCTGAATTGCCATGGGAATCTTCACAAGCAATTCAAAACTTCTATCTTGAAAGTAGCCAAGAAATAACGGTTTTATAATTAAACGGACTATATTATTCTTTTATCATTACTGTATAACCTTATACCAGAAAAAAAGTGGCAGATATTATAACAAAATATCCTTAATTTCCACCTTTATGTAAAACATTCCCAGAATGCATATTTCCACTTCTAGATAAGTTTTCTATTACTAATATACAAATATCTTAGTATTTTATAGCTTAAATACTCTAAAATTTACTCCATATGTTCCAATGTTTTTCGAACAATTTGATCTTTTTATTATTAAGCGACTTGTTACTTTTTAAAAAAGCAATTGTTAAGTTTTTAAATAATTAGAAATAATATAAATTTTCTTCGGTATGTCTTTAAATTTTGTGCTTCCCTTTAAAGGATGATTTCATCCTTGGTTTTTTTTTAATATTTCCACTACCAAGAAATTTTTTAGTATATAAATTACAAAATTATATAATTTTTATTATATTGCTAATTTGATAAATAAATAACATGATTTTTAAAAGTTTTTATTATGAAAATGATTATAATTAAGCTTCTTATTAGTAATAAGCTTTCTTCTCTTAAATAACACATACAATTCTTGTACGGAAGTACGCAGGGAGGGAGGGGACAATGGGCTGTAACTTATACTTTTATCAAGTCTTGATTGGCTATTACAAACTAGTAATGTCTATGCTGTTCAACCGATACATTTTGTTTATCATCATTGGAGTTGTACAGTACATCCATCAATTTATTGTTTATTGTGTTATCCCCTAAGTTCCCTGGGAGGTACGTGATCTATTAACTAAAAGAGAAAATTATGTCAATAAATTTTAGAAGCGTAATCACTCAAAAACTAAGGTTCATACGTTTTATATTTTTATTAAACCGTTGTCTATTAAAATTATTATAATGCTTCAAATTCAAATTCTGTCCCCTGGATTAAAACCTGTTCTGAACCATACTGAATGAATAATAAGCCATCTATAATAAAATGTAATAAATACTCTATTTTTATTCCTTTCCTTTTCATTTCTTGATTTCAAAAAAATATTTAAATTTCATTAAAAGATCGCATCTGTTTAAAATTTTATTCAAAAAGCTTTGATTTTTTTCGTTTTTTTGTTGTATTTAGTAAAAATTCCCATAGTAACTTTAATCTTAATTGGTTTTTAATGAGCGAAGCTTCTTTATAACTTAAAAATTCCTTCCATCTGTCTGTCTGTAAGAGGTATTGGAGAAACGTGGATTACAAGATAGATTGCTGAATTTTTTTCTGGCAGATTCCCTGTACCCGTCAGTCTGTCGGTCTGTCAGGCATGCTACATGTTTTGTACAAAAATGATTTGTAATTTTCTATTTTCGATAAATCTTTAATTCACTAAACATAAGCTTTATAACTTACTTTGTTTGTTAGTCCTGCCATAATGATTGCTGATTAGCTACTTATGGATGTTCTCATCTTTGTTATCAACAGTTATTAATAAATGTTTGACATTTTGGACAATAAAAATGTCAAATTGAGAAAAAAAATTAAAAAGAAATGCTCTTAAAAAAAAGTGATCTATTTCATTTAGTAAAATTTCATTATAATAATTCAAATTTTAATAACATTTACAAGCAATATAAAAAGGCTTTAGGTTCTCCTTTACAGAGTAGCTTCTCATAGGTCCCGGACAGGTTTATAACTATTTTCTTGGGGGGTGGGACACCATTAACCCCCCCAAAAAATGAAAGAAATCCCCCCCTCAAATTTTTTTTATTTTCTTTAAAATTTAAAACACGAAAAAAATTTTTTTTGATCTAACCTCTTGGGGCAAAGCCCCTAGAGGCTAGGGGCGAAGCCGCTAGTAAATAATAAAATAGATGATAAATTTTTTTTTATCAAAATAAAAGACTTACGGAGCAAACAAATATACATATAACTTTAGAGAAGTTTTGCAACTGAAATTAGAGAAAATAAAATTTTTACCTGCTAAAGATTAATATTTTGATCACTATAACTTTTCAAAAATTCACTCAGTTAATCAAAAATAAAGCAAAATACTAATGATAGATATATTATCAATAATAATAAACCTTATACTCACAAATATAATAATTAATTTATAATCATGTAGTTCACATACTAAAAGTTACATAGCTATCGCACAACTACTTTAGCTTAAAACCATCTCTCTCTCTCTCTCTCTCTCTCTCTCTCTCTCTCTCTCTCTCTCTCTCTCTCTCATATCTCTAGGAATTCCCAGAGACTTCTTAGGTCTCAGAGAGCCGTTGAGAGAGATAGAGAGAGAGATAAAGAGTGGTTTACTTGAGAATTCATATTTATACACCTCCTATTAACCCCCTTCCCCCCATTCGTACAAAATGTTATTGTACCGCCACGGAAAAGTTCACGCGCTTAAAAAGCGCCTAAGAAACCGTCAAATTGACGTCTTATTGCAGTAAAGGTGTCCATTCGCAGCTGAAAAATGAAAGTTATCTGACTCAAAAAACTATTAAATAGTTTTAAAAAAGAAGAAAAAAAAATAAAATTGAATTATAATAATTATTGTCTGTGTATACGTTCATAACTGTCTTTTTGTTTGTCTGTTTATATGTTGTTCTTATCAGGAATTTGTCAAAAGTAGTCTTTCATTATTTATTATTATAATTTCACCTAGTTCTTTACCATCTTCAAACTAATCGTATCTTAAATATTGCCAATTTGGACACAAATATGATGTCCGTATTAACAAGAAATAAAACTTTTGGCTAATTTTTTTTTCTCAACACATTGCACGCACTCCATTCGTTTGTGTGTGGCAATTTAAACGCGCGATCTAGCTTCTCAGTGGTCAATAAAATATTAATCTATCTAGCCATACATCTATCTATCTATCCCTAATGTGTTGGTAAGATTTTCTTTCAAATATTTGTCGGGTTTTGTTCCCACGGATAATGATTGTTTATTTCCAAATTACAAAGCACGCCTGCTTATGGTAGGTCAGAATTATGACTCTGCTCGGAAAAAACTTCAGTCCATTTTTTCTTAACATCTGAAATTTCCATTTTCTATTAACCATTTGACCCTGGACCCTACATCAGAAAATATTTAAAGGCAGAATAAATCTACTAAGGTCTTGCTGAAGAGAAAGCAAAATAAATAGGTATTCATCACGGATTTGTGTCTTTTGTCACAGTGCAGTTTTGTGTTAAATAATAACTTAAAATGTTTAAAGATGAGTACTAAATAAAAAACATCCAACTTCTGCTATATATTTAATCATTGATAAGTGTTCAGGTAAATGAATGAATAAACATATTTTACAATAGGTATTATTTCCTTTTTTAAGAAAATAAAATCAAGAAGAAAGATAATAAATGGCATTTAATGATTATTTGTAAGTTCTTTTTTGCTCATTTCTTTATTCGAATAAATTAAATGTTTAGTTAATCTAGAGCAAGTGTGATATCAGTAATAATTTAAAAACATTTAAAAATTTCAGAATACAGAACTTTGATGCATTTTCTTAAATTCATTAATAAACCTATATAAGTATTATATGAGGTGTTAATTTAATTAAAACTCGTCTAGAAAAACTTGAGGAATTTGCATTCTCTAAATTCAACCTATTGACCTAAATTATTACTTTATGCATATTTTTCTGTAATTGATCCATTCTGCATCTTGCTTTGTCTGGAAATTTTTCAAAACATTTGATTATCTGTGTTTTTTTTTCATAGTTTTTTCCTGCTGTTTTACCTTCCAGAGCAAATTTAAAAAATGTACTTATACAAAGCACCATACAGATTTCAAACAAAAATGAATGCATGTTCAGAAAATTATTCTGTAAGAAACAACAAAGGATAAAGCAACAAACATAAACTGTCCCCGGGGAAAAACAAAACTTCCAAGTTGATTATTTATTTATATAAGTTGGCAGCTTTCATTGGAATGTATTTTGCTTTTTATTGCTGATAAAACATCTATACTAAATATTTGACAAAAAATTTAAATAAACATATTTTGTCATCTTTCTTTGATATAAAAGTGATTATAATACTACAGAGCTGGACAAAGTGTCTCAAAAATCATACATGTGACATCATAAAAATTAGGGAGATGAAAGCAGAAGTGGGAAAGAAAACGCCTAATAAAGAGAAAGATAAACCCTTATTTTTATGACATCAAAAGGCTAATTTTTTAAGACACTTCGTCCAGCTACAATACCACTCATGATTTCACAATCATGATATTTTATTAAAACTAAGGTTTGAGTATAAATAATCATCATCAAAACTGTTTAAAATGACTTAATAAAAACAAAAACAATCGTGTTAAAAACAAAATTAAAAAAAAATATGTTTACGGTTGCTGGCGAGTGCCCTAGGTGCGGCGCATTTCCGGTTAGTTAGTTAGTGCGTGCCACTTCGAGGGTATGGCTCAAACAATGCAAGACTATTTTGTGTATGAAAAATAATTTGAATTTTCAAATTGATAAAGTCAAATTTATTTTGGATTATTTGGAAAACATTTAAACCAATTAAGCACTCCATTTCAGGAAAGCATTGCATATGTCTTGCATGTTTTATGCAATTTTTTAAAAACTTTAATTAATTCCCAACTTCGAATACCTACCTTAGTTGCTGGGGACACAGCCGCTAGTAAACATTAAAATACCATTTAAAAAATAATAATATACATTTAAAAAAAAAATCAAGCTAGCTTATTTTGGACAACACTGCTCTTGGATATTGATTAAGGGGAGTGTTGGTCATACCCCTCTTCCCTTTTAACTTCTTTGTCTTAACATTTTTAGGATAACAAACTCCCCTTGCAATTCCTTCTTCCCTTCTATCTATCTATGAGAAAAAATAAGATCTAGTTATCTATCTATCTAGCTATCCAAAAAGCATGCTAGATTCTTTTTCCCCTGGGGGTTTCACTGGCAACCATAAAACTGTGTCTATATCCAGAAGGGCTACCTTCATACTAGCTATCTATCTATCTACCTGTCCAGCTAACTAATTATCTATTATCCTATCTTTCTTTGCCATTGTTAACAGAAGGAATATTTTAATCCTTCTTTATTTATCTAAATCTCAACTAAGTATATTATTCTTTACAAAATTACATATGTATCTTATTAAAAGGGAAGCTTTTCTATAATTAGGGTAGTTCCGTCCGTCCGTACGACCGTCCGTGACGGATAGCTTTTTCGTTAATTTATCCGTAATTATCCGACTTTAAAAAGTTATAAAAAAAATGCTAATTATTAATTAATTTAAATATAAGTAGAATGATTTTTACAATATTGATTTTAATGGTAAAAAAGTCAAATTTTCCGGTTAAAATTTGAATAATTTGTTATAATTTTACTAAATAATAACACACTTTTTATTATATTGGACATGTCAAAGTTGTTTTGTTTTACATATTATGGATGGCTATTTTATTTACAGTTCTTTTTTAAATAATTTTTCAAGATATATATCTATTGATTGATGAATTATATAAGGCAATGAAGCTTAAAAACCGCAGACACTACTGTTAATAAAACAGAAACGATTAAATCTATTATCAACAGCACTTTGGATAAAAAAGGAATATAATATCCATAAGTAGCGAAGCACAAGCTCCCCCTACTCTACTGTTAATAAAAAAAGAGTTCCTTTGTCTATCAACGTTTACAGTATAAAAAAATTTCAAATTATAAAAAGAAGAATTTTTTACATAGACCCCTCCCTCCCTTGGAAGGGTTTATAGAGAGTAGTAGTGGGGTTGAGTCAACCCTCCTAATTTTGCCAAGGGTTTAATTACCCTCCCCTGCACGCCTGTGGATGAAGCAGATAGAAATTGTGTTTCTGGTTAAAATTTATAGATTTGAATCCTTGATACAAAATGTTCTCAATAAATTTTGTACAAAGTTACCTTTTGTTTGGTGTCCGATCTTTTCGGCATAATTAATTTTGCATAATTGCAGGTATAACAATTCACCATGGTCGCTAGCAAGCAAACTATAATATAAAAATGGATGACAACATCCATAAACGCGAAGCTCCGAAATGTTAGAACAAATGAATATAATAGCTTGTATAGTGTCATAACTGAATAATCAGAATATAAATGTATAAAAGCCGAAACAAAATTGTAAGTAAATTCGTTGAAAAACTGCTTAAAAACATGGTAATTTTAAAGGAAATACTTTATACGTATTAGATCTTGAGATGCTTTGCTTATAACATTGTACTTTGTTGTCCTGGGAATCAGTTTACCCAAAATCAGATCAATCGGATAATTGTATCAATAAAATTTTTTTGGCTAAAAAAGTAAAAAAGTAAAATGTTTAAAATGAACGTACGGACATTCTGGTAACGATTATAGAGTTGCTGCGCTTTCTTAATCATACATAACTACTTAAGGAATCTCCATGCACAGTTTGAAATCTATAGGACAATGAAATGCCTAAATTAATGAAAAAGGCTATCCGTTCCAGACGGACAGACTTACGGACCTACACTAATTATGGGTACACTGTGGAATTAACTGCAAAAATTCAACTCTTATATTGTAACAATATTCTATTTAACAAGATAATTTATGATTTTCGATTTTCAAAATCCACCAATAAATATAATATATGGATTATGCTAGTAAACATTTTTCTTTCAGACTATTTGACGGTCACACTTAATTATAGAGTAAAAGCTCTACTAAAAACTTTTCTATTTGCGCATTTGATTACACAACCTTTTGTTTAACCTTTGTGTTAAATTGACACTTTTATGCCGTGAGATATTATTCAAGCAGATGTTCATACGAGACGGTCAAAAATTTCATTCTACGCCAAACAAAGTTTTTAAAATCGCCTGTAACTTAGCGTTTGATATGAGAGAAAATCCTAGGTGTAAAAAAGTTTTTAAATTGATGAAAAGGAAACGTATTTTATGGCAAAAGAACTAGTAATATTAACAACTTTAATCAATTATTTTTGCTGAAAGGAGTGAACAATTGAATGGATGGTAAATTTTATAATACAGTTAGAGCATTTAAACCTATTCTATCACAGTGGCCATTCAATATTTGCCAGAGACCTGGAGGCTCAGGATCTGCAGGATCATACCTGGAACCTGGAATTGACTTGAACACCTGTATTCATCTTATTTATAAAGGACATTTTAATATTTTGGCCAAAAAATTGTTTTGTTTAAAATATAGTTAAAAAGTTAAAAAAATTCTTTTTCTACTTTTTAAAAGCGAATCTTTTCTATATTTAAGTCCGTCCGTCCGTACATCTGTAACGGATAGCTTTTTTCATTAATTTAGGCATGTTAGAATTGTCCTATCGATTTCAAACTTTGCATGATGATATCTGTAGTAGGTATGATTTAGAAAGCGTAGCAACTATATAATCATTACCAGAATGTCCGTACGTCCATTTTAAACATTTTTATGATCTGATTTTTTGTATACTGATTCCTGGGACAACAAAGTACAATATTATACGCAAAGCAACTCAATAATCAAGTCTTAACAATGTAAGTATGTCATTGTCCATAAACAATAACCTGTATCAAGCAGTTTTTCAACAAATTTACTTTTGCTTTGACTCTTATACATTTATATTCTGCTTATTCGGTTCTGACAAAATACAAGTGATAATGTCCGTTAACGTTTGTGTTACCGTTTTAGTGCTTCGCTTTTATGGATGTTGTCATCCTTGTTAATATATTAGTTGCTTCGCTTCTAACTTTAGGGAGCTCTGTATTCAAGGAGGAAGGAATGAAAATAGCCTAAAACCATACTAATGAGCCTAAATTGTATATTTATTTTAAAGCTGAGAATAGTGCCTAGCATTGCTCTAATTGATGGATTATAGTTTTCATTACCCCGACTGTATAATGATGAAACATCTTTGTGTAAATAAAACAAATGGCCACCGATTTTTAAATATTTCATGTCCTAAATTTCTTGCCAAACAATTTATCTATCTATTAATCAGACAACTTAGTATCTATGTAAATATCTAATTATCAATACTAAGTCTGCTTATCTTTTTAAAAGCGAAGCTTTTCTTTAATTTGGGTCGGTCCGTCCGTATGTCTGTAACGGATAGCTTTTTTCGTTAATTTAGTCATGTTAGAATTGTCCTATCGATTTCAAACTTTGCATGATTGTTCCTGTAGTAGTTAAGTATGATTTAGAAAGCGTAGCAACTCTATGATCATTACCAGAATGTCCGTACGTTCATTTTAAACATGTTGTGTTTTTTACTTTTTAACAACAAATTTGTATGTGATCTAATTATCCGATTGGTATAATGATTCCTGGGACAAGAAAGTACAATATTATAAGCAAAGCAACTCTATAATCAAGTCCTAAAAATGTGAGTATGTCCATAAACATTATTTTCAACAAATTTACTTACAATTTTGCTTCGACTCTTGTACATTTATATTCTGATTATCCAGTTCTGACACTATACAAATGTTAATATGTATAAATAATCGTCTGTCTTTAATTATAAATCTATTTATTTGGCACTACATACTTCTCATTACGTCTTTTTTAATACTTGGCCAATTCATTTAATAATAATCTATTTATATATCTATCTATCTATCTATCTATCTATCTTTCTATCTATCTATCTATCTATCTATCTATCTATCTATCTATCTATCTATCTATCTATCTATCTTTCTATCTATCTATCTATCTATCTATCTATCTATCTATCTATCTATCTATCTATCTATCTATCCATCTATCTATCTATCTATCTATCTATCTATCTATCTATCTATATATTTATCTATCTATCTATCTATCTATCTATCTATCTATCTATCTATCTATCTATCTATCTATCTATCTATCTATCTATCTATCTATCTATCTATCTATCTATCTATCTATCTATCTATCTATCTATCTATCTATCTATCTATCTATCTATCTATCTATCTATCTATCTATCTATCTATCTATCTATCTATCTATCTATCTATCTATCTATCTATCTATCTATCTATCTATCTATCTATCTATCTATCTATCTATCTAAGAATTGTGAAGTGGAGCTGAGAAAATTGTTAGTCAATCATTTTTACAAAGGAATTCCTGATCTAGCAATTTACAAACACATTTTCATCAGCGTAGCTACCACAAAATGTAAAATGTATTTACGTTCAAACGTTTTTTAAACTATTAAAAACTACCTGATTTTTCCCCTAGCTACTTTATGTTCAATTGGAGTATTTAAATAATTAATGAAAAATCAATAGTGGATTTAAAATTCTTAAGTACAACCTTAACACTGCACTGTATATTATAGGATAGGTAATATGTATATTCAGTAAAATGTCGAAAATGGCTGGATGAAACATTATGTAACAGGGTTGCTGCTGAAATTTTAGGATATCTGTACAATTAATTTAGTCATCCTTGTTTATTTCTCCCATTCTTTTTTTAGGTTAATATTTCTTTTCACAATTTAGTCTATATTCATTTTATATTTTTCTCTGTTTTCTAATTCGAATTTTCTCCTTTTTTCTTTCTTTACTTTTCCTTGTAATCTTTATTAGTAGCGAAGCTACTATATTAATCCAAATGCGCGTCCAAGATAGACGGCTGAAAATTCATGTCAACATTCCCATTATTATAGAGCATATTTATGTATAAAACATCCATAGCGGTCAGACTGTTTTTACACAGCTTTTTAGCCATTTTTACTCTTTTATTAAATATGCTTCAGAAATTATTTAAGACGACTCCTCTAAATAATATACATATATTCTTTTTTGTGTGTTTTGTTACTTATGGATAATGCCATCCATGTTTTTTTTTATACTAGTTCATGATAATTATTTTTCAAAATTCATTTAATTTCATAATATAATTGTTTAAGATGCTTATTATTGTTTTGTTTTCTTCAATGACTTTCTCAAGGCCCTTTGAAGAATTCAAGAAATTTTTTTTATTGAGTTTCCAAGAGAAGGGAGAGGACTTTGTTAATAACACTGGTACTTAAAGTTTTATAACCACTTTATTTATTCGTTGCAGCTTTTTTGAAGGTGTTAATGGATTTACAGAAATACCTTTATACCTTACTTTACACTAAAGGCTGCGCCCCTAGAGTCCTCTAGGAGAATCCTGAAAGGTTAGAGAGTGAAATGCAAATAAAACTTTTCTATTGTAAAATTTGAACTATCCTCCCCCAAAGTAGATATTAAATCTAATCATGAAGTTTTTCTAAAAATGGAAAATTTATCCATTCTGTTACCGAGATCTTTGTGGACAGACATACCGAACTTATTTGTATGAACTTTTGTCTGATTAATTGTTTCTTTCCTTTGAAATACAAGAATGAAAGAAATTTAGTATCATGCAAATTTCAAATCACCAGCATTCAAATTTTATTTTAACTTAACATGAAATGAAATTTTTTTGAAAATAGCAAAGATATTCTATAGTTATTTTCCATTAATTACATTAAACACTCAATTACGTCCCAGCTGTTTGATATTTTTTTTTTGGGGGGGGGGACGTCCTTAACAGTAAATTTTTTTAAAACTCTATCAAAGGTTTTTCACTTTAGGTGAAGAATACCTCTATCCTCCTAAGAGAAATCACCCCTTTGGTCCTCGAGGGGCATGGCTTCTAGTAAACATTCAAAGGGACAAAAAATAGATCTACAGCATCATGAACGACTGGACAAAGTATGTTAAAGTTTAGATTCAGATTAATCGTCACCAAAAATACGGATGTTATTGTAAATGGAGAAATTCACTCAAAAATCAGACATGTGACGTCATAAAAATGTGGTAGATAAGAGAAGTGGGAAAGAAAACCCTTAAAAAGAGATGGATAATCACTTATTTTTATAACGTTACAAGTCTGATTTTTAAGTAACTCTCTCCATTTGCATGATATTTAGAGTTACTTGGCTTTCAGTAACAAAGTAAATTACATATATAACAGCTAAACTTATAAAAAAAAGTACAATTTTTAGATAAAGCCAAAGGCAACAAAGCAACAATCATACTGTTTGTTATATAAAACACACTTTGGTTGATTCTAAGGATATTTAACCTAATTGATATGACACAATAGTTATAAGCTAACAAAGCTAGAAGTTATACTGTTATAAGATTTGATTTATTATCTTTGAACCAGCAAATTACAATTGTGTATTGTTTAGAAATATACCGTTTTAATATGTCCAAGTTAAGTAAGAATTATAATAATATATTTATAAGAATTAAAAAAACATATTATTTATAGATAAGATATTAAATAGTATAAGAGACTTAATAAGATAGATTAACCTAAAGTTAGGTATAGTGAGCTGATAGATTTAGTAGATAGATAATTATATTTGGATGGATATAGATAGTAAATAATATCTAAATAGAAAGAAACATGAATAATATAAAGTGGAAGGAAGGCTGTCTGTGCTTTTCAGAGAAAAAAAAATATTGGTCCTGTGATGGCTTTAATTTTATAAACTAATTTATTCTCCCGAAGAAATTGCCCAGCCCTCAAAAAATGTAAGATAAAAGTGGAGTGGGGTGGAACTACCCCAGCCACCTCTTGGTGTAAAAACTTTTGAAGCTTGCCACTATCTTAATATATACAACCAAAGAGATAAAAATATATGTTATACATAAGATATATAGATAGACATGAAGATAGAAAATAGATTGTTGGATGGATAATATAAAATCTAAAGGCACAACATTTAAGGATATTATCGGAGATTTGTCAAGAAAAGATGGATTTTTCCACAATCTTAAACAGATTGGGTTTTAAAATTTAAAGTTACTAACATATCACAACTGGGTAATTGGTTGGTTATGTTCAATATTGTTATGTGATTTTAAGTATAATGTTTTAAACCATTAAAGGTACCTTATGTGTTGATTTTTCCTTGTTGGGGAATAGAATAGTTGGTGCGCGTCCTTTTTATGAATAAACCATTAAAGGTGTAAAAATTTCTGTAAAAATAACAAGATGTCTATCTGTGTGTGTATGTCTGAAATTATAGAACCTAAAAAAATAACCGCCTCCAAAATTTATATTTTATTTCTTCTTATAAACTAAACTTTAAAGTGACGGAGTGTTAGTTTTTTCTATTGTATAATACCCAATATAACCTAACCTAACTATCATAAAATAAATAACAAACAGAAAGAAGCTATTCTATTATCTATTTATCAATTTATTCTAAAAAAAAGCGGGAGGTGGGTTCAGTGCTCAATAGGCACTTTGGGGGGGGGGGGAATACTCCGCTTTGATTTTATTAATGTTTTCTTATGGTAAGTTAGCCCAAAAATTATTAAATGTTTAAAATGGATCTATGGACTTTCTGCTACACTTTTTCAAATGTACCTTATTGTTATAAGCATCCTCGTGCAAAGTTTAAAATCGCTAGGACAATTATAAAAAGCCTAAATTAATCCATGTCATAAAGTAAGAGGATCTCTATGTGTCTGTCGACTGTCTGTAGTAAAGTATCTCGCTAACTGCTGAACCAATATGGTTCGCCTCACAAGTTACAGTGTAGCTTCTCTTAGGTCTCGGGAAGGTTATCATAAAGTAAGAGGATCTCTTTTTTTATGTGTCTGTCGACAGTCTGTACTAAAGTATCTCGCTAACTGCTGAACCAATATGGTTCTCCTCACAAGTTACAGTGTAGCTTCTCATAGGTCTCGGGAAGGTTAGCACCACCAACTTCCCAAGAGAAGGGCCTCTGGAGGCCTCTAGGGGCAAAAACGCTAGTGATATATAATTTTAAATAAACTTATTCTAAATGTGTAAAAGTGTTTTACAAAGTTATCTTTCTAAGCCTTGTAACTATAGGAAAACAAATGCGAAAGGTTATAGAAAAGTTTCTTTTGAGTCTAAATACTTTATACACATTCTTCACCCTTTAATATTATAGTAGTTATCTCTAGGTATACATCAATTCATTAATCTTTGGATCTATCTATCTAAACCATAAACCTATCTAACTGTGTTTGCTAAATTTTAGTAGCAAACCTACCTTACATTAGCGTTTGTACGTCCGTCATATCTATTAATGCGAAGCTAGACGAAAATTTACAAAGGTATTGTTAAACAATATCAAAACCTAAGCAAAAAATGTAAATCTATTTAGAAATTGTTTGAAGACAGTATGTTTAATACGAACATACTTACATTTGAGACTTGATTATATAGATGCTTCGTTTATAACGTAATGCCTAATCGTCCTAGAGATCATTAATTAAAAAATCAGATAAAAAGAATAATCATACCAAATAAAAAAAGTTTGCCAAATTTTTTTTTTAATCAACATGTTCTAAACGGACCTATGGACTCCCTCTGAATGATAATAGAGTAGCTACGGTGTCTAAAAGATCTGAGCTACCCGTCTTGGTCATAAAGACAGACGTAAGGACCGACCCTCTGAAAACAGTAAAAGTGTCTAACTATGACGTCAGAAAAAATTAACAATTAACCAATGAGAGGCCGCTATATGTTTTACCATTGTGAATACTGGCTTCTCATTGGTTAATTGTTAATTTTTTTTGACGTCATAGTTAGACACTTTTACTGTTTTCGACCCTCTAAATATAGAAAAGGCTTTGCAATTTGCATCTATTAACATATCTATTTGTCGGCCAATATAGTAATTTTTATTACATTTTCTTTCTATCTATCCATCAATCTATAAAACCAACAATGTCTCTATCCATCTTATATTTAATCAATCAATCTATCCATCTATCTATCTAAGAACAATCTATTATCAGAAATTCTTTATGGATAGTTTGAAAGAAATAAACAAAGTTTAGGTAGGGTCAGGGAGAGAGGGGAAAATGGACTGGATATTACACAGGTACCCAAAGTGTTATACCACGTAAAACTTTGGGTACTTTTTAATATTTTAACAAATGTTTCCAAACTGGTATTGCCCAAATTTTTCAACCAATAATTTTCACAACAATAAGGATAATCTTGTTTATCATCATTGGAGTTGTAGCTTTCCATTGATTTATTCCTTAAGATCTCTTGCTAGGTTTGAATACAATAGAACTAATATTACTAGAATAGTTATAAATTTAATCGTATTATACATAGTTAATGAAAAAATATAGTTTTAATTTCTGTTTGGATGGCCCTGAGAAGCATAGATGTCATTTTAAAGACCAAAAGTGTTCTTTTAAAAGGACTATAAAATCAATCTACTATTTCTCTTAAGAAGTTTTACTGTAAGTAAAGGAGAACCAAACCGGTTTAGCGGTCAGCGGGATCTTTCGCTGCAAAAAAACAGACAGACTTTTATAAAAAGGTAAAAGATATATTACTATTCATGTACAAAGAGATAGATAGGAGGATATCCAGTGAAAGTTAGAAGATATCTAATTATGTAGATTTTACACAAGGATGCATATGTCATTGTCCATAAGTGGAGCAGCAAGAACATTAAAGTAATTGAAAGAATGCCTGTGTAATTTTTCAAACTGCTGAGAGAACCAACCCTCCTAAATAAATTAAAAATAAGGGTGGGAGAGGAACCCGGTATTAGTGTCTTAGAAATTATCTTAGTGACGTAAAAAAAATAGGATGTGTCGATACTACTAGGATTTTTAAGAATTGTTAATATAGGCCTGAAATCAAGATTTTTTGTGCTTTTAAAAAATATTAAAAATATTTCTAAAAATTCTACATTATTTTTGCTCACTTTTAAAAAACAAAATCAACTTTTTATTATTTTTTTTTATAAAATTATCTTTCAAAATTGAAATAAGATCTATCAGCTGATCAATTGTACTTCTTACATAACTCAAGAGTTGACTTACAATGTGTAAATATTTTATAGATTATTTAGCAAAATAATAAAATTCTTTATGTAATTTCGTGATTAATAATTGGCTTAATCTTACATTAAACATTGAATGATTTTAAATAATTTTCAAATATTTGCTTTTATAATTATACTTATTGTATAAACCCCCCATAAGTTAGCGCAAAGGTGAAGTCTAAAAGGGTCCTGAATGTCCTGCTTGTACTGTCAGATATCTTAAATTTTTACGTGTTCCTTTTTTGACAACTTTTTATACAGTTTTGTACTATGAGAGGTGTAGTTAGAAATCATAGTTGGGTGGGGAACACGAATATAATAGTGTGTTAACACTTTATGGACGAAATGGGCAAACTTCCTATTAAAAGCCCAGGTTCTACGAAATACCAGAAAAAAAAATCGTTTTACCAGAAAAGTGGTAAAGCTGGTCAACCTGGTAAAATATACCAGTTTCGTGGTAAATTTTACCAGCAAAAATTTTAGCCAAAAAATTAGTCAAATTTTACCATTTTTTTTGTAAAATTTGACGAAACAAAAAAACCCGTTTTTTGTGTTTTAAATTAAAAACAGCTCTTCATAATCAGTTGTAGTACTTTAAAATAATGACTTCTATACAATGAAGCCTAAATTTAAATTTTTTTTTTTTTTTTTTAATTTTACCACTTTTGGAAGTTTTACCAAAAATGTGGTCAATTTTACAACTCTATTTTTCAGGTTAAGTCCGAATTTTCGGACTTAGACAAAAAAACGCAATTTGGTCAATTTTTACCAAAAAGTTAGTAAAATTTGACAAGGTATTTTTTTAGGCTAAGTCCAGATTTTTGGACTCTGACAAAAAAAATGAACTTGGTAAAATTTGACCAACTTTTTGGTAAAAATTGACAAGGTAAATTTTTAGGCTAAGTCCAGATTTTTGGACTTTGCCAAAAAAAAAAACTTGGTAAAATTTGACCAACTTTTTGGTAAAAATTGACAAGGTAAATTTTTAGGCTAAGTCCAGATTTTTGGACTTTGCCAAAAAAAAAAACTTGGTAAAATTTGACCAACTTTTTGGTAAAGAATGAAAACCATACACATAAAAGATACATTCTTTTTAAAATTATTTTAAAAAATAAGTTTGAATAATCTTATTTTATAACGCATTTGTATATGTGACAGAAATAAATTTGTTGTATTGCATAAACATTTGTTGTCATTTAACCCTTTACAGCCATTTTTTATGTTTTTAAAATAAGTGAGAGAACACAAACATGTTAATGTTAATTCGTTGATATATTATAAAAAATTAACTTTTTAGTGAATTTTTATAGTAAAATCATAAAGCCTAATTTTACTCTATACCAGAATACAATATTTATGAAGCAAAACACTCTAAAAGCTACGAATTTTACCCAAATAAAAAAAAACCTTTTGCTTCGGTCAAAATGATCACGGCAACAGTAAAAATTAATATTCCCCAAAAAAAGTTTATTGGGGATTTAATTCAAATTTAGGCTCTGCAGTCTGATTCTACTGGTGTCATAGTATATTTTTTATATACGTTTTAAAAATAGGTTAAAAACAGTTTAAACCTTAACCCTTAAAAGTAAGGCCCCTTGCTGCCCCCCACCTTATTATATAAGCTCCTATTAGAGCTAGAAAGCTAAAAAAATTTGTGCATGTCCCCTGTTTAATAATGAATTTCCAACTAAAAGTGAGTCAAAGTCAATTTTAACTTCCTTCACCCTTTTATTTAACAACCTTTGTTTTTAGGTCCTTTTTTACTAAACAATTTTTAAAGGCTGTCATTTTCTTATTTTTGAAGCTAGAAAAATATTTTTTTTCAGAAAATGTTTATCTATATGTAAGTTTTGTATTAGAAATCTCAAAACATTTTGGCGGGCACAGCTGTACTTGGCAGCTGTCAGCTGCTGCAGTCAACAGGAAAACTATGGCAGATCTTAATGAAATTTTATTATGTTCTTGAAGACCCCCTCCCCTCCGCTTTTTCTGTGTGTAAAAGATTGAAAACAATAAATAAGTGACTTATTACATATGGGTATAACATATAACAGAAACTTAAACAAAGAATTTACCTTACAAAGATACTAAATATCCTCTTTTAGTAAATCCTTATATGAATTATAAATTTAATTAAGATAAACATTTTCTTCAAAATTTGCTTTTCTACCTTTAAAAATAAAAAAAATACTTTGACTGACTTATAGTCTGAAATTCATTATCAAACAGTGGACTTGCATACATTTTTTTAGGACTCTAGCTCTGAAAGGAGCTGAAATAAAAGCAAGGTGTGTGTGAAAGATAAAGAGCCCAAATTGCGTGACTTTTTAAGTGTGGGTAATGGGTATGACACATAACTGAGAGTTGAAACTTTTTGAATAACTCCATCCTGGCGGGCACAAAATGCCAGCAACCCTTGAAGGGTCATCCAGGTAAAGAGCAAATATATTTTGTGACTCAAACAAAGCATTATATCTTACCAAAATACTAAAATATCCTCTAGTAGTACATGATGAAATCCAGGTGTTCAAGTCAATTTCAGGTTCCAGGTATGATCCTGCAGGTCCTGATCCTCCAGGTCTCCAGAAATCTTTAAAACACTCCTGTGACCGCATTTAGAGACTTAGAGACTTTAAATTTTAAACTTAAGCTTTTCTTACATCTATAATACAAAGTAGAACGATGTCTGTCTGTCTGTCTGTCCGTCTGTCTGTCCGTCTGAAGCTTACGATCTCAGTAACCACTGAACCGATTGGGCTCTACTCTTCAGGGAATATACCTACTGGTCCTGTGATGGCTTTAAGCTATTTTCTTGGGGGGTGGGAAACCCCTAACCCCCCCAAAAAAATGAAAAATACCCCCCCCCCAAAAAAAAAATTTCAACTTTTTTTTTTTAAATCTATAATATGAAAAATTAGGTTGATCAAACCTCTTGGGGCAAAGCCCCTAGAGGCTAGGGGCGAAGCCGCTATTGTATACATATTGTATTAAGATTTCATAAAGATCCGCCGACATTTTCTGCCGACTTTGGCGGCTTGCAGCTGCCAAGTACAGCTGCGGCCACTACAATTTATGTTTTTATATTTCTAATATAAAATTTACATAAATATACACATTTTCTGCAAAAGAATTGTTCTTCTAGCTTCAAAAATAAGAAAATTACAGCTGTTTGAAAGTAGAAAAGGACTTAAAAACAAAGGTTGTTAAAAGGGTGATAGAAGCGAAAATTGACTTTGATTCATTATCAAACAGGGGACTTGCAGAAAAAAATCTTAGCCCTTCTAGCTCAAATAGGAAATGAGATAATAGAGGGGGGCGTTGAATGACCCCCTCCCCCCCCCCCAACCAATAAAGGTGGGGCAATTAGCCTGACTGTTTTGGGTTAAAGGTAAAGCTGAAGTACATTTTATTTCACAAAATAATTTTTTTTAATGTAAATTTATATAAAAAATTTCAAAATAAATAATTTATGCAGCAATAGTTATAACCCTCTATTTTTCACATCAATGAAAATTACCCTCCTCCAAAAATAACCATTAAGGGTTAAATAATTAAGTTTATATATGTACACATGTACATGGTAAAAAACAATGTAATAAACAAAGTATAAACTATTTTAAGGTTGTTGCTACGCTTTCAAAGTTGTACCTGTTAAAGTAATCATAATGCAAAGTTTTAAATCAATAGGCCAATTTTAACATGAATATGTTAATAAGCAATCCGTCAAGTAAGGACGTACAGAGACCTACTGCTGGGCGTACATGCTCTAATCATAAAGACAATACGCTTTTTTAGAAACATAATACAATCAAAAAATCATAAAAAATGTTGTCAAGAAGAAAAAATCTCATTTTATAATGAACGTCTGGAATTTCTGGTTGACTTTTTATATCGTACAGGCACCCTACTACTACGTTGGAAATCAATAAGACAACTCTAAAATTCCTATAAAAGCTATCCGTACAGAATAACCAACGGACTATCTATAAGCCTTTTTTTATTTACACAAGTATCATAAAAATGTTATTAAAAAGTGTACATGGACGCAAGGTTTTTTTTTATTAACAATTAGCGATAAGTGTTACCATCAGAAAGGCGGACCAACCTCAACTATACTAAAGCTACACTTTTAATGATTATAGAAAAACTTTCTTTAAAAAAAAAGTTAATTAATTTAATTCATTAAAAATGTCGCACATTACTGAGTTTGCGTTTTTTGAGATAGACCAAATAACATTCAGGACCCTTTTAGACTCCACCAGCGCAAAATGCTATATATTTTATCACATATGAGCTATTTTTTAAGCCAGCTTTTTAGTCAAAATTTCAAACCAATAACAATTAAATCAAAAGATATTAGGTTAAAACTATATATAAACGAGAGTAAAGAAATAAGATATTGCTATCAACAACAACAAAAAAGGGTTTTGTCTAGTTTTTGGTAAAAATAACGCATATTTATCATTTTAAATTAAAGCTATCTTTTCAAGATTACATCTATAAATTCGTCTGTATTTTATAACTTATACCTTTTACCATGAAAAATCAATTGATTTTCCATAATAATTTTATTTCTATATTAAATTTAGAGACAGCTAATTTTTCTTTAAATATAATGAGATGTTTATCAGAAATTTTTAATTAAGCATAATAATGTATATATATAAAAAAGACAATTACGAATAAAAACAAAACAATCAATTATTAGATTATTTATATCAATAAATTTAACGGAATTTGAACGTAATTGTTAAAAAAGCTAGCTTAAACAGTTTTGCCATTAAAAAATAACCTTCTTTATGAATGGTACATTCTAACAAGGGTAATGATATCCAGTAGAGCAACATATTTAACAAATATGTCTTTAAATAATCAGTCTATTTAACAAATATCTTTTTAAAATGCATAAGTTATATTACCTCTCACAAGATTGTTTAGTCCTTTGACACTGTACATAATTATTATTTGATTGATCTATCCTTAATTTTTATTCATATTCAATTTTATTGTTTGTATATAAATATTTAATACCTGTATTATAATAGGGTTATTATTTTTTTGCTATGTTTTTATAAAATAAATATCTAAGCAAATGTTACCAATTCTTATAATTATCTGGAATTGAAAAGAATTACTTTCATTCGGTTGCTAAAAAGAGGAGAAAAAGAAATGTATTGAGTCAGATAGTAGCCTTAACCTGTACAGCTTTACATTTATTTCATAGATAAATTGAAATTGAAATTAGATAAAATTATTAATTGATTTTAGATTATTAAACAAGACATGTTAGAATTATCCTATCAATTTCAAACTCTTCATGATGATTCCTATGACAGTTAGGTATAATTTAGAAAGCAACTCTATCATTGTTAACAGAAAGTCAGTACGTCCATTTAAAACATGCTTTGTGTGTTTTTTGGCTGCTATTGAAGAAAGACAACTGAAATTTTAAGTGAAAAGGTCTTTTAAGAGGTGTTTTAATGTATTTTTTTTTACAGTAGCTTTTGATGGATTATTTTAGGTTAGGTTAGGTGATTGCCCTGCAGGGTTAGGAAAATGGCCCCGCATGGATAGAGCCCCCCCCCCCGCAGTGGCTAGAAATAGGATAAAATCTACTGTGAAAATACCAAGAAACGTCCCTTAAGAGGCATTGTCATGAAAGGGACTATACCCAAGATATATGTGCATCTACTTAACGACTTTCAAAATTTGAGGGTGCCCTCAAGTAATCACCCCTTCCCCCCCCCCCTGCATCTACTCTATACATTATTTTGTCTGTCTGACTGTCGGTCATGCTTAAAAAACCTTATTGTTGGAGAAATGTTATTTTCACGACTGCTTTTTTAGATAGCCAGCTGTAAGTTTTAGTCAAGATACCTTATATTTATACAGATCTGCTCCATATATTTATTGTCTGTCTGTCTGACAGATATACTTAAAAGGACAATTTAGTTTTAAAAGAAAAAAATTTAAAAAATGTTGGTGGTTTTTTTTCTAAGCGCGTGAGGGTGCAGGTACCCTATCCTAAAATAGTTATAAACCTTCCCATGACCTATGACCTATGTCCCTGCAAAGGAGAAGCATATTAGTTAGGAAGATCCTTCCATATAAATAGACACACACACACAAACATTCTTTTACTTTGATATAAGGATTAGCATTTTGTTACTGTATCCTATTACTAGCGGCTACGCCTTAGAGGCCTCTTGGGGCACTTGAGGAGGAGAGAGTCCAATTTAATAAACCAATTTATTTTTCTAGATTTTAAAAGAAAAAGACAAACAAAGAGACAGACAAACAGACATCCTGTTACTTTATTATATCCTATTATATGAATTAGTAAGCTAAGCTTTTTTTGACTGTAGCAACGGATCTTGTTAACCGCTGAACCTAAAGGGTTCTTCTTTACAGTGAAGCTTATTATAGGTATAGAGAAGTTTATAACTATTTAGGAAGAGGGCTCTCCAATCTCCAAAAAAAATAACACCTAGAAAAAAAGTACCATCTCCGCAATTTTACTTCTTTGTTTTAAAACTTAAATTGAAAATTGGAAGAATGAACTTTCCCCCTTACCACCCTAAAAGCTTCTAGTGATGTTACTGCTAGTGATAATATATTATAGTTTATATCAACATAATATGCGGATTTTAAGAAAAATTTAATCAAATATGCGGACTTTTTTCAACCTTTTTTTGACAACATTTATTAGACATATTAGAATTATACTATTGATTTCAAATTTTGCACGGAAGTATGTCCTTTTACTGTATGCTATATTTACGCAATTTTGCAACAAATTTATGTGCAATTTCATTTAGACTTCAAAATTAATATTCTGCTTATTAAGTTCTGACACTCTAGCTATTGTGCGTTTGTTCTACCTTCTGATTTTTGTGCTTCGTTTTTATGGATGTTGTCATCCTTGTCTAGAAAATACAAATTAATTAATCTATGGTAGAAAGTACAGAGAGTATAAATTATTTCCTACATTTTCTTTATCAATTATCAATTATCAATCACCTCTATTATCCATCTCTTTTTTAGGGGTTACCTTTCCCACCTCCCCTCTAATCCCTCGTTTTTAGTTACGTCACTAAGATAATTTCTAAGACACTAATACCGGGTTCGTGGGAGAGGTGGGTATTGTTTTCTTTGGCTCACTCCTACAGAAGACTCTAATCCTGCAGGGCATATACCTTCGTTCTCTAACCCTGCAGTCTACCAAGTACCCAATATAACCTAACCTAACCTGATCTAAACTAACAAACTAACAAACAAAAAACTTATTTTTAATCTATTTTAAAAAAATAAGTGGGAGGAGGAAGTGGGTAGAATCTGTGCTTGACTAGAAACTTTAGGGAAACCGCGGAATAATTGCTTGAACAATATAAGAACAGTTTATAATATTTAGTAGATATAACGCATAATTCAGCAATTATCATTTCTGAAATACATTAAAAATTCATCAAAAAGACCAAGGTCGCAAATTTACAGACATTCTAACATATTCTAGTTATAGAGTAGCTTTGCTTTTTGAAAAATATGTTGTTATAATCCTTGTCTAATTATTGTCTTCAGTAAGTTCTAAATTGTGCCCCTGAGGCATTTTTTGGTCGAGTTTTTTTCGTGTTTATTTTTATATACGTTGTGTCTCTATATGTGTATTTTTACTTTCTGTATTCCTCTTTACATATAAGACTTCTGGAGGGAGGGGACATTTGACTTTATAATCACATTATCTTAGATATTGGATAATTTTCTTGAATTTTGATTGGTTGCTTCCAAGCTAATAGTTTTCATAATTTCTAACAAAAAAATCAATATTGTACAGAAGGCCGGGTTAAACATATTGGGTTAATATATATAATATTTTTTCTCGTATTCATTCGAATCCGGTGGATAGGAACCGGTTCTCATCCATACGAAAAAACTATGTCTAGCATCGTATTATATCCAGTTTTCTACGAATATAGAAATGTACAATCATAAGATTAAAACCAGTTTTTTAGCCGGTACCTCCGGCACCGCGGGGCTAAAAAAACTAGTTTTAATCATATAATTGTACATTCTATATCCGCGGAAAGCCGTTTATAATACGATACGAGAAATAACTATTATATACTTAAAACCTTTAATCCGTGTTAAAGGCTACTACTTTTTAAATTTTGATCATTATATGAGGAATATATAATTGATTTTTGACTACAAAATCATCTTTGTTTTGCGTGTGTGTGTTTTAGTGTTTGTGTGTGTGTGTGTTTGTGTGTGACAATAGCAAGTTTCAAAATATAAATGTACAAACAAATCATATAAAATCGGTGATTTCTCCCAAAATATATGATTTAAAAGCGTGTTTAAATGCTTATGTTTGGTTAAGCAAAAGCTAAAAGAGCCTTTTACGGTGAATTACCCGCGGAAATTTGTCCAGGCAGGGTAAGGTAAACGTTCGTATGGGCGTAGATTATGTTTTTTTTTATCAAAAGAACCTTATCTTTTTTAAATTGATGTTTCATCTGTTTCAAATGTTTCATCTACTATACTAATTTTTCTAGTCAAACTACTAGTAAATCTAAATTAATCCTTAATCATTAAGCAAGAATTATATAGTTTTGACCACTTTCCCGATTTGTTAAGGCTTAGGCATGTGAAAGATAGGAAAATTCTTGAAATTAAAATTTTGGTGTCGGCTAGAGTAAACAATATGTAGCATATGGTCATATGGCTTTGCAGTAAAAGCTATTCCTCAAAGTATATTTAATCCTTATGTGACAGTTTAATCAGAACCTTGACTAGCTTTATAGTGAATTGTAATGTTTATTACAATTTTAGACGTTAGTAATGGCTTTTAAGAGTAAACCATGGTTTAATATGCCTATATGAAGGTTTATACAAAACTGATAATACTAATACTGTGCTTGAATTTCAGCTTTAAAAAGAAAAGAAAACAAAAAATGGGGGGGGGGGGGTGCAATTTGTTTACTGAGGGCTCTATCTCAAGGGAGGGAGGTGGTAGTAACCTCATAAAAATCTTTACTGTAGAGGAAAGCTATTTCGTTTTAGCAGTTAGCAAGATCTATAAATAGAAACAACAAACAAACTGTATCTTTAAAGAGAAAGCTCAAAGTGTCATGTGTGACGTCATTTAAAATATCTTTTTTAGATATGTCCTTTCTCACTTCTCCTCTCATAACTCCTTTATAGACATATTTTTATGGCGTCACAAATGACGTTTTGAGATTTCTCTTTTTTAATGAAGATATAAATTGGTTCAAAAAGAAACAAAGATTAAATTTTGGTAAATTTGAAGAAACGTATTTAAAACAGCTTTCACTTATGAACAATATTACTTTTTTTTAAAGCCTCTAAATTTTTCCTTTTTTCAAGCTTTTCTTTAATAAGGGTCGGGCCATAAAGGATAGATTTTATTGTTAGCTTAGATTCGAATTTTATCGATATGATGATTCCTGTAACAGTTGCGATTTAGGGCCCGTTTTCAATTTCACTTTTAAAAAGAAAAGTTTAAACATTTTTTACAATTTTTTTCTATAATGATTTATATTGGAAGGTTGGTGGTACCCTCCCCAAAATATTCTTAAACCTTTCCTGGTCCTGTAAGAAACTAAATTGTAAAGAAGAATCATATCGGCTCATCGGTTAGCCAATTCTTTGACATACACACAGACATAAACAGATCCTGTTACTTTTATATGGGAATTATGGTAAAATATTTTTGTGAATATGATAACTTCACAAAATTTAATTTGCTTTATTTTATTAAAAGGAAATATAGACTTATATAAATGCTACGCATCTAAGATATAAAGTGTCATATTATTCTTATGTAAAAAGGACGAAATTGAAGTGATAATGTCTTAATATTAAAGCATAAATGTACCATAAAAGCCAAACTTTTTATGTTTTACGTTTACATATCATATTATATGTAACTAGCGGCTGCGTCTTTACAGTCTAGGGGCTCTATATTTAAAGAGATGTGGAAAGACAGAAAATAGCTTAAAACCATACCCAGATACACTTATTTATTAAAATGAAATAGCCCAGAACCATCTCAGGACCTATAAGAAGCTTCACTGTAAGGGAAAACCATATTTGCTAGCGAGATCCTTAGCAATAGTATGTAATAGTATTCTGCACAAGTGGCTGCAGCCCTAGCTTCTAGGGGGTTTGAACCTTTTATTCTTGGTTTTATTGGTTTTTGGGGTTGATAGTACCCTGACAAATTTAGTTTGTTGTCTATGGGACACCCAACTTCAGGTTATATTTTTGGTTGTAAAACTATGATTTATGCAGAGTTTATAAACCATTGTCCCCTTCCTTTCTGCCTCATACAAACTCCCTGCTTTTTAAAAGCAAAGCTTTTCTATGATTAGGGTCAGCCCGTCTGTATGTCCATCCGTCCGTCCATAGCTATTTTCGTTTATTAGACATGAACGTATGTCTTTTACTGGTTCCTATATTTACGTAATTTTGCGATAAATTTATGTACATTTTTATTTAGACTTACAAATTATTATTCTGATTTCAGAGCTTTGCTTTCATGGATGTTGTCCTCCTTGTTTTAACATGTTTTTTTACGCTATGCTACGACGTTTCCATCCTTGTTCAATGTAATACTATGACACAAAAAAGTTTAGCGGTTTCTAATGAAATTTAGGTAAAAAAAGTTTTAAATTATCACTCTTTTGTCACACAACATTCTAGTTGTCATCCTTCAAATTTTGTAAAAAAAAACAAGGATGATAAAATCTATAAAAACGAAGCTTTATATATTAAGATGTCCGACAATAGAACAAATATCGAGTATCAGCGCAAATAATTACCATTAACATTTATAAATTCAAAAGACTAAAAATCATCATGCCGATTCAAGGCAAAATTGGCTATTAAACATGATAAACTATCTATTGTAAAGTTTGGGAGGCTTTCCTTTAAGTGTCTGTTGAGCAGAGAACCCCTCCCCTCTCTAATCTTGTACAGGGTAGCAAAGGCATTGGCCCTGCAGGGTTGGGCATTAAGAAAAAAAAAACGATTTACCCTTATTTTACATTATTTCAAAAACAGCAGAAGGAGAAGGGGAGGGGGGGCTGGCAGGAGTTCTGTACACGCCAGAAAATCAGAGGGAAAACACCTTAAAAATTTACAGATTTGAATCTTGAGCAAGTGAAGTTAGTCTTTATAGAATACATTTTCCGTTAAAAAATTTACACTTTTATAAAATCTAGATGGATAGATTCAGGGGCTGGTATTCAGCCAATCAATTCAATTTGAAATTGCCGAAAATTAAATATTTAGTTGGAGTAAAGTTGGAGTAAAACTTGTTTTTTGGTGTAACTGAAAGGGAAGTGGATAAGAAGAAGAGATCAAAGGGAAGGGGGTTGAGGGAAATTTTCACTTAGAATTGTTTGTCAGAATCACATTCCCTTTTCCCAGGATAGATTCAGTTTCTTAGTGTCATGCTTTTAATTTAGTAGAAAATAATAACACGGATTTCTAAATAATTATGATGCGGATCACGTGCATTTTATGGAGTAATCATGTAATCAAGTTTAAAATCAATAGGATAATTGTAACATGTATAGATTAATGATCCGAAGAACAGACCTACCTTAATTGTAAGAAAGCTTCTTTTTTATAACTAGCACATAAATTTTTAATTATTTTTCTCATTAAATTTCCGTCATTTAATTTATGGGAATTACTGACAAACACTGTAAAGCTTTATATTTTTAGGTATATTTCTAGGTATTTCATGAACTGTATTTGATCCGTTGTAGTTTACTCTCAATTTAATTCAATTTTAGAGTCGTGTCATTATAATTTTCTGAAATAGATATATATATATAGTGATAGATAGATAAATATATGGGTTGAATGGCTCAACACCGCGTCATAACTAAAGATGTTAAACATTGTTCATAGTAAGCTTTGTAAGATGCGTGCCATTGATATGAGATGGAATGCCTTGGTTTAAAATAGGCGCAACTATAAACATTTACAGTGAGAACTTTTTAGACATTGGTCATCTATAATACAAAGTAGAATGATGTCTGTCCGTCCGTCTGTCTGTCTGTCTGTCCGTCTGTCTGTCCGTCCCTTAAGATCTCGGTAACCACTGAACCGATTGGATTCTACTCTTCAGGGAATATACCTACTGGTCCTGTGGTGGTTTTAGGCTATTTTCTTGGGGCTGGGACACCCCCAACCCCCTTTTCCTTGGTCCTTTTACGAATTTCGCCGAAAAATTTTTTTGATCACCTCTTGGGTCAAAGCCCCTAGAGGCTAGGGGCGAAGCCGCTAGTGTAACATATAATAACATAACCTTTTTCACCGTATGTATCAACAGAAAAAGAGACATTGTTCCCTCCCTTGGTTGTTAGACCTGACCTGAAAAAAAATATAAACAGAAATTGAGGTAGTTGACAGGTAAAATAGATAAATAGAAGATACGCAGATAGATAGATATATAGATAAAAAAATAACGATGACAACATCCATAAAAGCACTGAAACGGTAGGACAAACGGACATTAACACTTGTATAGTGTCAGAACTGAATAATCAGAATATAAAAGTATAAGAGTCGAAGCAAAATTTAAGTGAATTTGTTAAAAAAAAACGGCAGGATAATGTTTATGGACATACTTACATTTTTAGGACTTAATTATAGAGTGCTTCTCTTATAATATTGTACTTTGTTGTCCCAGAAATCAATATGCCAAAAATCAGATCAAACGGATAATTAGAACACATAAAATTTTGTTGTTAAAAAACTAAAAAGTAGAAAAATCAACATGTTTAAAATTCTGGTAATGATTATTGAGTTCCTACGCTTTCTAAATCGTACCTAACTACTACAGGAATCACCATGCAAAGTTTGAAATCGATAGGACAATTCTAACATGCCTAAATTAACGAAAAAAAGCTATCTATCTCGGACTGACGTACAGACGGACGGACCGACCTTAATTATAGAAAAGATTCGCTTTTAATAAACAGGAGCTTTAGAAATCATTTTAAATTCTGAAAATCTTTTTAGAAATCTTTAATAAACAATTATCGTGTTTTTTTGATAATTAAAATTTCTAATAATTTGTTATTTAATCAGCTTTTTAGTGATTTTAAGTATCAAAGCTACTATATAAATCATTTGTCGAAAAATTGTTTATAGAAAAAATAGTATCGTTATCATGTCAACTTAATTATCTAGTCAAAAATAAAATGTTATATCAGCCACGACCACTATTATCAAAGTTTAAATTCCAAGTTACTGAAACAGGGTCAACTTTTTGAAGTAAAACTTCCGGCTTTGCTCCGAAAGTCTTCCAATGAGGGATGAAGGAGGGGGAGTTATTGATCTCCTGATTTAAATTTTCGTTATATTATAAATATATATTTTTTTGTTGGGAGGGGGGGGGGGAGGATTCTCAAGTCCAATTTTTAGGAGAATGTAGGTACCTTACCAAAAAAGAAGTTAAAAGCCCTCCTGGAACCTATAATACACTCTTCTGTAAAAAAGATCCACATCGGGTCCATAAGCATAAGCATTCTTATACCTTATAAAAAGCTATTTTGATTGCTTCGCAATTTATGAAAGAAATTGCCCTTGTTAAATAATAATTTTATATTATTAATTATTCTAAAGTGAAGGGGATAAAAAGAGATTAAAACAACTGCTTATTTTGATTATTTGTAGCGAAGCTTTTCTATAATATACGTTGTCTGTCCATCAGTCCGTTCGTAACACTATGGGGGAAAGGGGATTTACTCAGCTGCTATTAAATCTAGACCTATAATTTTTCTTGTCAATATTCCAATCATTAGAGACCATATTTAAGTATTTAACACCAATGGCAGTCCGACTGCTTTTAAGCAGCTTTTGAACATTTTCTGGATAATAATATATTCAGTATGTCTGTCTATTTATAAGGTTTTTTTACTTCTGGATGTTGTCATCCTTGTTTTTATATAAAGTGTGTTCAATTTAACTTTCTTCAATTTAAAGAAAGTTAATTTTGTTTTTATGATATTTAAGATACACATGATGTAGTTTAGAGTCCCATTTATACATTTTGTAGTTTTATCTCGATTTAAACTAAATGTACAAATATAGTTCGCTTAACTCTATACGGTAAGTATCATGAAAACGCAGGGACAAGGGAATGATATTCTGACAAACAACTCTAAAGAAAAAATTCCCCACAACCCCCTTCCCCTTTTCCTCCCTTTCTTTCCCACCCCTCTTCACTTACATGACAAAAACAAACTTTATCACCAGATACCAAATAAGGTTTCGTGATTTTTTTTTAGAATTCTTGGTTAGACTGGCTACCCCTGATGAAAACGTTTATTATTAGTTGAAATCAAAACTTTTTATAAAACTTTTCCTTGTTAAAACTGAACGTGTTACCGACATATAAAAATCGACCGACCCAAACCTCAATTAAGCAAGGTGTAATAAAATTCAAATTAAAGTCATATAAAAAAGGGAGGTGCCCAATATATAATTATATAATTTAAATTAATAGAATATTAGTTTACAATCTGTTATAAATATTATACTTATGTCAAGTATAATTTCTACAAGGATGACAACATCCACAAAAGCAAACAAACATTTAATCATTGTTACCCGGGCAGGATTTAGGTTGTTTTTAAAAATTGTCATTTTTATAGTAGAACCACTACTTGAAGAAATTATTTTTTTTCTAGTATGGCTTAAAAATCACTGAATTCGGTTCTTAGCCATACTAAAAATTCATGTATCGTATCGTATTATAGACAATTTTTCGTATAGTAAAATGAAAAATCATAATATTAATACCAGTTTTGTTAGACCAGGCCTTTGGCCTCTCGGGGATAACAAAACCGTAATTAATCTTATGATATATCGTTTTACTAGCCGTGAAAAGCTGTCTTCAATACCATGCGATAAATAACTATTATTGTAGTTATTCTCGTCAATGCAAAAAAAATGCATCCATTGTTAAGGGTCAACACCACTTTCTTCAACATGTTTACATAAAGGGTGCAAAATAACACCTACTGCATGCCATTGTACAGTAAGAGGCAAATACATAGCCCTATATTTTTAATCAGTGGCATGCACAGGGTTTTGACAAGTTGGGGGCGCAAAGCAACCCATGTAAGTCAAAAAAAAGGAAGTGTAGGGGGAGCTTTATATTGGTATTATATAGATATAGACAACAAGAACGGCTTTATTTTATTTTCAGGGAGGTGATACACCTCCCTTCTGCATGCCCCTGTTTTCATTTAAATTAGCCATGGGTGACGGTGTATCAAATAGAGAATAAAAACCTTACCTTGAACATTTCCATCGGTCAAAAATGACACGTTTATAATCCCTAGCAGCTCCGTCACTATTATGTAGTCAATTAAGATAGCCTAAAACCTGCATCGGACCTATGTGAAGCTTTTTTTAAATGAAGAACTCAATCGGTTCTATTGTATTCTTCTTATTTTTAAACCTTTAACTTATTTATCTTTTTATTCTGTCAACAAATTATTCATTGAATCAACCAGTTGGGGAGTTTGAAATGATTTATAGGTACTCATAGACGTCCAAGGGGGGGGGGGGGGTAAAGTGGGGATTACCCTTCCCCCCCTCAAAAAAAAGCTTGGACGCCCCTGTAGGTACTCATCCTATTATAAAAAGAGCAAGGCCCCCAACTCATCATAAGTTGGTTTTAGGCTATCTTATTTTCAGATTCATGTTTTTGGATTGTTTTAAACTCTTGCTCATATTAGCCTATATACAAGGGGCGTAGCTGCTAGTAACTATATATATTAACTAGCAATTACGACACTAAAAGTCTCCATAGGCACATGGAAGGATAGGTTAGCCAACCCTCAACTTTCTAAATTTAGTTTATAAAAAAAAATGGAGGGACATTTTTTCCTGGTGCAGTTCTCCTTCACAATAGTTATAGATCTTCGGGTTTTTTTTTGTCAATATGTATTAAATAACTTCTATTAAAGAGAAAATTGAAATGTATGCTAATAATATAAATGGAACACAGTAAAAGTGTCGGACTGATTATGACGTAACAAAAAAAATTAGCCAATGAGAGGCCATTATTGATCAATGGTAAAATTTATAGTGGCCTCTGATTGGCTAATTTTTTTTACGTCATAATCAGTCCGACACTTTTACTGTGTTCCAGGCGGATCAATGAAAAGGATATGGCTGTTTCAACTGATGATTGTCTGAAATCAGACGTCCAGTTGTGGATAAATATAAAATGAATATTGCAGCAGCCAGTTGCGGTCGTAGAGCCCTGTCAAAGATTAAAATGTTAAACAGCTTTGCATTTTTTTTTATTCAAGACAAATAGCCAGTGTTGATTTTTGAATAATAAATGTATAATGTAGATGTATTTTCCAGAACTACCTATCCCAATTAGCAAAGGATACTTTAGCATTTAAATTTAGCATACAAAATGATTTTAATTACGCTTTGCTTTTAGAATTTGATGTAAAGGACTTTCAAACAAACTTATTTGAACTTGTTTAGAAGATTTTAGAAGATGAACGTTTTAAGATATCAACCCCTCCTAAAAATATGCATTGTACAGATTATTCATATTGTAAATTGTCATATAGAGCCCTATTGTTAATTGTTATATCAAGTATATGCAATTTTTCTTGTTATTAGCGTAGCTACTCTGTAAAAAGGATATGTCCGTCCTTACGTCTGATCATATTATAGATTGTTATATAGAGCCCCATTGTTAATTGTTATGTCAAGTATATGCAATTTTTCTTGTTATTAGCGCAGCTACTCTATAAAAGTATATGTCTGTCCTTACGTCTAATATTATTGTAGATTGTCGTATAAACCTATTTTTTATTGTTAATTGTTATATCAAGTATATGCAATTTTTCTTTAAAAAAGCGTAGCTCTCTATAACTGAGGCATGTCCGTCAGTCTGTCTGATCATACTGTAGATTGTCATGTAGACCTATTGTTAATTGTTGAAACAATTCTTTTTAGTAGCGAGGCTCCTCTATAACTGGGGTATGTTTTTCAGTCACAAACACACACATTTCAAGATTTAAAATTTGTTTCCCCTCCTTATTTTGCTGTATTGCAGTTCACTGTTCTTTTGCATATCTATTTATCTATCTATCAGTGTATTCTAAGTACATATAAAATGATATAAAGAGAATTTTCTACAACTATCGAGACAAAACTTTGCTTGGGGGAAGAATAATTCTTTTACAGAGTATTACAAAATAATGTCCACACGTTATTGTGTAAAAAATCACAACAGCTAATATCCAATGCGTTCTGCTGTTAGCGAGATCTTTAGATGCTAATAGACTCAATTAGCCGTGTAGAATATTTTGTTATTCTGTTTCAGTCAAACTTAACCGCTTTCCAAACGATCCAGGATTGAAGGGAATTTGGAATCAAAAGTTTTTTTCCTCTCATTCTTTACCGTAAAACATTGTATCTATGGGTGTAACCACTAATTATATAACTAGCGGCTACGCCCCCTAAAGGCCTCTAAGGGCACTTGAGGAGGGGGTAGTTGAATTCGAAAAACCAATTTTTTGGATGGGGGTAATTTTTTTCTAGAGTGGTAATGCCCTCCCCCAAAATAGTTATAACATTCCCAGGACCTATAAGAAGCTACCCTGTAAAGAAGAACCAGCGGTTAGCTAGACCCTTAGTACAAACAAACAGAAAAGCAGACAGACAGACAGGTAAACATCCTGAATGTATTAGTATGACTTTGTTAGTTTTAGAGCCTCGCCTGAATGATTGTTTTCATCCTTGACTTTGAAAATAATTCGTAGTAATGGTTGAACACCATGTGTGTGGGGTTATAGCACTTTGAAAATTTAAATCAAAACAATATAAAAGTATTTATACAGCATATTTGTATGAAACAAGTACGGTTATGTCTACAAGTAGCGGACCTTAACAACACGTAGCACATCTGCTCGCCGTCGAGAAGGTGATGGGTTCGAATCTCAGATCAACACAGACTCAAAACTAAAGATGCCAAAAAGGATTCCTTCTTGCTACCTAGTGTCCAAAATTATTAACCAGTTATTTCAATCATTAGAGTAAAACACTAGAGGGTGAAGGGGTTAAATAACTATATATCCGCATCACAGTTTCCATGGGCCGACTCTAAATTTGGTCATTGAAAATCAACCAATGTTGTCGGTTTTATTACCACAACCAAGAATCAGAAAACAATTTGTTAGCAGACGAAAAAGGTCATTGAACAAGGGAGTTAGTTAGTTATCTTTATATACATCTATACTATAGATCTGTTATTCAATCTAAAGAAAGGGATTATTTGTGTATCATCATTGAAGATAGTACCAATCATTAAACCATTCCTTAAGATCCTTAAAATTTAAGGTAAATAAATTCTATAAAACGTAATTAAATACTTATAATGGACAGACTTACGTACAGAATTTAGAGTAACTGCATTACTATGTAGAAATAAAGTATTTTGAAGAAAAAATATTTATATTGTCGACAAAGACCTTTGAAAATGCGCATATCAACAAAATACAGTCGGGTCTAACAGGGTAGTTTAGTAGAAAAAAGATTCTCTCACACGGTAAATCATCAGGGATCTTAAGGGATAAGACAATAGTGGATATTTTTTGTACACCCAAAATTGAAATTATTAAAGTCTATATACTTCTAGTTTAAACAACCCAATCAAGATTAGATAAAAGTACCCAACAAGTTTTAAAACTAACCAAATTAGAGATAATGTTTATTATATTTTGGGTACTATTATAATCTATAATCCAATGTCCCCTCCCTCCCTGAAAGTTATAAAGAAAAGGGTCAGGGAACCACAGAGAAAAAGAGAAAAGTAATTTTTGCTAAAACTGATCCGTTTCAACAACCTTGGGAGTGAGGCCGGGCACATTAGACTGTAAATTTTTACTTGTCTTCAAAGTTTTATAAACATATTATCTTGTTTGTTGCTTACATATTTTAGGTCATATATACATACAAGATATTGATTGTTATACAAACTAGCAAATTTTAATTTACAAAATTGGAAATATTTTTTATCATATATATTGTAAATTCCCTAATTATTATTCAATTAATTTAGCATCTAGGACTCTGACTTCTAAGGGGGCAGAAACTAGCCTAAATTACTATTTCATATAATAGAAATATCTAAAATTAAGATGTAATTATCCCTTTACTCTACAGGAACGTAACTTAGTTGACCTTTTCTTATAATGTAAAGAGGAATTCTTACATTTTAACTAAAGTTAAGCAGAGTTAGGATTTAGGAAGAAAAATTTCTGCGAAAAAAAATCAGGGATCTTAAGGGATAAGACAATGAATGATAAATTGATATATATAATATATCCCCGTTGAGGATAAGCAAGATCACCCTTCTGTAGAAAAATATTATTAGTATAGATACTGCTAATTTTAAACACAAAATTTAGTACAAGTTTTTAAGTCAATTTTGGGTACCATTTTATTAACTCCTTTCAAAGGCTTAAATTTAAAAATAAAGCATAAATTACAACAGAGACTTAAATAAAGTTCCCCTAAACGGGAGAAAATACTACTCTAGGTATATAAAAGGATATCATACTTGCAACTAGCTACTAGCTCCTTATCTTTAGAGTAGGGGAAGTAGGTTTCAAGAAAATAGCATAAAACCATTACAAGACCTAAAAAGATTTCTAGAAAATCTAACCTCAACCGCACTTTTCAAAATTCTTAAGATTTATACCAAAAATTATTATAGGATATTTTAACAAAGTAAATGAAAAATAAGTGTTGCTATTTTATGCAATTTGCTAGTTTTAGAATTATCCTTGCTAAAAATTACGCAAATTCAAACTTTAATTTAAACAGCACTTTTGAAAAAGATTCCTAATTTAGCTATATGATTATTTTTACATTAATCATTCTTGTTTTATCTTGTCACCTGTTTATCTATCCATCATCTATCTACCTATCTATTTATAATCCTTTACGAAAGTAAGTATACGAAGGATCTCGCTAAACGCTAAACCTATATGGTTCCCCTATACTGTGAGCCTCTCCTAGGTCCTGGGAAGGTTTGAAACTATTTTAGGTGAGGGCATTAACACCCTGCTAAGAAAAAATGACTTCAAAATTTTTTCTTTCTCTTTAAAACTAAAAATTGAAGTTGGGTGTCGACTTCTCCTCAACACATTAAGTGCCCCTAGAGGCCTGTAAGGGGCGTAACCGCTAGTAATTATAAATTCTATATTAATTACCCCTATGAGGAAGAATAATAATTGACCCTCATACCCTTTCACAAATAAAGGTTTATGCAATTACAAAATAAAACATTTTTCAAGTAAAAAAATGCAGTTAATTAAAATAGAGTACAGTTTCTTTTACAGTAATCAAACCATGTTTAAATATTCCTGTCACGATAAGACATAATGACATCTATCTAAAACATGTTGATTTTTAGCTATTTCTTGAAGATAGAAACACCATTTTGCTTTAATATTTGAAAATGCGACGATAAGGCATGATCTTGCAAACATAGCATTTCTAGGGTAAATATATTGTATTCAAAACAGTTTTACAGCAGAAACATTGTAAATTTTCATCCTATAATGTTTTATTTCTTTTTCCGTTTATCTCTTTAGTTCCACTCCCCTAACACTAAAAATTTTTTACCACCTTCCCTATTCAAAAAAATCTTTTTAATTCTTGCATTGTACATATTTTAGGTTGCATACAATCTCGTCAATTTATCTAAGCATTGCATTAGGGGAGTGTAGGGTGCCGGGGTGTCAACATCCCCCTTAAAATTAAAATTTGGAAGGTCTGCTTTTCCCTTCTATCATCCCCTTATGGTTTTACATCACCTTGGTGAATTGTTTGAATTGACCAAAACTCCTTTTTTTATATGGTTGTAAATGGTGGAGTTTAATGGGGGTTAACTTATTCTACATCTACAACCCTTTAATCTCCCCCAATAATGTCCAAAGCATGAAAATAACATTTTGTTGAAAGATTAATTTTTATTCTAAATAATTGTTCTTCAGTATGTTACACAATTAACCATACGTAAAAATGGCTTAAAACATGCTTAAGAATAAAATGAGATTTTTTCTTAAAAAAGGAAAAATAAAGTTTACCTGCCATTTCGAGATCTTTCACTAACGGATACAAACATTCATCCAGCTACTTTATAAAAATTAGCAGTTTCAAAAGAAAACTATTAAACATGAAAATTTACAAGAAAATGCTAATTTTTATTAGCTATGCTGAAATGCTTAAAAAGCTTATCATTATTACAATAGTGTTTCTACATTATCTATATTCTTTAAAAGCAAAGCTTTTCTATAATAAAAATCTGTCAGTACGTCCGAAACGGTTAGATCTTCTCGTTAGTTTAGACATGTTAGAATTGTCCTATCGATTTTAAACTTTAAATGTTGATTTCTATAACAACTAGGTACGACTTATTGCAACTGTCTAATAACAGTTACAATATTATAAGCAAGGCATGTCTAAAAACGAAAGTAAGTCGTTTTACTTTATCCTGCATCTAAGCAACTTTGCAACAAATTTATGTACAATCTTAATTAGACATACAAATTGATGTTCTGCTTATAAAGTTCTGAGACTCTACAAGGATTATTGTTCGTTTGTCCTTCCTTCTATTTTCAGAGCCTTGCTTAAATGGATGTTGTCATCCTTGTTTCATGAAAAAAGTAAAGTTTATGCTAAAACATATTTTAAAAATGCATCGCTTTTCAATTTTTTTTTGTCTATCAGTACGACCTTAACGCTGGGTAAATGGAACTTCTATTGGAGAAAAGTGATCCATATCAAAAATGAAATCCTACTTCCCACAACATATAAACACCAATGAATGATAAAAAGGGTTATTATTATATTACTAAAAGTGCAGTTAAACCTTGTATACCCATATTGGACAACTTACACCCTCCCTCACCTATATCTGGTAATGTTTAGGGATAAGGCAATAGATGTTAAAATAACACACATCCCCCAATGATAATAATATATTTTATTTTTCTTTAAATTAAAATTATTGGTTGAAAAGTTTAGACAATACTAGTTTGGAACTAACCAAAAAAAATGATTAAAAGTTTTTCAGTCAATAGATTAAATAACAAGATTGGGGTACCATAATAATTTATAGAAAAGATAATGGCATAAGTTTATTTTGTGATTCTTTAATTTTGTATTACAATTGATAATTATTAACTATCATTCAACCGCGCTGAAGTTGTTCAAAGTTTATCCTATAACCAGTTTTTATTGACAAAAACTATTAAATTTTTCCGGCCGAAATCTAAAAAGTATACAGAGTTTTGGGGATTTTTTTTAAGCATTGCCCTAGCATTCCGTTAAAAATCAACATAATTAAAAATATGAAAAAGGTGGGAGGGGGATATCCTTGTGTTGATTTGAAAGATTTGTTCAAAGTGCATCTCAAATTCTAGGAAGTATTACACCAAAAGGTAGAAATAAGGATTCTGAAGAAAAAAGGATATACAAAAATCCAACAAAAGGATTGGACATGTTTGTTTTGAATGTTTTTAAGCAGTTATCCGCATATCAGAAAATATGCTACTTTTGGCCAAAGAACCAGGCGTTCAGAACCGGTTTTTATATAGCTTACATAAATAAATAATTTGTCTACCAATGCGAATCTAAAAAAACCGTTGTCTTATTTGTAACTCTTTTCAAGAATATTTTTCCTTCAAATAAACTATCAATTTTGTTATTTAATTGATAGCTATTATATATTTTCTGTCTTTCATTCTGTATTTTAAGAAGCGAAACTTCTCTATGATTAAGATTAAGTATTAATTTTCATTCTCAAGGGATTGGGCAATGGAATATTTATTTTTCCCCTGAATTATCTTCGCAATTTCGCTTATTTTGGCTTTTAAACTTCAGAGAACAAGAAAGATTTTAAGCAAAGCTTGTGGAGGTGCGAATCACCCCTTTTGATCAATATTTGATAATTGGGCTAAACTTTTACATATCGTAATATTCTGCCAAAACTGCTCTAAAAAATCCGTCTATTAATAAATCCTTTTATGTAAAGTAGTAAGATTTTTAGTTTGTCAGTCAAGATCTTGCCAACCACTGCACTGAATCAATTAAGTTCTCTATTTATTAGAGGTACAAGGCCATAAAATATCTTTTAAGGATGATTTTGGTCTAAACCTCTTCTTTCAAATAAAACACTCGTATATTTTAGGGGCGCAGCAACTAGGGCTATTTATATATCCTTTGACAAAAGACAAGATATATGTATTTGCAATATCAAAGAAAACATAATATGTCCAACAACTTTTAACAATCAACAAAATTGACATTAATTTACAGCTAAACTGTCCTTTGAGGCAGGGATAGAACAATGGACGATAAAGTAATATATACAAAAAAAACAGCTTTGGTAGCTATAGTATAGTTGGAGAAAGAAAAAGTTGTTATTGGAAAAATGTTACTTTACTAGCTGCTATTTAAGATTTCTCTATGTCCGTCGATCTCCCAGGCTGTTTTTATCATTTTTAATTTGCTCTACTTATGAATGGTGCTATCATTGTAACTTTGTTGTTGTTGCTACTTATGAAAAGAGTTGTGCTTGTTTTAAAAATCCTATACTTATCCAAGTTACTCTATAAATAAATAAGCTTGTTGGGGACTTCCCTTTAAATTGCCAGGTTGAGCACCTAATCCCCCCATTCTCTTTTCATTAAAAACAGTTTTTTTGTTTGTTTGTTTATTACTTTAGGTTAGGTTAGGTTATATTAAGCACTGGGGAAGCCTGCAGTGAACCGAAGGCCCCAGCTAGGGTTAGGCCCACAGCAGGGGTTAGCTCTAGGAAAAAAATTACCCTTCACTTATTTTTCCATTGTGTAAAAGCTAGGGAAGGGGGATGGGGTTAGTGCTCGACAGGCAGTTAATGGAAAAGCACCAAAAAGTATATAGACAAGTTGGTAGATAGATAGTAGAACTAGACAAGGCTGTATCTTTAAACAAAAGGTGATTCATGTCATCTTTGATGTAGTCTTCAAGTTTTTTATACCATAACAAAATTATCTATCTATCTATTTATCTAATTACCTATCAGTCTATCTGGCTATTTAGTTTTTGTCAAATAGTAGGTATATTGTTACTTGGTAATAGAGCTAATATCATTAGACTGGCTAAGAGTAGACTAATGCAAAAGTGGCTGACCACCTAACCTCTAAAGACTAAAATAATAAAGAGAACAGTAACGCTATATACACTAAATCTGCAGTTTTTGCAGTAATTTTAATTTAGGTAACACATCTATTTTTTTTGCTAAATTATTGTATTCTAATGAGATTAGTTATAGCTATAAAATAAGGAGGCTTTATTTCTGTTATTATCTCTGTTATTTCATGTATTTTGATAAACAAATGGCTATAAAAATTACACAAACACGCGATATTTTACATTTTTACAATAAACTTAATATAAAAAAAAACAAGAATAACAATATCCACAAAATTTTAAAAAGTTAAAAGTAAATATCCCAAAACACTCAAAAACAAAATCTTTAAAAAGTGCATTTGTCTTTTTCTACTGTAAATTATAACATTATTTATATAATCTATATACATAGAAGAACTATATTTGTCTTTATGTTCGTTTGTTCTTCTATCTGCCCGTCTAAAGATTAAAATCTCAGTAACCGCTAAACTGATCAGGCTTTGCACCTTAAATGCGAAGATTTTCTAATTAGGGTTCCTACGTCCGCACGGAACGGTTAGCTCTGATTTATGCATGGTAGGATTGTCCTATCGATTCCAAACTTTGGGTAATGATTAATATAACAATAAGGCACAATTTAGAAAGTCCGTACGTTCATTTAAAACATGCTGATGTTTACCTTTTTTGACAAAAACTTTTGGATCATGGAAAGAAAACGAAGTAGCTGATTTCATCGTAATTTCACAGTAGCTTTTGAAAGGTTTTTAAGGTTAGGTTAATGAAATGTTAATGATTGCCCCACAGGGTAAGAGCATCCGCGCAGGGGATTAAATATCATCTGACATTTGGATCTTTAAACAGGGTCTTTATCTTTCTAAAAGAAAATTTTTATTTATTCAATATCTATTATGAATGTTTTAAAGGAGATGACTTCACACAAATAACTTTACTTATACTGATAGCAAAAGATAGGGCTCTAAAAGCAAGCAAGGAAGAATGTATTATAAGATGGAATGAGGATAACTTTTTCTCACAAACTTTGCTGTTAGCACAATTAACCATAAAACTACTTAATTCCATCGGATTAAATTACAGTTTAGTAACTAATTTTATAGATTTTGTTTTAGGATATAAGGACAATACAAAATATTTTAGTTGTTAGATAACGTCCGATCTCCATTCTTTTTTTTTTAAAAGTAATATAATATCAATATAAATCAAAATATAACATTATGTTTTAATATGTATATATATAAATATGTTTATAATATGTAATATTATGTTTAACTTGTTTATGATTTGTCTAATAAGAAGAATAAATCATTTAAAACACAAACAGGGTCATGTATTTACGCAATCTTGCAGCAAGTTCATATACAATTTTGAATTTTGTGTATACCTTCAAATTAATATTCTCCTTATTTAGACATTGGAGTGTGTTATCTTCCATTGTTTTACCGCTTGATTTGATAGGTTTGCTTTCATGTATGTTGTCATCCTTGTTTAAAAGAAATTGCCACAATTTTTCTGTCCATTCCTTCTAGAAAACTAGATTAGGAATGAGATTCTAAATAAAAGAACAATGTTTCATCTAGCTTTGATAAGTTTACTGAAGTCTCTACTAATTTACATAAATATAATTAACCTAAAAACCAAAGGATTAAACTATACGCGCATACTTCAAACAGTAACATATGATCTGTGTCTGTATGTCTAAACCGGCACGATCTCGCTAACTGCAGAACGGATATGGCTTTTCTTAGGTGCTTGGAAGGTACATAACTATTTTTGGGGAGAAATCATCTTTAGTAGAAAGACCCCTCCCCCCCCCCCCTAGGGGCTTAGCCGCCATTAGAAGGTAAATATGGTGACGTTTATACAGACGTGTGGCTATTTCGTAGATAAAGTAGCTCAAAAGACAGATTTTTAAGTAAGAACCAAACTTTTTTTTAAAAATCCCTATTCCAACCCAATGTAAATTCACGCTGTGAAAGAGAACAATACTGGTAATCATAATCACACTTATAGTGAACAACACTTTCCACCAACAGAAAGAACATTTTGTTATTTTGCAGTGTTTTTGGCAAAAAAAAATTAAACAATCATAGATATATTAATAAAACATATAAAGTGAGATTTCTTTTAAGACCTGAAATCTAACACGTATAATTTATTGATGTATAAGCTTGATCACTTTAAAGATATATTTCTTAAAAGCACAGTAAAACATTCACAAAACCATAAATTCTCTAAATCTCCCTTTTTAAAGTAGCTAAAACATGAATTAATCATATTGTATAATCTAGCTGTACCTAAAAAGATTGTATACCAATGTTCCGATCTAAAAAACACAAAGACAATTATAAAACCTTTCAAAAATCAGTGTTGATGTCTTTTAAAGCATGACTGACACACAAACGGACAGATGAATGTTTAGACTAGATGCGCATATATCATATAATTTTCAATGAAAATTCCAGCTGTCTTTAATAACATAAAGCAGCTTCGGTACTAAAACTAGATAATAAACGGATAAAACTTTTTTCATATAAATTCTGCCTTTTATCCATAGTGTTATACTTAAAGTTTTCACAATTATAATGACTAAATGTTTTTCTCCTGTGGATTTATTTTTAAGAAAAAAAACAAATTATCATTGAAGAAAATTGTTTGAAAATTATCCATCTATTATTTTTGGTCCATTCATTTTCAGAAATCTAAAAAAGAATAGAAAAAGAAGAAAAAACAAATGAAAACAAAAATTAAGGTAACTTGAAGACTAAAAAATAGGCATTGGGCCTTGAGGCCTATTTTGCACTTTTGCCACACTGAAATTCATTTATATTCTACCACTAAATAGGAGTATTTTGAAAACTTATTATTCTTAATAAAACAAGGATGACAACATCCATAAAAGCGAAGCTCTGAAACGGTAGGACAAACGGACATTAACACTTGTATAATGTCAGAACTGAATAATCAGAATGCGAATGTTTAAGAGACAAAGCAAAATTGTAAGTAAATTTGTTGAAAAACTGCTTGATACAAGATAATGATTATGGACATACTTACATTTTTAGGACTTGATTATAGAGTTGCTTCGCTTATAATATTGTACTTTGTTGTCCCAGGAATCAGTATACCAAAAATCAGACCAATCGGATAATTAGGTCACATACAAATTTGTTGTTAAAAATGTAAAAAAATCAACATGTTTAAAATGGACGTACGGACATTCTGGTAATGATTATAGAGTTGCTACGCTTTCTAACTCGTACCTAACTGTTACAGGAATCACCATGCAAAATTTGAAAACGATAGGACAATTCTAACATGCCTAAATTAACGAAAAAAAGCTATTTAAAAAGTAAAAAAAATCAACTTGTTTAAAATGGACGTACGGACATTTTGGTAATGATTATAGAGTTGCTACGCTTTCTAAATCGTACCTAACTACTAAAGGAATCACCATGCAAAATTTGAAATCGATAGGACAATTCTAACATGTCTAAATTAACGAAAAAAGCTATCCGTGACGGACGTACGGACGGACGGACGTACGGACGGACGGACGGACCGACCCTAATTATAGAAAAGCTTCGCTTTTAAAAACCTTTTTACACATTGATCTTAAAATTAAAATTTTCTCATAAAAGATATATCCTCCCAATTCTAAAAGGTGTACCATACAATCAGCTGAATTCCTAGGTTCATTGGGCCTGGTTACTTTTTGACACCGATCATATTTTTAAAAGCGAAGCTTTTCTATAATTAGGGTAGGTCCGTCCGTCCGTACGTCCGTCCGTACGTCCGTCCGTACGTCCGTCCGTCCGTCCGTACGTCCGTCACGGATAGCTTTTTTCGTTAATTTAGACATGTTAGAATTGTCCTATCAATTTCAAATTTTGCATGGTGATTCCTTTAGTAGTTAGGTACGAGTTAGAAAGCGTAGCGACTTTATAATCATTACCAAAATGTCCGTACGTCCATTTTTAACATGTTGATTTTTTTACATTTTTAAATAGCTTTTTTCGTTAATTTAGGCATGTTAGAATTGTCCTAACGATTTCAAATTTTGCATGGTGATTCCTGTAATAGTTAGGTACGAGTTAGAAAGCGTAGCAACTCTATAATCATTACCAAAATGTCCGTATGTCCATTTTAAACATGTTGATTTTTTTACATTTTTAACAACAAATTTGTATGTGAACTAATTATCCGATTGGTCTGAATTTTGGTATACTGATTCCTGGGACAACAAAGTACAATATTATAAGCGAAGCAACTCTATATTCAAGTCCTAAAAATGTAAGTATGTCCATAATCATTATCTTGTATTAAGCAGTTTTTTAACAAATTTACTTACAATTTTGCTTTGACTCTTATACATTCGCATTCTGATTATTCAGTTCTGACATTATACAAGTGTTAATGTCCGTTTGTCCTATCGTTTCAGAGCTTCGCTTTTATGGATGTTGTCATCCTTGTTTATTTACATTTAGATTTACAGAAAAGGATGTGAGTGATTTGCAAAAAGCCCCACTGAAAAATAGTTTTTTGGTTTGCTTAAAATATTTTATATGCAGATTTTCAAAAATGAAGATTTTCTATAATTAGGGTAGGTCCGTTAATTTAGAATTGATCTATCGATTTCAAACTTTGCATGATGATTTCTGTAGTAGTTAGGTACGATTTAGTTTAGAAACTCTATAATCGTTACAAAAATGTCCGTACGTCCATTTTAAACAAGTTGATTTTTAACTTTTAACAGTTTTTTATGTGATATAATCATCAATTTGATCTGATTTTTGGAGTACTAATTCCTTTTACAATAAGGTACAATATTATAAGCAAAGCATCTCTTTAATCAAGTCAAAATGTCAGTATGTCCTTAAACAGTATTCTGTATTTAAGAAGTTTTGCAATAAATTTTCGTCTAATTTTGTCAAAACTTGTATATTTATATTTTGTTTATTCAATTTTGACAGTCTACAAGAGTTAATTTTATTCTGTCATACCGTTTCAGAGCTTCGCTTTTATGGATGTTGTCATCCTTGTTATATTTTACAATGGAGGATGGTATTAACCTCTTATTTTTTTATGTATAAATCGAAATAGAAATCGGGCCACATTGGATATATAGACATAAAGAAAGGAAAGGCACTGACAGTGTAGCTTCGCATGTAAATAGCTCTAGAAAGCATGTAAGGACCGTCCATTTAATTTGAACTTTGAATAAAGACAGTTTATTGGTACCCTAGCCCTCGTAACGACTCTATATTTGAACTTGGTTCATTGAACTTCGCTTTTAGATATGTTGTCATTCTTGTTGTCTTACATGTATATTTATGTTATAACTAAGCTGTTATGTTAACAATTTGTATATTCATATGTAACATATGGAATAAACAGCTATTTTAAGTTTCTGTCTTTTGTGCCATGATTGCAGGGATGAAGGAAGATTGGTTTATTATATATTTAGGAATTCTTAAAGCTTGTTTTTCCCCCTCTCTTTTTCGTTCCCCCTTTATTTGCGTAATATTGATAGTCTACAAGTGTTTATACAAATGCGCCAATTTTTCATTTTTATAAAAAATGACATCTGTTTGGTTTTCCAGTGCAATTAAGCTTTTTTTAGGTACAGGGAAGGTTTTTAACTAATTTGGGAGAGCGTATCTAAACCTTCCCAATTTAAAATCCCCCCCCCCAATTTTTTTTAATATTCCTTATTAAAACTCATATTAAAAAGTAGAAGGGCGGTTGACTTATCCCCCTCCAACCTTAAGAACACCTAGAGGCTGCTAGTGGGCGTTGCCCCTAGTCTTTCTTAAAATAAAAGCTATGTCTTGCATTTTTTTTCCAATTAGGTGTTTGATCACGAATTGCATATGGTAAACATATTTTTCTTATTTAATTGTTAGCCTAATAAGATAAAAGTTATGCTTGAAAATTGTTTTAATAGCTATTATTACATATTGCATTTTTAAAAAAACATGAAAATTGAGATCAAAATTTGCGTATCTTTTGTACTCATTTGCGTCATTTCTATCTTCGGAATTTTCTTACCCGTCATCGATTGTAGAGGCTTGCAGGAGGAGGTTTTTAGAAGGAGGGGGAAATAAACCCTTCCCTACGCCAGAATTACATAACAATGTCTCTCGGGGGCAAGGTGCACGCTTCTGGTTTTAGCCCTCTCCACGCACATTGAAACATACTCCGCGTCTTATAGAGTTTTTTGTTACCCAATAGGCAATCAACTCTTTGATTGCACGACCTTTTCCTGGAAATTTTAACTTTGCATAGTAATTTAATGTGCCCGTTTATTAGCTATTACATTCCTCAACTCATACATGTATGTCATGCGCCTTACATAGCAGCTATAAGTACAATTTTTAACGTCTCTAGTATGAGGCATTGTGATCCACACCCAAACCTGACAATTCTCCTACACAATATTTTCTGAGCACTACGCACACCCAATTCATTCATTTGTTCACAAAAAAAAATTTCTAATAATTATTTAATCGTTCTATTTCAATTATGCGTTAACCATAGAATTTATGGTGTTGTTGCATAAAACATCCCTACTTACCATAAATCCAATTTAAGGAACTTCTTTCAGTTCTTTCTTTCAGAGTTCTTTCTTGTATTGTACATCCAACATAGGAAGATAGTACGAATAAGTAACATTTGTATCTAAAGGCTACTTAAGCCTATAAAAAGTCTCCTTTCTAAATTCATGATTTTACAACAGTGTGACATTAGAGTATTGGGCTGGCCAAATAATTATTTTATTGTGATTTAACAGGTGAAAAAAATTTCGGAAACCGCAAAATGTCTGAATTTATGTAATTCAATCCCCAGATTTGGCTCGTTATAATTCATTAAAACAAGGATGGAAATATGCATTTAGGGGATGGTGTCATCTTTAGAAAATAATTGTAATTTTGTTACATTGCGATGTTATTTTTCAAACAAAGACTGTCTAATTAAAGAGATAGTAGAAAGTGGGTGAATATAGGCCTATAAATTAAATCAAAATATGAATGAATAGATAGTCTACAAGTTTTGCTATAGAAATGCTTTGCTAATACGATTATGTTTAAATTAGAAATCGTTAAATAGCTAAGGCTAAGAAGATTTAAATAACAGATAATACAGATAATAAGAAATATGTGATATGATATATTACAATCAATTGTTTGTGTATGTATCTTTAACTATTTTAAAACATTTTAGTATTTGTAGGGAAAGTAAAATTTTTCGTCTGTTTTTCAGTCAATGTGTTTAGTATTTTGTAGCATAAAAAATTACCCATCACAAAATAAATGAATAAGAGTTTATAAGTTTAAAGGAAATAGTGACTAAATAAGTTTTCACCGGGTATTTAAAGGGGTAAGACAATAAATTATAAATTGTATACATCTCTAATGTTGATTAATGAATAACAAAATTACTTCTTCTTATTGGTTAAAAGCTTGGAACAAACGAATAAAAAAAATTTCTCATGATTTGCAAACATAATCGTTCTTGTTTAACATAAAATTTTCATTTGCCATAAGCTATCTAAGACCTATAATTATACATAAAAATTACTCATTTTTGGTATTTTATATAAAAAAAGCCTTAGAAGGTTGTAATTAAAAGTATCATTGTTTTATATATTTTTCACCCGAAGCATTTATTTTATTGGAAAGTTTTTGATTTTGGATCAATTTTATCAGATCAATTTTATCAGATCAATTGTATTTATATATTCTTTAAAATATTTTAAATATTTGAAATATTCTCAATATTTATAGATTAAGTTGATTACTTAGATGATAAAGAATAAATAATTTTGATTGGTAGGATCATTAACTAGTCCAAACTTTTCAACTTTAACTAAAGAAAGGGTAACTGAGTTTATCATCATTAAGGATTGTCTTATTCCTTAATATCCATTAATTTTAGAGTAGCTGCACTGTAAAACATAATATCTTAAATTTAGTTATTAAATTTTTCCATTTCTTACGTAATATCAATTATTAAGTTACGGAGTATGGGAATTTTTTCTTCTTGACAAGGTAAATAGTAAAACAATGCTTTTAATAGATAGATAGATATAGATGATTAGTTACATTATATATAGACTAGAGATTATGCCACTAGAGGCCTCTGAGGCACGTAAAATGTTTTCGGTGCAAGATGAGGTTATTTAAGTTTTTTCTTCTTCTTCAATTTTTCAGTCTCTTGGTAGGGTGGTGGTGGTACTTTCCCCCGGCCAAAAAGACCTTTAAACCTTCCCAAGACCTATAAGAAGCTACACTGAAGAGAAAAACTATATCGGTTAGCAAGATCCTTCGATACATAGAGACAGACAGACAGACAGACAGACATGCTGTTACTTTATTATGGGGATAGATGGAAAATTTTTGATATGGATAGTATGAAAGTTTTTTGAAAAGCTATAAATAAGATATTGACAGTTGCTGTCTTTAATAAAACAAAAATTAAGACCCATGTAAAGTCAAAAGTACACAAATCTTTGTATGTTTGTCAATCCATGTTTTTTTGTGCTTCGCTACTTATGGATGTTGTCATCCTAGTCTAACAGTATCAGAAAATGAATAAATATTTTTCTCGTATTCATTCGAATCCGGTGGATAGGAACAGGTTCTCATCCATACGAAAAAACTATGTCTAGCATTGTATGATATTCAGCTTTCTACGAATATAAAAACTAGTTTTAATCTCATAATTGTACATTCTATATCCGCGGAAAGAAGTTTATAATACGATGCGAGAAATAACTATTGCAGCCTGACCGACAGAGAGACGGATCTAATAAATACTTTTTATGGATGCTCTTTGGTAAGGGAATTTTCACAAAAAAAATAATTTAACTTCCTTCTTTGAATAGTGACTGAGAAATCTACATTTTCACTCTACCGCTTATAACAAACGGACATCCCGAGTTATAGAGTAAATACGATACTAAAAATAACCTCCACTCTCAATTAAACAAAAATTTAAGGTGGTAATGTTACTCCGAGTACCTCCCCGTTTAGATGGATAGATAAATTCAAAATTGATAAGTAGAACAATACAACTGAAGATAATTTAAATAACTCACCAAATCGACACTTTTATAAATAATCTCTCTCTCTCTCTTTCTTATTTTCTCTCTTTTTCACTCTCTTTCTCTATATCTTTCTTTCATTTTTTCTCTCTCTCTTCCTCTCGTATCCACTCTCTTTCTCTCTGACTCTCTCTCTTCTCTTTTTATCCAATAATACATGTTTTTAATGATAATTTCGAATAAGCTCTTTCTGAGATAATCTAAAATTATTATTTATTGTTTATGACCGGAACTCCTTTTTAGATTGTTGTTACACATAGTTTCCAGGGAGTAAGGGAGGGGACAATGGATCGAATATTCAATTTTTAGGAGTCTCAGACTTTGGGGACTGGCTTAAAGGGAATGTGCAAGAATTTAGCAGTTTTTGACTGAGTTTGGGGACTTACGCATAGAATGCCGCTACTCGTTATGTATGTTTTGAATATTGCAGACGGGGAGAAGGGATAAGGGAAGTGGGGGGAAGGGAAATAAACACTCGTTGTGTTAGTTTGGAATGTAGCAGACGGGGAGAAGGGAGGTGGGGGCAAGGGGCAAGGGAAATAAACAGAATAAAAAGGGGCAGTCATATTCTTGCTAGCAGCTGGCCGGGTCCAATAATCTTTTAATATAAAAATCACACCAAAAAACCTCAATATATTTCATCAAAAACAAGTTATGATTTCACTTTACATGACGCTATGGAAATCTATTATTCAATTAACAATCCCTTTATAATTTCCTATAAATTTATTGGATTAAACTGGATTTCATGCCCTTTCTTTGATAACTCTTATGTTGAATTAATTGCCCATTGTCCCCTCCCTTACTCCCTGCATAGTTTCAGTCATTTACACATTTCCGTAGATTTTTTGGCCACACTTTTAAAAGATTTATAATGGGTTAATATATTCTGTATAAAATTATAGGAAAGTCTATTTATTAAAACCTTCTACAGACCATACAAGACTGCCCTTAAAAATTGTAAATAATCTTTCCGGCAATTTGAGAAATCGAAACTGTTATAGACAGTAAGATCTACTTTTACTCCATCTATTCAGGAAATTTGCTTCTTTGTGTAAACAAAATTTAAGTTGTATAACTGTTTTTCTGATAAACATTTTAAAAGTTTAATAAAAATTGTTTACTCATATTTAGCAACGATTTTGTCCCTTGCATCTAAAGACTTGGCCCCCTGACAAAGGGGAGGGGGGGATGGAGGTAAAGTTTTTGAGATCTTTCTGGAAATTCGCACACACATACATACACTACAGATGAAATTCAGAAATATATCAAAGGTTTTTCTTTAACGAGGTTTGGCGATCTTTTGATAAAAAAAATGATCGTCAGTAATGCTCGGCACTAGCAATGCAGCATATACCAACAACGAAATCAATTTGGAATTAATCACGAAACCTATACGTGATTTTCATCTTACGTTAAGGGGCAACACATAAAAGAATTGACGACCTTTTTATATGCCCCCAAAATATTATTTTACATTTATTTCGCTTGTTGGCTATACCTAATTTCTGTTAGCAATGTCTCTTTTGGGGTATAGGGAACAAGCCCCCAAGTAGGCAAAAACATGCCCTGTAGTAATAGTGAATATGTTTGAAATTTTTACTCCATTAAAACCAGTCGTTTTAAAGATCTTAGTAGACAAACAAATATATACACTTATCCAGCTACTTTTAGTAAATTATACGCCCCCAAGAGGCCTCAAGTAGCACTTGAGGCTTTGGAGTGGTTGAATTCAACCCATCAATAATTCAAATTTGCAGAACAGTTAATTTTGTTTATCATAATCTGTTAATTTATCCTCGAATGTGTTAACCCTAGTCGTTCCTGAAAGAGATAGAGATTGGAAAGCTTTTATTAGAAAGTCTTGCTTACGCAATATTATCTCTCTTTTTTTTTACTTGATAGCAGACATAGTTTAGTTTGTAAACATTAGTTTTCTGCTACTTTATTTGTTAAATGATAAAAAGCTTTTTGTTAATTGTTAAAAAAGGTTTATAAAATAAATTACAGATATTGTAAGGGATAAGGCAATGAACGATACATACATATATTCTGATGATAAACAAATTACCCCTTATGTATATTTGGTTAAAAAGTTTGGGCACTTCTATTTTAAAACCAATCAATCCAAATTTAACGAAAATTAATTTAAAGAAAAAAATTGTTTTAGCCAAAATTTGGGTACCAGTGTAATTCACCAGGGATGAAGGGAGTAGACAATGGATCAAATATTCAATACTTTAGGGTTTCAAACCTTGCGGACTAGCCCAAAGTGTTCGTGAATGATTTAGACTAAATTTGGGGACTTTGGGGACTAGTGCAACGTTTGCCGCGGAATTTGTTATGAACATGTGGTATCCGCCGAGGATAAATGGCAGACACCGGAGTTCAATTAGATTACGGCAGTGTGACAGACGTGGACACCTTACTATAGAGAAGCTACGCTTCTCTAGCATTCACTAGATAATAATCAACATCTATTTCAGTTGTCACTTTATTGAAGGTTTAAAGGATACTAAAGCTATATACAACAAACAATAAATACATGGATAGGAATAAATAATCATAACATAAAAGCATTATAACACATATACAATAGTCAGTTTGGGCAATAATGATCCCCCATCCCTGGAAAGGGTGGGGGAGAATTAAGAATACAGTTAACCATAATAAACATGACAGATTCAATCATTAATTTTAAGCATAGGGAGGGGGTCGTCAGACCCCTTCCCCAGGACTCGGGGGAGGGCCATTGACCCTCCACCAAACCCCAGTTCAGGGGTGCCATAGGCATGGCTCACGGTTGCCGAATACCACAACTCTCCCCTTGGAAGGCTGGGAGAGGGTTTCCCTACCAGACTTCCGACAGTGGTTGAGGCCTTCGGTCCGCTCCTTAGGGCTAAGATATATACAAACGATAATAATTCAATGGAATCCTAGTGGTGAGTGTTTTCTCAGGGTTGATGGGCTCCCAACGTGGGATAGAAGGCAGAGGCTGGCTTTGGTTGGACACGTTGTTCGGCGCCGGCAGGTGTCAGGTTGGCAGGTGGCACCGTTGTTGCTGGACCGGTCAGCAGTGGGGCCTGCTGGTTGTTGTTGGCAGCGGCTGGGGCGCTGGCTGCCAGGTTGATCGTCTGGGCAGCGGCCTGTCCTCCTGAGGGGCCGTGGGGTCTGCCAGAGGGCGGTCCTGGCCAACCTGGGCGGTCATGCCCGCTATCAGCTGATTGCATAGACACCATCTCCTCGGCTGCTTCCCTGCCGATGGGAATGGCATCCCAGTCTACTGAAAAGTCCCGGGACTTGGCATGGGTGAGCCTGGCTCTAGCCAGAGCTTTCCTATACAAAGTTGGATGGTACAGGAACACTTGTGACATCGCATTCAGGGCTGCTCGGACGCCTCCTTGTGCTGCTGCCAGAGAAATGATGGTTAGGTCCCCCAGCAGTTTGAGGATCAACAACAGCAAGCACAGTATGGCTGCGCCATCTCCCCACTCGTGGATAGCTTGTCTAAATCCAGCCCAGACATCCAGGGCGGCCTCTCCTTCCTCCGCCAGTCGGTCAATGTTGTAGGACACTATCCCATGGTCTCCTGTGGCCGAACAGCTGCCTTGCTGAACGCAGGAGCCATAGGCTAGGCCGGTCAGCATGGCGCTCTTGTATGCTGGGAACGCCAGCAGTTGTTGCCAGTCATTCAACTCAGCCTGCGAATACAAGCCCCCTGAACTGAAGTCATCTAAGGGCTCTGTCAACAATTGCTTAGGCGTATCCAGCGGGGGTGGCCTCTTCTTAGGAGCGGGGTTAACTCTATCCAGCCTTCCTCCGCGTGCACAGTCAGGGGGTATGTGGAGGAGCAGGGAATCTTGGTGGCGTGTTCACTATATACTCGTGTCACAGCGTCTACAAATCCTGTGGGTTCTACTGGCACTTTGTCCCAACACTCCTTGTGTTCGCGGACAACGTATTTATGGCGTTGGCAGGTCAGCTGCAGCAGGATGTCTCCCCTCAGTACCGAGAACGTGCTCCCCTGGACACGCACCGGGTGGGCCGGGTCTAGATGCTGGAGCTTCCAGCAGTTGGCCGCTACTTCTTCTGCTGCTGTGCTTTTCATGCGCGTTTCCAGGGTAAACCCAATATAACCTGCATGTATTTGGGCTTGTAGGGGGACGTCAACATCCCTGGCCGACACTCTGGGCAGCGCAGCCGCGGCTGGGTCAGCTGCCACGAACAACGCTGGATGGTTGGTGGCATGGGCCTCGAAGTCGCAGTTCACAATCGAGGTGGGGTTGGTCATGTTGATGAAAAACTGGGCCTGATGGTCAACCAGGTATGCATCCATCACTAGGCTGGGCTGGAGGCTGCGGATCAGCCTCAAGGGGCAATCTCTCCCCAGGTGGTCCCACACGTAGGTTGCTTCCCCAGTGATGCAGGACAGCTCAGAATGGGGACACTCCAGGGTCAGGTGGTCAGATTGGGACTCCACCCGTCCATCCTCTACCACGTAGGTCTCTTCCTTGACCAGCAGCCGTTGTTGGGTTGTATCAGCTCTGGCCCCAGGTGGTTGAGGCTGAAGCCTAGGCCAACCCGGTTGGGTTCAGCCGCGCCGCCCAGTACGTTGATCCTAGCTGGGACAGTCCCAAACTGCGGCATCCCATCGGCTCGGTCCGCAGCTTTGGGGGCGGCTGCTTGCTGCGGTGGTGCTGGGGGCGCGCTCCCTTCCATGTGGGCCACTCTGCTGGGCTTCCCTGGAGGGGCGCCCTTATCGGCGGTGCGCCTGCGGCTGGCTACCTGGGCCCAGTCAGCTCTACAATCGGCCGCCGTGTGACCGTCATAGTGGCAACGCTCGCACTTGGCAGACCGGTCACGGCGTGGCTGGGTGCGTCTCTCCTCTAGGCTAACTTCCACAGGCGTCGGGCAGTCTCGAGCTCGGTGGCCTCTCCCCTGGCAGCGGAAGCAGCGACCTGGAACCTTGTCATCTGGAGCGACCTTCCCCATCTGGTGGAGACCCGGAGCCAAGGCGCCAATCTCCATTGGCTCCGAATCATCATACTGGGGCAACTGGATGCTGGCGGATCCAGTCAGCCCGTCGGTAGAGTCCACTAGGCACACACCTTCTTTCAGTTGCTTTGTGATCATGGTGACGGTAAACATGGCCTTACGAGTGTACTCAGGTACACTCGTAATTTCATGTCCCATCATGATGCGTTTTACATTGGCGTTACGAATTCCACGATTTAATTCGTCCACCAACAACTCAAGATCCTCATGGCTGTGGGCGTCTCGATACAGGGCACATTTAGTGGATATGTACGCCTGTATCGGTTCTGTCGAGTGTTGCTTGTAATCCCTAAACGCTTGTTTAAGCGTTTGGGATTCAAAAGCAGGACGAAATAGCATTTCACACTCGGCCTTGACCTGCTCGTAGGTCAAGGCTTGGCCTGCCTTGCCAAACAGATGGGACGCCATTTCCGCCGCTTGCCCTACCAGTGACAGTAGGAGGGCGTTGCGGCGGTTGAGGGAATCATGAGGTGGCACGCGGTAAGCCGCCCATGACATCTCGAGTCTGCGGATATGTGACGACCAGGATTGCTTGGGCGGCCCTCTATACTCCGGCAGATTGCTCAGCATCAGTTTGCGGTACTCGGCTGGGGCCGGCTGAGGGTCATCCTGGAGCCATCCTGGGGCTTGATCACCTCCTGGGGCTTGCGGCTGGTCCATCGGGTCAACGGTTCAACGGCGGGGCACAAAGTTATACAGTACTAAAAATGAATGGTTTGTCACTTGAGGCTTTCTAGCCTAACAGCCAACACTGTTTGTATCACTAGGTTGGTAGTTTAGTTGCAAAGGTATAACTTAGCTGTACTTATCACTAGTTAGGTGCTGAGGTTGTAGGGTAGGCTGGTAGGGGTAGATAGATGTTGAGGGTCTGAACTGCTGTCAGGAACTGATTGGGTTTTCCTTTATCACACTAGAGCTAGAAGGAGAGAAGCTTGTAATTCTTTATTTGCTAAAAATACCCCTGTTAAATGCTATGGAGTAGCTCCGCTCCGGTGTGTGTGTGTGTGTGTGTGTGTGTGCGTGAAATCTCCTGTCCTTGCAACGCGCGTACGCACCGTCAAATCCGCGCACACGGGGAAAACGCGCACTTATCCCTCAACTCGCTCTCTCATTGGTCCGCTTTGTCCGTTGAATTTATGATATTTTCCGCACTCTGTTGCTCTACCCATGAATGGCGCTCTGTGTTCCCGGTCGCTAGCCCCACACTACAGACGGACTTAGTCTAGTGTGGGTAGGAAGGGGGAAGCGCGTGAGGGGACGGGGGTAACTCCGTCCGTTCCCCCTGTGAGGGAGGGGGGTAACTGTGTGCTGGTGTAATAGTGCCTTTTCTTCTTAATCCTAGGCTTATCTATTATATCACCCTGATTGTATTTGCCTTCAATGGAGAGGGGCTCCTCCCTTTCCCCTGGAATAAGGGGTGTATTGTTGTTGTGCTGTAGGCTTGAGGTGATTTGATTGTATATCAGGGTCTTTATTATATTACATCTAGCTTCTATTTTTGTCCTTATCACAATTGCATAACAGATTTGTTTACTAACCCTGTTCTATTTTTAGCTGTTATCACAATACACAATAAATCCAAGCCTGTTCTATTTTTAGCTTTATCACAACACAACAATTTGTTTGCCAAGCTTTGCTCATAAATCTATTGTTTAGCCATCACACCAGGGTGGTAATCCCTGCAATGTGACATAATATCTGTTTTTCTAGATGGGTGGCTGCGTTGTAGCCTCTCAGGATACTTGGAGTTGACGTAGTTTTTCTCTGTTCTGGTGCACTACACTCGTATGTTGGCTCGCAGCTTGCAGCTATGTGGCGTGTTTCAGCCTATCGGCGGCAGGGAATGTCCCGTCCTGCTAGCGCCGCTGATCCAAATCCGGCTGATGGCGGCAGGGAATGTCCCGTCCTGCTAGCGCCACTGGTTCGGATCCTGCTATTTCTTGCAGTAAAGTTGGCCTATTTTCAGCCGTTTACACTTATTTGGCTTGTTTCAGCCGGTCCGCAGGCCTGTTTCAGCCCTTTGAGCGCTCAATTCTCCGTTAGATATCGACGCTGCTCGCGGTTCTTCGTCAAATTTCGCTGTCTCGCTTCCACAACTGCCAGATGCAGAGTTAAACTTTGCTGTCCAGGGTGGATAATTCAGGTTGCTTGCGTCAGTTTTGCCAGTTTCACTGCTGGGAGTACCTTAGCCTCAGATGCGCGTCTGCTCTACACTTGTGGTTCGCCGTAATCTCACACAGCTGTCACCAAAAGTTGTGGTATCCGCCGAGGATAAATGGCAGACACCCGAGTTCAATTAGATTACGGCAGTGTGACAGACGTGGACACCTTACTATAGAGAAGCTACGCTTCTCTAGCATTCACTAGATAATAATCAACATCTATTTCAGTTGTCACTTTATTGAAGGTTTAAAGGATACTAAAGCTATATACAACAAACAATAAATACATGGATAGGAATAAATAATCATAACATAAAAGCATTATAACACATATACAATAGTCAGTTTGGGCAATAATGATCCCCCATCCCTGGAAAGGGTGGGGGAGAATTAAGAATACAGTTAACCATAATAAACATGACAGATTCAATCATTAATTTTAAGCATAGGGAGGGGGTCGTCAGACCCCTTCCCCAGGACTCGGGGGAGGGCCATTGACCCTCCACCGAACCCCAGTTCAGGGGTGCCATAGGCATGGCTCACGGTTGCCGAATACCACAAACACATGAATGAAACAACTAACACAAATTATAGCAGACAAAAAAATTATATTTTATAAAAACTATTTCGGCTGGTTGGGTTCTAACAAATATTTTCTTTATAGGAAAATGTAATTTCATGTTTTGGAATTCTACTGTGATATTTGTGTAATATACAATCAAAAATCCTCTTGAATTTTGGTGGTAGATAATAATATCTAGGGAGGGGATGCAGATTTTCTGAGGGCAATTTTTTAAGTGATAAATTGCAGAATGTTTACTTCATTGTGATGTCTGGTAACCTATTTTATAAGTAGATGCTTTTCTTCTAAGACCTCTTTCTCATTTTGAGTTATCTAATTTATATAACCCTATACACTTCAAAATTTTCTTCAAATTTGCTAGATAAATCTGGTTTTCGTGGCTTTTCAGCGAAAACTCTCAAATTGAATTAATTGCCCACTGTCCCCTCCCTTCCTCCCTGGTAATTCACGGTCTAATATCCCCTCCGTCTTATTTGACATCTATGAGCGTTTGCGCCTAGTAATAAATAATATATAGAGTAGGGGTGTACTCGTATACTCTTTTACATGAATTTATTCAATAATATATCACTTTATCATCAAATTGTACATTTTCATACTAAAATTTCCTAGATGTTTCAAAAAGAACATTTTATTATACCAGCCTTTAATTGCCAAATAACCTTATTTCCAGTTTGGCTTCGAAACCGATTAGTATTTGCTGGATTAAAACTGGTTCTAAACCATAATGAAAAATAGGTACTCTGAAAATTGCCAAAAAAAAATATCAAAACCTGAATGAACCCCATAGAAAATCGGATTCAAATAAAACAAATGGGGTCAAATTGTTGTATATTGAATTAAAAAGGATATTACCAAGGCATTGTAAACAAAAATCACATGAGTGAAACATTTTAAATTATTTTTTTGCTTAAACAGTAGAAGATAAGGTGCACATCTATAGACATTTAGTAACATGTTTTTATAAAAATATAATATGTAAAAACAGTTCTCAATCATAGAAAAAAAATCTTTAATACTCCAAATTCTAAACAAAATTTTTTTTACTGCTTTGCCATATTAGTCTTTGTAGCGCAGATTCTCTATAAATGAGGTTTGTCTGTGCGTCCAAGCTTTCTACCGACTACAGCGTCCTTGTTTGACGTCAGATTTTAATAGCTGCTCTATAATAGAAATTAATTTTCTCTATTTTAGATAACAATGAGTGAACAATATAAAAACACAGAAAAAGAAAATATAGAAAGTGCACCATTAAAAATAAGTGATATAAATGAAACAAATTCTACCAGTAATATCAGTGAATTATGCCCCAAAGACAGTAGTATAAGAACTGAACAAAATAGATTAAAATCAATTACAAATTGCATAGCAAAGTTACCTTTTCTTGGTATATTAATAGCATTGCTATCTGCTATTCTATTTGCTATCTGTAATGCTATTGTACAATGGGTAATATTGAATAATTAATAAATTAAAGATTGATTGATAAACTCATTGATAGATTTTATTATTAGATTGATTGATAGATTTTTATTGATAGATTGATTGATAGATTTTATTATTAGATTTATTGATAGATAGATTTTATTAATAGATTGATTGATAGATTTTATTATTAGATTGATTGATAGATAGATTGGTAGATTTTATTGATAAATTGATTGATAGATGCATTGATAGATTGATTGATAGATTCATTGAAAAGATTGATTGATAGATTGATTGATAGATTGATTGATAGATTGATTGATAGATTGATTGATAGATTGATTGATAGATTGATTGATATATTGATTGATAGATTGATTGACAGATTGATTGATAGATAGATTGATAGACATCATTGATAAATTGATTGATAGATTGATTGATAGATTGATTGATTGATAGATTGATTGATAGATTGATTGATAGATAAATAGATTAATTGATAGATATATTGATTCATAGAATTATTAATAGATTCATTTATTGATTTATTGATAGTTTAATTGATATTGATTCATCAAATTTACAAATATTTTGCTAATTTAGGTAAATGGAATGGATTCTTTCTCAATAGCTTTCTTCAGATTTTGGGGGATTTGTCTGCCCGCCTTTCCTATTGTTTTCTATAGAAATGAGGTATAAAACAAAATATTTAGCAAAAAAACAAGAGTGGCAACATCTAGAAGTAGTATATCATGGATCAAATTCTGATTTTATCTAGATTTTAGAACATGAAATTCTAAACACGGACACCAATTTGTTGACACAATAAAAACTGTCCCGAATTTGTATTAATTTTGAGGAACACGACTCCAGTTACGAAAAAGGGAATGGGGAAAGAAAAAAAAGTGAAGGGGGGAAGAAAAAAAGGGAAGGGGGGAAGAAAAAAGAGATGGGAGAAAAAGGGGTTTTCCCCATCTCTTTTGAAGAGATTTTCTTCCCCCCTTCCCTTTTTCGGGAAAGAAAAATATGACGTCACTGGAGTCGTGTTCCTCAAAATTAATACAAATTTGGGACAGTTTTTATTGTGTCCAATTTGTTTATCAATAACGATCTTACTAATTACAGCCATGTAAATAGCATTTTAGACGGACGAATGGACCAACTAACTTTTGTACAGGGAATTTTCACTTAAAATTTTAGATGCCATGTAAATCCCATTTTTCCATAGCTGTATGAAAGACAGACAGACAGGCACTTTACGTTCCTGATAAATTAAAGTTAAACACTAGAGGGGAGAAGGGGTTATAAATAACTGTATGTCCCCTTCCCAGGGACCTTGTGCCGACTTTCAATTGGGTCTTTGAAAATCAAAGAATAGATTCGGGAATATTAACACAGCAAAGTCGCTACAAAAGAGCAGAAAGCAATTTGCTAGCAGACAAAAAAGGTCATGGATAAGGGGGCAGGTAGTTGTCTGGTTACAATACATTTATACTTTAAATTTATACCTGTAAAAAGCATTTAGCTGATCTAAAAGCTTTATTTCATTAAAAATGTTATACAAATTGGATTATTATTATTAGACAGTAAATAAGAAAGATGTGCCCTTCCTGTTACTACGATGTTTATTTGGAGTCTCCAACCTTATTATTCATTATTTTGGGCTCAAACACATGCCTATGGCTGATGCCAATATGATAGGTAAGATTTTCGTTAATTACATTGTTGGGACAGGGTTCGCTTTGATTTCAAAACATCATTTAAAGAACCTAAGGACAACATCCGATCAACCCTTTGATTGATCGACCTTTGACTGGAAGTTTCAACTGAGCATAGAAATGAGTTGCGCATTTTTGTAGGGCTAGGGTATTCTCCCTCCTCTTTTTCTCCGATTATTAGTATCACGTGCAAGACATATCAGCAGTAACTACCAATATTAACGTCTCTAACGACCCGACACCTTCTGAAAGCAAACTTTCCTACCTATGATTACAGTGAACTTAATGGGGTAGGTTTGTTGACCACAATGGGGTTGCGTATATTAATGTAAAGTCCCTGAATTTAAAACATTTATCAATGTGATGTATTTTTTTAGCCGCGGCTTCACCGATATGGGTTACGTTATTTGCACGACTATTTTTGAAGGTAAACTAGTAACTTTTTTTCTAATCGACAAATAATACTGTTCACCTACGTGTTTTAAACTAGCGGACACGCTCCTAGAGGTCTCTACCCTGTCGACAATCCCCCATTTTTTTAGTTTTAAAAAGAAAAAGCAAATGAAATTGGCAGGAAGGCATTTTTATAGGGCTATTTCTCTTAGGACACATACAGATCCTGTTATTTTGTTATAAGTACTAGTTGCTTTGCTCATAGCATAAAGGCGAGGGCTAAGGAGGCCAGTAAAATAGCCCAAAACAATCTAAAGACAATTATAAAGCTGCCCTGAAAAGTACAATACTGTGATCTTTAGCTTCAGAAAAAAACCTTACTTCTTTATCTTAGAGGATAAAATTATCTACCTATGTTTCTATGTATTTATATATTAAGGAACCAATTCGAGCATTTGATGTGTTCACTATCCTATTAACATTATCCGGGACTGTTTTCATCATTAGGCCTCCCTTCATTTTTGGAAACACTAATGGTGAGAATTATTTCGTTTAATCAATTAAAGTGAAGTTTTTCTATATATTGGACTGTTCGAAAATCCGAGAGGGATAGTTTTACTCGTAAAATGAAACATTTTAGAATGAAATAATGGTATTTGTTGAGCTTCGTATTCGTGGATGTGTTTGTCTTTTTTAAAAATTTAATCTACAAAGATAATTTGTCATTGGCAGCAGGGACATGCTAACAAACAACTCTAAATGAAAATTTCCCCACAACCCCCTTTCCCTTTTCCTTCCCTTCTTTCCCATCCCTCTTCCCTTACATGACAAAAACAAAATATACCACCAGATGCTTAATAAGGTTTCGTGATTTTTTGTAGAATTGTTGGTTAGAATAGTTGCCCCTGCATTGGCAGGATCAGGATTTAGATTATATTTTTTAGGCTATAGCAGTAGGTCAATTTTATAAAAAAAATCATCCGGAAAAAAAATCCTCAAGAAAAATTTAAAGAGATAAAAAAAAGCCTAGAGAATTCTTAAATACAACAAAGAAACAAATATTTACAGCTGCTGTTTTCAGGGATCTAAAGGGTTAAGACAATGGCCGATAAATTAATGTACATCCCTAATGATGACACACAAAATTACCCCTTTTCTAAATTACAATTAGTGATTGAAACGTATACACACTCAATTTAATAAACCAAACAATCAAAATTCAATAAAAGTCCTCAAAGTTGTTGAGCCAGCCAAAAAGAAGACGTTAATTTAAAACTTTGGGGACTGGAATGATAAACAGTTTCTTGTCCACTTCCTCCCTGGGTATTTGAATATTTTTTTTTCTGATTTCCTGTACTGTTTAGATCTGGAGTATAGTGAAATGTATACAACAGCCGCTGTTATGATGTTTAGTGGTACATTATTACAGGTTATCTATCTATCAATCTATTTATCTATCTATCTACAGTAAAACAGCCGCTGTTATGATGTTTAGTGGTACATTATTACAGGTTATCTATCTATCAATCTATTTATCTATCTATCTACAGTAAAACAGCCGCTGTTTTGATGTTTAGTGGTACTTTATTACAGGTTATCTAACTATCTTTCTATTCTATCTATCTATAGTAAAACAGCCGCTGTTATGATGTTTAGTGGTACATTATTACAGGTTATCTAACTATCTTTCTATTCTATCTATCTATAGTAAAACAGTCGATGTTATAATGTTTAGTGGTACTTTATTACAGGTTATCTAACTATCTTTCTATTCTATCTATCTATAGTAAAAAAGCCTATGTTATGATGTTTAGTGGTACTTTATTACAGGTTATCTATCTATTTATCTAACTATCTTTCTGTTCTATCTGTCTATAGTAAAACAGCTGCTGTTATGATGTTTAATGGTACTCTTTTACAGGTTATCTATCTATTTATCTATCTATCTTTCTGTTCTATCTGTCTATAGTAAAACAGCTGCTGTTATGATGTTTAATGGTACTCTTTTACAGGTTATCTATCTATTTATCTAACTATCTTTCTGTTCTATCTGTCTATAGTAAAACAGCTGCTGTTATGATGTTTAATGGTACTCTTTTACAGGTTATCTATCTATTTATCTAACTATCTTTCTGTTCTATCTGTCTATAGTAAAACAGCTGCTGTTATGATGTTTAATGGTACTCTTTTACAGGTTATCTATCTATTTATCTATCTATCTTTCTGTTCTATCTGTCTATAGTAAAACAGCTGCTGTTATGATGTTTAATGGTACTCTTTTACAGGTTATCTATCTATTTATCTAATTATCTTTCTATTCTATCTAACTAAAGTAAAACAGCCGCTGTTATGATTTTTGGCGGTACTCTTTTACAGGTCATCTATCTATTTATCTATTTATCTTTCTATTATATCTATCTGTCTATTCTATTTATCTATCTATCTATAGTAAAATAGCCGCTATATAGCTTAGTGTTACATTTTTACAGGCTATCTATCTATACATTTATCAATATGTTAGTCAACAATCTATCTATCTATTACCCATTCTATTTATTTATTTCTATCTGTCCATTTAATCCTTATTTAATATTTTAGGCTACGGTGTATATTATATTAAGAAAATTAAGGGTATGTTTTTAAGGGCAGATGCCTTACAATCTGTGTATGTCCGCACGTCCATCAGTCTAACATTGAAAGATATTAAAGGACATATTATTTTCCTCGTTCATAAAAATTTAAAAATATTCAAAAACTGGATTTATTTTATTATCTGGTAAGCTACATTTAGCAAACATGAAATTTATTTTAAAAAATTAATTTCTATTCATTTTATACTTAACATTAACAAAACTGAAGGGTCAAAAAAAACTTGTAGGTTAGGAAAAATACTTATTACAGTATCGCTTCGAAACCGACTAATATCCGCTAGATAAGAACCTGTTCCCTGAAAAATCTTGTATTACATATAATTTTCCACGAATATTAAATTATAGATCATAAAATTAATACCAGTTTAGTTAGCCCGAGCCTTCAGCCTCTCGGGGAAAACAAACCTACTTTTAATTTTATAATTATTCATTTTATTATTCACGGAAAGCTGTCTAAAATACGCTGCGACAAATAACTATAATTTATTTTAGGGGGTTCACTACTCTGTAACTCTTTCCTTTTTTGGCACTGTTGGCGTTATAGAATCTGGTATTTTTATGGCTTTCCTCGGAAATGGATGTGCTCCTTCTTGTGAAGGATATGATAGGTAACTATTGGGAAATAATGGGGGTAGGGGTTGGGGAGATATTTACTATGGGTTGATTCTCCTAAGAGGGTTGAGGTACACTACCCCAAAATAATTTTAAACCTCTTTTAGACCTATAAGAAGCCTTCCTGTAAAGGAGAACCAGTAGTCAGCGAGAACTTAAGCTACACACACATACAGATAGACATTATGTTACTCTTATATAAAGATAACTGTATAAAGACACTGTTTTAGCATGAGGTTTAACATTACCTATGAGTAAAGTATTTCATTTACACAAGTGAAACTTTGGGCTGTGCAGTAAGAGATATAAGTTTTCTGGAATTTTAATGTAGGGAGTAGATTTGAAATCTGCATCAAATTTTAAGGATTTTTTATAAAATTCATTTTTTGTATAATTCTTTATCTAAAAGCGGAAATGCAAATTAAGTTAATTAATTTTGGCATCCGTGATTGGTGGATTTAAAAAATCTGCGCTCTGATAGGATGTCGTACATCATTCAACCAATTAGAGAGCAGGTAGTTTAAAATCCAACTATCCTATTGGTCAAAATTAATTAACTTAAAATGTATTTCCGCTTTTAGATAAAGAATTATACAAAAAACGAATTTTATAAACAATCCTTAAAATTTGATGCAGATTTCAAATCTACTCCCTACATTAAAATTCCGGAAAACTTATATCTCTTACTGTGCAGTATCTAAAAATATAATAATTATTTGTAACATGATTTTTAATTTAATTTGAAACCAGAGGTGGATTCTTAAAAAAAATTTGACCCACTAATCGATTAGTGGGGCAAAATTGTTTTCGTGAAAAATCCTCCAAAATCACATAAAAAATCTACAAAGTTAAATAAAATCTTATGTTCATAACCCTTCTATGATTTTGTTTAATTTTTGTAGATTTTTAATGTGATTTTTGTGGATTTTTCACGAAAACAATTTTGCCCCAATAAGCGATTAGTGGGGCAAATTTATTTTAAGAATCCACCTCAGGAATAAGGTAAAGCTAACAAGTAAAATGAAAGAAAAAACAAGTAGATTAAATATTGTAGAGTAATATTCGGGAGACAGATAGAAAGGTCTTTAATGATTTGAAGCTTTCCCAACAAAATAACGAAACCTTTACAAATATTTTTTTTTCTAAAAATATATCAGCTGTTGGTTCCAGCTGATTGGAGACAGCTAGAGATAAAATTATTGCATAAAACTGTTAAGGATAAGTATGATGATGATTGGATTGCTATCATTTGTTGCACAGGTCATGCTCACTGTGGCTTTACAGGTTTTTCATTTAATATCTTTTTAGTTGTTGCTTTGATATTCTACAATTAAGGTTTATATGTATTTCGGGTATAGTCACCTTCGTGGCAACGCTTCTTAAGGGGCGATTCTTCTTTTTTTTCACAGTAGCTTTTCTCCTATTTCTAGCCCCTGCGGGGCCAATTCCCTAACCCTGTGGGGCAATCACTTAACCCAATATAAAACCTAAAACCATTTTACAACTTAGACAACGTTCTTTGTTTTAGTTTTTAAAAGTTATATATTATTCCTATATTTTTAATTTAGATTGAAGAAGCTGGAAAAATCAGTTTAGGTTATAAAAATTCATAAAATTATAAAAGTTTTTTTTCTTCTCAAAGCTCGTCTAGAAAAACTAGAAAAATTTAAACTTTTCAACCAATAATTTTAATTTTCACAGTGTTTATTTTGTTTATTATTAAAAATTTACATCAGTTTGGCGTCCATTGTCTTATCCATGATGTCATTGCTTTTGACAGAATTTATAAAAGATGCATCTTTTTGAATATAACAAAGATATATTTACAATAACCTCCAAAAATTTGACATTAACAATTATTCAGTTATCTTAAAATCTAAAAATAGGACCTATTGGTAGAATCAGTTGAGAACAAAATCCTAGCCGTTCCTTCTTGCCTGAAATGGCCATTTCAAGATTTCAAGTCAAATTACACTAAATAACCTGATATATATTATTATATAATATTTATCCTTTAACTATTTTCATTTTTATGAAAATGTGCTTAAATTGATAGTGCTGCGCTACTAACAGTCATAATTGTCTTCTTTCTTTTTGAAAAAAAAAAATTTCTATTTATCTATTTCTTTATTTTTCTTTCTTTCTTTTTACTCTCTCGATTTTCTGTTAATCTGTCCAACTATATCATCCAGGGATTGTAAGGGAGAGGACAATGGATTATTAAATGGATATCCCCATTGATGATAAATAATATTTTCCATTATAACTACCCCAGAATTACTGGCTGAAAAGTTTGTAAACTACTAGTTTAAACAAGAATGATTAAAAGTACCAAAGTTTTTTAGAGAGTTTGCTTTTAAAACTTTGGGTACAAGATTATATAACAGTCCATTGTCCCTTCTCTTCCTGATATTATCAAAGAATAGTGATTACGCAAATAGTTTAATCAAGGTAAATGTAAATTCAATCTTGATAATGGCACATTCAAGTAATATAGACTAAATATACTTTTTTACAAAAAAGGATAGTCTTATCGGTGCTTTCTCTCAAAGTGCCTGTTGAGCAAGCACTGAAACCATCTATTATTTATACACTAAATTGAAAATAAGGAATAGTGTAAAGGGTATTTTTTTCCTATCTTTAATCTCTACGGGGCCTAAAGCTACCCAGTACCCAACTTAACCTAACCAAACATGCCCCAAACAAATAAACAAACAAACAACTACTCTCTATCCATTATTTATTTATTTTTTAAACATAATGGTGGCAATTTCAGTACCCAACAGCCACTTTATGCTAATATGCCATATAATCGTTCTATTTATCATGATAGAGGCAAAAGTAAGTTTCGTTTATTGTCAAAGTTGGATTGCATTATCAATTACAAAAGATATGCAAAATTAAAATGTGATTTTATTACTTCTATGCCAGGGGCGAGACGCTACTAATAAGGGAAGGGGAAATGCTTTGCACCAAAAACAGGCACGACTCATTAGCTTGTACAGTTAGGACTTCCAGACAAGGGTCAAGCTTATTAAGTCCGTTGTCTGTTGGATGTTATTTAATCTAATATCTATTGAAATAAAGCAAAACTTGCAGTTACCCCAATTTCACCCCACTTATAGTTATCAGAATTTAATGATTAATGGCTTATTTTCTTCGTTTTTCATAACCATTTATAGAACATCAAAAATATATTTTAGTTTCTATTAAAAAAGTACAGTAAAATCAAAAATTCAAAACTTAGGTGTCAACATCTCAAAAAGGTTTTAGCGCATTTTTCTTAAGCTCAAATCTTCTACCCTTTGCAAGAAATAAATTGGATTTTCAGTAGTCCACTTTGGGGGGCAATACTCCCTTCCTGGTTGAGATATAGCCTTCAAACTTTTATATGTTCTAGTGTATGTCCCCAAAAGTATCTGTATCAATTTTCAACTCTGTATCTCAACTTTTAAGCGTTTTGCAGCCATTCTTGCAAAGGGTAGAAGATTTGAGCATGAGAAAAATGCGCTAAAACCATTTTTAGATGTTGACACCTAGGTTTTAAATTTTTGATTTTACTGTACTTTTTTAATAAAAACTGAAATATTTTTTTGATGTTCTATAAATGGTTATAAAAAACGAAGAAAATAAGCCATTAATCATTAAATTCTGATAACTATAAGTGGGGTAAAATTGCTTTCAAAAAAGTTCTCATAATAAAAAACACACTGTATATAAGATTTCCTATGGCCATTAGATGATCCCTTCATTTTAGAAGGAGGATTATTCCTTGTGAAATCATTCTATCAATCTATCTATCAAAATATGAATTTGTTTAATAATAGTTAGAAAAGCTGGAGATATTTTGTTTGCATTTGTTTTCCAAATGGCAGTTTTTAAGGTAAAATTTTATTTGATTGAGTAATAAGATGTTTGTGTGTGTGTCATAATGTTAATAAAAGCTGTATCCCTTAAGTTAAACAGTATAAAACACCTAATGACCAATATAAAGCTCTAATATTATTGACAAATTATTCCAACCCTTTTTGGGTATTCACTTGTAAGTACATATAATATCTTATATTTGTAGGAAATGCCAGGAGTTTGGAGTCTAATTGGAGCTTTCCTAATAGGTATACTTTCTTTAATGTGTCACTCTTATTTCATTAATATTCGGTTACTACGATCTTAAAGAGTAAAAAATCTCATTGACTTACTATCTATCCAATTATTTAGCCATAGGAGTAATAAGTTCCGGAGTGAAGAAACTAGTTGACTCGCTGCCACCTGATCATAAAATAAAATCCAGGTAAAATTTTCAGTATGGCAGGTGTTCAAAATCAAAGTTCAATTTGTATCGCTGAAAAGTTCAGAGAGAGAAGGGACAATGTAAATGAAAATTCAAAAAAAAAATTAATGAATTATACATAAACCAGTGCATGGTTTAGATTGCTATTGTTAGGGGATTAAGATTGAAAAGAACAAATAAAAAACCTCCTAACTCTCTCCAAATGATTGAGAGATAGGTTCATTTATTCTGCATTGTCTCATCCCTATATTTCTTGGGTAGGGAAAACTTTTTTTTTCCAAATGCGATTTAGACATATCTTTGTCCGTTTGGACGACCAAGAAAAATTTCCAAACTTGATAAAAATTTCACCTTTCTTGTTTTTAATGGGTGATATTTTTGAACATTTAATGTATTACTATTTACTGTTCTTATTTTTAGATATCTATCAATGTGTTATCCCAAAGTGGAATTGAAAGAGATTGAAATCAATACAAATACTCAAGAACTAGATAAATTAAACAAGGACAATAATGTGCAACAAAAGGAAGATTTACAAAGAAAGTAAACTCAATTACATAGTGCCAAATTACATTGAGTAGGCTCAATGGTGATTTTATAAACATATCTTGTTGTTTTTTATAACTATTTTTTGTAGTAAACTACTAAATATTTATACATAATAAATTATTTTAAAATATAGTTATATTTTAAATAAAAATTTTCATTTGATTAAATATTAAAAGAAGGATGACAAAAGTTATCATGGATATGAAGATTCATTTTAAGCACTTTAAAACACAGGAAGGAAGATTCAATAGTTGGTTGATAAATTTAATCCTAGAAGGGATGATTTTGATTGTATTCATTGGGGATTTATATTTATTTATCGTCCATCGTAAAATTCCTTAAGATCTCCAACAAAACAAACAATTGATGTAAACTTGACTTTAAACACGCAATTGATTGTCGTTTTCCAGATATTGTTTCTTATTTCCCCTTCTGGGTAAATAAAATTTATTTTTCTTCGAAATTCAGAACTAATTAAAAGTTAAATGTTTTCATAGATTCTTTAGATTTCATAAATTCATGTACAAGGGTATCATAATCTAAATGAAAATATCACTTTGCAGCTAGGTACGCCTCAAATTATGATAAACAAAATCACCCCTCCTTCTGTAGAAAGAAACTATTGGTGGATAAGTTTTGACACATCTTCTTTGAAGTTTAATAATAATACCCAAAGTTTTGCAACCAACGAATGAGAAATAGTGATTGTAAATATATTTGGGTACAAGTTTGAGTTGCAGTTTAATGTCTTCTCCCTCCCTTTCCGAACGCTTGGCATTGAAAATATACTAAAATTCTAGTCTATCCTGTTCTTTATGAATACTTTTCCTTCAACCATATCATCTAATCTAAATGAATATAATGTTGGATGGTTTATAAATTAAGCAAAATTCCATATTCCTTTTCATCTTAAATGCGGTTTGTCAACAATAGATAGACAGATATTTAGAGTATTAGTTTAAGATGTTGGCTCTATTGTCCCTATCCTTATCATTTCTTTAAGTCTCCCATTCCCCAACTGAAAGACACATTAATTGACTTTACTCCATCGCTTAGTTTTTAGTGTAGACATTTTTAAAGCGAAGCTTTTCTATGATTAGGGTAGGTTCGTCCGTCCGCCCGTAAAGGTTTGCTCTTTCCGTTGATTTAGACATGTTAGAATTGTCCTATAAATTTCAAAATTTGCATGATGATTCCTATAACAGCTAGGCATGAAAGCGATGCAACTTTATAATCGTCACCAGAAAGTCCATTTGATACATGCTGTTGCTGATCTTTTACCTTTTTAACAAAAACTTTTTTTATTATATAATAATCTATTCATCTTATTTATGGAATACTTATTCCTATGAAAACAAAGTACAAAGCTATAAGCCAAGCATTTCTATAACAAGACCTGAAATTATAATTATATCCTTCAACAAAATCCTGTATTTACCAGTTTGGCAACAAATCTACTTACAATTTTATTTAGAACTATACATTTTTATTTTGCTTATTCTGTTCTGACACTCTACAAGCGTTAATGTTTGTTTGTCCTTAAGACAAGAGCTTTGCTTTTATATATAATGTCATCCTTGTTTATAATAACATTATAGAAAGCCTTTGATCTCAAGGGTGCAGTAGGTAGTTATCTAATGAAGAACATCTATTATTTTCCAATGTATATCATACATATTTATTCTCTTTTTCCTTTCCTTATTAAGTTGCAAACTTACAAATATGTATTTAACGAAGCGCATCTTTTCCTCATTAATTTTGTCTGTCTGTACAGAATATTAACCATTAGTAACACTTATAATTTAAAACATTTGTATGTGATGTAATCAATTTTAAAAGTTTAAATTTTTATATACTTTTAACGATGTTTATTGTATCTGCTATGCTAAGTTAAGTAGCTGCCAATTTTCCAATTTATCCCAAATTGTCTCAGAAATCCTCAAGGGAAATTCTAAATCTATAGAAAATGTCACAATTACTAATTAAAGCTATCCACTACGGACCAACAGGCCCTAAATAACATTTAATATTTTTTTATGATAAAACAAGAAAAGACGACCATTGTAAATCTCCTTAAAAGAAAAGAAAAAACACAATATTCTTTGTCTTATGATAAGCAAAAAATTCTTTGTAAGTTTTTTTGGGCTTTATTTATTGGCCTATATATCCAGAACAAAGATATTCTTTAGGTTCTCATCAACCCATAGACACTACAACATATATAAATTAGATCTTGAACAAAAAGGATGTGATATCAAATATTAAAATGAAAGAATGTGAAGTTAATTTGAAGATGATAATGACAGAAACTCTAGAAGAAAATAATGGTAAGAATAGATTATGGTGTTTTCCCTCAGAGTGTATAGCGAGCTAAGAATCCCCTCCCCTCCTATGATATTTACACAAATTTTAAATTGTAGCAACCAATATAACAAACGGACGTATAGAAAGACATCCTACTACTTATATTTAATTCTATTTTTAAAAGCGAAGCTTTTCTATAATTATTAAAAGCGAAGCTTTTCTATAATTAGGGTCGGTCCGTCCGTACGTCCGTCCGTAACGGATAGCTTTTTTCGTTAATTTAGGCATGTTAGAATTGTCCTATTTATTTCAAATTTTGCATGGTGATTCCTTTAGTAATTAGGTACGATTTAGAAAGCGTAGCAACTCTATAATCATTACCAAAATGTCCGTACGTCCATTTTAAACATGTTGATTTTTTTACTTTTTTAACAACAAATTTTTATGTGTTCTGATCATCCGATTGATCTGATTTTTGGTATATTGATTCCTGGGACAACAAAGTATAATGTTATTAGCGAAGCAACTCTATAATCAAGTCCTAAAAATGTAAGTATGTCCATAAACATAATTCTGTATAAAGCATTTTTTCAACAAATTTACTTACAACTTTGCTTCGACTCTTATACATTTATATTCTGATTATTCAGTTCTGACACTATATAAGTGTTAATGTCCGTTTGTCCTACTGTTTTAGTGCTTCGCTTTTATGTATGTTGTCATCCTTGTTACTGATAGACTAATTAAATATTAAAACCTCTTTGGATTAAATCCTTTCAATTTTAAATGGATCATTTTATCCCCCACATAAAGTTTTAAAGATAAACAATAGATGTATTGCTCTAGATATTCAATAAGGCACAATAGTCAGTCTAACTTAAAAAAGAAATTTATAGCAGACGAAGATATGTGATTGTATTTAGTCAATTTAAAGACTTTAAAAATGGTTCCTACTGTTGCTATGTTAGATCAGGGGAAATTAGTTTTTCTAAATCAGGCGCAATTGATTACCATGCACAGTTTGTACTTCCAGAAGAAGGTCGTGCAATCAAAGGGTTGGTGATCTGAAGGGCATTTGACCATATAATCATACACGTCATTAAGATTTGGTTCAAAGATCCACCAATATAAGATCTCGTGCTGCATCCCTCTCTCTATAGGCTATCCGAGGCTACTATTTCTGAAAAGGCAATTTTTTTTTGTTAATGAAATTAGAAATCAAATAATTAACTTTGTGAAACAGAAGAGTAAATTCATGTCTAACTTTAAACTTTGGAAGATTTTATCTACCGAATATTTCCTGATTTTTTATATCTAGGTATATGTCATATCAATATAATGAACTTTATAAAATACTATGGCCTACTTTTTATACCATTTTTGTTTTTCAATTTTCAGTCAATAGAAACATTAACAAGTAATAATTATAGAAAATAGGAATTATTTTGGTAAATAACAGAGTAAAAATTTGAATTTTTTTCATTGCTTTGAGGCCGTAGCCGACAGAAATTTAGCAACACCGGCTAATAGAGACATTGGCTGTCTTTATGTTACCGGCTAACTACATCTTCCTCAAAGCTGCGTCCATAAAAGTGCAGCTGCGGCAGCTGAGCCCAGTTTTTTTTGTATTAACCACATTTTAATGTACATTTAAAAGAATTTTCAGTGATAAGATTTTTGTACATTTCTATTACATCAAGTTTAAATACTTAATTGAGAATAAAGAACTAGTACGGAAGGAGGGGATATTAAACTGTAAATTAAAATGGTACCCAAAGTTCTAAAACTCTGGTATTTTATTTGATGGCTGTAAAACTTTGGGTACTTTTATTGAATTGTAATTCGTTAATTCAAAACTAATAGTGTCCAAACCTCCCAACCAATATTTTTTATATACAAAAGGATTATTTTTGTTTAGCATTATCATTATTTTTGGAAATGTACATTAATTTATCGTCCATATTATCATCCCTGAAAATCATTGAGAATTGCTAAGTTATCTAGATTATAATACCCTAATGTTATAGGCATCTTAATGCATAGTTTCAAAACAAAGGGACGATTTTAATGTGTCTAAATAACCTATACTTTAAAAAAACATATATCATAGTTTTGTCATTTTTATTGAACACCCTTCTAAACCCTTATCTTTTTTCATTTGTTAATGATTTTTAGCAGGTACAGTTTTTAAATAATAAAAAAGAAAGCAATGTATGATTGAAAGGGAAAAAAATTTAAATGCACAATTTCTTATTAATTTTAGCCTTTAAGTCTTATCATTATTCCGTACAAAACATTTTTATCAATCATAATTTTGAAAAAATTGGCAATTACAATTTTATTATGAAAGTGGAATTATTGTATCCATCTCGTAGTAAATCTACAACAAGATAATGATTCTTAAATCTAGGCCGGTACTCTCCCTAATTTAACCGCTATAATTTGAATAGGACTGTGGCATACCAAATTTATAGATTAGCTCTTAATTTAAGAATTTATATTTAAGAGTCAATTATCAGTAACAAGGTATAACCAACAAGTAAAATAAATCTAAAAAAATATTGAGGGGGGGGGGAGCAGATGAAAAACACGTATAAATCTTGTTATTTTTTTCAAATTACTTTCGTTGTTGGCATAAGCTGGGTCTGTGGCATAGCAAAATTATATAGGTTAGCTCCTACAAAAACGGCTGTAGATATTTCAAAATTACTGCAGATAAAAGAGACGACAAAAGTTTTTTTTTATAATAAAAATTAATTTTCAAGAAACAATTATAGCTGCGCTAAAAATATCAATTGAATAATTTCTAAAAAAAATAATTATATTTTAAAACCCGGCACTGATTCGTAATACACACACACATATATACATAGAAAACAGAAACTTAGTAAAACTTAAACAGTGACTCGAGTTACATTTAATGTATATAAGTTCTCCTTCAATATAAATTGTGAAAAATGATTCTAAAATTAAATAGTTTTACATGACAGACGAAGATTTTAGAATATTGGATTATTATTTCTGTGGCGTTTTAAAGTTTAGTTAATAACAATTTATAAACAAAAGTTATTTGCAGCTTGTCCCAAACTTGGGTATGTTTGTCCGTCCGACTGTCAACCGCCGCTAAATAAAAATGGCCATATAGTTCATGGTAATTATTAAACTTAACCTAATACCCTGTCAAAATTTTGCAGTTACAATGTCATAATATCAATCTAAATTTATGGTCGGTCCATCTGTCCGTCGTAATTTAAGCTTTTAGGCATGTCAGAATTCTTTTAAACTTGTTGTTATGAGTTCTATAACAGTTCAGAAAACACAGCAACTTTATATTAAATACAATTTTCCTATGTAAACATGATGAATTTTTAGCTTAATTATCTAATTTATCGAATTTTTGGGTGGTTTGTTTCTTGTGATATTAGGTACAATGTTATGGGCAATTCATCTCTATAGTCTTAGATTGTAAGTATGTCCATGTTGTCCCCGGATTTTTGTACAGATTTTGTCTGATTTCTTCGCTTTTATGGATGTTATCATCCTTTAATTTGTTAAGTTTAACATACAATCTAGACAATTATTTACTAAAGTTATACCGTGAAAAAAATAAAGTGATTGTTATAAGCCAAAGGATTAGCCTATATTGTGTGTGCGAATGGGGCGTTTGTCCATATTTAGGTATGGAGACCGCTCTTCTATGAGTACTACTAAAACCTAATTTTAATGCAATACACATAGACATTCTCATCGTCGGTTCGCTTGTTTAGAATGCTTAACCCTCTATTCCCACAAGTATAATACGAATTTGGTTGAGCTGGTGGAAGCTCAACAAAAGACCCACGCGAGGTATTATGTTGCTTTAACCTAAGAATAAATGGTTGGTTTTGATATTCGATCGGAATTATATAAGTATATTAAGTATTAAGGAAGGAAAATGTTTTTATAAAGTGTATTTATATTACAAGTGCATAAGTTAAGTATGAAAATATTTACAGGATAAGTGTTAAAGTTATAAGTAGAGTAGGACTGAAATATGCCCTAAGTCCCAAGCAGTGAATTGTGCTTAGTGTTAGAGTTCTAACATAAGGCCTGAGCTCAATTCATGCTAAGTACTAAGGGGCCTAAATTTAAACTACAATGCATGCCAAACAACTAAGTCATTACCTTTTAAAGCCAGAAAGAGAAGTTGATGGTAGGAGAGTTAATAAATAACTGAATAAATTCAAGAGGTACATGCTATAACATTAGCTCTGGACCAGGATTTTAGTGTTTGTCTGTGCAATTAAATATCTGTGTGTTAATATGTGGCGTAAATCAGGCATGGTTGTAGGCATACATATATGTACTGGTTGTTTATATGATTACATTAACTATAAACATAATATCTTTAATAAACATATACTATTAGCAAATCACATACAGATTACCATGAATAGGCTAGCGTTACCCATATATGGTGTCATATAGGTAAAGATAGGCTTATGAATGCATAAATTGATACAAATAATGCCTTGGGCCTAGCTAAAGTAATTGTGTCTTGCCCCTGAGTGCTACTAGATAATTGCAGGGCACGTGTCAATCAAAGATTCATAATATGATCTATAAAGTGTTGACTTTATATCAAGCATAGATAGATAGTTGTGGATGCGAAGCATTTCTGTAAAAGTCTCATATGTACGTTCAAAGAATTTGAAAATTGAGGGTCGCATCTCCAATGGGGGTAAGTTGTTAAAAAAGAAAAAAGAGAAAAAGAAAAAGTTTAGTAGTCCCAGTATATAGGCATATATAATAAACTATAAATGTATTCCAAGCTAAGTTAAATACGCTTTCCATTAAGAAAGTATGCTTTGCGTATTTTCATAGCTGGGTATACAAGATGATAAACCTCCCAAATAGAATACATTCTTTTCTTGAGGGGTTTAGTTTTATCTAACATTGTCACATCAATAAATGTTTTTGCGTTGGTTGTTCTGGATAGTTCAGCTTCTTCTGATGATGAACTAGGTGGTGAAATGCTCTCGTTCGAAGTGTAGGTTGAGGTCGGGGGTGAGGTAGATATGTAGCCAAGGGCGTCCACTTGTGCTACCTCGTTACCATTCTCGTCCAAGGTGATTGAGTGATTTTCCAGGTCATAGTAGAGTTGGTTGAGGTCATTTGTAGAGAGGGATAGTGTGCTGCTGGAGCTGAGGTCACTATCGGTCTCCACTCTACTATCTTCTCTGGTATTCAGGGCTGTATTTAACAAGAAATTCCTGATGGTGATGGACAGGTTCTCTGAGAATCCATCATACTCTGGTGTGGTGATAATGTTGTTGTTCTCGTCTATAGTGTCAAGGTGTTGACAGGAACACAACCGCAATCCGTCCAAGGTAGGGTGGTGGTAGGGCTCTAATACTCCATGATCATCTAGGTTATCTCCAGGCTGGTCCATGGTAGATCCTAAAAAGAGTTAGTGCACGTGCTCCAACCGGTTCCTTGGGGTATCCTGGCTATGGTAATCTAAACAAAAGAAGTTTTAATAATCTTTTATTAATCATTTTATCCATGGGATATTCTAGAAATTCTTTTCGTTACAGATAGACCTATAGTGGATTGATTAGTTATCTCTATTTCTGTTAATTATATCTGTTTCCTGAATTTAAACAATATTTTATATAAAATTTTATAAGTACAATTAGTATTTACATATCGTATTAATTTCTTTGGTTACATTACTCGTATATATGTATAAATATAAGATTTTACTAACAATAGTTGGTAACCCTTGTTTGTATATTTTGTATATGTACATATGGTTTATACCATTGTTGGCATTAGCTGTATTTATTTTATTTTTAACACGAATAAATTTTAATCATTTTAAAGACTAATGTCTTACATTACATCGCTTGTCAAGTATACCTTTTAGACTTAATATCTACAGAATATATCGTTCGACGTCCGTAATTAAATTTTACGTAACAATAAGTTGTCAACCCTTTGTTTATGTTTGGGCGGTCAAAAGTGATAGGGGTTGGATTTGAGCGAGGTTATAAAAAGCTGGCAGCCCAGTAATTATGCTCATTTCATTAATAATTGTCCTTGCGAGCGGAGCTTGCGTTCGAGTGTTTAATTTTACCGCTAAATTCCAAGAGAATTTATATAAAAGTGATAAAATATAGTAACCCGTTTGTTTTATATGAATGTTTTTATGTTATAGATTGTTGATATGCTCATTATTGCATTCGTTAGCCTCTATTTAAGACTCAAGAATCTTATTTTCTTCGTCGATAAGGCCTTTATCACTATATTTTTGATCGAAAGTGGGTTAGAAGCACTATGGGTATATCTTCAATCTATGACAATTTTGTTTTATATAATATTTGTAGTTTTGATAGGACATATCTGAATCATCAGGTAAATTGACGTACCTTGTTTTGTTTACGTTTTCCATCTGCAAAAGTTAAATTCGTTCATCGTAAGCAAAACTTATATTGACACAGATATGTTCCATCATTTTATTCGTTTTAACTTTTGATTACAGCGTCCCTTTTTATAATCAAAATTTATTTAGTCCTGACTCAAATCTTCTAAAACAATTTTACTATAGGTTTTAAAATAAGATTTTCTTTTTACTTAATTCAATTATAATGACGCTAATTAATAGGTTATTTACGTTACGAGTAACTCAACCATATTTATTTTAAAATGGTCGCTTACAAAAATTAAATTTAGCTAGCTTTATCGAAAGTGTTTTTAAAACGTCATTGAAAATATTCAGATTTAGCTAGTACATAAGTTTTTAATTGCTTGATACATCATAATGAAGATGTTTTTGATAGCTCAGCGATAGCTATTTTTAAGCGTTGAATCATGTAAAATTAATTACATATTCCTTAACTTAAAGAATTTTACTTTTAAAATGATAAATCAAAGTTTTAATGATTAGGAAGCTCAACCACAGTTGCTTAAAATACTACAAACAAAAAAATATTCGTGTGTACAGTCTTTTTCATAAAATTAACTTTACTATATTGCCTTTCAGAATCACTAGTCCTTTATTTTAAATTTACATCCGCTCATAATGTATATTCCTGACAGCCTCGACGCGCATCAGAATATTAAGGAAAGATTCGAGGAATCGATGAGAGCGGCTGCGGCCACTCTTGCCAATTCCTCGCTTCTCGAAACCTCCTTAGACGACTCGAGTTCAGTGTACAGCGACGCGTCTGGGAAGCCAAGCCTTGCTGACGTCGATGACTATGGGAGTACAAGTACTTTTGATACTGTAGAGTCCAAAAGGGATCAAGGGGAGATGTTTGGCAACGAGCATCTCTCACTGATGCTTAGTAGAACGATACAAATCATCTGGTCTCTCCTCAATTCGTTGATGCAGAACTCCTGCGGTGACATTGGTGACGATGTTGCCGGAGGTGATTCTGGGTCTGCCGAGTCGAGGAGAGACCAGAAGACGAGTCTGGACGCACTCAACATGGATGGCTTAATTAACATGTTGTTGGGTTTAGGCTTGTTTTCATGTGCTCTCATAGTGGTCTTCTTCGGTGCTGTAGGGCTTGAGACTCTAACACGTTTAGACAACACCTCAGACAGGTCGCTGGCTCGCTGGATAAGAGATGTATGTACGCGCCTCCGTAATATAGGCGTCAGGACCATTGAGCTTCTTCACTGCGGTAACAGGACCAACAGGACTAGATCTGGAGTTACGTCGCCAACTGTGGAGCCGTCGGATACAGGCATGTACGAAGCCGCGTCCTCTGTGATGGATGATATTCTGTCAGATACACAGGTGAGTTTTCTTCTGTTGTATATTTCTTTTCTGTTTTGTATATTTTTTTTCTAGCCACCCGTTTTGTCTAATAAAGCATCATGATGTTGCAGGGTTGTTCTGTCCTATTCTCACTTCCTCAACGTTGACTTTCGGCTCTTCCATATATATCGCTCACCGTTTGTCGTCGTTTTATGTCACCAGAGAAATCCGCTCGATTACCGCAATTAAATTGAGATACCAGTTAACATTTACTAAAATCTTAATTAGCAACCTAATATTATTTCCCTCTGGGAAGGTTGAGAGTTTGCTCGTGCCGCACGTTTCTCATTGGGATTTTAAGTGTTAGATCAAGACTTTAATGTTTCCTTTTTGTTTTAGGCTCCCTCTGCTAGTCCATCGACTCCAGCCGAAGTGAGATCCAGAGTTGGGCTGTTTGCTGTACACCGCCTGTCTGCCACTGAGGATCGAGTTACTGGAAGTAATGTGCCTGCGGGATTGGACACCCCGTCGGGAAGTCCTGGCTTCCGTCCGTTGATCTTTGATCAAACAGAGCGTCTACATGTAAGTATCCATGCTTTAGTTTTTCTATTAATTTTCAGAAAGAGGCTGTACATTTGTACACGTATCTAGAGGTATTTGCAACTAAAATTCTTTTATTGGTAGAATATTAATCTTAAAAATGTATGGTTGCATAAGCATTTTTGAACCGATCTAAGATTTTAATTCTATTATAAAGTGGGTCGAATCGCTACCTAATCATATAGCTTTACAGGATTTTAGGCATTCTCATTTCCTGATTTTCCTAGATTCTTTGTTGGTGTTGCGATTAAACTAATAAAATCTATTATATTTTAGGCGACCAACTCAATCAATCTGGAGGAACATTATACAAACATGCTAAGGTTTAGCCCGCCCAGTACTGGAGGGTCTGCAGAAGGATCCAGCTATAGTTCATCTCTATGCCTTAGTCGCATTGATTCCCCATCTGCAGCGGATCTTTCAGCGGTAAGTTTGCTAAATTCGTTTAATATTACTAGTCGCTAAAATTACGTGACTTGAGGTAAAGAATTTGGTGACTTTAGCTATGCGTATATGCAATAAGTTATTTTAACCATAGTGCTATTCCCTTTCCAATGGTTAGCATTATGACTTTAGCGGAGTTAATAAAAATTTTCTAAAAGTATCAGGGCTGCTCAATTATCTATATGGGTAAGTATTATTATATTTCTCCCTGATTATTTGTTAAGATTTTCTGTTTTAACTAATATTTACTTCCCTATTTTAGGAAGCGGAAAATACACTTCCTCTGGTGGACGTGTTCGAGATCGATATACCATCCAGCCAGTTCGGTTCCATGGGTAGTGAGATTCGGTTCCCATTGCCAGAGAGAATTGTTGGAGGTTTAGAGCGGCTGTGTCTTACAGTCGAGACTCCCACCCCATCTCTTCCGCCAGAGACTGCCTCAGAGACGGCTAGCCTGACTTCAGTTGTGCGTTCGTCGGATAATAGCAGGGAGGAGTCCGATGCTGAAGGTGTCCCTCGGCGACGGGGTTCTGCCGGCCCTAAGCGTACGCGTTGAAGTGGCGAATGTTAGCTTGGTCATAGACATTGTAATTGTTTATTAGACAAAAACTGCTCAGACACGTGTGACAAAATTCTTAATCTATGTAACTAGTCAAAATAGTGATTACTATTTAGTAAAATATTAGACGTTATGACTTTCATACTGTACAAGACCAAATAATTTACACCATTGTTATTTTGTTATATCATTACATGTTAGCTTGTAAGGAACTTAGTTTGTAAGGAAATAAGGTTGTATTTTCTTTTCCCCTAATTTAAAAATTCGTGTAATCTCAATTACTTTCGTCATAGTTGAACTAAATTTCTTTTCTCAATATTATATTAACAATTTTAATTTCAGCCTTATATCACAATTTATTCATTCTTGTTAGCTTTTAAGGGTTATGTATATAGATATTTAGTCGAACTTGCGCCTCAGTACCTTTTCTCTGATCTTTCATTTATATCCATCCCTGTGCATTAATCGTGAATTTTAATTGTGCTGTGATATATATAGAGGACCTGTAAATAGCATATATATTTTTTTTTTGTAACCGATATCTAAGTAGACTGAAAGACTGACGTTAGACAAAGCTATTTAAATATGCTTATTCAAGTACTTGTAAGAGAGATATGTAAAGACTGTTTGTAAATTTTAATATTTGAGCAATTAAAGTAGTATCATTGATCGGGTAATTTCATTAAGGAAGAATTGTTTAACTTATTAAGGTTTAGCGTATATATCATTCTTCTTCAAAGCTATAGAACTTTACATCCCTTTAATTCTTACTACAATAGCCGTAAAACTTAAGTTTCGGGGTAAAATTTTCTTAGGCCTGTCATTAAAGCTAAATCTAAATTTTTATTTCCACCAAATAGAATTTTCCTGATTCAAGTAGAGTCGTTGATAGGCTGTGTGCCTATATATATATATAAGTTTTTGCATTTATTGCTTAATTGTTTTTAATGATCTCGGAATTTTTCTTATGTGCCAGTATACAGCTTAAGTCCAAAAAAAGAAATATATTAACTAAATTTGTTAAAACTTATCAGAAATCTTTCTTATTATCACAATTTTGTTTTCCAAAGATTTTGTTAAATGAAAGTTTATATTCTGTTTTCGAAATTGTCTTAACTTTATAATTTTCACCAAAGAGAAATATTTGTCAAATTTTTATACCTTTTTCTAAAGATTATCTACTTTTGTTAAAATAAATATAGAGATTTTAAGTTACATATTTACTTGTTAATTACTGGTTTAATATATGTTGTGTAAAATTCTATTTACGTAGCTACTCTATAAGCGTTACTTGTTCGTTTTTCACGTTAGTAGTGATAATAATTAAATTAAATTGTTACCTTTATGAAGCGTTTAGCCTAGTTTTAAAGTTCGCTTATTTTATAACGATTAAATGAGTAATAACATTACCTACTATGTTCTTTTGGTATCATAGTTACTATATATGTGGTTTATTTTCTTACCGTTTCTATCATTACCCTTTTAGATAAATCATATAATAATAACGTGGAGATTTTTATAAGAACGTACAAGAATATAAGTACAATATTGTATAGGTAAGTACGAGAGTATTATATTTTCCGTTTGGCAAAGTCTTTTATATCATTGGGAATGTCCGTAAGTCTTTCCATCTGGATACATTAGAAATCAAGTCATAGGAATCATGTTAACTTGTATATTTATCTGACTATTCTGTTTGAGTTTCTAGGTCGATAACTAGCGGTAGTTGCGGCGGGGTGACCTCTCCTGCCGTAGATTACCATTAGGTTATGATGATGTGCATCTGGTCGTTGAGGGATAAGCGTTCTACCGCGTATACGCAAACTCCTCTGGAATACTCTTAATATTCTTTTCAAGAGTCTGACTAGGAATGTAGTGATCCTATCTAATATTATAACCATGATAATTGTTATCGTCACGTATATAGCTATTTCTTCTATATGAGCGAAGATAGTTCTAATGGTCAATGGGTCTTTAGGTTTAGGTGGGCACAGTGATTCTGACGCAAATGGTAAAGTTCGTGCCGTGGTCTGTCGGTCATAACCTAATGCGAATTGTGTGATCGTATCTCCCAATGTGAGATTATATGATCCTCCTGTTATAATAAAAGGAGTGGATGTAATAGTTATTGATGCATTCTCTAAACTGCGATTAGTATTCTCACTCAAGCTAGTAAAGACAATTCCATCTTGCACATAAGTGTAGGGATAAGTCTGTTTTGCCAAAGGGCAGTGCTTGGTTATCAATGTTTCATTAACGCTAAGTAGTCCCTTAAGGCACTGGTCAGCCTCAACTGGTAGATAAGCGTTATAGTAAGATTGTCTATATACTCTTTTGGTTTTATCCAAGTAATAAATGGAATCGATATAGCATTCATCAAATGGAATTGGTGCGTATCTGTAGATTTTTATTGGCTCAGAACTTAATTCCATGGATAGGATAGTGGTGAATGATGTTGTACCACCACTTAAACGGCTTTGGACTTCCAATCCAAGATTATGAGTATAGTCCAAGTTAAGTTCTTGCCTTACAAAAGTTTTAATAGAGTCTGTGATATCCGTCTTTGCAAGATCTTGAATTAGAGTAAGTCTGAAGTTTAAGTCTGCTTTAAGTTCTTCTAAGTTTGTGATGGCTAAGTTGCTCAAGCTATCAACATAAGAGTATTCTGCTGTTTGCACAAAGTTAGCTGCTTTGGCATGAAGAGTTATACCACTTACAATTTGTGGTACTATCTCCGCAAGCAATAACTGTGTAAAATCAAACTTATCATGATCTAGCTTATAAGAAAGTTTATTTACGTTATTAGTCACTTCAATGCGGTTAGAACTTATTAAGGGAGTTACTGTTTCAATAGCTTCCTTGATTTTGCGGATAAGTTTTATTACTTCAATAAGCAAGTCCTTAATCTTTTTGGTATATAACTTGCCTATAAGTTTAGTTTGTGCTGAAGTGAATGTGCGTCCATCGTAGCTAATGTCTAATTGAGTCTTTAGGCCATCATAGATTGCTATTTCAGGCGCTGTATTGCCTACAGATATATCAACTTGAATGGATTGAATTGCTACAGCTGTGTAGCCTATATACTCTCCACTTTGATAGTGAGTGGGTATCAAGTCTGTCATTGTTTTTGCTGTTGTACTATAGTAGTACGTACTTAGTATTATTAATATTATCTTAGGATACATTGTTAAACAGTTAAGTTTATTTAATAAATGCTTATATCCACAATCAAAAGTTACTTTTCTGACTGATACACTTACACTAATAGATAAGGTCTTCACTGCTTGGAGTTCTATGATAAACTAACTTATTTTTCCAAAATCTATTTATTATCCCACTTTCGCTACTGCTAGATCCTGAGTGGGCGTTTCCGGTTTCTAACTATAATTAAAGTTTTTGACATATTTTTTGTATGTAGATTGGTTATAGGCTTAATAACTAATCAAGTTCATCTCAATTCAAGGCATATATATATAGGTTGTCTAATAATATTTTTATGCTTGTGTAATTTACATAGTTTGTATTAGATATTTTAACTTTTAACTCAATTTTGTATATATTGGGTTACGCAGTGACATGCGTATATTTGTACAGTTTGTATTACTCGTTTGACTCTGTTTAGACTATACAGATTCAAAACTTATACATATACAATTTTCCTTTTATATATTTTTGTGTATAAATATTTTTGAAGGGATCGACTTATTTAGTCGACGTGTATTGTATATGGTTGGTCTCCCCTTGTCAAGAGAGAAGACGTAAATTTTACCACTGGATATATAACCTTGAGTGGGAAAATTCTACATAAATTATGATATCTCTGTTATCAGATTAGAATAACATACTATTATATTGTTCCCGAGTTTACAGGGTAAACGGAAACGCAAGTGATTGTTATTGGAATGGATTTATATGTCTTGAAATCTGATATTATAATTTATGTTCAATGTTTTATAGATATGAGTTCTGTACGTGTCCAGAATTATAGGTTTTGTATTAATTAAATTTGCATTTTGTTATAGTGGTAATCATTCCGCTGCTTATTTGTGCATAAAGAGATGACTGTGCACATATTTCTGGTCGCAGATTTTGCTTTGGCCAGAATTATAAGCGGAAATGTATCGTTTAGTTAATTATCTTTTAGTCCATGACTTTATTGTAAGACTTTATAATTACTCTTATGTATCCTCTATGAAAGTGTCAAAATGTTAGTCAATTGGTTTGAAACTCTTTGATTTTGAAAGGGTATTTAACTTGTCTGTATTTATATCAGATCTCCTTTCAACCATGTTTATTTTGAAAACTTGCAATTTATTAATACTGTGAGAGGATATGTGTGATGTTAGGATTGGTCTTATGTGGAAAGTATTTAATTAATTCCATGAATCTTCTGTAAGTTTACCTTTTATTTTTATGTGATTTTAGTTGTAATCTTATCTTTAATTAGCAATTAAAGCAGGTTTTGGCGTCTTTAAAGTAGATATAGGGGAGTTTTATTATTTAAACTTTTAAATATCCCTGTTTTATCAAAAATTGCGTACAGCATATAATATCGCGTAAGGAAAGAAGAGCAAAAGTGTTCCCTTCTTATAGTATGAGCTATAATTAGTTCATATGGTTTATAACTTAAATATTTTATGGCATTATTATTAGTTGTGTTGTTGTTATAGCAGTTCAAATCTAATTTGGTTAGAACTGTAATATACCTGTCATTCATTTGTTGACAAGATGCATTGGTATTTGGGTTATATTATAGTTCTGAAGGGGTTTTCGCTTGAAGTTTTAAAATTTTTAAGAAGTCTGAGTACAATATGCAAGAAAAACTTAATTTTGTCTTGGCTGAAATTTTCTTTGAGAGTAGGCAATGGATTTTGCCTAATTACTAGATCTTTAAATAAAATCATTGATGGGTGAAAGTGTGTATTACAATATATACTGTTGCTGTGTTCTCATAATAAAAGCATGAAAAGTATAGTTTTGTTCACACAGGTCCTAATCAATAGTTTTGGCTTTATCACTGTTATGTACAAATTAGATATGCTTTTTGTCACAATACGGTTTTTGGCGTATATTTCAGGCATTATTAAGGGCTGATAGGTTAAGTATCCGGAATATTTTCTTAGACCTAATGTTAACCACAAGGTTATTAAGGATTATAATTCATAGGGTTTTTAGGTTAACAAAAATCTTAAGTTCGGGTGGTCCAATACTACTTTCCTTAGCTCGCAAATGCAACGATAAGTGTGGTATTTTATTACCAGGAACGATATAGTGTTGTATGATCATGTAAGAGTTAGATCAGGTGGTAAAAGTGGTTTGTGAGTTCTGGCAATGCAACTTATAATAAGACTATTGCATAAAAGCTAGAAGTGGTCCCAGCTTCATTTGACAGGTTATTTTACATGTCAATATGCTAATTAAACTACTAAAATTGGTCCGGCTGCCAAAACTCTATTAATGTCCTCTAAGTTTCACCCTTGTGCTAGTATTGAGACAAAAGCCTTATTCAACCTGAGAATATGAGTGAGATCGAATATGCTATTGGTTCGTTTACGCATACTGTTGTGAATATGCTCATAAGAAGTCTTATTTCAGTGTGAGCTGTAAGTCCAGATATCTCTTGAAAACCTCTATGTTCGCTTTCAATTTATACTGTGATAGGCGTGTAAACTTAGAACCAAGGAAAAGTTACAATTTTTCTTAAGCAAGTGAAATTTTCTTAAACTAGTTTTCTCTCTTTTATGTGCGTATTCTCAGAATATTTAAAATGTATGCTCAACGATTCAGATTTCGATCTTAGATAGTTCAATCAATTTAATGATATTCCCTAAGTATACTGGCTCCTGGGGTGGAGGAGTGTACTATCTAAGTCATGTCCTATATATATTTTTGTTTTATACAATTTTGTCTTGTCTGTCTTAGGTTGAGTTTTAGTGTAAGATTTGCTTCACAAGTAATAATAGTCTTTAGGCAAAGTCCCAGTGGTATTTTGGCACTGTTGATTGTTCAGGACTTTTCTGTCTACATGTGAATGTATGAAGATTTTAGAATTATGCCATAAAACATTAGCTATATTACTATTCAAGTTTTTCTCTTTTTTTGTGTGTGTTGATTTGAAATAGTAGTGTGTGAAATTTTCAATCTTGACCATACACCTCAACCTAATTTCTACAACATCATCTATGTGTTCAACGAATTTACTGTATTCAGGAGTAGATGAGACTGGAAATTTTATTAGCATTAAGATGATAATCAGATTAAGATCACTCATGATATGTGAGTGCCCTGTTCGATAGCTGTATGATTTAAAGTGTATCTATCAGCTTAATAAGTTAATCAATGTAATTATTGATTTTGTGTTTCAGATTGGTATAAGAGTATTATTGGGTTGGTTACTAGTAATTAGAGTGATCTAATTAATAGCTGGTGTGTTTCGGGCTATGGCAAGTTGATCCAATTCGTCATCAGATTCGTCTACTTCTGGTAGCATAGGTTATTAGGTAGTCCATATATGAATGATCCTGAGAAGTCAAAATCAACGACTACCTCTCTGACAATAGATTGGTCGCTGGACTCTATGTAACCAGTGATAACTGTGTTGGTGATAGTGTGATTGGAGTTGTTGATTATTAGAGCTCTGCCACTGAGTTGTCCATCATCATTGATAATGAGTTGTGTTTGTCCAGGTAAGATCTTAATTCCTGCATTTTCCTTTGAAATATGATCATCGCTGAGGATCACTTGTGTTCCAGGTGCTAGGTTGAAAAAGTGGTTGATATTCATTACTATCACTTGGGTTTCTTTAGCTTTGATCTTTTTAACTACTCCTGTACAGAGCTGGAGCTCAAGTTCGGAACAGAAGATACTGCTCAGCGGTCCTTCAGGGTGAAGAAGAGAATACAAACACGGTGCTAACCGGTATTTGTCTGTGACAGGCGTCCATGTTAGCTGTAGGCTTCTAATACCATTCAGTCCAATTATCATAGGTGCGACATCCTCATGGTCTTCAGCTACAATTGAAAAGAGAATTGGGTAATGACGGCTTGAAAATGATGTGGGGCGAATCATGAGAGTTACTTCTCTGGGTTCGGGGATCTTGTGATCTGCACATGTGACTGGTAGCTCATGACTTTCTTCCAGCTGATTTTTATCATCGTTCATTACTATGCCAAACAACTTGCTATAGTACCTGGCTGATATGATGTTTTTATCTATTGCTGAGTCAAGTAAAGCTGTCATGCGTACGTCATAGTCATATTTGCAATCTATTTCTTCTGGCATACAACCAGAGCAATGAAGGTACAATTTTCTTTCTTCCTCCTTTGCTGGTGTAGTGTTATCTCTTACTTGATCTTTAGGCTCATTGGGAATTATTTCCGCTGTGGCAGCTTTGATTCCACTGAGGTTACAATCTTTAGATGATTCCTCAGCATTGGATTTAGCCCAGTCTTCATATGTTTGCCTGAAGACACCACTAGGTTTCACCTTACCACTATGGTATAATTCCATCATGGCTGGCCTTCCAGGACATAAGTGTCGAGAATGGTATAACTCTTTACCATATGTCTTATAACAGTTTGTGCAGAAAGCTGATGTCAATACAGTTGGGTATAACCGCCCTGTATCGTCACATAATAATCTACATCCATCAGATATGTTGTGAGAATATTGTCCACATGCTACACAGTAGCGTCCAGGTGATAGCCTATAAGAAGCCTGATAATCCCGCTTGGTATTCCTTTGAAAATGCCTGTCCCTGTTATCCCTGTGATAAGGTTTGGGATTGGGTGATTTTGTAGCTATTTCTCTAACGGTGGATTTTCTTCTATGATAATTTGAGATGGCCTCTATTTTGGCAATTTGTCTGTCTCTGTAGTTAGCTCTTCTCTCTTTAGATTTCGAAGTGTTGGTGTTGTGGGTTCTCTTGTGTTCTACACTCGTTGTACAGTTTGTGCAGAGATTCCTTCCAACTTCAAGTGAACCACTCGTGTTAGGTCTACCAAGTTGTATTGTGTTCAGTTTCTGTGAGAGTAGAAGTTCTTCTGCTGGCTCTGCTACTTTTGTCCGCCTGCGGGAAACAGTTTTCCACGAGTCTGATAAGTTAGCTTGAGTTGATAGTGAGGCCAGAGATATCGCATTCAATTCAGGGCTCATATTCCTCTTGCCAATTTGTTCTGATTCTTCTAGATTGGATATTTGTATTTCCTCATAAGCATCGGAGTCTCTAGTGTCTGTATTAGCTGAAGGGGTTTTTATACCAGGTGTTGTCGAGCGTCCCCGACAAGGAGTGGTTTCCTTATCAGCTTCATCATCCTGCTGGCCTTGCTTGCGGGCAGATGACATGATAATAGTTGTAAAGTCTTAGAACTAATTGTAAGTTCTTTTAGATGCCTGTGAAATGTTATACTATTTTTAAGATAAAAATAGCGGAAGTTCGAGAGGAGTACAAATAATGGATATAGTTTAAAACAATCAAGAATCTGTTTAAGTTAACAATTCTTTGCTTTAAAATGTGTTTAGCTATAGATGGGTGTGATATCTGCTTCACCTATAGTTGTTTCTACGTCGTATATACGTGCGTGTGAGCTTTTGATTGATATTCTAAAAATGTGCGCTAATGCACCCTTATCCTTAATTAAGCTCAACTGTAGAAACACTCCTACTTAACTTTTATATAGGTTTGTTTATGGAGTCAATTTGAGCTAGTTAGCTATTCAAATTGGTTATCAAGTTAAGTAATGTTTGCAGCGGAGTTAATTTGGGTATGCTTATATACTATCGCAAATTAACTTTTAGTATGCTCAGGAGTCGACTTTCCTAGCAAATTATGGTTGTCGAGAAAAGAAACAGCAATTTATAATCCTTGTTGAACTCTTACTTCACTCTAAGGATATGTGTTTATAGCCTACGATCTACTTATTCCTGTAAGGCTATTATGAATATAACTTACTAAGGTTCACTCCCAAAGGATCGTCTATATTCTAATAATATTGCAACAATTTTGCCTGAATGTCAAAGATCTCGCCACCTCTTACTTATAGTTGTATTAGGGGTTTCCTTCCAATCCTATAATGTAATTTGCGCAAAATTGGGGCTTCACTTATGACTTCAATTCTTATAACTTTAGTAAGATATACAATTTAGATATACCTATATTTATATACGTAAAGATTGTTTTCAAAATTATCTAACCGGATGTAATCTAATTATAATTAGTAGTAATACAATATTCAAGTGCAAGTTTACTCTGAGGAAGTGTGAGATCCTACACTAGGTGGCCAACCTATAATGTGGAGGTTGTCAATCAAACTTCAAAGGAGCCTATCAACTTTGAATTAAGCAATACTTATACTTTTTGAAAACTAATCTAACTGATTTTAGTGCACCCTTTTTTTTTTTTTTTTTATTTTTAACTTATCTAAAAGTAATCTGTTAGGTTATAAAAACTCTGGGCTATATGTAGACACACTTTTATGTTACTTGGTTATAGTCTATGTGCTAGTAAGCCTAAGTAAACATACGTTTCTCGATATGTAAAAAAAATTTATGATTCCGGATATTTAAAGACAGTAGGGTACTTTTCCGTAGTACTTCTGCTACTTCTTTTAGAGACGTCCTACTCTCCCAAGGTAGGCTGCTGCAACCTCCTGCTGTGTTTGGTTTATAGAACTTTGTCTCTTAAAGTGTGCTATTCAGTACATATAGGGCCTATATTGTTGACTATACTTTTATATCACTAATGGTCACTATCACTAGTAATTAACTTGTCTTCACTTTCACTGCTGAATCCTGGTGGTACATGAAATAGAAATGTTAGCATTAACAAAGTAAGTAAAATTTTAGTTTTCATGTCCTACTTATTGTTGAGAGAACTGTTTATTGTATTTATGTATGTATTTGTAAGGAACATACAAACAAAAATTTTCTAAGTTAAGATTGAATTAAAACTTTCTAAGTCAAAATAAAATAGAATCACTCTAAGTCCAAGGTTGGAAAATTTTGACTAAGTCCAAAAAGTTTCTAATGAAATTATTCTAAGTACAAAATCAATAAATTTCGGCTTAGGAAAAAAAAATTCTGAAAATATCTTAAGTGCAAAATTAATAAATTTTGACTAAGTCAAAAAAAATTTTATTGAAATTATCCTAAGTACAAAGTTAGTGAATTTTGACTAAGTACAAAAAAATTTCCTTTCAATGAAATTATACTAAGTACAAAAATTAGTGAATTTTGACTAAGTCCAAAAAATTTTCAATGGAATTATGCTAAGTACAAAAATTAACAAATTTATCTTAGGATAAAAGAAATAGAATCACTCTAAGTCCAGATGTGGAATATTTTGTCCGAGATGAAATTTCCTAACAGTCCATTCACAAAGCTACTTTAGAGATTGTCCTTAAGTCAAAAGAAATAGAATCACTCTAAGTCCACTATTGGAGTATTTTGACTAAGTGCAACCCTCGCTAAGTTAAGGAATTTAAAATCATAAAGTATTAGAGTGTTAGAATTATCCTTCACCAAAAGAAATAGAATCTCTCTAAGTCCATAATTTGGAATATTTTGGCTAAGACAGAAATACTCTAAAACAAAATTTTCTCTTAAGTGTGGAAAATGAAATTTGTTAATCTAGTTGGAAAAATTGCAATTATTACAAGTCCGTATTTTGGTAAATTTCCAACCAAGTTTCCAATTTCATAAAAATTACTGTAAGTCCAGAGATTCGAAATTCTCTCTGTAACAAAAGAAATAGATCGGTGCTAAGTCCAAAAGTGGAGTATTTTGCTCAGAGCATCAGGAAGTCTCTGGAATTATTGCTGATTGCATACAGTAATTTGTTTATACTTATATCATTCCAACCGATCGATGTTGAGAATATCTTTGAGACTTTGAAATATTTTGTCTAACTCAAAATTTTAGAGGCAATAGTTATTTTGATACATCCGCATATAAATCAGAATTACATTAGGAATATAAGTCCTAGGCATGTATAAGTAAGTGCAAATCTCAGAAAATCGGTTCTAACGGTACCAAAGTATTAGTACAGTTTAACTTGAGTATAAATGCTACAAGTTTGTAATAATCTTTTGGCCCTTTACTACGACTCAAGAGTACTAACTGCTTTCGGCATATTGTTTCAGAAACATGGCTCCAAAGACAATATGTATCCCAACTAACAGCGTTTCCCGTGTTCTATAGGATTTGCTCCTAAGTTTTCATTTAATAAGACAGTTCAAAATGGTCCTTTACAAATAGTATTTTGATAGCTTATAAATGAAAAGTTACTCCATGCTTGATTCTTAATAAGTTCTGGTTTAAGTATCAAAGATTCAAGTATTTCAACACTTAGAGAATTTCCGAATAAGTAAAAATCATACTAAGTCCGAAGATTTATATATACTCCGCCACCTAGCACAACTCCTAAATTTCAAAACTCTGACTAAGTCCAGAAATCAAAATTTTGCACATAGCTCAATCATAGATTATTCCAACCCAAGTGTTTTACTAAAGAGAGGCGGACATGGAGGTGCCGGTGTGCTGGTATTCTCTAGGGCCTCTAGAGTGTCAACCAGTGCAAGTGTCCTTATAGGGCGGCGACCAATGGCCACAAATATGCTAGCATTCTCTAGGGCCTCTAGAGTGTCAGCTAGTGCAACTGCTCGTACACGAGGCTCTCAATTGCATTTGTGTCGTGCCTTTCAGTCCCTATCTCTTCAAACGCCTCATAGTCCTAACCTTGCTCTCAAATAGTTTCACAGGTTTTGGTAAATCCGATTTTGCCATAACTACAATTATTCGATTTTGGTAAAAATACCTGCCTTAGGCGGTTCGGGTACGGTAAGGAAAAAAAAGGAAAAAAAAATTTATGAATTAAAATTTTTCCAAGATACAACCGGTAAGTTGCACCATTGTGTGTGCGAATGGGGCGTTTGTCCATATTTAGGTATGGAGACCGCTCTTCTATGAGTACTACTAAAACCTAATTTTAATGCAATACACATAGACATTCTCATCGTCGGTTCGCTTGTTTAGAATGCTTAACCCTCTATTCCCACAAGTATAATACGAATTTGGTTGAGCTGGTGGAAGCTCAACAAAAGACCCACGCGAGGTATTATGTTGCTTTAACCTAAGAATAAATGGTTGGTTTTGATATTCGATCGGAATTATATAAGTATATTAAGTATTAAGGAAGGAAAATGTTTTTATAAAGTGTATTTATATTACAAGTGCATAAGTTAAGTATGAAAATATTTACAGGATAAGTGTTAAAGTTATAAGTAGAGTAGGACTGAAATATGCCCTAAGTCCCAAGCAGTGAATTGTGCTAAGTGTTAGAGTTCTAACATAAGGCCTGAGCTCAATTCATGCTAAGTACTAAGGGGCCTAAATTTAAACTACAATGCATGCCAAACAACTAAGTCATTACCTTTTAAAGCCAGAAAGAGAAGTTGATGGTAGGAGAGTTAATAAATAACTGAATAAATTCAAGAGGTACATGCTATAACATTAGCTCTGGACCAGGATTTTAGTGTTTGTCTGTGCAATTAAATATCTGTGTGTTAATATGTGACGTAAATCAGGCATGGTTGTAGGCATACATATATGTACTGGTTGTTTATATGATTACATTAACTATAAACATAATATCTTTAATAAACATATACTATTAGCAAATCACATACAGATTACCATGAATAGGCTAGCGTTACCCATATATGGTGTCATATAGGTAAAGATAGGCTTATGAATGCATAAATTGATACAAATAATGCCTTGGGCCTAGCTAAAGTAATTGTGTCTTGCCCCTGAGTGCTACTAGATAATTGCAGGGCACGTGTCAATCAAAGATTCATAATATGATCTATAAAGTGTTGACTTTATATCAAGCATAGATAGATAGTTGTGGATGCGAAGCATTTCTGTAAAAGTCTCATATGTACGTTCAAAGAATTTGAAAATTGAGGGTCGCATCTCCAATATTAAAATATGCATTTTATTAGATTGTTCAAAAACGAAGCAACTCTATTCATTATTTGTTCCTAAATACGTAAAGCTATTGTGACGTCAAGCATCTTTAAAGCCACTCCACTATTTGCTGTAAATATCAAATTTCTACATAAAATTTCTCAAGTCCTCAGCTAAAAGTAACAAGATGTCTTTTTGTGTGTCTAACTGCATATTAAGATCTCGCTAACTGCTGGCTAAGCTTTTTTTAAATTGTAAGTTGCTTCGCTTACTCTATATTAACATCCTTGTTTTATTATGTGAAAGATAATAAAATTATAATCAGCAAAACGTCATGAAAATATAAAATAACTTTTAATGAGTAATGCATATAACTCTTAGAGTTCGGTCGTCATTTCCTATTTAAAATCGAAGACACCTCATGTAAAAAGGAATAAATAGGATAATTATCTTTCTGTGTGTGTGTTCATTAAGATCTTGTAAATGACTGAGCCGACCACATCTTCTTTTTTATTGACCGCTCTATATTAGACTAGGCATTTTTTCTTTTTCTCACAAGAGATACAGCAAACTAATTGATTATTTCGCTTATTGGTTTTACCTTGTTTATGATTGGTTGATCAACCCTTTTCCAATATTTTTCTAAACTGCAAAATCATCCAGAAGGGGGGGGGGGTGTGGGATTTAGGGTTGTTTCTCTCCCATCCCTCTCTAGACAAATTTTGAGGTTCCTAGCAGTGTTTCGGAGCCGGAAGCCGTGGAGCCGCCATATTTTGCTGGAGCCGGAGCCGTAATTTTCGTTAAAAATTGGCTCCGGCTCCGGACTATATAAATAAAGAGATTTTTTATAAATTATAATTTGGTAACTCTGTTTTTTCATGTGCAAATGCCCCTATTAAGTTTTTCAAGTCCATTTTTATCAAAAATTGAAGTTTTAAAACCTTCAAAAGTCAAAAATAGACGTGAGAATAAAAATATTTCGAGTTTTTTTTTTGATTTTTGGTCGGAGTCTGAGCCGCACCAAAATCAAACGGCTCCGAAACGCTGGTTCCTAGGCATCCTCTAAATTTTTAGGAAATACATTAGATTCTTTGAGACACCTCAAAACCAAAACACAAAAAAGATATAAAAAAAAGTGTTCAATTTGTTTTTTTTTATTTGATTCTATTTGTCCTTGTTTGTGTTTGTTGGTGCATTTTATACAATTTTTTTGCAGGATCTAAATTTAGTTTTCTTAATCATATTAATTACGATGTCAACGTGAAATATAAACTTATACGAAACTGAATATTAATCTCAATAAAAAATAAATGTATGATTATTTTTTTAGGATTCAGGAGCCGTTTATTTTATATTTAAAATCTTATCTTTTTTTTAACAATTTCATCATTGTATTTAATATTTTTTGATAGTGGTGCTATACTTAATAACTATGGTATGTCCGTCCGTCCGTCCATCTTAGTTAGATATCTATCTAAATATCTTTGTGACATAGAATTTGGTGTACTCGATGGACACACAGAATAACCTAGTTAAAGAGATGCTTAGCTACTTAGATATGACATACAGACTAGACAAAGCAAACAGAAAAGCTTTTCTGCAAATTTATCATAATCTGTTTTTTTCAGCCTTTCGAGCGTTAATTTTACATCTTTTTACATTTTTTTTCCTTGTCTGCTTCATCTATAATACAAAGTAGCTTGATGTCTGTCAGTCCGTCCGTCCGTCCGTTTGTCTGAAGCTTAAGATCTCGGTAACCACTGAACCGATTGGATTCTACTCTTCAGGGTATATACGTATCGGTCCTGTGGTGGTTTTAAGCTATTTTCTTGGGGGGGGGGGGGGGGTGGGACACCCCCAACCCTCCCAAAAATGAAAATTTCCCCCTCCAATTTTTTTTTGCAGAAGATTCGCTTAAATTTTTTTTTGATCACCTCTTGGGGCAAAGCCCCTAGTGGCTAGGGGCGAAGCCGCTAGTATCTATAAAAGTAATAGGATGTCTTTCTCTGTGTGTCTGATAAATAGATTTGATAGAAAGTAGTTAAGACTATAGATAAAATTATATTTTTTCCAGATGAGATGGTAGTTGTCCCGAAGGATGAGAAAAGGTTACAGAACCCAATTAAAAACAGATCATGCACAGGAAAAGAAAAAATACAATGATTATCTGCTAAACTGTTCAGCTGGTATCATATCAACAAAACACGTTTTTTTAGTGGCAGTGTTAGAATTGGTAACTACATTTTTCTGGTGACAATAATTTATTTTTTTCATCAAGTCGACATAAAATGTCAATTAAAGCCACAATCTGTTATACAAACTTGTATTCTTAAAAGCGAAGCTTTTCTATACTTATGGTCCGTTCGTCCATCTGTTCGTAACTATAAGCTCTTTTAAAAAATTTAGATATGTCAAAATTACCTATCGATTTCAAACTTTGCATGATGATTTCTATCACAGTTAAATACGATTTAAAAAGTTTAGCAACCCTATAATCGTTACCAGAATGTCGGTAGGTCATTTAATTCATGTTGATTTGAACTTTTTTGACAACAATTTTTTATGTGTTTTATTTATCCTATATATCTGATTTTTGGTATACTGATTCCTAGGACAACAAAGTATAGTGTCATACGTGAAGCATCTCTATAATCAAGTTCTAAAAATGTAAGGATGTCCTTTAAACAGTATCCTGTTTTTAACACTCTACAAGAGTTAATGTTCGTTTGTCCTACCGTTTCATTGCTTAGCCTTTCTGGTTGTTGTCATCCTTGTTTATTTGTGTGTTAAGATCTTGCTCTACATAGGTCACAAGAAGGTATTTATTTATGTATTTTTCAAATATAAAAGCCTCTAGAGGCAATGTGTGCAGTATGTTCTAGTTGGGCATTTACTAGTTTCTATTTATATGGTGATAAGTTTATTGAAGAAAAAGTTACCAAAATAAATTACTTAGTTATGTCCTTAATTCCTAAGTAAATAAGTGCCCTAATTTTATTCCTTTGTTTTTAGCTTTTGATTGTTTTAATCAGCATAATATATACATACAAAATTGTAGTATATTTTTTTGTTGTAAAATATAAGTTCAAGAAGAATGACGACTTTTTAAACTAAAAACAAAATGATTTTTTTTCAACATGACGACAACCCTGGATTTATTATTTACTTTCCTTATCTAGGATCAATAAAAAAGTAAGACATATTTTTACTAGTTTTTACAGCTTTATAACAGGGCCGGGGGGGGGGGGGAGGGAGAGAAATTTTTTTTAAGAACTAAGGCCCAAAGTAAAAATAAAAGGAGGGGGGTGGTATTTATTTTCCCAGGGGGCTTTTTCTTTTGGGTGAGTTGTGGTACCCCTAAAATATTTCCCAAGACCTATAAAAAGCTTTATTGTTAAAAAGAACCATATTGATTTTGCGGTTAGTTTTGAAACAAAAATGTAACAAACTTTTTTTTGGAACATTTTGGTATCTTTTAGAAACTTTTGACAAGATATCGCCCTTAGAACCTCCCCCTCCCTCATCACTATTCTTTCTTTCTTTTTAAAACTAAAATTGAAAACGGGATGAAGGAAGATCTCGATCATAACTATTTTCGGATAGATTCACCCCCTCTCTTTCTCCATTCCCTTTGAACTGGATAGTTCTGGATTGTCTATTCCAAAACTTGTTAGCGATAAGGTGTTTATACAAGTGCGCCAATGTTTTTTTTTTATAAAATTGTTAAAAAATGACATCTGTTTGGTTTTCCTTTGCAATTAAGCTTTTTTTAAGGTACAGGGAAGGTTTTTAACTATTTTGGGAGAGCGTATCTCCACCCTCCCAATTTAAAATCACACCCCCAAATTTTTTTTCTGAATATTTCTTATTAAAACTCAAATTAAAAAGTAGAAGGGCGGTTGACTTATCCCCCTCCCACCTTAAGAACACCTAGAGGCTTCTTGGGGGCGTCCGTTGCCCCTAGTCTTTCTTAAAATAAAAGCTATGTCTTGCATTTTTTTTCAATTAGGTGTTTGATCACGAATTTCATATGGTAAAAATATTTTTCTTATTTAATTGTTATCCTAATAAGATAAAAGTTATGCTTGAAAATTGTTTTAATAGCTTAATGTTGCATTTTTAGATAAACGTCAGAATTTGCGTCATTTGCGTCATTTCTATTTCAGATTTTTATTACCCGTCATCGAAAACGGAGGATCCGAATTCCCCCCCCCCTTACCCCCCCCCTCTCCCCATCTTATGCAACCATGTGGGCCTCTTGGGGCGAAGCCGGTAGTATTAATTTAAATAATATAAATAAATAAATGGTTCATATAAAAAATACATACTTAAAGAATTGGGTCACTGTCAAGAAATTATTTTTTGTAGTATGCAGTATTTAGTTTATATGTATATAATATGTACATTGTACATAAAAAAATTTATTCCTAGAAGCGAAGCTTCTCTTGAGTAAGGCTGTCTGTCCGTCTTCTTGTAACGCCACATCAGGGGCGTCCAAGCTTTTTTTTTTTGGGGGGGGGGGGTAAAATTTTTTTAAGGGGGGGGTAATTTTGTAATTTTTTAAGTAATGAAATACTATTATTTATTTAGTAGTAAAAATGCGCGTGAAGCGCGACAAAATTTTTTTGTTAGGGACCCCCAAGGTAGTGGTAAAATATTAAATGAGGGGGGGTAAAATAAAAAATAAAATTTTGGGGGACGTCTTTGCGCCACATTATATGCATATTTTTTTAATGGATTACTCTGTCTGTCTGTCTGTCTTTCATGTCACACAGGCAGTTTGATAACTGTATTTTTTGTCTAGTATGTTCTCGTAAACAGCTTATTAATGGACCCATTAATTTTTAGGAAGCTTTGCATTAGTCCTTTGTGTGTTTTAGACTATCTTTAGGGATGGGGGAAGGGTGATGTAGGTTAACTAGAGCCGAGGAAAATAGACCAAAATACTGTACAAAAGATTGTCATTAAGTTTTGGAGTCTAGGTAAAATAATTCTACTTTGAAAAACCCAGAGAGGGGGAACATTAGACTGTTAATTACACTAGTTCCCAAGGTCTTATAATAACGTGTTTTTTTTCTTTAGCTTAAAAACTTTAGTGACTTTTATTGAATTTTGATTGGTTGGTTCATTAAGTTCATTGGCCAAACATTTCAACCTCTAATTGTTATCTATAGAAGGGTTAATTCTGTGTATAACCATTGGGGATGTAAACAAAAGTATTGACCATTGTCTTATTTCTTTAGATCCTGGAAAAACCCACAAAATTTGCAAATTATCATCGAAAAGTAATGATTGTATGTAAAAAAATCAATTAAAGTGATTATTAGGTTTTTATTGTATGTACTTCACATTATAATAATTATGGCAAGGAAAAATATTCTATAAAGCTTCACAAATTGTTTCATTTGGAGTCTAGAAAATGGATTTTCGACATTAATTTAGTTAAAACTTTTCAATAGTATTATCATTTGGTAATATTCTATTTTGCATAGTAATGAGTTGCGCCTGTTTTTGAGCCAAGACACTCAGTTCTTTTAATGTCATGCACCTGATACGCCTTTAACTATGACGCATTGTTGAACCGAAATTCTAACCATCCACCTAACCGATAAGTAGTGAATGTAGACACACAGTCGCGGATTATTATGGATGTTGTCATCCTTGTTGTGAAAGTAATTAGCAAAATATGTGAGTATGTGTGTGTTAGGAAAAACCAATTTCACTGCACAATTTTATACGTAATAGTGCTTTGTCAAGTGTTTACACAATTTAGCTAAAAGTATAATCAACCTTTTATTTTGGGGTGGTAGGTAAAACAAATATTGGAGGGTTGTATTTACAATGGAACCACAAAAACAACCCTTTCCGGATTATTTTAGCTTTAAAAATTCTTTTATATCTAGAATTAATAGCAAATTATCTCTGAAATTGCTAAACCATGTGTTTCTTTAGGGAATGATTTAAGCTGCCTGTAAACATGGCTTGACCAATAGAAGTTAGGGACGAGGCTGTTAGAAGAATTTTAAATGTTTTATGTATCCCTTTAATTTATATCAACATAAAACTATTATATGGACATACATTATTGTTCTAAATTTTGCAATTATTATAAAATGTGTATGAAATGTCAGCTGTGACCACTTGGTAATGCTATGTAGTCGACGCAAACTTGTAAAATTGTATGTTAACACTATAACTTTAGACTTAACAGGGATAGTACAAATACCAGGGATCTAAAGGGATTATACAATGGCCGATAAATCCATGTACATCCCCAATGATCCCCAAAATTTCTCATTCTGTATAATAAAATTTGTAGTTGAAACGTTAGAACACTCAATTAATCGAATCAACCAATCAAAATTCACTAAAGTCTCCAAAGTTGTTGAGCCAAAGAATAGGAAATAGTTATTATAAAACTTTTGGGACTAGTGTAATAAACAGTTCATTATCCCTGACTAATACTTCGTCTAATAATCAAAATTGTAGCAAGTTTGCTACTTACAAAATTTCATATGTTTTGTGAAGACATATTTTTGGCCTTTGTTGATAAAACATACGATAACATATCGATTTTTACATTATGTAGGCATTACATTTTTAACACATATATTTAAAATATTATTCATTATATAAAATAAAAATTATAAATTATTTTTTTTGGAATTTCCTAGTTATATGAATGGTACGCATTTTTAAACACTGAGTCACATTCGAAACTGGCCTATACCTAGGGTGCCCTAATCTTATGGGGTTACCAAGTATCCATTATAACCTAACCTAACCTGACTTAAAGGGTTGTTTAGTTTATTACTTTTGGTAAGGTTAGGCTACCCAGAACCTTATGTAACCTAACCTAACCTGACCTAAAGAGCTGTTTTGTTTAGTTTTTTGTTACTTTTAGTAAGGTTAGACTACCCATTACCTTACATAACCTAACCTAACCTGACCTAAAGGGTTGTTATATTTATTTTTTTGTTACTTTTAGTAAGGTTAGGTTAGGTTATATTGGGTACTAGGAATGGACCTTTATTGTCAATTTATTTTTAAAATAAAATAAGAGGAGGAGGATGTTTATTAGTGCTCTACAGGGTACTTTTTAAGAAAGTACCGAAATAGATAAGTTAATTTAAAAACAAATAAAAATCATTGTTTTTTTGCTGCCCAGATATCATATGCCTACTGCTTTTTCTTGGATTTATAATTGGATGGTTTGTTGTTGCTGGAATAGCCTTCTCACAGGTTAACATTTCAAGTTTTGTTGTTGATAATAATGTACAATAGACTGTGGCTTATCCGCTCGTCGTCGAGGAGGGTATATGTTAGAATCTCGGCTTAATATCGCATCATAACTAAAGACGTTCCTACTGGTTCCTACTGATACTATGTCAGTTGCGCGACATCAAAAGTTAGAGTAGGGGGAATGCCTTGGCCCAAAACAGGTGCAACTCATTATAATACACAGTTAGGACTTCTCAGATAAAGGTAGTGCAATCAAAGAGTTGGTTCTATGTATGATGGGCGTTTCTTTATCTAATACCTCGGGTGTTTTAATATTTGGATCCCCATGGTTACCCTGGGTTGTTGGATCCCCTTGGTTACCCTGGGTTGTTGGATCCCCTTGGTTACCCTGGGTTGTTGGATCCCCTTGGTTACCCTGGATTGTTGGATCCCCTTGGTTACCCTGGGTTGTTGGATCCCCTTGGTTACCCTGGGTTGTTGGATCCCCTTGGTTACCCTGGGTTGTTGGATCCCCTTGGTTACACTGGGTTGTTGGATCGCCTTGGTTACCCTGGGTTGTTGGATCATGGCGTTTAAGTGTCAAAGACAGCATCCCCGCCCGTATAAGTAATTGATGAGGTAATGTACAATAGGATGTTTATTTGTTACTTAAAATCTTTAAAAACAGCTGATACGAGTTGCATTTATTGGTCATAGTTGATTTGAATATATTTTAGTATTTTGTATAGGTTAAAAAAGTTTTTCAATGTGCATTACAGAGGAGACATTGGTTTGTACTTTTTACTGGTTCCCGAAGTTTTATAAATACGCTTTTTTATTCGTTAGCTAAAAACAGTTTGTTAATCTACAGCTGGGGTTAATTTGTTTAGTATAATTATTCTTATCATATCCCTGTCTGATCTAAAATGGATGTGTGCATTTGAAGTATACTCTAAATGACGAAGATGTGATTTGGACTTGTTTTTTTTTCTCTTGAATACTCATTAAAGAAGAAAATTCAAATAAAAAACTACTGATTAAGCACTACAAAGTAATTTGATGCCTAATAAAATTCAATGATGATCTATAAAAATTGTAACATACAGCTATCGAAAATTAGATTGATGTGAAAAGATTTCATTTACATTAAATTAATCAATTTGACTGTTCTATTCGCAATCATTCTTGCTCTATAAACTTAAGTTATTTTTTTAAAAAAGTTTTTCTATAATCAGGGGCGGCTTGTACGTCATCCCGTCAAGTTAATCTTTGAATGTTAGAATTGTCCTATCAATTTTTAACTTGGCATGACGAATCCTGATGATTCACACCGCTCTTCAGGGGATATTTCCACCCTCTGATAATAACCAGGGAGTAAGGGAGGGGACAATGGGCAATTAATTCAATTTAAGAGGGTTCGCTGAAAAGCAATGAAAACCAGATTTATCAAGAAAATTTTACCAAAATTGTAAAGGGATTATGGTAACCTAATTTAGAACAAAATTAGTTATAAGAAAAAAATCAGTTACTTGAAAATTAAATTATCAACACATCACAATGTAGTAAACATTCTGTAATTAATCACTAGAAAAATCTTGTTTAGAACTACCTCAACCCTTCTGATATATTTATAACTGACCCTTAAATTCAAGCGGTTCTTAGATTATTTAATACATAAATATCATAGTAGAGTTTCTATACATGAAAAGACATTTTCTTGGGAAAAAATATTTGTTAAAACCAGCGATAAATAACAAACTTTTCTGTCTGCATATTCAAAACTAGCTCAGCTAGTTAGCGGGGCATTGATGCGCAAGTCCCCAAAATCAGTAAGAATCTGCTGTATTCGTGCACATTCCCTTTAAGCCAGTCCCCAAAGTCTGAGACTCCTTAAAAATTGAATATTCGATCCATTGTCCCCTCCCTTACTCCCTGGATAATAACCCTCAATGTTGACTGTGTACCTCTACCCTAAAGCTCGAACCTCCTTACACCTTCCTCCCCCTAATTTTAGTTTAAGGGAAGTGTCAAAAATTGGCAGTGTGATTGTCAAAATTGTTGGGTGCGTTGCACGCACCCCCTGGCAATGTGCATGCCACCGCTTCTGATAAATATTTCGCTTTCATTGAAATTGTCATCCCTGTTCTAGTAATCTTATAACCAAGTCTTTTTGGTTTTATTTAGAGCAATAAATGGATGAGTATAGATGTATATTCCAGACACTTTTTGTCTGCTGGCAAATTGCTTTTTGTACTTTTATAATTATGACGCTATTTGCTGATTCCAAAGACCCAATACAATATAAGGACAGGAGGGAAGAGTTACATATAGCTCATGTGACCTCTATTATTTTACTTTAATTTTAGGGTCAACCTGAACTTATAGTGTATCCAAGTAACAGCTCTGGAGTTGTTTGTGGCAGGAAAAGATGATTTTTAAAAGGATTTCAATTTTCTACCATGTAGCTTTTAAAATATCAAAAGATGTAAAATACTTAATTTGAGATAAATGCAACTTTTACATGTGTCTTATATTAAAGCTCTTTATAGACCCTATAAAATTTTGGCCAAAAAAATCCGTATGACGTCATATTAGAGTTATGGACTATTCTAATATGACGTCATTTGGGATACATCGGTTAAAAGTTTTTAATATTTATCCCTTTCCTGTGGGCACTATAAAGAGGCTCTCTTATATTCTCAAATTCAGCATAAAAATATTTCTGTTATTCTTAATTGTTTGATATTTGTTCTCTTTGAAACACAAGAATTTATGGTATACTTCTGTAATTTAGGTTCTGAATAGGAACTAAAAAAATCTTTACAATCAGAAACTTTTGTTTAACATATTTTAGTTTTAAATTTAGGAAAAAATATTTTTGGTAAGTAATTTTTGCCAAAGATTTGCTTTTTCTTTGATATGATGAAATTCTTTTTAAAATCGTACAATGTCTCAGAAAGGACAATGCTAACAAACCTTATGTTATGTTTCATGACCTTACAAAATGCTTTTCGCTCTCTGCTGCTTTAGGTATGGTATATATTGCTATCTTTATATCTATTTATCAAAATGCTCATTTAACAATTTTTCAAATTTATCTTATTGCTTTCATTAACTAACAATATCTCCTAGCGCCTTACTGTTATAAGTTTCAATCATCATAATAATAAAAACGTTGCTAGGTCCATTTAGATATTGCTAACCTGCACTGAACCGATTCAGTTCTCCATATTGGAAAGCTTAGTCAAGGCATAGATCCTGTAATCGCTATTTTTTTTATAAAAAATTTAGTCTTGGGATGGTTTTAGGCTATATTACTGCCCTCTCTCTCCTGGATGCTACGGGCACATCTGCATCCAAAAAATAGTTTATCTTTGTCTTGTAATATCACACAAAAAAACTCAAATTATTCTTCAATTAGTATATCTAGGCTGTTCATTGCTATCCTAAATAAATACAATTGATACTACATATTAAGCTGAATATGTACTACTAATGTACAATACATCTAATCCCTTACTCCATTTTTCTATATATCTGGCACCTAGGTTGTGCTACCCCACAAGTATGCCTGGAGAAATGTCCAAATGGGACCACTTCCCTGGCAGGATGTCTCAAGATCATGCCAGGTCAATGTGCAGGTTAGCAAACATTAACTGTTTAGTAAAGTAGCAACAAGGATAACCTCTATAAGACAGAATACACATTATTAGATCTTATTTTGGTGTATCTCTGAATCTAACCTTGATAATGAAGTGCATGATTGCACGGCTGAACGCATGTTGGAGCTAGCTGCCTTTAAAACTAATTTTTCAAAACAGCATCCTTTTAAATTGATCTTGATCCATTCAATGTAAATAATACTTTGAAAACAAATTTTTTAAGGCATGATTTGCATAAAAAAATAGATATTGATAACAAATTTCAGTCAAGGATAAGTGGGTTGAATGAGGCAATACTTTATACAATTAAAAAACACCCTGTATATTTAATTTAGATCTTGTGGAAGAGTACAGGCCATATTGTGTACCAATGTCAAATACAGAATGGGATGCATTGAAAAATAGTCCACAAAAGTTAATAGATGATAAACTATGTCCAGCCTTCATATTGGCCAGTGTTCCAATTATAGGTTAGTTAGTTATTTTAAATCATTCACCTTTTGATCAATTTATCAATGGGCCAATCTACCTATTTATTAATTAATTAATCTTTGGCTCAATCTAGCATTCTACGGATTTATTTATCAATTTCCGTGACAATCAATCATAATAGTGCTTAATCTATAAATATAATCTGTTGCTCAAACTCTCAACCTTTGTATGTAAAACAATCTATAAAATCTACCTATTCATCTATAAATTCAATCTATCAATTTATTCCTTTATCTATCAATTGATGAAACAATCAAAAATTCCATCACCCAATCTATCAATCTGTGTATTGGTCAGTCAATAAAAACTAATGCTTTATCTATCTATCTGCAATATTTAGGAAGATGTGTACCAGACTTTGGAATAATTTCAAATTTACCAAGTAAAGAGACAATCATAAAGTGAGTTCAGATTTTACTTAAAAAATTGTTCAGTAATCTAATAGCTTCTAATATAGCAGCAGCTGGTACCAAACTAATTATTTCTATAGATATATATAAAATACAAGGTGTTTTTAAAGGTACTAAAGTATTACTCGATTTAGAAATTTGTTTATATTTTTTCTGATACAAGACTCTCCACAGTAATAAAGAATATAAGGTAAGTTTTGTCAAGGGTAAGTGGGTTAAATTAAGCAATACTTTTGTTCCTTTAAATGAAACACGCTGCATTTAAAATACTTGCAAATACATGGTGTTTTTTAAGGAAATTAAAGTATTGGTTGGATTTAGAAATTTGTTTATATTTTTTTTCTAATTCTAAACTCTCCACAGTAATAAAGATAATAAGATAATAATTAATTTTTGTCAAGGGTAAGTACCTTAAATGAAGCAATACTTTTGTTCCTTAAAAAAACACTTATCCTCTTTTATAAAGTAGTAAGGTTTTTTGTCTGAAGCTTAAGATATCGATAACTACTGAACCGGTTGGCTTCTCCGTTTTTGGGATGCTTCACATAGGTAATAGGATGGTTTTAGGCTGTCTTTTCCTTCGAATAGAGGCCCCTGGATTGTCGAAGGATAGACACTAATATATTTATTATACAAAGTGTAACAAACGGAGATTACCCTGTGTTGGCTGATATCAATGGAACCCCAATCAATGCTGATATAATTAATCAGGTGAGGGTACCCACCCAAGAAAAATCGCCTCGATAAAAAAAATTACCCCCAAAAAAATTTACATTTTTGTTTAAACTAAAATTAAAAATGAGAAGTAGTCGACTCCATCTGCCCGAAAAAAAAGTCTTTTACTTTTATGTTTTAAATCTAAAATAAAAAATTGGGTTGGCTAATTCATCTTCCCCCCTCCCTCCTTAAAATTAATGAAAGATGAGCAAAACTTTATGTTTTAGGACTTATTTTTAATTCAAAATAATTATAGATCATCAAGTACCTAACAGAGATTCTCAATGCAAGACAACTGGCAGAAAAGGTGAATATTAGAACTTTGTAATACTCAATGAAAAGAAGGTTAGAGACAAATCAGGAATAGTTTGAAATATTAACCAATAAGGGTGGAAAATTAACATATATTATTCAATGAGAGAATTCAAAATTTGTGTGAATTAAAGACAGTCAGTTCTTTGTAAGTCAATTCAAACCAGGGATCTTAATGGATAAGACAATTGACGATTTATTTGTGAACTGAACACCCTCACTGAAAATATAAAATTACCCTTCTGTAGATTAAGATTGGAAAGTTTTGGATACTGCAAGTTGAAGTACACAACGATTTTGAGCCTACAAATGTTAGAGCTTGTTTTAAAACGTTTGGTATAAGTGCAACGTCTAATATCCCCTCCCTCCCTGGTTCTGACTTTTCTAACAATATAATCTAATAAAAATAAATTAAAGCTAGATAAAATACATTTGTATTATATCATTGAATCTTTTGATTGGTTATGGGAGAAATTATTTTTAGGTTTGGGCTGATTTGGTGTCAAGTTGGCCATGGATAATAGGTGGACAGATTGTTTCTTTGTTTGTCTCTTTCTTCTGGATTATCCTTGTCAGATTCATTCCAGGTAGATTTTAATATACAAGCTATTCTTGAGATATTAGTGTACACTAGCCTATGCTGTTGGCATTAGCTCTACTTTGGGGTTGAAGTCATCAAAGACCAGAAAAATTATTCTTTCTTTGTTAAGGCCCTATGATCTATTTATCTATACTGTTGTCATTGGCTCTACCTGGTTGTAAGTTCATCCTAGACCTTATAAATCTTTTGTTTAAGGCCCTATGATCTGTCTATCTATGCTGTTGTCATTGGCTCTACCTGGTTGTGGGTTCATCCTAGACCTGATAAATCTTTTGTTTAAGGCCCTATGATCTATCTATTTATGCTGTTGTCATTGGCTCTACCTGGTTGTAAGTTCATCCTAGACCTGATAAATCTTTTGTTTAAGGACCTATGATCTATCTATCTATGCTGTTGTCATTGGCTCTACCTGGTTGTAGGTTCATCCTAGACCTGATAAATCTTTTGTTTAAGGCCCTATGATCTATCTATTTATGCTGTTGTCATTGGCTCTACCTGGTTGTAAGTTCATCCTAGACCTGATAAATCTTTTGTTTAAGGCCCTATGATCTAGATCTATCTATGCTGTTGTCATTGGCTCTACCTGGTTGTGGGTTCATCCGAGACCTGATAAATCTTTTGTTTAAGGACCTATGATCTATCTATCTATGCTGTTGTCATTAGCTCTACTTGGAGTTGGAGCTGCGTATTCATGGATAAAATATGATGATCTTAAACAGCAAGGCAGCCCTTCAGGTAAAAATATTTTATAAGGACAAACTATAAAAATAAATATTTGATTGGGAAGATTTTAGAAGATTTATAAAGCCAAGTATGCTATAACACGTTTTTTATGCAATATTTAAAATATATTTTTACATTTTAATTTTTAAAATTTTAGATGTTTTTGTGGTTAATCCTTTACAAGATGACCTTTCAGATTATCTAGCTATCAGGTTTCTTAAAAACAATTTTTTTTATGTTAATATAAAAAAGATATTTGGTAGATAATAAGCTTAGGTTTTGCAATGTGTTAGAGAGGTCTTTAAGGCTTTCTGTCTTTTAAGAAAATAAAGATTATACATACTTTATACTTTAACATAAATAATGATATCATAATGTTTAATTTTGCGATTATCTGATATATTTTAGTGGAACCTGGCTTGTGTTTTTCATTGCTTGTGTGGTACTCTTTGCCATTCTGTTTCTCATCATCATATTTCTCAGAAAAAGGAAAATTTTCAAGCTTAAATGAGAAGGATTTAAATTACCATTATATTTTGGTTTACTTTTTTACAAGAAAAAATATTTGTAATGAATATATATGGTTGATTTTTGATACTAAAACATGAATTTTATCATGAAATTTTATTAAATTATATTTGAATAATAAAGCTTGATAATTAAATTAGAATCAACATTGCAATTGAGCTTATCAAGGAATATATCAATATTATATTTGTTATTTGCTGTTAAAAAGTAATGAGTCATTATTTTGATGAATGGATTAAATAATAAAAATAAAGTTGGCCAGCTGTAAAGATGAAATAAAACAAACATTACTTGGTTTATGTAAAACCTAGCAGATGTGTCCTTAGCATCTAAGGATTCAAAGGGTTAGTGAAAGACTAAAAATAGCCTAAAACCACCTTCAGACTTATAACTACAAACAGAATGGCCAAAAAACATTACAATACCTATGTAAAGCTTTCCTATAATGGCGAACTTAATCGAGTAAGTAGTACATCTTAAGCTATCATTTAAACGAAAGAATCATATATATTGATAAGAATAGGAGGCATCCAAAGCAGTTGCAAGTATTATGTCCAGTCTTTTCTTTCCTATCCTTCCTTTCATCCTGGAAATAGCAGGTATCTAATCATTAGAAATAAGCAGGTTATTTATATATTAACTAGTAGCTACACCCCTAAAATATTGGGGCTTTGTACTCGAAAAAGCAGAGGAGGACTAGAAAAATAGCCTAAAACCATCCAAATAGCAAAATATGAAAACAAAAAAAGCATAAAGCCTTTATAGGACATACGTGAAGCTTGGCTGAGTAGAAAACCCTATCGGTTCAGTATTTATTTATATCCTAAGCTTCAAACAAAAACTCCAAGCTAATCTAAGAATAGGATAAGAAGGACAATATTTAAAGTAATACACTATAAAAAATTTCAATTTTTGTCATAATCATTACTTGGTAAATAAGTTTAGCAATGCGGTTGTAGTCAGGGAGTAAGGGAGGGGACAATGGATCGAATATTCAATTTTTAGGAGTCTCAGACTTTGGGTACTGGCTTAAAGGGAATGTGCAAGAATTTAGCAGTTTCTGACTGAGTTTGGGTACTTGCGCATGAAATGCCGCTACTCGTTATGTATGTCTTGAATATTGCAGACGGAGAGAAGGGATAAGGGATGTGGGGGCAAGGGAAATAAACACTCCTTGTGTTAGTTTGGTATGTAGCAGACGGGGAGAAGGGAGGTGGGGGCAAGGGAAATAAACAGAATAAAAAGGGGCAGTCATATTCTTGCTAGCAGCTGGCCGGGTCCAATAATCTTGTAATATAAAAATCACACTAAAAAACCTCAATATATTTCATCAAAAACAAGTTGTGATTTCACTTTACATGACGCTATGGAAATCTATTATTCAATTAACAATCCCTTTATAATTTCCTACAAATTTATTGGATTAAACTGGATTTCATGCCCTTTCTTTGATAACTCATATATTGAATTAATTGCCCATTGTCCCCTCCCTTATTGCCTGGGTTGTAGTTCATTTATTTTGTGACAGCGTAAAGTGCTCCCAATAAATGACGTCATACAATAGAATACATTTACACTGCACTGTAATTGACCAATGGTAAAATTTATACTAGCCTCTTATTGGTCAATTTTATTGCATGATGTCATTTTTTTGGAGGCACTTTACAGTGTTTCATTTATTTTAACTAACTTAATCTAGAGTCTTGTTGATTGATTAGCCTAAATTTATCATTAATTTGAATGAGGAATTATTTTTAGTTATCAGTCTGTTTTGTGTGGTAGCAGCTTATCTGGCTTCAACTGGCAGGCAGAAATATGTCGTGGCTCATGAATGTACAGGTAAATAGATACAATTATTGCAGGGAACGAAAGAGATAAGACAATGGTCTATAAATTGATACCTATTAACATTTATGACATTCAAAATTACACATTCTGCCGACTAGAAATATAAGTTGAAAAGTTTGGACACTATTGGTGAAAAAAAAATAAAATTAATGAAACAACAATTAACCCTTACAGCTCGGGCCCCTATTCCCACCTTAATAGATCGGGGGGGGGGGGGGGGCTCAAAGAGCCCCCCCCTCTATCTCGGCTCCTGGTACAGATAAAGACGTAAAATTTTTTTCTGGTGGTTCATGTGTATTTTTAGAGAAAATTACTTTTTCTAGTCATAGCAGTCAGACCGCTCCTTGGCTCTTTTTAACGGCCAGTCGCTAAATTTTAAAACAGCTGTAGAGCGGCCAATTTTGCAGCTAGGATGACTAAATTTTAGGAGGAACTTTTATTTTTCATAACAAAAAAATAACCTTTTCTGATCATCGCCGAAAATCGGCAAATAACGGAAACCGCCATTTTCGGCGGTTACGGCGGTAAAACGGCGGTTGGCGGCGCAAATTAATATTTTTATCTGTTTATTATTGCTCAAGGATTTACCAAAAAAAATTATAGGTCTCTAGCTGTAATAGAAGCCACGATATTCATGATATATGTCTGTAGTAAAAGCCGGACAAAAATCGGTCATAAAGTCGGTCAGGGAGCGGTCAAACGGTCATAACACCACTTTTCTCAGAAGGTCAATGATATCTAAGTATTCACCAAAAAAATTTAGGTTTCTACCTTATACACAAAAGTCATAATGTAGAAATTAAGATTTATTTAGAATTTTTTCAATTTTTTTTTGCTACCCAACCGACTTTGACCGGACACCACGACCGACACAGACCAGATATCCTTATAAAATCAACTTTTGCCGACGTATAATTACTAAACTTAAAAAGTCATTAAGTTACAGCTCTCCATCTTACATACAAAAAAAATGAGATTGAAAAAACTAGAGGGGGGGGCTCAAAGAGCCCCCCCCTCCCCCCCCGATCTGTAAGGGTTAATATAACTTGGTTATAAAACTTTGAGTACCAATGAAATTTACAGTCCAAAATCCCCTCCTCCCTGAGAGGTTCAAAGATTATTTGATTACTGGGATCAATTAATAGATAGATACACTGTTATCCTGTTTGATACAAACTGTAAGATAAAAAGATAAACTAGAAAATGAAATATAAATGCGGGGGTTGATAGAATCTTAATGGACTTTCATATAACCTACATCTTAAATAATAAAAGTTTGGATGAGATATGAATCAAGATTGTTTTAGGTGGACCTAGAAATGGTGAGGAATGTGAAGCAGATACCTTTGTTCCCGACTCCAGCTGCGAACAGGTACAGGTTGTTGTTGTATTGACTGTTGCAGGGATTAGATACTACCCAAACCAGATTTATTCAGAAAAAAAAAATAAATTGTTAATTGTTATCTAATTCAGAAAACTCAAAACGCCCTTAGAACTTCTTCATCCCTTCTCCTATATTATGATTAACTGCCACTAAAATTAAAGAAAACACAAATTAAAACATAAGGTATCTTAGATTGTTGATTACACAAATATCACAGTAGTTTCTAAACATGAAATGATATTTTCTTGGAGAAAAAAAAATTGTTAGAACCAGGCAAAATAATTTTATTTAATTCAAATTTTTCTGTCTGCTAGAAATTGTGTTTATTATTTTTTTATTTTTGTCTGCTCGGATCATAACAAATTTTGCGACAATTGTGCGCTAGTCCCTAAAGTCAGTCCGAACTTGCTAAATCCTTCACGAACACTTTAAGAAGTCTCCAAGGTTTGAGACCCCAAAAATACTGAATATTGATTCCATTGTCCCTTCACTTCCTCCCTGGTTAACTGAAGTCTCTTTAAGTGTAGGGGTGAGATATTACCACAGTATAATATTAATATGGTGTTGACTGAAGTGTCCCCTGTGGGTAAATAAGTAACACAATGGCTTCAAAACAGCTGTTATTTTAACTTTTTCAGAGGGAAAATGAAAAGATATCAAAGAAAATAATTAATCCATATATAAATAGTTTGTAATATAGATTGATACTTAAATTTTAATACCAATAATCACTGCTAATTTTTTATCAGGATAAGAATTCCTCATGTATCTTCTACAAGTTTACTCCATCAGGTATTAAACATTTTTATAAAAAAAATCAACCAAAAAATTATTCTTTGAGATTCAATTACTTGAAAAGTATTAGATTAAAAAGCTGCTTTATTAAAGATTAATTAAAATCATTAAGGTAAATTATTTCCCTCGTGCATTTAGTTTCATTAGGGAAGATAGTAGTAAGTGTGAAATTTCCACTTTTAAACTGTATTAGAAATAAAAATAATCTTGGTTTTAGAGTAGGAGGGAGAGAACAAAGAACTACACATTATAATAGTTCCCAAAGTTTTCTAAACACTTTCTTTAGTATTTCAACGTTTGGCTGTTTGAACCAATAATTTTAATCTCAGATTGGGTAAATTTTCTTAACATAGAGGATGTACATCAATTTATCTTCCATTACAGTATCCATTGAGATCTCGCCTTATTTTAGATACCAACAACTATCTACAATTGTACAACATCTTTGGATTATTTTGGGGGATGTTCTTTGCTTCCGCTTTTGGAGAAATGGTTCTTGCAGGTTCGAATTTGTTTTACATATTATTTAGCATATTGAAGGGCATCTACTTTTTAGCATACTGTTACATCTGACGGTTATAAAAGTTTTCATACTCCTACTGTATAATATTTTATTGTTATTTTTCTAACATGCTGGCATGTTCTTGATAGGAAGGTATTTTAAGCAATTATTTTTACTTACACGTTCAATATTATTTTGTAGAGTTTTACTTAAAAATTACTGTGAAATAATAACAAACGCTCTTGTAAAGTCTAAAGTACATAAATTTAAGATTTAAAGACATTTTATCCATCCATTTATTTAAAAATGAAACCGTAACAAATTTTAGTAATGCAACTATTTTATCACAATTATATATATTAGGTGGATTTTCTTCTTGGTATTGGGCTGATGACAAGTCTAAAGATGTTCCTTTTTTTACACTTACAGCCAGCCTGCTGAGAACTGTAAGGTAAACTTAAATATAATTAATGAGGATTCCTAATGGATGTAGAACATACGTGGATGATATAACAGGAGAAAAATTGTCTTCAATTTAGTTTACAATTTCCCCCTACATTTATTAGTCGGGCCGTTTATCCAGTAGGGGGAAAGAGGAGGGGGATGGGGGAGATCGTTATTTTAGCCCCCTACAGAGTTCACTTTATTATAGAACATTAAAATCTGGTTTAAGATCCAAGTAATTATAAATCACTTTGATTCCTTATATTTATCAAAAACTAAAAATAAAAAAAAGTCTAAAATCAAGCTTCAAATTCTAACTCAGGATTTTTTTAACTGAAGCAATTACAATCTTACTTGGAATATTTAAGCTACCTATGAAACTTAACTTTAAATATCTTAGTTAATTTAAACATTTACAAAACAATTTATGACTGAATTTAATTTTTGTTACTTTAGGTATCATCTTGGGACTCTGGCTTTTGGTTCTTTGGTGATTGCCATTGTCAGAATGATTAGGTTAGTGTGTGTTTATGATGAGTTATGCAACAATATTTTAATATACATATATGTATGTTCGCTAATAAAAATGTTGGGATCTTAAAACAAATTTTTATTTTGTATTTTCAAGTTAAAAAAGCACAGTTGGTGACACAAAATAAGCAGATAATTTTTTACTTTAAATATGATTTAAATATTAAACATATTTTTCAAATTTTCTTAATTAGAACTAAAATTATTTGACAAATTTTACGATTACAACATGAACTTCTCTCTAGCTCGAACGAAGATATTTTGTCTTGCACACAATACGAAAATTAGTTTTGTCTTATAACTTTAAATTAAAAGTTGTATTTAAAACAACCAAATTATATAATGTCTTTAGACTGGCCATACAATACATTGAGGAGAAGATAAAAGAGAAGAACATGGATAATATATTAGTAAAGGTAAGGAAGGTCTCTTTTTTGGGCTTTCAATATGGTTTATAATTGATGTCTAATAGTCATTTATGCTTAAAAGTAAACGAGAAAAGAACAAATGAAATACAGAAATTTGGGGTATAGTCCTTTCCACGACATCCCTCCATAAGGAGCGATTCTTCGTATTTTTCACAGTAGCTTTTCTCCTATTTCTAGCCCCTGCGGGGGGCTCTAACCCTGCGGGGCCAATTACCTAACCCTGTGGGGCAATCACCTAACGCAATATAACCTCCTAACCTAAAATAACCCATAAAAAGTCATTTTAAAAATACGAAGAATCGCTCCTTATGGAGTGATGTCGTGGAAAGGACTATACCCCAAATTTGATATCCTTAATATTACTGAAAGACCTGCGGAGTCGGACAGAGTTATTTTCAGAATAGATTAGTCAGCAGAATCATAAAAAAACATCGTCTTTACAATATGAACAGACTAAATACAAGACAGACCGACGGACATGATGTTTATTAATCTGAAGAATCTTCTTAATAATATACAGACGTCAATCTATAATACAAAGTAGAACGATGTCTGTCTGTCTGTCTGTCCGTCTGTCCGTCTGTCTGTCCGTCTGAAGCTTAAGATCTCAGTAACCACTGGACCGATTGGGCTCTTCTCTTCAGGGAATATACCTACTTGTCCTGTGATGGTTTTAAGCTATTTTCTTGGGGGTTGGGACACCCCCAACCCCCCCAAAAAATGAAAAATACCCCCCCCAAAAAAACTTTTTTTTTACTTTTTCTTTTTAAATCTAAAATACGAAAAATTAGGTTGATCAAACCTCTTGGGGCACAGCCCCTAGAGGCTAGGGGCGAAGCCGCTAGTATTAAATAACAGCCTATGAACATTTTAAATTGGGAGTGGATTCACCCATTGCATCTAGGGACAGTAAGCGAGAAAATGAAATAATACCGACATAGAAGATATAAAAAGACTTCCTAGAAAAGCATTTCTCAATTGGACAAACAATTTTCAAGATATTTATTTTCTTAACCAAAAACTTTACTATTTATATTTACAAATAGAGATTGCTTCGCTACTAAAAAATATTAAAATGTTCCGTTTAATGTTCAGGCAATTATGTGTTGCTGTAAGTGTTGCTTCTACTGTCTTGGTAAGTAATTTTATCATATACACTAGGATTTTTGTTTGGTTCTCTGTTCAGGTTTTAGGCTTTTTTTTTGGGGGGGGGGGGGAGTTTCAAACGTACACAATTTTAAAATCAACAAAATTTCCTAATTAACTTTATCTGTATTTTGCAGACATACTATTTTTTGCAGCTAAAGCTACTCTATACTTGGGTTTGGTCCGTAACAGATAGCTCTTGCTCATAATTTAGGCATTCTAGAATGTACCATAGATTTTAGACTTGGCATGCTGATTCCTCTATTAGTTGGGTATAATTTGAAAAGCATAGCAACCAGGAAGTCCTTTATAAACATGAAGATTTTACTTTTTTAACATTGTGTTTTATTTTTATGTACAATATCTTTAATTTTGGGTTGTGGAGTCCTATGACCACTATAGTTTTATTGTTATAAGCGAAGTATTTCTATATTCAAGTCTTAAATAGTAAGTATGTTCATATCAACTAATTTTGTGATACATTTGTACCTGATATTGTGAAACTATCTGCATAATGTTTTTGTCCTTGTTTTAGAAAAGCTTCTGAAGTTTATAAACAGAAATGCATACATAATAACTTTGTGCAAACTAACTACATAATGATTCATCTTGTTTTAGAAAAGCTTCTGAAGTTTATAAACAGAAATGCATACATAATAACTTTGTGCAAACTATCTGCATAGTGTTTTCATCTTGTTTTAGAAAAGTTTCTGAAGTTTATAAACAGAAATGCATACATAATAACTTTGTGCAAACTATCTACATAATGTTTTCATCTTGTTTTAGAAAAGTTTCTGAAGTTTATAAACAGAAATGCATACATAATAACTTTGTGCAAACTATCTACATAGTGTTTTCATCTTGTTTTAGAAAAGTTTCTGAAGTTTATAAACAGAAATGCATACATAATAACTTTGTGCAAACTATCTACATAATGTTTTCATCTTGTTTTAGAAAAGTTTCTGAAGTTTATAAACAGAAATGCCTACATTATTACGGCCAGCTACGGATACAATTTCTGTCGGTCAGCACGGGAAGCTTTCAGTCTCATCACAAGAAATATGGTCAGAGCAGTTGTTCTTGACAAAGTAAGATTTATCCATTAACCCAGCTGGAAGTGGGCAACATTGGACTGTAAAATATACTGGTATGCAAAGTTTTATAAACTTTCATTTGCCTAAAAATTTTGAATACTTGTATTAAATGTCAATTGGTTTATTCAAACTAGCAGTGTACAAACTTTCTGGCTAATGATTTTAATATATAGAAGAGGAAATTTTGTTTAAATACATTACCAACCATTGTCCTTTAAATTCCAGCTGTATCTATCCTTTTTAAACCTGCCATTAAGTAATTCATATGGGCTGTGGCAACTATTTAGCTTTTAAAAATATGGTCAAGGCTAACATTTTATTGACATTGCGAAATTCGGGGCTATCACACAAAGTACCCCAATAACTGAACCACCTCCCCCCCCCCACCTCCCTTTCTGATATCATGAAATAAATTGAAAATAAGGGGAGGGGGTGGTGGAGGGGGTGGTTATTTTTTCTTTCTACTGTTTATTACTTAGGTCAGGTGGTGTTAGGTTATATTTGGTACTGGGTTAGGGCCCCCGCAGGCATTAGGCATAGGAAGAATTAAAATTACCTCCCCCTTATTTTAAATTATGGAGGGGGCCGGATGCCTGTCCACATATATTTATCTGTCTATGACCAAACGATGAGAATATGTTTATCTATCTAATTATAGGTGACAGACTTCCTGATGTTCTTGGGTAAGCTTGTCGTGGTGGGCAGCGTAACTGTTTTGGCTTTTTATGTATTTTCAGGTAATTTATATTTAACTGGTGACTTTGCCCCTAGCCTCTACACATTAATTTAATCAAATCTTGCTTACAAAGTGCATGATTATGCAGTCAATTCTGTACAGTTAAAAATCATAATGCACATAATTTGTCAGGAAATCCTAACTGTGCAAGTTAATAAGTTGGTCCTTTTACACGACTTTTTAGAAATTTAATTCATTACAAAAAAAATATTAATTTTCAGGTAAACTAGATGGTGAAGTTCCACTTGACATGGCGAGCCCCAAACTAAACTATTATTTTGTACCAGTCATTATCATTGCAATCAGGAATATATTCAATTAAACAATAAATTAATTAAATAAACTATAAGATCTCTAATTATTGTGAAACTTTTTTAGAATCTATCAAATTAAAATAAAAGGCGTCTACAAACATTTGATGGAAAGTTGATTTTTCAGGGGTGAACATTTTTTTTTATTTTCATGGTAATGTTGACTTTCCCTTACTCCACTCCTGCACGCCCCTTATATGACCAATGAAGGCGTATCCATATTATCACTGCCTTAGCACATATCTGTCTCCTAAACTGTAAGCAAGTGTCCTTCCCTATCACTAATATAACTCTGAATAGTATTGTCATACATCTTTTGATTACAAAAGCCAGGGGCTGGGATTCAGCAAACTAATTCCATTTGAAATAACTGTAAATTTGGATATTTTTGTGGCGTAATGTTGGTGTAAAACTTGTGTTGTTCTGTAACTAAAGTGAAGTGGGTAACAAGAGAGGGGGAAGAAGGAAGTGGGTTGTGGTGAAATTTTTTTATAAAATTGTTTGTCAGAATCCTAGTCATTTGTTTCTGACAACAAAAGCTTTAAACTATTTTTACTTTTTATTTGGAATGATATTCATTTCAACCCATAATCCTTAACAATTTAATAATAAAGTTTACTATTGTTTAAATATATGAAATATTAGTGCCTACATGATATCAAGTTGTTTCTTCTCTGTATTTTCTATGGCAGTGGATACATTGTTCCTGTGTTTCCTTCTAGATTTAGGTAATCTATGTAATAAACATATTTATAAAAAATATCTACCTATATCACTATATGTGTTAGAATTTTTGGCTTCGGCTTGTTAAAGAACTTAATCTCTTGTTTAAATATATTTTTTTAAAAATGTGTATATTATTCTTAATTATGTACTTTGTTAGCTCAAAAACTTTAGATGCTTTTATTGAATTTTAATTAGTTGGTTCTAAACTAGTAAGGGCCAAACCCTTTAACCATTAATTTAATCTACAGTAGGGGTAATTATGATTATCATCATTGTAAATGTACATCAAATTATCATCATTTGTCTTATTCCTCAAGACTTCTAGCTTTACTCCTAGCTATTTATGACTTTTAAAATAGCTATTCTTCGAAACAGATTAACATCCGCTGGATTAGAACCAGTTCTAAGCCATACTGAAAAATTATATATCGTATCGTATTATATCCAGTTTTCTACGAATATAAAAATTTATGATCATTATATTAAAACCAGATGTTTTAGCCCGTATCTCGGGGCATCTCTAGGCTAACAAACTGGTTTAAACTTTATAATTGCACATTTTTATATCCGCGGAAAGATGTTTATAATACGATGCGGTAAATAACTATTCTGTCTATTTTCTTTAGAAAAGAATGATGGAGTGGACAACCCTCATTATCACATGTCCAAAAACCTGATGAAAATACTTGACGTCAAAAATAAAAAGGAAAAATAGATGCTTGAAATATTACTTTCATTAATGTCAAATATTCAAATACTTTATTAAAATGCTCAAGTTCTTAAAATACTTCAAAGTGAAATAGAAATATCACTTTTAAAACTTTTTGGAATTCTGTAAGGTTCAATCATAAATACTTTCAAACATGTACTTATTTATGTGCCATTTATATGTAATTAATTTAATTCAGACAATCTAATGTGATTTTGTAACATAATTTTTAATAAACGTAGTTTTGTAGATTAAAAAAATAAATAAAATTGTATATTATGTAAATGTACAATAATAGCGGATGCCCCCTTAGCCTCTAGGAGTGTTGTGTTTGAAAAGGTATAAAAGAGCAGATAATTGCCTTAAATCATCCCGAGACTTAAATAAAAAGTCCCGCTCCCTAGCCTATAACCTAAACTAACCTAAAATAGTTGTTCTCTGCCATAGTCATAGTTTTGTCGGGGGGGGGGGGGGGGGGGGGTGGTAAGACGTGAGTTGCGTACACGACGGACTGACAGACTTTAATTTGTAGAGAAGCTTCGCTTCGAACCCCAAACAACAGTGGGTCAAAATATATACAAGTTTATTGAACTAAAGTGGTCACAATACTGAATATTAGAATTATATGCACACAAATTAGGTTAGGTTATAATGGCTAATTGTTCTCTTAACAAAAGATTGATACTTCCCCCGTTTATATTTCAGGGTGGGGAGGCTTTAAAAGGGCAGGTTAAACTTAATTATAGCAAATTCCTCCCCTTCATATATTTTAAAGGAGGAATCTCAAATCAGATTTTATACAACATTCAATTTAATCTAATTTTACAACAGGCAATTTTTACAAGGAAGTCATTATAAATCAGAGCGAAGCTAGCCTTCATTTAAATTATGTCCGCTACATTGTAATGACTATATATTTTTATGTATGTATAAGAATTCAATACTAAAAGGAACTTAACAATTAATTAATTAAGATACTTTTTGAAACTGAAAATTTAAAATTAAAGATAATTTCTTCTTCTAAAGTAAAATAGCAAAAATAGCTTTCTAAATAGTTTTAATTTACAACGAATTTGTAAGTTTAGAATCTATTCAAAATAAACTCTCTTAGTTAAATAGTCCATTTTAAACTCTTTTGTATGCCGCAGTTATGAAAAAATCCAACAAAGACGACATTTATTTTTGATATAAAAAATGGTTGTAACGCGGCATTATTCAAGTATTGCGCAAAAACACCGAGATTTGGGGCAAGAGGGAAAACTGTTTTTGTCCTTATGTCAAGTTTTGCCCCATTTTATGATCTTTCTGCTCCATGTAAACATAGATTATAATTATTTTAAGACTAATAAGCGAATTTTGAATGAAATGAAAATATTGAAACCTTTTTAATAATATTCAACGACCGGGTTTACACCAGATTAAAATGTTTAAAATCATTTTTGCGTGAAAAAACAGCTTCCAAATTACTAAACTTGTTTCTTTGTGAAAATATTGTTAAATTAAAAGTAATAAATTAGATTTGTACAAATTATGTTAAGATTAATGTTTAAACAGTAAATAATAAGATAAAGGCAGCCAAACTTGTTGATTAATCTGGAAAAGGCAGCTTCATTAGTTAGATATTTAATAAGAAAGATGTTTTGTTTACCTATATGTTTTTAGTAAATTTATTACATTTTTAATTAAAAATGATGAGATTAATAATTGTTCCATATATAACTTTATTTGAAAGTATAATATTTAAACTTATTGGAATAAGTTTTTAAAAAATTAATCATTTGGTATGTACGTATGTGTTTAAAAGATATTAAGATATTTTATTTATATTGCTACAAGCAGCTGAGCCCCAGGCGTCTTTCTAGGGCCTCTGTATTCGAAGGTGAAGAAACGTAGCTTTAATTAGTCTAAAACAATCCTAGGATCTCTGTGAAGCTTAACCTCCCGAAATTGGAACATTATTTTATATAACGGTTCAGCAGCATATTACTCTCGCGATTAGTCCTTCCAATCTAAAGGCATTTCCTAAATATTTAGGGGCTCTGCATACGAAAGGGGCGACAAAGATAGGGAAAAAGATATCCTATCCCCCAAGATTTCATTCTAATAATAAAATATCATTAAACCATGCAAGGACCTAAGTAAAGCTTCCATAAATTCAGTTCAGTAGTTAAGGAAATATGACTAAGAAGACAAAATAAACATTGCTGCATAATATTAATGTTTCAGACATGATGTGATACTCTAAAATTTTGATGAATTTACATACAACAACAAAACCAATTAATTTATTTATTTTCTTGACGGCCTGAATCATTTACGAAGCTATGGCGTCTACAGAAGAAAATCTACGGGGGCTGGAGACTCTCATGAATGAGTTCTTTTCTCCAGTTACGGATAATAACAGGTTGTTTTTCACGTTTAAGAATTGTTTACAAATAAAGTTGATTGAATGTTTTTTAATGTCCGTCTTTTTACCGTTTACCTACATATTCCATTTTAAAACATCTGGCTTTTATTTTTTCTCTTTCATAAATTGAGTTACTTCCTATGTGAATTTAAAGAAAACATCTTCTTCTAACTGTCCAGTTTTCATCTTCCTATACGGACACAACTTTGGATATAAAGTACTTGCCGTAGCAACAATATTTATATTATTTAGGAAAAGAGAAATAGAACAGATGCTGGCGAACTTTTCTTGTGTTGAAACTGCTTGGAGAGATTGTATTTATTTTATGGATAACAGCAATAATGATTATGTTGCAATGTTCTGTCTAACTACTCTAGAACAGGTTAGTTTAAACATGATTGTAAACTAGCAGCTACTTGAGTGGGGGGGGGGGGCTAGCTTACCCTCCCCTTTGATTTACTTATTTTAAAGCAAAAAACTTGGGCTATGTTTTCAAAGAGAACGATTTATCATTGAAGGTTGGAGGTACCTTTTCCCCATAAGAGGAGAACCATATCGGTTCACCTGTTGACGAAATCCTTCGCTACAAAGTACACATAGAGAGACATCCTCCTTTTACTTTTATTTTAGGATTTTTTTCTTCAGTGTTTATTTACTACAAATTATACTATGATTAAATTTTAATTTATTTATTTAGGTTATTCATAGAAGATGGTTTGCAATGCTGGCGGAAGATAAAAATGTTCTAAGAAAACAATTACATGAAATGCTTCTTCAGAAAAATAGATCTTTCCCACCGTTCATTAGGCATTTGATTTCTTCTAATATTTGTAGGTTTTCAGTTTTTTTCAAGTAGGGGATTATACACTGGACTTGTAAAATACTGGAACAAGTTTTGTAAATACATTCTCTAATGAGTTAGCTTACAAACTTTGGGTACATTTGATGGTGATTGGTTGGTATAAAGTAGGTACCTTAGCACAAACTTTTTCTTCAACAAGTTTAATGTATAGGAAGGGGTAATTTGGTTTATCAAATATAAACAATACATAATGAATTGAAATGCTATTTGAAAAAAATTAAAAGAAGAAATCATAATTGTACTTTTAGGAAAAAGTTAATGAAATTAATTGTTGACATTGCTAAAATTGACTGGCCTCACTTCTTTCCCGACTTTTTCCCACAAATCCTACAACTAATACATGATCAGGTGCTTGTTATATTTTTATACCTGTTTCCTGTCGTTACTTTATGTATAAACTTGCGGTTGTGCCCTTAGAGGAGGATGGAAGTACTCCTTTAAAATGATTGATTACCCTATCTGTAAGCTTCATTGTAAAGGAAAACCATGTCAGTGCAAGTGTTTAGCAAGATTATTAGCTATAACACCATGCATGGGGAAAATACTATTTCTTGTGAAGACCTAGTCAAATATTTTGAGATGATCTTCATGTCGAAAGAAATGTCAGTCCCTCTTTTCCGATGTTATTGATATTTTAAGAGATAGTTTGCTTGTATGTGCAGTGCAGTTCATAGCTGCAATTGGATTTAATTTTACTTGTTTTCTTGATAAAATTAAATATATTAGGAGAAAACCCTAGATGGGCTAAACATGTTGCTAACTGCCTGTGAAGAGCTTGGTTCTCCCCGAGAGGACATCTCCTCAAACAGGAGCAAAGAATTAAAAAAGCTGATGTCACGGCAGGTGTCCCATATTAGCCTGGTGCTAACAACTATTCTTGAGTCCGTGTTGGATAATTCTGGACTGGCTGGTAACAGCAACCGTCCTTCTCCCTCCCCTTCCTCAGGTATACATTTTAAAGCGAGTTTTTTTTTTTTTTTTTGGGGGGGGGGGTTCTTAAAGCGATTTCTCTTTGGGCTGGAGGTATCCTACCTCAAAATAGTTATAAACCTTCCCTTTATATATAAGAAGCTTATCTTGAGCTTTAATCTTGATTTAGGGAGATCCTACATCCTTTTATTTTTATTGTACCTAAATGGATAAATAGCAATGAAAATAAACGAGGACAGTTTTAAATGCCAAGAGATTTAACGATTTTTTTTCTTCAGGCGATTCTGATGATAGTAATTCAATAGATGGATCTCCTTTTTCATCTAGCTTTCAAGACACACGGGTAAGTAACTGTATGTATTGAATAATTAAAGAATTTACTCTTTATTTACATTATACCTATACTTATGATAGGGCAAGTGAATTGTTATACATTATCTTACCAAATAAAAATTATGGAAAGTTTTAATATTCACTACCTAGGTATTAAAAATTTGAATATATTTGTAAGAAAATCATAATAGGTAGGTATCATAATTGTTTAAGGTCACAACGTTTTATTTTAAAGTGCTTTTTGACACAGAAACTTCCCCCTTTTAAAAAAAAGTCATTAAGAATGAAAGAGGGAAGAAGGTGGTTTTTCGTTTGGTTATATAATATTGGGTTCTGGGTAGCCCTGCACGGTCGGGGCTCCCCGCAATGGATTAGCATAGGAAAAAAGCTCCCCTTCCTCCTTATTTTCAATTTTATTAGGAAATAAGGGAGAGGGAAGAGGTTTTTCATACTCGAGAGACACTCTGGAGAAAACCACAATATTATATATTTTCAGGTATTAAATCAGACAGCTGTCACCAGAATAAGTCCAGTGGCCATGAAACTGGACGAACAGTCATTGGTTGTTTCTTCTGTCTGCCTCAAAATTTTTTCACAGGATCGTTTAATCAGCTGCTTATTGTGTTTACTCAAAACGATTAGATACCTATTATAGTTAATCACACAAGACATTCAAAAAAAGACTTTGATTTTCTTACACTTTCCTGAAAGTCCTATGTTTGCGGTTATGTTTTGTCATATGTTTATGGGCAACGAACTGTATTATCTTTGTATTAAATTATGTTTTTAATTTTCAAGCTGTTTGGTGGAATTTCGAACCATTCCCTTTCCTGGGAACTAGTATACCTATAGACCAAAATATCACCCAGAGTTTAATAAAAAATTTCTCCTACGACTTAAAAACTTTGAGTACTTTTATTATATCATGATTGATTGTCTCAAACATAACGTGTCTAAACTTTTGAACCAATAATTGAAAACCACAGAAGGATTACTTTTATTCATCGTCGGAAATTTACATTAATATATCGCCCAATGTCTTATCCCTTAAGATCATGGTACAAAACTGATTAAATGTGAACTGTACAGGTGTTCACCTGGGCAGAGCTCCAGACCGCAGTTAACTCCAGAGTTATCAATTCTCTATTCCAATTTGCCTCCCTCGTATTAAGAACTAAACAGGAATGTACAAAATATTAATTTTAATGTCAAATCTTAAGAGTGAATCTTTTCTATAATCGTCCTTAGAAAGCGTAGCAACTCTATGATCTAAATAAAAAAATTCTACTGAGCTGGATCTTTAAATCATTTCAATAGTGCGCCAAATATTTTAATATTTCGACATCAATCTTATATGTAGGGATGGGAATCCGTCGAATTTTTAGGCCGGATTCGGATTCTGGATTCTGAAAGAATCCGTAAAAAAAAGTGACGGATTCTTGCGGATTCCGGATTCTTATTTTTGGCGGATTCCGGATTCAGATTCCGGATTCTAGCAGTATTTTAAAAGGCCGTCCGTCACAGAGGGATAGCTTTTTTCGTTAATTTATCACTATGTTACTTGGTTGAAGCCTTGATTTGTTTAAAGTGTTGACTTCCAGCATAACTAAAACATTTACATCACATTAGTAAATTTTAAAATTTAAGTGCTACGTATGTCCTAAAAATGTGCTTGGTATTTTCTAACCTATTTAAATTAAATTTAGCCTACCAATTTAGAATCCGAAATCCGCTATAAAAAACGGATTCCGGATCCGGATTCGGATTCCAAAATTGGCCGAAAATTGGGCGGATTCCGGATTCCGGATTCGGATTCCGGATCCGGATTCCCATCACTACTTATATGTGATTTACTTGTCCGATTACAATGATGCTTTAAATGGTGATTCCTAGGATAAGTAGTTAGCTTTATATATGTGGCGCCTAAACTTTTATTCACAACTTACAAGCTTTATTGATTGCTGACTATTAAAACTACTGAAGTGAAGGCAAAAGATCCTATTTAAAATCTTGCCATCGTTGTTATTTTAACTATCATATTTCTCCACAAATGCTTTTTAACCTAAATATTTTGTATGTATTAGGACGATCCTGGTGTAACCGACATATCTGTGCTGGCAATGTCGGCTATTAATGAAATAATGGCCAAAAATTACGTACCACACGATTTTCAGGTAATACAAAAGAATATATTTTTGTTTCCATATTTGCATGGGATGTAAAGTAGGGGTTGGTGGGTGGGTCTGTAAATTACGCTGGTACCCAAACTTTTATAGTCACGTAGGGTACTTTAATTGATTGGTTCTAAACTAGTAGTGTTCAAACTTTTAAACCAATTATTTATATCTACAGAGATAATAATGGTGTTTAACAGCACTGAAGTTGTACATCCATTTATCGTCCATCGTCTAAATTTTACTATATCAAAACTAGGGATGGCAATCCGTCAAATTTTTGGACCGGATTATTATAAGAATCCTTCAAAATAAATGCCGGATTCCCGCGGATTCCGGGATTCTTATTTTTGGCGGATTCCGGATTCGGATTCCGGATTCTAGCAATATTTTAAAAGGCTTTTTTTAAAGGGGGGGGGGGGGCGGATGTGCCACTTTTTGAAACCAAAAGTAAAACACGCATGATCTCAGCCCATAAAAGAGTTACAGCTCTAAAATTTGGCACAGCAATTGCTTTTGTTGAGAACAATATGGAACTGTGAAGAAACGGCGGCGGAACCGCCGCTCCCGCCGAAAACCGCCGTTTTCTCGCCGAAATTTTATTTGCCTTTTCTCGCCATAATAGACAATTTTGAATCATCTGAGATAAACTTTTTTTTCATAAAAAAATTCCCTTATATTTTCACGTGACACTTGTAATATGAGTAATGTGTAAGTGTCAAGTGAAAATATAAGGGAAATTTTTATGAAAAAAAAAGTTTATCTCAGATGATTGAAAATTGTCTATTATGGCGAGAAAAGGCAAAAAAAATTTCGGCGGGAAAACGGCGGTTTTCGGCGGGAGCGGCAGTTCCGCCGCCGTTTCTTCACAGTTCCATATTGTTCTCCACAAAAGCAACTGCTGTGCCAAATTTTAGAGCTGTAACTCTTTTATGGGCTGAAATCATGCGCGTTTTACTTTTGGTTTCAAAAAGTGGCACATCCGCCCCCCCCCCCTTTAAAAATTTAAGTGCTACATATGTCCTAAAAATTAATGTTCTTGGTGTTCTCTATAATTCATTTCCGAGAATCGAATAATATAGAATAATGATAATCTTTGCCTTCAAAAAGGGGGGATTGAAAGAAAAAAAACTCAAGACGCTATTTTTAGCCTACCAATTAAGAATCCGAATCCGCTATTAAAAAACGAATTCCGGATTCGGATTCCAAAATTGACCAAAAATTGTGCGGATTCGGATACGGATTGCTAACCCTAATCAAACAAAACTAACCCTAACCTTAACTTAACTAACTAGACAATTTTGTAGGGGATGTTCTTTCTAGAGACAAATTTTCAAAGGAGGGGTAAAATAGTTATAAACCTTACCTGGACTTGAAGGGTGAACCGTGTCGGTTTAATGATTACCCACAGTGCCTTCAAAGGTGCTCTGACTTTAGTGTCAGAACCTAAATTGGGACATAGTGCATTTCATTACCCTAGGTTAGGTAACTTCATTTCACTTTTCAATCAAATCTAAAATGCAGCGGTTTTTGAGAAAATTAGATTTAAAAATTTCAAGTTCAATTTTCACCCACTAGGAGTTACCGCATAATCATGACAAGAAAAGCAAAGATTATTTATTTAAAATTTTGAACAACTTTGCTTTTATAAAGTCAGTCATAAAACCTCTCTATATATGATTTATTTAAGGCTGAATTTCCGTGACCTTAGCAAAGCAATTGATAAAAATGGCCATTAATTAACTTACTTCAGGAGTGGTTTTATGAAGAACTTTATAAAAGCAAAGTTGTTCAAAATTTTAAATAAATAATCTTTGCTTTTCTTGTCATGATTATGCGGTAACTCCTAGTGGGTGAAAATTAAACTTGACATTTTCAAATTTAATTTTCTGAAAAACCGCTGCATTTTAGATTTTATTGAAAAGTGAAATGAAGTTACCTAACCTAGGGTAATGAAATGCACTATGTCCCAATTTAGGTTCTGACACAAAAGTCAAAGCACCTACATTAGCACTGTGTACCGATATCCTTTGCTACACGGACATCCTGTTACTTATTTATAAAAATAATATTTTGTTTTGTTTTAGGGTTATTTGTATACAGTGTATAGGGGAATCCTTATTCTATTGCAAGGACTTACAATTGGTAAGAATATAACTTACCTATATCTTTAAAGGCAAAGCTTTTTAAAAATATAATTATGGTTGGTCAGTCTGTTCGTACGTAACTGAAAGCTTTTATTGTTAAAATTGTCCCATCTATTTTAAACTGTGTTGATGATTCAGTTAGATACAACTTAGAAAGCGCACTAATTGAATTGAATATTACCAGAACGTCCATATCATATGTCCATTTTTAACATGAGGGTTTTAAAGATATTTAACTTCATTTAATATAAAATATATTTATACTGTTCACTTGATTTTTGGTTTACAAGTAAAAGGTTTTTTTTTATACAAGGACGATGTTAAATGAAACAAGTGAGTTTAGTTAGATATTGACACACATGGTCTAAGGAAAAGATAAGGGAGGGCACCGTTTCTATAAGTTATTTAGCGCATCGTATTATAAACAGCTGAACGTTGATACAAAAAAAACTGTTATTAATTTTATGATTGTACATTTTTATATGCATAAAAAACTGGATATAATACTATGTTATACATAATTTTTCGGTATGGCTGAGAACCGGTTCTAGTCCACCGGATATTAATCAGTTTTGAAGCGATACTGGAGAAGTTTTTCCTTTAAAAAATTTAATAAAATTATTATTATAGAATCCGAGTCTAATGGAGGAAACCCGTTATTGTTGACAGCGGATGATCAATACATCAACACAATAACAGATTTTATTAAACTTTTTGTGTCCGCACATTTAAAAAGATGTGAAGATACAGATAAGGTAAGATTTTATTTTATCTTTTTAACTAATTGGGTCGTTCCTGGTCTGTAGGTGGGGTCAGCAAAAAATAGCTTAAAAACCACTCCAAGACATATTTAAAGCTTCTCTGAAAAGTACCACCACTTCGGACCAGAAATTTCCAAAATCATTTGCTTCAAACAGAAAAGCAGACTACTTTATATTACAGGACTGTTTGCTTGGCCCCTAGCCTCAAGTCGACCTCCCCTTACTTAAAGGGGGGGGGGGGGGGGCGAAAGTGACACTTTTTGTAACCAAAACTAAAAGCCAACAAAGGAAAAAAAGAGTTACAGGTCTGAGATTTTGCATGGCAGTTGCTTTATAGGGGGTACAATATGGAACTGTGAAGAAACAAGGGCGCAACCGCCGGAAACCGCCGAGAAAAGGCAAAAAAAAATTCGGCGGGAAACGGCGGTTTTCGGCGGTTGCGCCGCCGTTTCTTCACAGTTCCATATTGTAGCCCTATAAAGCAACTGCCATGCAAAATGTCAGACCTGTAACTCTTTTTAGTTGAGTTCCTTTGACTTTTAGTTTTGGTTTCAAAAAGTGTCACTTTCGCCCCTCCCCCTTTTGATATACAAAAAAGATAGGTACCTAGCTAGATAATGTTTTTTTTGGGGGTAGATTTTTTCTAGTACTGATTTCTCTTGGGAAGGTGGTGGTACCCTCCCACAAAATAGCTTTAAACCTTTCTTGTACCTATGAGAAGCTACATTATAAAGGAGAACCATATTGGTTAAGCGGTTCACGCTTTTCCTCAACAGTTTAGCGGATTTAAAACCAACACGCATCAAGCGGTCAATGGATCTTATAAATATACACATTTGCTGAATCAAAACTGGTTTTACCTAAATTGTATCTGCTCCTTCTTCGTGTCTAAAGTATTTCAAAGATTTTTAATAAAAAATATGTGATTATTTGACTTTAAAATAACCTTTAATCAAAAATCATCTTATAGTTTAAAGCTTGTAAATATAATTTTGTCATATTTGTTGAGGCTTTAAAACAATATTTTTAACACTTCAACACTGCATATTTAGGATGTATAACAGGGGTTATTTTATGCATTATTAGTGATATAAAAAGCACTAATCCTAATTGATTAGATACTTAGCCGTTTATTACACAAAAGTCTATCTTTTCTGTTCTAAACCATTTTAAATTTCATATGGATAAACATTTGATTTAATGAAACAGTAAGTAGGTTAATATATGACACGAAAGGTTTATTTAAAAACATTACTTTAAAAGATATACTTGAATACACTTCATTTACTATTTTATTACTTAATAGTTACTAGGTAAAGTATATGCTTTTTAATTTTAATTGCATTAAAGTTGACAAAAATTTGATAATGATCATCTGATATGTTTTGTATGTAAACAGTATGTATTTTATCTGTAGCTTAAGATTTCGATAGCTGATTTAGTTCTACACTCTAGGAAAGCTTCACGTACATAGGACCCAGGATGGGTTCAGGCTATTTGATTTTTAGATTTAAGTCTCTGGATGATTTTTATGCCTTACCCCTTAGAAAACAGACCAACTAGATGCTAGGGGCACAATCGCTTTTTTATATAGAGCTAGTATATTTTAATTTAACATCAAATTAATGTCTGGTGTATTAAAGATTATTTAGCAATTGAAAACAATTTTTATTTAATTTTGTATCTTATTTAAGACATGGCAAAACCTTTTTCAAATGTGATCATAATCTACATAGGTCAAAGATTTTGGTCGTTGTGGATCTATAATTATAATTAAAAAAACAAGACTTTTTCTGATGCTTGATTTTAATAGTAAAGCTTTTCTTTATTAAGGATTGGTCTGTCTGTCTATAACGGATAGCTCTTATCATTAATTTAGGCCTTTTATAATTGTCCTATTGATTTCATACTTGGCATGGTTATTCCTTTAGTAGTAAGGTACGATTTAGAAAGCATAGCAATTCTACAATAAGTTTTAAACCTTTTTGTAATAAATACTACAACAAGGTACAACGTTATAAACGAGGCACATCTATAATAAAGTCCTAAAAATGTAGGAATGTCCTTAAACAGTATGTTGTATTTTGCAACAAATTTACTTAATAGTAAAACTATTTAATGTATAAGAACTATTCAGTTTTTAACTAATTAGACTATACTTATTAATAACTTTCCTTTGATATAATCAATTAAATGCCTAATTTCTTCAACAATCTATTGTTTATGTGTTTGATAACTTATACTATTGTGTCTTTCATACAAAATTCGAGTGTTAAATTGCTTATTGTTTCTATATAAACAAGGATGAAAACATCCATAAAACCAAGCTATGAAACCGTAGGACAAACGAACATTATTAATTGTAAAGTTTCAGAACTGAATAATCAGAATATAAATTTATTAAAGTCTAAACAAAATTATGAGTAAATTTTTTTATAAACGGTTTAAATACAAGTTAATGTTTAAGGACATGATTACATTTTTAGGACTTGATAAAGAGATGCATCGCCCATAACATTGTACTTTGTTGTCCTAGGAATAAGTATCCCAAAATTTAGTTCAATCGGATAATTTTATCACATAAAAATATGTTGTTTTAATTTTTTTTTAAATCAACAGTTTAAATTGGGCGTTCGGAAATTCTGGTAATGATTTTAGAGTAGCTACACTTTTTCTAAGTTGTACCTAAATACTACAGGAATAACCTTGCAAAGTTTGAAATCGATAGGAAAATTCTAAATTAACGGAAAAAGCTAACCGTTCCACTAAAAAAGCTAACATTTCCACCTTCAAATCTAACTTTTACTGACGGACAGACGGACGTACGGACGGACCGACCCTAATTATAGAAAAGCTTCGCTTTTAATAACAGTAAATATGTTGTAAATCAATTCTGTCAGTATTTTTAAAAACGAAGCTTTTCTATAATTAGGGTCGGTCCGTCCGTACGTCCTTCACAAACGGATAGCTTTTTTTCGTTAATTTAGGCATGTTAGAGATGTCATATCGATTCCAAACTTTGCATGGTGATTCCTTTAGTAATTAGGTACGATTTAGAAAGTAAAGCAGTTTTCAACAAATTTACTTACAATTTTGCTTCGACTCTTATACATTTATATTCTGATTATTCAGTTCTGATACTATATAAGTGTTAATGTCCGTTTGTCCTACAGTTTCAGTGCTTCGCTTTTATGGATGTTGTCATAATTGTTTAGTTAAATGATATGTTGATTTTTCATTACTGTTTTTACTTTCTAAGTTTAAGATTTCAAGGTAATTTGAAGAAAAAAAGCATTGATTAAAACCAGAAGGGACCGCCGTCGACAATTTCATGAGTTATAATTAATCTTCAAAAAAAGTTTTTAAAACAACTACTGCTTTCATGTGTTAGAGGTAATATACATTTTACATCAAAGGCTATTTTAAAGTCAAATCATCACACATTTTTAGTCAAATTCTTAAAAATTCTATAATCCGGAAGAAGGAGCAGATACAATTTAGCTAAAACCAGTTTTGATTTTGCAAATATGTCTATTTATAGGATCCATTGACCGCTTGTTGCGTGTTGGTCATAAATCCGCTAAACTGTTGAGGAAAAGTGTGGGTTAGCGAAATCTTAAGCTACACACAAACACACACAGAAACATCCTCTTACTTTTATATAAGGACATGTTAATTTTAGTTTCCATTGCTTGAGTTTCTCTCCTCGATGTTCACATACACCCTGCTCCAGCCAAACATTGAAGGATTCAGTGCCTGCTTAGAAACCTGGGGATATGTTGTAGATTATATTCAGGTTAGACTTTTATTTCGGACAGGTTAGGGACTTGTTAGTCCCCAGTGATAGGGCACCTCAGCTTAAGGCCCCGCAGGGGTTAGGCATAGGAAAAAGTACTAACACCCCCCTTTTAAAATTTTTTTATTAAAGATATTAAAGGGTATGGGGAGGTTTCTGGGTTCGACTAGGTAATTTAAGGTAAAATATCTGTATTTAAATGTACCTAAAATTTTGCACGAATTATTATGCGATCATATGTCCAGTCGTTGGGCTGATTATTTATTTTTGATGTAAAAAATGTGTTTAGAAATTAAAATCTCAAATTCTGCTTTCCAAAACAGGTTTACAGATAAAGATGTTATGATAATTATATTTCAGGGAGCTATAGCTATCAGCAGGGAGCAGGGAGAGGTATTACTAGACAAATATAAAGATATTATTATAATTATATTTCAGGGAGCTATGGCTATCAGCAGGGAGCAGGGAGAGGTATTACTAGACAAATATAAAGATATTATTATTATTATATTTCAGGGAGCTGTGGCTATCAGCAGGGAGCAGGGAGAGGTATTACTAGACAAATATAAAGATATTATTATAATTATATTTCAGGGAGCTGTGGCTATCAGCAGGGAGCAGGGAGAGGTATTACTAGACAAATATAAAGATATTATTATAATTATATTTCAGGGAGCTATGGCTATCAGCAGGGAGCAGGGAGAGGTATTACTAGACAAATATAAAGATATTATTATAATTATATTTCAGGGAGCTATGGCTATCAGCAGGGAGCAGGGAGAGGTATTACTAGTCAAATATAAAGATATTATTATAATTATATTTCAGGGAGCTATGGCTATCAGCAGGGAGCAGGGAGAGGTATTACTAGTCAAATATAAAGAAGCTTTATTATCTCTAGTCTTTCATGTAATGAAAAAGCTACAATTCAGGTTAGAAGTAAACTTTTATGTTTTTAGTATTATTTATTTTTGCGGCTGCGTCTCTTGGGGTGTTTAACTTTAGTTTTTTTTCTTTATAAGTGTGGGGATTTTCTATTCCAATATAAAGGGGGCGGGGCGGATGTGCCACTTTTTAAAACCAAAAGTAAAACGTGCATGATCTCAGCCCATAAAAGAGTTACAGCTCTAAAATTCTGCACAGCAGTTGCTGTTGTGGTGAACAATATGAAACTGTGAAGAAACGGCGGCGGAACCGCCGCTCCCGCCGAAAACCGCCGTTTCCCGCCGAAATTTTTTTTGCCGTTTCTCGCCATAGTAGACAATTTTCAATTATCTGAGATAAACCTTTTTTTTCATAAAAATTTTGCTCATATTTTCACTTGACACTTGTAAGATTGTACACTTGCAATTTTTTAACATTGACATGTTAAGTAAAGTGTCACGTAAAAATACAAGGGAAATTTTTTTGAGAAAAAAAGTTTATCTCAGATGATTGAGAACTGTCTAATTTGGCGAAAAAAATAAAAAAAAAATGGAAAAAAAATCGGCGGGAAACGGCGGTTTTCGGCGGGAACGGCGGTTCCGCGGCCGTTTCTTCACAGTTCCATTTTGTTCTCAAAAAACAACTGCTGTGCAGAATTTCAGAGTTTTAACTCTTTTATGGGCTGAGATCATGCACGTATTACTTTTGGTTTCAAAAAGTGGCACATCCGCCCCCCCCCCCCCCTTTTAAGAAAAAGCCCTGTGATCTGTAAGAAAGATCCACCTCGGGACAGCAGTTAAATAGATCTTTCAGTACAGACAGACAGACAGATAAACATCCTACCTCTTTTCCCTTTAGATCAAACAATTAAATATGCATAGCTTAAACCCCTATTCTATCAAACTTAATCCTTTTTGACATATGTTTAGGTTCAATGCCAGTCAGCTGCAACATTTAGACAACTCAAGTTTTAATGATAATAATGAAACAGGAAAATATTTTATTATTTTTATTAATAGGTATTTAAGGTTTTTTCTTACTGCCTAGGTACTTTTTAGGTTTCAAATCCTTAAAACCGATAAATTTTTTTTCGAGGAGGAATAAATAAAAATTGCTACCCCGCAGGGGTTAGAATATACTTTAGGGGGGTAATTAAACCCTTTAAATTAATTTGAATGTATTCAAAAACACATAATTTTGGGGATAATGCCCAAAATTTACCTGAATTAAAAATAAATACTGCTTTTATCCGTCCCTCCCTCCTTAGACGTTCTTGATGTCCTAAAGTTTTTAAGTCTACGAATAAGATAACGTGGTTATAAAACTTTGGATACCAGTGAAATTTACAGTCCAATGTCCCCTCCCTCTCTAGAATGCATACCATATTTTTAAACTGAAATATTTGTTGTCCAGACTGGCAAGTATTCATTGTGTCAGCCATAGAAACCTTGATGAAAGTTGCAGACCTGCTACCTGCTGAAGTTCTTAGCATTGTTGATTCAGGAACAACCAGTATTCTACATTCATTTGGTCTATGTTATTCCCAGGGATGTAAATCCCCAATAATGGAATACAAAATTACTCTTTCTGTGGAATAAATTAGTTGTTGAAACGTTTGGACTAGCTTTATTCTTTGAGCAGAGTGCCTAAAACCAACCGAATACTTAAATCTTTAAAAATTGCCTAAAATCATCCAAAGACCTATGTAAAGCTTCCCTTAAAATGAGAACTAACTGCCGATATCTTAAGATGCTAGGATTTTTGTTATTGGTTGTTGATTTTAGTATGGAAAGATACTTGTAACGTGTATTTAGGGACAGACAAAATTATTCATAATAACAGGAAATTAATTATGTCATTTATTTTTGATTATCTATTTTATCTTATGGCTGATAAAAAACCGGTTTTGGGTCAAAGAGAGTACATCTTTTGCTCAATTCCCACTCAAAGAATGTCGTTGGGCAAAAACATTCACTGTAAGATTTTATTTGATGTCTAAAAACGCCCCCCCCCCCCCTCCCCCATTTTCAGTTTCAAAGAAAGTGATAAAATACTGGGGGCTGAGGGGGGGGGGGAATCTTTTAATGTGAGGTAAAGTCGACCCTCCTTTTTCTCTTTTATTTTTTGAATGAAAAAAGCTGATTTGAGTTTCTCTGAGGAGGGTCTTGGTACCCTTCCCATAAATAGTTAGATATAAGCCTTCTCTGACATTTAGAATCATCACTGCACTGTAAAGAGAAACATATCGGTCCAACGGCTAGCAGGATATAAGGCTACAACCCCATGGAACGACAAACATCCTGTAGCTTTTATATAAGGATGACATAAATTATTTTAAAGAATCGAGCTTGAATCCGAAGAAGATGTATTGAAGCTTGATTATACTCTGAAAGATTTCTCCATGCTACTTCAGCTCATGGGCAGAATGTCTTTTCTTTTCATAGGTAATAACTTTTCCAGTATTGCTAGCTCAAGTATCATTAACAAAAAGTATCTTATTCTACGCCTATTTTAAACAGTTTAACTTTTTATATTAACAAACATAAACAAATGCGTATAAAATTCTTCTTTATAAAGGCTTTGTTTAGGTGAATTTTTCTTGGACCGATTACAAACTGGTATGGACTACATTAAACAATTGTTGGCCTTGGCATCATTTGGATCAAGAAACAAAATTTATCTTTGCAGGTAAGCTTCATTGTTTGTTTTTTAAGTTTTTGATATGCATTGAAAAGCCTCTTACATTTAAAAGGGAAAATATATTTATCGTATCGTAATATTGACAGCTTTCCGCTAATAGTAAAAGGAAATTTTTTTATTTAGTACGATAAGATACTGTCATATTCTGTATGGCTCATATCCGGTTCTTATCCAGCGGGTATTATATTGTTTCGAAGCCATGCTAAAAATTTATCATAGTAAATATTATGATATCGATATCAATAGAATCTTAAATGTAGATAAAATGTTATTTGTACTCAAAAAACTTTATATTTTCGCGTCGTAAAAGTATGGAAGAGATCGTTGATGTATATATCCTTTATCAAACTATTTACTTTTCAGTTGTAACTATCCTGTGATAAAATCTGGATTTCTGGAGGTGCATGTTCAAACCCTGGCCACCCTGAAAGCCTGGTGCCATTGGCTGGCCGCCCTACACTCAGAGGCCCTTAGGTAAAGTATCTAATGGCGTCGAAACCGACTAATATCCGCTGGATTAGAACCAGTTCTAAGCCATACTGAAAAATTATTTATTACATCTTATTATATCCAGTTTTCTACGAATATAAAAATGTACAATCATAATTTATATTAAAACCAGTTTTGTTAGCCAGGGTCTTCTGCGTCTCAGGTCTAACAAAACTGGTTTTAATCTTATAATTGTACATTTTATATCCGTGGAAAGCTGTTTTTAATACGATGCGATAAATAAAATGGCGACAGGATAAATGTAGAAATCTTATGAAAACCTTGTATACTGTGTACAATTACATTTTTTATCATTGATGTTCAAGCTTAGACAATGACATACACAGTTAGACAGATAGTCATCCTGTTACTTGTATATCCGGATTGATGGTTGATATTTAATTTAGTGACAGCACTTATACCTGGGTGTCCTCTGATATAACCTCCAGTATTGTTTCAGCCGTGGTTGCTGTACTTAAGGTAAGTTTCCCCATTAAAAGTAAAGGTGGGATTTCGATAGGGATAGGGGGGGGGGGGAGGAGCGGACCCCCTATAGGCCTCTTAATGCACATGAGAGAAGGAGGAGATTGTCTACCTTCCACATTTTTTGGGTGAGAGGAATAGTTTCTTTGGGCAATTATTTTTTTTTTGGTCGGTGGAGGTTCCCTCCCTTAAAATAGTTTTCTGGACCTATAAAAAGCTTCACTGTAAAGGAGAACCGTATCAGTTCAGCGTTTAGCTAGATCCTTGGGTACAAAGACACACACAATCATCTATACTTTTATATACAGATTAAAATCCTTTCAGGAGAGTGAAAGTGAGAAGTTGGTACATGCAGCCGCGCATTTCCTGGTCACACTGACCGGAACAGTACGACCTCCCAGTATTTGGAAGCTGAAACAATTTACAGACCTCTACTCGGGTATTAAGCATTTAAGGTAAAAGGTTCAATTTATTAACAACAATGATCATAACAATGATAATAATTAAAATGCTTTGCCCCTAGCCTCTATGGGAGTGGGGGTCAGAAAAATAGCGCAAACCCATCCCAAGATAAATATAATATTAATACATGTCTGAAAAATGCAACCAATTCCATCCAGCAATTTAATAAAATATTTTTTTTACCATCCGCAGAAAACTGTATATAATACTATGATATGCGAACAATATCTATTATAAACTTTTGAGCTTAATGAAAGATACTTTCTTAGCACCTGATTTAAATCAAAAATAATTTTAGTCTTAGGTGGAATGAAAATAATGAAGAAATGGCTTATAACTTACATACCTAGGTTTTACTTTTTTGCAATTAAAAAATTATTTATTTCTCATTTGTATGGGCCTCAGAAAATGATTTCCTAAACGTAAAGTTGTATGGGGTTTGTGTACAAATGGAAAATAATTTTTATTCATTCCCAAAAGGCAACAGTTTTCGTGAAAACTAATCTTGTTTAGACTAAAGTCAGAGGCGCATCGGTTGATGGTTCGATCCTTGTGTAACGTGTTGCTGCTCCCCTGGCCAGGGATACAGGAACAAAAATGGGAAGAGAGAAGAAAGCATTTGACTAAATTTTTACGTGATATCACTGAAGACTTCAGGTAAGATTAATATGTTAGCAAGACTCAATTTTAAAATTTGATTTGTAGTAAAAGAAAAAAAATATCAAAAAGCACCCTTTTTTTTTATTTCAGAGGCAAACAAATGGTACCAATGTATTTACAAATATGTCTTACTTTACATTCCATTATTTTTTTTTCCTTAGAGCCCTTATTGGATATGCGATGTTATAAACCTAGTCCAATTAAAGGGTTGGCCATCTGAAGGGCTTTGTCCGTCCATGATCATATCATCATGTACGTTGATTAGAAATATTTGATGCAGAGATACAATAATTTTATTTTATAATAATTTAGAAAACTGAAGGATGAGCCAGCCCTAATGCAAAGTGCAGAACTGCAGAAGCAAGCAGAACCAGTTATAATACACTCACTTCTCACCCTGGGAGATCTTGTGGATAATGTACTAAATGAGGCAGGAATTGAGTGTTAAATAAAATCACATGAGAAAAATATTTGTGCAGTAAAAAAATAATCTTGGAAGAAAGGAAGCTTCTTTAATGCAAAATTTTCATGAAACTTTTTTCTTTCAAGTGCAAAGACAGTGGACGCTTATTTTTAAATTAAATTACCCCCTTGTAGATTAAAATTAATGTTGGAAAATTTTTGACGCTGCGTGTTTTAACCAACCAATCAAGATTATCTTTAAATAAAGATCCGTAAAGTTTTTGTCAATTTTGATTTCCAAATGACGGTTTTAACTTTCATTATTTCTAGTTATTTATCATTTTATTCCTGTTTAAAGGTAACGCAGACAAAAAAGTTGTGCCATGACACTCTGAGAGAATATATTGATCTCAGTCTTTGGCTCTTTCCTATTTATATTCAGGTATAGTTAGTTATCGTATCGTATTATAGATAGACAGCTTTCTGCGGATAGTAATTAGAATAATAATAAGAAAAATTCAACTGCCGTACCTACCTTACTACCTATTTATCTTTTTTGGAAACATTTTTTTATTTCATTTATCTAAATTCTAAAGGTATCTTACTTTTGGAATATTGATTTCTAGGACGATCGGATTATATATATAATATAATGTTTAAGCAAAGTATCTCTATAAACAAGTCTATAATGTAATTATGCCCAACCATACTACACAGTACACATCCTGTATTTAAGTAGGTGATTTTGGTATACATTTTTTTCTAAACTGTGCTTATTTTAAAAGCGTTGTTACTCTATATTTCTTAATTTTCATTTGTCTGCACGTCTTTTATGTTGAGCTTTGCTTTTATAAATTTTTTTATCCTTGTTTTGTTTAGAATCCTGATGTTTGCGAGTACATGTTTAATTTTTTCCACACTGTGTTTGACGTGTTGAAAACTCAAATGGGCGCGGAATATGTGGAACACGCCGTACAAACATTCCTCAATCTTTTTGGCCAAAATCAACTAACTCAGGTGAAGATACTGATCCGTTTTTACAAAAAATATTTTGCCGTCCTCACAGGGGTGTAAATTTGCATGGGATCCTCGGCTAAAAGGGCGGGGGTTGAGGGGGGGGGGGCGTATGAAAAATAAGTTACACTCAGTTGATGTTTTCATTGGGCCACAAGTGTATAATGTATCATTGTATATAATCAAATAAAGAAATCTTGAATTAACTGAATACATTAAGGGGAGGTGAGAGGGGTGGGTTAGAGGGGTATAGGATAGATGAAATATTTTTTGCAGTCGGGAAAAACACTCTGGTGCACAACACGCCTGCAATTTCGACTGATGATAAGTAAAAAAGTTTGAAATCATTTGACTTATACCCTAAATGGTCAATTAGACAGAATGATACATCCAACTTTGATGAGTAATTTTTATTTTTAACATATGATTGTTCTTACCTTATGTTATATTGGCCCAATCAAGCAGTCTAGGCCTTTTAAACTATTGAAGAATCAATTTCTAGGCAATTTTACACGGAGGCGCAATCGGGTCACGAGTAGTTGACAAGTTCTTAACAATCCTTGCCTTCATTGTTTCTGAACCTGGACCTTCATTTAGGCATGTCCATTGTTTATTATTATTATTTTTAGTTTTACATTATTAAACGACAGGGAAATAAAACTGTGTTTCTTCCTATATAGAAAGTTATTCTAATAAAGAATTTTAAGATATTCCGTAATTTTAATCTAATTATAATATATTTTTTTAAAAATTCAGTTACAATTTAACTAGGTACCTATCATTGGGTATTTTAATAGAAATTTGATTTGTTGGTTCCAAACCAGTAGCTGTAAGGGAAGGGGTAATTTTGTAGATCATCATTTGTTAACATTCATTTTATTATCCTTTGGTATTACCTAATGGGTTTGGGTAATGGGTAACTAAGGTTAAATCAATTAAGTATACTATAATAATGATCATGAAATCCTGCAGAAAATTTGTACCTGGAACCCTAAGCCTCTGTCTGGAGAGTGTTTACCCACTAATCCTGGAAAGAAAAGCCGATGCCATAAAGTCTACATTCTACCAGCTGCTATATCAGACTCTGCTTCATAATTGGCAGTTCTTTTTCAAGTCATCTCTGAAAGGTATGTTTTTATAAATTTTTCAAAAATTCAAAGTAAGTCGACCCTCTAAAACCGATTTTAGTTTTTTTTTTAAATAGTTGGATAGGTAGTTTAGGGGGGTTTCTGGAGGGTTTAGTTACCCTCCCCCAAAATAGTAATAACATTTCCTGGACTTTTAAGAAGCTTAACTGTTATATTTTAGCGGGGAGCGATATTTTACGCTTTAGACAGACAGACATCCAATTACTTTTATAAAAGGATATTTGTTTCAGTGTTGGGTAAAGTTGGAGAAGTGAGTAACGCAGAAGTATTTCTACAAGTTATGAGATGTTTTGGCCAATCTTTCATGGACTCAGACATTCATATCTTCAGGTAGGAAGATTTTTATTTTAATATCATTGCTTGGATTGCCCTTATGAGGACGGGTTTACACGTAACCTACAAGATAGTATTTTGGTGTTTATCTGAACTAAATCTTGCTCAAGGTTTTGTTTGATCGTACGACCTTTGTCTGGAAATCCCAATTGTGTATGTTAATATGTTGCGTTTGTTTGGGTTCAAGTCATTCCCCAACTATAACTATTTATTTCGTCCACTTGACATAATAGCAGTTGAAACCATTTTTAACGTCGGTTATGAAGTGGTGTAGGGTCGATATACGAACCTTCCCGGTAACAAGGGGATGCGTTACATGTTTCGCCACGATCGTGTGTTAGTATCAATGCTACTTTAAAATTAGAAATACCGGTCGGTCTGTCTGTCAAACGTTTGTTAGGAGAGTAAATTTCTCAGCGCTATTTAAGGTTACATTTTCTTTTGTGGTAAGTCTCGTCGTGCTTACTTTGTTCTTTTTATTAACCATAAATGAAAGTTAAAACTGTTTTAGACGTTAATGAACTTCTTTCCACTGACTATTATCTTATTTTAGGCAAAATGTGATAGCATTGGAGCACCTCAATCAAAAGTGGGGTTTATACAGCAAGCCAATATTTGTAGAAAACCTGATGGCAGAATTTCTTTCAGTATTTATCCAAGTTCTCATTTCAAAATCGCACAATTTGTTGAGAGAGGAAATTGCTATCGCCGCCTACAACATGGCGGCCACAGATTTTCCCGCCTTTTTCCAAAAGTTTCTCCCGCATTTTGTGCGCAACTGCACAAACCAGCTGGTTGACGAAAATCAGCAGGGCATCTTGGTGGAAGGGTTCACCAAGGAAACTGATTTGCCAAGTTTCGTGGCGAATCTTGGCAAGTTTGTGAATGATGTTAGGTTTTATCAGAATATTAATTCAAGTCTGCCTAGTGGTTCTGTAAAATTTTAGTAGCTAGAATCTAGAATTATGGAATCCTTTAAATTTATTTATATTTTCACACAAATGTAATTAGTAGGTTAAAATGAACGAACTTAACAAGAATTAACTTTCGGGAAGATATTTTTCTTAAAGAACTTCGTCATGCTTTAAAGAAAGGAAAATTTATTTTGTAATTAAGGCAAGCAAAATATAAAAACAAAATCAGTTTCAGTGTGTTCTAGATAGACTAAACAAAAATATAACACAACTCCTAAGTTTTGCCGCTTTTTGTAACAATAGTAGTTTTTTGTGTAATGTGTGATTTGCTTTGTTGTAATAGATTTTTTTCAACAATTCATTTGTTCATTTTAATTCAAGTGTGTAATTAAAGATTTTTATGTTATTATTAGATTTATTAAATTGAAAGTTTCCATTTTTTGTGTTATATTTTACCTCACAATTTTGTTTCAATGTTTACTTTTATACCTACCTAATTTTATTATTGTAAACTAATATTACATATAGTCTTTGTACCAATAATTCGTTGACCAATTCATATTAAAACAGGGAGGGAGGAGACAAAGGACTGTAAATTAGACTGGTACCCAAAGTTTATAATCACGATATCTTGGGTACTTTAATCAAATTTTTGTAATTTTTTTTTCAAACTAGTACTGTTTAAACTTATCTATCAACCAAAAATAAAATCTATAGAAGGGGGAATATTTATTAATATCATTTTGTCCATTGTCTTATCCCTCCAGACCTCTGTAAAATAAAGTACCTGTCATTTGTGCAACACACTAGCTTTTCAAATTTTTTCAGATATTAAAATATCTTCTTTTTTCTACCCATCATCTACTGAATTTATCCCACTGTGATATCCGCTGTCTGAATGATCCCGTCTTGAAGAATTTGGGCAGGTTAGTCATGTCTAGCAAATATTTTAGCGCAGCTACTCTTTATATTTAATTACTTATCTGTATGTACGTCTACCATTTAAGAAAAACTTGGGAGAAAGACTTTTGATTGCATTGAATGAAGTTTTATAAGAAAAATTTGTTTGGCTATCACCATGATCTGTCTATACATTATTTTGTCCGTTTGTCTGTCTTTCATGCTTTAAAAGACGTTTTATTAAAGGGTTCTGTTCATGATTTTCTTTGTGATTTTGCGTCTTAACAACTGCAATTTAACTCACTTTGTCCATTTGACCCATCTATTTTTTTGTGCTTCGCTACTTATAGATTACGTAATCCTTTTTGTTTTAGATGGCTTTTTGGGCGTCTAATTTGGGCCGAGGGTCTCAAATTGATACAATATTAGACAAGGAAGATGTAACTTTAGCTGAGGTAAGTACCTTTATTTTAATTTTTGACTAGGTAAGGGGTTAGGTTCTAACATTTGTGGACGTCATAACCCTGCGGGTTTTATACCTGCCCTAACCCAGAGGGGCTAACCCAGTAACCGGTACACTGAATATTAACAAACCTACCTAAGTAATAAACAAACGAAAAACTAACTTAATTTTGTGTGTGTGTGACTGAGAGGGGGTTGAGGTGTCAGTTTAAGGTGACCTTTAAGGTAAAAAAACTTACTAACTATATCTGTATATTTGAGAAATGTGATAAAGGACTTTACCTCGTGAGGGCATTTTCCTTTTTTGACTTTAAACCATCATACAATGAACTAGTGCATAGTTCATTTTAACTGAAGGATTAAACTTTCTCCCAAGGATATAAGATCATGTAATACCCAACAGACAACCAACCTATTTGATTGCACAACCTTTGTCTGGGATTCCTAACTGTTCATGGTAATAGGTAATAAAATAAGTTAGTTCATTTAGAACATTAGATATTCAAATATGAACTTTAAGCCTATTAACTACAGTGTGTTTTTTTTTATGAGCACTTTTTTGAAAGCAATTTTACCCCACTTATAGTTATCAGAATTTAATGATTAATGGCTTATTTTCTTCGTTTTTTGAGGGAAATTATGAAACAACAAAAAAAATTACAGTTTTTGTTAAAAAAGTACAGTAAAGTTGAAAATTAAAAACTTAGGTGTCAACATCTAAAAATGGTTTTAGCGCATTTTTCTTATGCTCAAATAATCAACCTTTTGCAAGAATGGCTGCTAAACACTTCAAAGTTGAGATATAGAGCTAAAAATGTATACAGATACTATTAGGGACATGTACTAGAACATATCAAAGTTTGAAGGTCATATCTCAACCAGGGAGGGAGTACTGGCCCCCCAAAGTCGACTTCAGAAAATCCATTTTTTAAAGAAAAATGCGCTAAAACCATTTTTATATGTTGACACCTAAGTTTTTAATTTTCAACTTTACTGTACTTTTTCAACAAAAACTGTAATTTTTTTTGTTGTTTCATAATTTCCCTTAAAAAACGAAGAAAATAAGCCATTAATCATTAAATTCTGATAACTATAAGTGGGGTAAAATTGCTTTCAAAAAAGTGCTCATAAAAAAAAACACACTGTATAAGTTTAAATTACTTCTCAACAGTCCTGTTAGCTTAGGGAGTTAACCTTTCTTCCGTATTGCTGTTTTCTACATCCCTCTTAGTTTTTGCAGAATAATTGGCCCCGGTTCCTATGCCAATTGTAAAATTGCAAAGATAGATGCATTTAAATCCAGGGAGGAAAGGGACATAACATTGGACGAAAATTACACTGGTCGCCAAAGTTTTTATAACTATGTTAACTTATTCGTTGGGCTAAACTTTGAATGCATCTATTGAAGTTTGATTGGCCCAATACAAACTGGTAGTGTCCAAAGTTTCCCACCAATAATTTTAATAGATATATTTATCGTCCATTGCCTTATTTCTTATGATCGACGATAAAGGGAGAGGTCATTTTCTAGTAAATCCCGTAAAGGTGTGTGTTATAAGGCCTAAAAATAGTAGTAGAACGATAAGGTGCTCTAGATATATGTATTCCCTATTGAATAGAACAATAGGGAAATTTTTTTTTTTTTTTTGATAACCGTACCTGGATTATCTAAAAAAAAATACGAAATTTCTATCAAACGCTTTGTTTGGCTCAAACTGACAAAAATTAAAAAAAAATATAATTATAATAATAATGTTTTCTATAGGTACAAGGTAAAGGTTAAGAACAATCTATACCATTAAACAAAGGAAGAAGTCATTCTTTACAGGTTGATTTATTATAATTATATTTTTTTTTATTTGTGTCAGTTTGAGCCAAACAAAGCGTTTGATAGAAATTTCAGATATTCCAGGTACGGTTATCAAAAAAAAAAAAAAAAAATTTCTTCCCTAATGTTCTATTCAATAGGAAATACAAATATATAGAGCACCTTATCGTTCTACTACTATTTTTAGGCCTTATAACACACACCTTTACGGGATTTACTAGAAAATGACCTCTCCCTTACTCTTTCTTTTCTTAAGCGTTAAAATCTGCCTTTATTATGTTGTAGATATTTTATTAGAAGAAAAATGGATTGTATATTAATTTAACCGCTATTACCCCCCTCTCTTCTGTCTCTGATAAAAATTAAGCACACCCCCCAGAGATTTCAAGGGATAAGACAATTGACGATATTGATGTACACCCTAATGCAGCGGCTGTGATTTAGGAAATGAAATTGATTCCATTTGAAATTAATGAAAATTTGGATATATCTGAGTACCTAGCGTATTGTTAGCGTAAAACTTTAACTTGTTTTGTGGTGTAACTAAAGAGAAGTGGATAATTAGGGCAGGGGGGGGGGGGTTATGAAGGAGGTAAGTGTTTGTCAGAATCCTGGTTTATACTCACTGCCGCAATGAGGAAAAACAAAATTACGCCCTATGCTGATTAAGATTAACGAATGAAAAGTTCAGATATTACTAGTTTGGAACCAACGAATAAGTAAACATGGTTAAAAACCTTGGGTACCAGTGGTCATTTTTGTCCAGTTTGCATTCTCCCCCTCCTGATGTTATAGCAAATGAAAAGTGATTTTCTTTATTGTAAGTATTTTCTGCCTAACATTGATCTGAGTATCTCTTTAAGTGCCGAGTGTACTCAATCTTGCATTACTCAATTTAACTTCTAAATATCCTATAATAAAAGCTGGAATGCAGGGAGAGAGGGGATATGGACTGTTAATTACACTAGTACCCAAAGTTTTATAATAACGTTTTTTAAAAACTTTAGGCACATATAGAGGATTAGCATATTTTCATTTTAAAATGCGCAAGTTTTTACACCTACTAATCTTGTTGATATTTGTGTGTAGATATTGGAACAGCCTGAAGTGATACAAGAATGCAAGGGCAGCCAAAACAAGAAACTAATAGAATTCCTAACTAGAACAGATATTCTTAATCAACTTTTAGATCTCATTTTACAAGTAAGGATTAATAAATAAATAATAGACTAGCTTATCAGTAAATTGGACCTTAAAGAATACAGTTGAGGAGCAATCAGGCCATGTTAATGGTTAGAACGTGTATGCATTTAGGTATTTAGGAGAATTGATTTACTCGGTTTCCATTAGAAATAGATGGATAAATATTTATTTGGGGGGGGGGGGGGGTGCTTGTTCCAACCCCCCAAAAAATAGCTTAACACGAGTACCAGTATCTAGAGATTCCCTGAAAAGTAGAGTCTTATCGGTTTAGCAGTTACTTAGATCTTAAGCTTCAGACAGACGGACAGACATCGCTCTACTTTGTATTGTAGATAACTTTTAAAACTTGTTTCAGGAACCTGACCCGTCATTGGATGAAAATACTAAATATAAGTTGCCAAATATTGCCAGTGAAATAATAACTTGTGATGTCAAACAGGTACGAATAATGTAGACTTTTTGTGTTGTATTATTGACATTTGTCGGCGGATATGAAAATGAAAATCGTAGGATTACTTGTAAGCCCATCTAGGTATCTAACAACTATTGGTTTAAACATACATTATCCTAAAACTCTATTGATCAAACTATCCCAGTTAACCTATCTCTAGGTACCTGGTTTAATTTATCAATATATCAATCAATACACTTTTCTAGATCAATGAAAAATTATCCTCTGACCGGAGTATGCTTGACAAGCTGTACAACTTCTTGGACACCTCCGGCGACACCCCTCTGAACCCCCTCACCACCTCTTTCTTTAGCAAGGTCTTCAGTGTCTTCATAACGCGCAGGAGTGAACAGGTAATACGCAACGTACAGCAATGCGCGTTAAATTAAAAGTTATCATTATTATTTTGTTTACAGTCAGGGGGGAAGGGGCCATTGGACTGTAAATTATGCTGATAACCAAAGTTTTTTTAAACAAAGACTCTCTTTCGTTACCTTAAAAACATTGGGTAAATAGTTCTGATATGTCATATGCTTGGTTGATATTTGATTATGAATAACTAGCGGCTACGCCTCTAGAGGCCTTTAGTGGTACTTTAGATGTTTTTTTTTGTTCAAGTCTCTATGATACCTCTTTATTGCTTTCAAATTCTACGATATCTCTTTATGTTCCGTTCAAGTCTCAAATGTTTAAAAATTTTTCGATTTTTTTTATTTCTCTTGGGCGGGTGGTGGTACCCTCCTCCAAAATAGTTATAAAACTTTCCGGGACCTATGAGAAGATACCCTGTTAAGGAGAACCCGATCGGTTCAGCGGTTAGCGAGATCCTTCGTTACAGACACACATACTTACACACATTCTGTTACTTTATTATAAGGATAACGTTTACGTTAACCCAAATATTTCTGTAGTTCTATGTTTTAAATGTAAATATTAAACTTCTTTGTTTTTGATAAAAAAAAGGGTCTTTGTAAAATATGAAAGTACTAAAAAAAATATAATTATAAGAATTGAAATTTGACATACCTACTCAATTAGATTAATTTATGGTCAATTGTACTATCATTAATTCCTATCTCATAAAAACTTATTTAACTAAATGTTCGTAAAGATGTGCATTCACTTCTGCATATTGTTAAATACTACTCACAGCCAAATAATATGATAAGATTGGAGCATATTGAAAGAGAAGTTTGTTTTGCTGATTTTTTAATGTGGTACATATGCGGGAGTGAATACACATCCGCTTGTATTATATGTTTGTGTAATCGTGTGTTTTTATGTTGTTTAGGACTACTTTGCGTACCAGTACACCTGCTTTCAGGGGTGTTCCTACACAATTACAATAATAATTCATATTAATAATAGCGTAGCTCATTTGTGATGCGTTTATGTTATAGACACGTCTGTCAATAAATATTTCGTACAGTGCTCTTCTCAAGTTCTCTCCAAGATCTTAACAATTACAAGCAAAAGATTGTTAAGTAACTCGGCTACTCTTTAGTTTCGGATATTCCGTCGGCAATGCGGCTATTGAACTAAAAGATTTGAGCGCTATAACACAAAATACTCTTTTGAGCAGTGTATCCCTCCCCCCAGGGTTGGCAAAAATTCGGCTTTTTCTAGAAAAGTCCTGTTTTTTTTCCAATATTTAACCGGTTAAACCGGACTTTTCTATAAAAAGCCGAATTTTGCCAACCCTGGCCTCCCCCTTCTTAAATTGAATAAAATGGTGTGAGGATGTTATAAGTGATTAATCTGCCACTTGTAAGGTTAGATTTTGTATATTTCATTACGCATTAAAATAGGATTGTGTTATGGACAAAATTGTATGTTATTAATTTAAACAAAAAATGCAGGGATGAGGAGCTATCAGACTGTAAAGCTTACTGATACCCAGAGTTTTATTCGGGCCAAAAACTTTGGGTACTGCTCATGAAAACTTGCCCGATTCCAAACATTTCCACCAATATTTCTAATCTACAAAAGGGGTAATTTAATTTATTATCATTAGAATCTACAACATTATTAATTGCCCATTGTCCTTACCCTGATAAAGGATATTAGCAATACTACGCAGGAACACCATTTTTGTTGTGGTCAGGTTGTGGATTATATCAAGAACAAACCAAACTTCCTCTGTCTACTACTCAAACATATTCACACTTCAGCTATCCTTGACCTCCTACTTAGGCAGGATTTGTTCAGGACATTCATTTATACGCTGTAATGCAGTATTCTAAGACTTTAAAACAGGATTAAAACATTAAAACTAGTCATGGCAGTTGCTTTAATGAGGTACAATGTGAAACTTTGAAGAAATGGCGCAGGAACAGCCGCTCCCTCCGATTTTTTTAGTTTTTCATGCCAAATTAAAAAATTGAATGCTTTGAGATAAACTTGGTTTTAAAATTTTCCCTTATATTTTCACTTGACAAGTTTGAAATATCAAGAATAAAAATCACAAATGTCAAGGGCAAATATATAAAAATTACTTTTTTATATATAAAATATATTTGCCTTAAATAATTTCAAATTAATATTTGTGACTCCCTCTCCCTTTTAATAAAAAATGTCCTTGACAAAAACTTTGTAAAAAAGGTTTATAAAATGTGTGGAAGGGAGAGATGCAAAAGCACTGGTTTTAGATGTAAGTTATTTTATTAGTTATGCTAGTAATTATAGAGATGCCACATCACTGTGTTTAATCGTTACACAGACTTACTATTACGACAAACGCACTAAGGGACAAACGTACTAGGAGACAAACCATCTAGGGGGACATTCAAAAATCAAATAAATATCCAAATGTAATGTCAATAAAAGTTAATAAGATTAACAGACTTCCTAATAATAATTACAGTTTCAATCTGCATTTAAGATTTAAGATTATTGGAGAAATTTTGCCTAAATGTTTCTAGGTAGTGGATTGAATAAATCTCAAAATTAAGGACAGTCTAACCGCAATATAAAATCTATCCTTTAAAATGTTTAACATAATGTTTGTTTCCTTTAGTGGTTAAACGAGGGCAACCTAATATCTCAGTGTGTACAAATGTTTGGACCTCAAAATAACCAACCACAACCTCTAGCATCCAAAGAACAGTCCTCAGGTATAAAAAATAGGGATACAAATTCTTGCTTATCCTTGTAAATTCTTCTTAATTCTCACAAATGCTTCTATATTGACACAAATTATTCATAATTTTCACAAATTCTTCCTGATTCCCACAAATTCTTCCTAATTCTCACAAATTCTTCCTGATTCCCACAAATTCTTCCTAATCCTCACAAATTCTTCCTGATTCCCACAAATTCTTCCTAATCCTCACAAATTCTTTCTAATTCTCACAAATTTTTCCTAATTCTCACAAATTCTTCCTAATTCTCACAAATTCTTTCTAATTCTCACAAAATAAATTTAAAACTTGGGGAGCTGAGGTTGGGTTTAGATTTTATGATCAAGTGTTCATAACCTTAAATTAAGGAACAGGAAAAAAATCACGAAAAAAACATCTAGATTATTATAGAATTTAATAATTAACAGACATAGGTACCTAAGTAATTAGGTACATTGAACATTTTTAATTTTTTGTTAGAAACAGTTGGAACTGATGAAACTACTCCTGCAAATGAAGAAGACACAGATGCCACTACCACTAAGGGGAGCGAAGGTGATGGTGAAAGTGCTGCCCACGAGGGGGATGGGGAAGAGAAGAAAGAAGAGGTTGTTGAAATGGATGAGGGAAGTGGAGGTGAGGGAGAAGAAGGTGCTAAAGAAGAAACCACTGCTGTAGCAGGGAAAAAGACAAACTTAACAACAAGACCACAAACAGTTATGTAAAACTAAGATGTAATGTTTATAAATTTTTAGTGTTGGTGTAAGTAACACTCAACTGACAACCAACCCTTTAATTACAAAATTAATGAAAGTGAGTGTGTGTCTTATTTTTACTATTAATTCACGTGACTGGTATTGAAGCAGTAGCTTAATTTTTACGTCTTTATAATGAGGTGTTGTGATCTAGAATCAAACCCGACACCTCCCCGACACAACAAGTAGTCACTTTATCAATTACGACAATGATAAGTGTTGTCTTTATCTTCTAGCAGAAGAAGCTAATACTGATTCTGAAACTATAGCTGATACTGTCGAACCTGCTGCTGACTCTCGCAATGTTGATACAACTACTTCTGCATCTGAAAATGAAGATTATATGTCAGAGGTATGTTGTCAAGTTTTATTTAATGCCTATTGTGGGAGGTGTTTTTTTTTTGGGGGGGGGGGCGGGGGGTATATTACCATTGCCATTTGTCACTTTTATTGAATCTTGGATTTTTTCAAACTATCAGTGTTAAACTTTAAGACCTAAAATTTCAATCTTCATTAATCAATTTTGTTTGTAATTATTAGGGACGTAAATCATCATCTAGTGTCTTATAATCAGGGTGGGCATACTGATAAAACCCACCCAGTTTTTTTTTTAAAAAACTCAATGAAAAAAATCCAAGGTTTTTTGGGTTTTTAAAAAAACATTGAAATTTCACGTTAAAATTTACAAATTAAACCTCTATTTACTCAAAGACTACCTAGGATCGAATAACATTTTAAAGCAAATTTTACCTAAAAAACATAAAAAAATCTGAAGTAAGGGGGGGGTGCGTAATGACATAAGCTCTTAAACCGTGAGCAAAATGGTCTAAATATTGAGCTAGACCCTTCAAACTTGGTAAATAAGCCTAGTCCTATAGGTATTACATCTAAATGGCAAAAAAATCCAAAAATTTTTATTTTAGGTTAGGTTAGGTAAGAAAAACCCTGCGGAAATGGGGTTTTTAGGCTTTTTTGGTCTATTTTGATGTGGAAACTTGCCTTAAATTGTATTTACTTAGGGTTTTAACTTAAATACACACTATCTATTCATATGGACATTTTTTAAGATGATTCAGCAAGTCGGGGACCGACCCCAGGGGGCTAGGTGGGTGGCCCGCAGGGGTTAAGTTTATTTTTCCCAATATATTTGTTGTGATACATCAAATTATAGGTTTTGTAGGTCAAGGAACTCAAATTCAGAGCTAAAATAAGCATTAGACTAATCTGAAGCTAGCCCCAGCGGGCTAGGTTGGTGGCCCGCAGGGGTTAAGTGCATTTTTTCTAATATGTATCTTGTTATATATCAAACTATAGGTTTTTTAGGTCAAGAAACTCAAATTCTGAGCGAAAATTAGCATTAGACTGACCTGAAGCTAACCCCCCCGGGCTAGGTTGGTTTTCTGCAGGGCTTAAGAGCATTTACCTAACCTAACCTAGAAACTTACTTAGGTATATTTTTACAGGTTTTTTTCTTGAATAAACTGTGTCTATTAATGAGGACTTTATTAAAGATGATCCAGCAAGTCGGGGACCGACCCCAGCGGGCTAGGTTGGTGGCCCGCAGGGGTTAAGTGCATTTTTCCAATATATATGATGTGATACATCAAATGATATGTTTTTAAGGTCAAAGAACTCAAATTCAGAGCTAAAATAAGCATTAGAATAATCTGAAGCTAACCCCAGTGGGCTAGCTGGGTTGCCCACAGGGCTTAACTACATTTTACCTAAGCTAACCTAGAAACTTACATTTATTATTTTTTTAGGTTTTTTTCTAGAATAAACTGTCCATTCATGAGGACTTTATTTAAGATGATCCAGCAAGTCGGGGACCGACCCCAGCGGGCTAGGTTGGTGGCCCGCAGGGGTTAAGTGCATTATTTCCAATATAGATCTTGTTATATATCAAAATAAAGGTTTTTTAGGTCAGTTAACTCAAATTCAGAGCTATAATGAGCATAAGACTAATCTGAAACTAGCCCCAGCGGGCTAGGTTGGTGGCCCGCAGGGGTTAAATGCATTATTTCCAATATAGATCTTGTTATATATTAAAATAAAAATTTTTAAGGTCAAGAAACTCAAATTCAGAGCTAAAATTGGCATAAGACTTGCCTGAAGCTAACCCCTGCGGGCTAGGTAGATTTTCCACAGGGCTTAGATTAGATTAGATTAGATTTATTATTCTTGGGTGTACATACATAGAAAAAAAAACAACAAAATAATAAATGAATTAAATGAATATTATATACATTTATATATGCCTTTTTTTGCAATTTAATTAATGGTTCCATAGTAGATTTAAGACAACAACTCCAGGCAGGTAAACATTAAAGTAAATGACTATTTATAAGTGAGTGAAAAAGCATTTTTTTGCTATCTAAATTCAGTATATATTTAGCTCTATTTATAAGAAATAAGGAACTAGAAATCTTTTTACGTAAATGTTCTACATGATATTTAAAATTTAAAGAAGTATCTATAAATACACCTAGGAATTTAATTGCAGGAATATTGCTACTTGAATTGACATAATTTAAGATTTTTTATTTTCTCAGGATCAAACTCATTTTCATTGTTAAAGTTTAGCTTAATATTAAGAGCATTCCAATCAATAGTATTTTCATTTTTATTAAATATCATGATTTTAGTTTTATCAGGATTTAAGCTCATTTGATTACTCCTAAACCTAACCTAACCTAGAAACTTACTTATTCTTTTTGGTTTTTTCCTTGAATAAACTGTGTCTATTGATGAGGACATTATTTTAGATAATCCAGCAAGTTGGGGACCGACCCCAGCGGGCTAGGTGGGTGGCCCACAGGGGTGTAGTGCATTTTACTAAAGTATGTGTTGTCATACATCAAATTATAGGTTTTTTATGTCAAGAAACTCAAATTCAGAGCTATTTTAAGCATTAGACTGACCTAGGGCTAACCCCCGCGGATTAGGTGCGTGGCCTGCAGGGGTAAATTTTCCAAATTATGTGTTGTTATACATCAAACTATAGGTTTTTTAAGTCAATTTGGAGCTAAAAAAACACAATAGCAACCTGATGCTAGTTTTTTCGTGGTATGTGGTATACATTAAATTAAAAAATTGTATCCTATTAGCATATTAAATTCTTCCACCGCTAACATTGTACTATCAAAAATTGAAATTCTTTCAAATATATGCCATATAAATGTAGTTTAACCAATTAACCAGGAAAAAATATGCAGTTCACTAAATTAAGTTCAAATGCATTTCGTGAAACTACCCCTTTGAATTTCTAGACCTAAAAAACCTATAATTTTATGTATGACAACTAAAAATGCACTTAACCCCTGCGGGCCACGCACCTAGCCTGCTGGGGTCTTAAATCTTAAATAATGTTCTAATAAATAGACACAGTTTATTCCAGAAAAAAACCATAAAAAAACAAGTAAGGTTCTAGGTTAGGTTAGGTAAAAACTTGCAGGCAACCCACCTAGCCCGCTGTGGCTAGCTTCAGATTAGTCTGATGCTTTTATTAGCTGTAAATTTGAGTTTCTTGACCTTAAAAACCTATACTTGGATGTATGACAACACATACTTTTTAAAAAAAATGCATTTAACCACTGAGGGACACCCACATAGCCCGCTGGGGTCAGTCTTCGACTTGCTGGATCATCTGAAATAAGGTCCTCGTGAATGGACAGGTTATTTGAAAAAAAAACCTAAAAAGAAATATTAAATGTAAGTTTCTAGGTTAGGTTAGGTAAAATGCACTTAAGCCCTGTGGGCTACCTATCTAGCCCGCTGGGGTTAGCTTCAGATTAGTCTAATGCGTATTTCAGCTCTGAATTTGAGTTCTTTGACCTAAAAAACATATAATTGGATTTATCACAACATATATATTGGGGAAAATGCACTTAACCCCTGCAGGCCACCCACCTAGCCCGATGGGGTCGGTCTTCGACTTGCTGAATCATCTGAAATAAAGTCCTCATAAATGGACAGTTTATTCTAGAAAAAAACCTAAAAAAAATAATAAATGTAAGTTTCTAGGTTAGCTTAGGTAAAATGCAGTTAAGCCCTGTGGGCAATCCAGCTAGCCCGCTGGGGTTAGCTTCAGATTATTCTAATGCTTATTTTAGCTCTGAATTTGAGTTCTTTGACATAAAAAACATATCATTTGATGTATCACATCATATATATTGGAAAAATGCACTTAACCCCTGCGGGCCACCCACCTAGCCCGCTGGGGTCGGTCCCCGACTTGCTGGATCATCTTAAATAAAGTCTTCATTAATAGACACAGTTTATTCAAGAAAAAAACCTGTAAAAATATAAGTAAGTTTCTAGGTTAGGTTAGGTAAATGCTCTTAAGCCCTGCAGAAAACCAACCTAGCCCGGGGGGGTTAGCTTCAGGTCAGTCTAATGCTAATTTTCGCTCAGAATTTGAGTTTCTTGAATTAAAAAACCTATAGTTTGATATATAACAAGATATATATTAGAAAAAATGCACTTAACCCCTGCGGGCCACCAACCTAGCCCGCTGGGGCTAGCTTCAGATTAGTCTAATGCTTATTTTAGCTCTGAATTTGAGTTCCTTGACCTAAAAAACCTATAATTTGATGTATCACAACAAATATATTGGGAAAAATGAACTTAACCCCTGCAGGCCACACACCTAGCCCCCTGGGGTCGGTCCCCGACTTGCTGAATCATCTTAAATAATGTCCATATGAATAGATACAGTGTAATTAAGTTAAAACCCTAAGAAAAAACAATTTAAGGCAAGTTTCCACATCAAAATAGACCAAAAAAAGCCTAAAAACCCCATTTCCGCAGGGTTTTTCTTACCTAACCTAACCTAAAAATAATTTTTTTTGGATTTTTTTGCCATTTAGATGTAATACCTATAGGACTAGGCTTATATACCAAGTTTGAAGGGTCTAGCTCAATATTTAGACCATTTTGCTCACGGAGTAAGAGCTTATGTCATTACGCACCCCCCCCCTTATATAAATGATGCTCTACTTATTGTTCAAATGTTTATGAAATTACTTTTTCTCAAAACTTAATTTCAGAAAACGCTTTGCTACTAAATTAATGATATATAAATTGTTTAAATTACTTAAGTGCATAGTTGATTTTTTAAGCTAAAACATAACAATTTATGAAAGGAAATAGATGCAGTGGCGTGCAGAGGGTTTTATTGAGGGGATGTAAAAAGTAGGGTTGGGCCGGATATCCGGTGTGGCCGGATATCCGGCCATTTTCAATATCCGGCCGGATACCGGATATTGAAACTATCCGGCCGGATATCCGGCAATATAATCTTTATATTTTACAACAAAAATCTCTGTTTTTTTTAATCTTCAATGGCTTTAATTTTCTTATTATTGAAGCTAGAAGAACAATTTTTTCTGAATATGTTTATGTTTATGTAAATTTTATATTAGAAATCTCAAAACATAAATTTTGGCGGTGGCAGCAGTACTTGGCAGCTGCCAGCCGCAAACCGACGGTTGGCAGGTAAACGGCAACAGATTTTATAAAATTGTAATATGTCATGAAGATATATAAAAAAGCCTAAGTTTAAAATTTGAAATCTTCAAGTAAAAATTTGCGGTCACAGGAACCGTTTATAGATATCTGGAGACCTGGAGGTTCAGGACTTGCAGGATTATACCTGGAACCTGAAATCGACTTGAACACCTATATTACATATGAGGATGTACGACTATAGGATATTTTAGTATTAGATAACATGAAATGCTTTGTTTAAGTAAAAAAATATTTTTACTTTTTACCTAAATGACCTTACCAGATTTGCTGGTATCCTGAGCCCGCCAGGAAGGAGGTATTAAAAAAATTTCAACTCTCAGTTATGTGTCATACCCATATTTCGAAAGTCACTCAGTTATAGCCCTCTACCTTTTATACACAGAAAATGGGATAGAAAAAAATCAGAGGGGGGGGGGGGCATTCAACGCCACCTCCCCGCCAATCCTCCAACCGTTGATATTACAGATTGAGAGTAGTAATAGTTAATTAGATTTATTTACTAAGCTTATTTTGTCTGTAGCAAAGGATCTTGCTAACTGCTGAACTGATATGGTTCTCCTTTAGAGTGAAGCTTCTTATAAGTCCCAGGGTGGTTTTAGGCTGTTTAATTTTTATAAAAAAGTCGGGGAAATCACCTTACCAAATATAACCTAACCTAACCTAAAATGACCTATTAAAAGCAATTTAAAAAATAAAACGAATCGCCCCTTAAGGTGCGTTGCCACGAAAGGGACTATATCCTTTTTTGATACTTTAATATGTAGTAATTTGGCCGGTTATCCGGCCGGATATCCGGTAATTTGGCCGGATAACCGGATATCCGGCCCAACCCTAGTTAAAAGAGGAAGGCCTTAATAATTTCTGGGAGGGGGGGGGGGTGTTGACAGCTTAAGAATAGAGGAGGAGGTTCCATATTTTAAAGCTTTTAACCTCCCCTCCCCCTTAATAGAATATTTTGTGCACCATTGCTTATAAGGGTTTATAATTGATCGGAATGCCAGCTTTCCTCATTATCTATCTTGTTTATTGTGAAATCTTGCTTACCTTTTATCTACAACAACATAAACATTAATATTTCATCAATATATCAAATGTATTAGACTCCTAAATGAAAAAAAAAATGAAAAAACCTCATAAAACCCTGGGTTTTATTTTAAAAAACCGGCTGGGGTGGGGTTGGGCTTTTAAAAAAAATACCCTGGGTTTTTCTCCATTTTACAAGCCTGTAAGATCACAGAATATACTGCATGCCACTTATTAATCTTTTTCTAGGCAAATTTGAAGCTGCGTGATCAACATGACAACGTGGGCCAGCTTTTGGTTGAAATTATTCGTGGCTCTAGGCAAGGGCGTACACATTTATTAATGTTGACTATTTTTTATTTGTGTTTTTAAATGCCTTATCCGGTGCTTTCCCCTAAAGTGCCTAGCGAGCACAGGACCCTTCTTAATTTCCTCCTTATTTATAAAAATAAGGACTCACGCCGAACCTGCAGAACTACCTTGTGTTTATTATAACCTAACCTAGCATAAGGTAACAATTTATAACAGAGAAAAATTACCAACTAAAATGTATACGTGCTTGGTTTGCAGAGACTTTATGCTGAGTGCGACGGCTAGTGAGAGGTGTCACAACACTCTTCTACTCACTGCCGAGAGCAGGGAAGTCTGTCAGGTATGAGATCTTCTTTTAGTTACAAATACACAGTCCAGTTTGTCCAATTTTAATAAACTGCGTTTTCCTACATCAAGGAAGTGTTTATGCGGAAAATGTATCAAGTCCTTGATCTATATTAAAAAGATAAAACGAATTTTTTCTTATTGTTAGAAATGGAAAAGTGAAAATTATTATCATTTGCGAGAACTTAACAAATAAAAAAAACTATTGTATAGGCTTAACTACCTAGCGGATACGTCCCTAGAGGCCTCTGAAATGTTTTCTTTTCGATCTATGTTAAGATCAGCTGTTTACCAAAAAGTATTTTTACGGCCGCTAGATGGGGTTTGTTATATTTTTTTCTATTTCTCTTAGAAGGGTGGTGGTACCCTCTAAAAATAGTTCTAAACCTTTCCAGGATATGGGAAGCTACATAGCGGTTCAGTGTTTAGCGAGATCCTTCGTTACAGGCAGACATAGATCCTGTTACTATATTATATGGATATCTTAGCAATCATGTTTACCTAAAAGTTTGGGACATAAGCTAATTAGATTTATGTTTAGAGCCTAATAGATGTGATGTTATTGAGTCCCCCCCGCGAGTCTGTGATAGTCAACATTGTATCTGTTCTCCTCTGCCTCCTAGAGGTCAGAAAACCTATGAATATGGAACATGGATTCTCTTCACACCATGATCAGGTAAGGACGTTTCTGGGATATCAAGAGAGTTCTAAGTGCGATTTTTATTGCTGTTATTTCTAATTGGAGGGTGGTTGAGTGTTGTACCCTCCCACAAAATAGTTATAAACTTTCCCTGGACCTATTTGAAGCTACATTGTAAAGGATAACCATATTGGTTCAGCGGTTATTGAAATACTTCGGTACACAAAGACAGATAGAGATTTTGTTACTTGTATTTAAGGATCTTTGGATATTTGTTTAAAAGAGTAGGTAGATGTTTAGGGTAGCAGAGGATAGTACAACACCCCTAAGCTCAGGCTAAAATCCCCATTCTCTAAACCCTTCCTAATTCATTTGCTCCTGGGGGAAAGGTATAAAATATAGTTATATATACCCTCACTATTGTTGTAAATGAACTAATTTCGTAATACCCTCCCTGATTCACCTTTATCAACACTCCCAACAAACAAAAATAGATAAGTCACTTTTTGACCTAGTTTTCTAAATTTTTGACAATTATTGTAGATAACTGCTCAGACAGCTGCAGATATCCAGCACCAGGAAGAGATTGTGATGCAGACAGTTGAGATCCTGGTTCCGCGTCTTCCACAAATTGTCCAGCTGCTGGCCAACCCTCCCGCCAAGGCATACCTGTATTACTTGATCAGTTTTAATTGTTTTAAAACTTCTTTATGGTATAATTGTCATTTTTGGCAAGGTGTTTGAAATTTGTGTAAAAAATAGTGAAACAGTTCTGCGTTTTGCGTAGATTTTTAAAACTTTGGGTACTAATTTAGTTAGAGTGCGATGTCCCCTTTTTTTTGTTTCTAACCCCTAAATTTTTTTTATACTATTAAGATAAATATACTATAAGTAATACATTATTTAACTAAAGGCGCCTGTGGCCACAACCGCTGGCCCGGTCAACCCGCCATTCGGTGCCTCCAGGCTGTGGACCTGCAAGCTGCTGGCAACCTTGTTGGCCACGAAGAACACAGCTGTGAACAGCAGCCTGGCCACCACACCCTTTCTTAATACTCAGCTAGACCTATTCTTTCAATATACCTTGAATAACTTCCTTCATAGTCAGGTAATACAATTTCCAGTGGATAATCCGGTGGATAAGAAACAGTTCTCAGCCAAACTGAAAAATCATGTATTTTATCATTTGCAGTTTCCTACGAGTAGAAAAATAGAAATCATAAAATGAAAACCAGTTTAATTATTTTTTAAATATGTAAATGTTCATCCCTTAGATACCTAGTATGATACCTATGGAGTATCCTAATTAAAACCAGTTTAATTTTTTTTTAATTGTGTAAATGTTCATCCCTTAGGTATATAACTATTATTTAGACTGAGAGTATAATACGGAGTATCCTACAATGGGAGCCAATAATAGATCTGAACAAAACAGCAGAAGCCTCACAAACACTTCCTAGTAATACACTACAAACACCAAAGGTAAATTAATATTTTTTTTGCTTCGTTAGTAAAAGACCTAACCCTACAAAAAAATTCTTAATTACAAAAGACCTAAACTTTGCAATTAGGTTTTTTGTAGGATTATCATTAGGTCTTTTGTAGTTGTACATTAGTGATCGGTTTAGAAAAAACTTAGACTGATTTTTGAAAATTGATCTGTGAAAAAAAAGTTCTTTAAGAATATTTTTTTGTTTAGATAACGTTATTAACATGTATTATTGTCATCCTGTACCATTTTACCAACATATAAAGAATATGTTATTTTATGCTGTGCGAAGATAATTAGACAGAAAATCTTCCAAAATATTTTCGACCATAAATCGAAGATTTTTCGTTTTTAAAACATTTTGATTTTTAATACATAAAAATTCTTTTATAATAATGCCTTAAATTTGTGAAGCAAATGTAATTTGTAATATTTTAGGTTGAAGTAGAAAACCCTTTATCCGAGGAAAACAAGGACAAGCCTTCTCCGTTTGATCTTTATGAAAATCCCCTTCTTGTTCAGCTGTTCTCTGAAGCAAGGTATCATTAATTTTATTTTAGTGTTGTTAATAGCGTTCTAATTTAGATATTATTCTATAAGGATAAGATTCAACCATATTATCTTTATTTAAAAGTAACAGGATGTATGTAGTAAAGGATCTTTTATGGTGAAGCTTCCTTTAGGTCCAGAAAATATTACAAATATTTTGGAGAAGGCTTTCTCCACCCTCTGAAAAATAATCATCATCCCCAACCCTTAAAAAAATAGTGCTAAACATAAACTTTTCCTTTAAAACTAAAATAAAACATGGAGGGTCCGATACCCCCCCCCCCCCCTCTATTCCCCTAAGTGATCCTAGAGGCCTCTAAAGGCGTAGCCGCAAGTATTGATAAAATGCAACTTCATTTGTTAGGTCCGTTATATTTCATTGGGAAGATTAGCAGAGGCTATGGATTGTGCAGATAATAATCCTAAGCTAGCCTGCATGGGACTATCTGTATATATATCTATATATTTAATATATATCTATCTAGATTACTGGACAGACTAGTAGAAGCCTGGGATAGTGCAGATAATAATCCTAAGCTAACCTGCATGGGACTATCTGTATATATATCTATATATTTAATATATATCTATCTAGATTACTGGACAGACTAGTAGAAGCCTGGGATAGTGCAGATAATAATCCTAAGCTAACCTACATGGGACTATCTGTATATATATCTATATATTTATTATATATCTATCTAGATTACTGGACAGACTAGTAGAAGCCTGGGATAGTGCAGATAATAATCCTAAGCTAACCTACATGGGACTATCTGTATATATATCTATATATTTATTATATATCTATCTAGATTACTGGACAGACTAGTAGAAGCCTGGGATAGTGCAGATAATAATCCTAAGCTAACCTACATGGGACTATCTGTATATATATCTATATATTTATTATATATCTATCTAGATTACTGGACAGACTAGTAGAAGCCTGGGATAGTGCAGATAATAATCCTAAGCTGGCCTACATGGGACACATCACACAGATTTCCAATAGGAAAAATATCTTTTAATAACATTATCAGTAATGTCCGAATTTGGCGCTGCTTAAACATATCAAACTGCCCTTTAGCTGAAAATTATTTGTCTCTAAATGGAAGTATAGACTATTTTGGTCAATATAGATCACCTTCGTTACATCAGAGCTGGCAAATCAATTTCAGAATGACAAGACTATTCTTTCTTCTCCTAAATTGCCATAGTCCTTACTGCAATTGGTTTATTAGAGATATTAAAAATTACGAACAGATTGGTGGAGCTTCAGCAAGAAAGGGAGGGGGATTCCCCGGCCATTATTCAAAATAGAATTTTATGCAATCAAATATTTCAAAAGTTTCCAGAAGAGGTAACAATTTTAAATAAACTATGGAATTAGAAATGAAAATACCAAGCAATTTTGCCCTTTAATTTAGTACAGAAATATGAAGCAGCTGATAGTGTTTATAATAAAAATGACGTCATACAGTACAAATGACCAATGATAGGCCAGTATTTTACCATTGGCCAATTACAATGAATACTGGACTATCATTGGTCATTTGTATTGAATGACATTCATTTTTTATAGGCACTATAAGCTGCTTTAGAAAAACAAAAAAACACCTACTTTTTGTCAAAACATAGTGAGTGAACTTTTGCTAGATGCATAAACGTTAGCACCCTAGATTGTTGTTTATGAGTGAGAACCTAATAGAGAGCATTTGTGCTTTCTGTTAGGTTCTCTCTGACACATTAAAAAGGAGGATTTATCGGCTATTATTTAAAATAGAACCTTATGTAAGCAAATATTTTCATTTCAAATAAACGATTGTATCAGAATTATAAATGAGCCAATTATACACCTAAAGTCGAAATCGACAGAAAAAATACCCACTTTTGTCAAAAACAAGAAATCTAAAGGTACCGAAAAAAATACTACTTAATTTGTATAATAGGAACTAGGTACTATTTATAAATAATCATCTTGCATTTAATTTAGTTGAGAACCCGTTGGGAATGCATAGTGTCAGACAAGCTTAGCAAAATTAATACCAAGAACGAAATTAAATCATACAGGAAAATAAATCATACGTCGTCTATTTTTCATTGATAATGATGATATCCTAAGAGATGTAGACATTGTATTTAGTTCAAAACAACCGCGAAAAATCGCAATAATACCTACGGATCATGTGATTATAGTTTTTGTGTATTATTTTTTAAATTAGTTCAGGTTAGGTTATATTGGGTACAGGGTATCCTCACAGGGTTAGGGCATCGGGTGTAAAAGGTTTATTAGAAGAAAAAAATTGCCCTTCCCTATTACCTAGCAGTTTTTAAAAAAATAATTTGAGGTAGAGGGGTTTCTCTGCTCACTTTGAGGTAAAGTACCAATTTATTTCCCCCCAAAAAAGCTTAATCAACTGTGACGTGTATGACTTATTTGTTGATGTTTACAGAGAAAAGCATAGCAGCGACGACGACTCAGATTTTAGGGATATTCAGTTTCCTCAGGATACAACTCTACAACAGGTAACAACTGGGATACAGAAGGGATAGGAAAATGGACGGTAAATGGATCATAATACTCCATCTAGTTATATACACATACTTCTCTGGTATATCAAATTCATTGTCTGCTAATTTATCGTTCAGCGTCTTATCTCTTAAGATTGGAAATTTTAAACTAAAGGGATAGTTGCATGAGGTGCATTTCGTTAATAGTATACCATCAAACTTACATATATCCTTATACTAAAGTAACAGGATGTTTACTTACTTGGGTATACTTGTAGAGATTATCTTCAGTGTCCTCTGTGTAAGGCTCTGGCGAAGATTTCAGTTTCTCGTAAGGTCTGCTCTATCATTCTTCCACTGTTTAAGATTCTTTTTAAACTTGTGCTCTGGCAAAATGTTTTTCATATCACTTGGAATTTTGTTCCAAGTTACTGCTACTCTTACAGTAAAGAAGTTTTTTCTTAGTTCCAGGTTACTTCTTTCTTTCACTATATTAAGAGGATCTATCTGGTGTCTAGTAACTACACCAGACCTGTTAGAACCTGTATACTGGACACTGCAATTAATATCACCTATCTTATGAGTAACTTTATACATTTGTATTAGGGATGGGAATCCGTCGAATTTTTGGGCCGGATTCGGATTCCGGATTCTGAAGGAATCCGTCAAAAAAAGTGACGGATTCTTGCGGATTCCGGATTCTTATTTTTGGCGGATTCCGGATTCGGATTCCGGATTCTAGCAGTATTTTAAAAGGCCGTCCGTCACAGAGGGATAGCTTTTTTCGTTAATTTATCACTATGTTACTTGGTTGAAGCCTTAATTTGTTTAAAGTGTTGACTTCCAGCATAACTAAAACATTTACATCACATTAGTAAATTTAAAAATTTAAGTGCTACGTATGTCCTAAAAATGTGCTTGGTATTTTCTAACCTATTTAAATTAAATTTAGCCTACTAATTTAGAATCCGGAATCCGCTATAAAAAACGGATTCCGGATCCGGATTCGGATTCCAAAATTGACCGAAAATTGGGCGGATTCCGGATTCCGGATTCGGATTCCGGATCCGGATTCCCATCACTAATTTGTATAATATCAAACATAGTTCTTCGTTTCTCAAGGCTCCAAATATTTAACTCTTTTAGCTTTTCAGGGTAACTTTTATTGCTCATTCCAGAAATCATATTTATTGCTTTAACTTGAACATTTTCGATAGCTGCTATATCTGTAGCCAACCAGGGTGACCAGGCAACACTTGCAAATTCCAGGTGGGGTCTGACATATTGTTTATAGAGATGTAGAAAGACATTCTTATCTCTATAATGGAAGCATCTAGTTATTTGTCCAAGTACCCATCTTGCTCTCCCAACAGCCTCTGTACAGTGGTCAGATGGTTTAAGATTTACAGTGATTTTAACTCCAACATCTCTTTCACATTCAACCACCTCCAATTCTTCACCATTCATTGTGTATCTAAATTTTGGGTTTTTCTTCCCAAAATGAATTATTTTGCATTTCTTAACATTAAACTCCATGCTCCATTTAATACTCCAATCGTACAGCTTGTCCAAACATTGTTGTAATTTGTCAGCATCATCTTTATTTTTTATTACTTTAGCACCTTTAGTGTCATCTGCAAACTTTCTTAACAATTCGATGGCTGTTGCCTCATCATCTATGTCATTAATATAAATTACAAATAGTATTGGGCCAAGCACACTGCCCTGTGGAACACCAGAGCTAACATCCTTCTCATCCGACATGAAACCATTGACAGAAACTCGTTGTTTTCTGTTGCTGAGCCATTCTTCAATCCAGTCAAGGACAGCACCTTGAATTCCATGAGATTTGAGTTTTTGGATAAGCTTCTTGTGAGAAATCTTATCAAATGCCTTGCTAAAGTCAAGGTACACCACGTCAACTGCATCTCCTTCATCTACACATTTTGTAACAAAATCCATGAACTCAATCAGGTTAGTTTGGCAGGATCTGTTATCAGCGAAACCATGTTGAGAATTATTAATCAAATTATTTGACTTTAGATGACCTGTAATCACATCTCTAATTATACTTTCCATTAGTTTACATATAGCACATGTAAGTGAAACTGGTCTATAATTGCCAGGTTCTCCTTTAGCTCCTTTCTTAAAAATAGGAACAACTTTAGCATTTTTCCAGTCAGCAGGGACCTTGCCTAAACTCAACGACTGTTAAACAGAATCTGGAGTGGGGTCAAAAGTTCATCCTTCAGATTTTTCAATAAAGTTGTAGAGATTCCATCCAGTCCTGGAGCCTTGCCATATTTCAGGTTGTCAATCTTTTTAGCAATCATTTGTTTGGTAATAACAATATCACTTACTGGTACATCATAATTCATATTTTTTACATCATCAGAATGCCTGTCCTGTTTAATAAAAACATCACTGAAACAATTGTTTAATATGTCTGCCATTTTTTTACTATCACCAGTTATTTCTCTATCGTTTCCAATTAAGGGTCCAATACTAGTCTGTTTTGACAATCTAGACTTTACATATTTGTTAAAAGTATTCTTACCAGAATTGCCAGATTGTTTTGAAATTTTCACTTCAATCCTTTTTTTCGCTTTTCTTATGGCACTTTTCACTTCATTTTCTGCATGTGTGTACTTTTGACCATCTTCATGAGTCCGTGTTTGCTTCCATTTTTTATAAAATCTAACTTTTTTTCTTTTAAGCCTTTTAATATTGTCATTATACCAGATTGGTTTAGACTTCTTCCTTTTATTTTCACTTAATGGCACATTTTTTTTCACTGTGTTATCAATCACATTCTTAAAAGTTTCCCAGTTCTCTTCAATATTATCAGCAGCAAGCAGGTTGGTCCAATCCACGTTGGTAAGATCAGTCCTCATTTCACTATAGTTGGCTTTTGACCAATTGTATTGTTTTTCATTACATTCATTAACATTAAAATCAACACAAGTATTTACTAATAACATAACATGGTCACTATTTGATAAAGGTCCTAAGTTGTCAACATTTAAAACACAATCATTATTTGCTAAAACAAGATCTAATACATTATTTTTGTTATGGGTTGGAAAATCAACATATAGCACAAAATTATTGTCAATACACATATTCATAAAATCTTTACTATAATTATCGCAAGTCAAAGTATTCCAATCAATCTTGGGAAAATTAAAATCACAAATTAAAATACTATTCTTTGGGGCACATTTTACAATATCACATAATTTAGAATTATTTAAAACATTACAACTAGGTGGTCGATATACAAGAAAAACATTAAGATCATTATTTTTTGTCACAATTTTAAAACTAACATATTGATTAAATATAATATTTATGTCAACAGATAAAATTACTAGTCCATTTCTAGCATATACCAGGATTCCACCGCCGATTCCATTAGCTGTATCCTCCCTGTCTTTTCTGAGATCACTTATTAATTCATAGCCATTTATATTCAGAACATTATCACTAATTTTATCATTGCACCAGGATTCAGTTATCATTATCACATCAGGTTTAATATCACAAGAAGTTGCTTGGAGGTCGTTAATTTTACTCAGGATGCTTTGAGCGTTGCAATACAAGAGTTTTAGACCTTTAACCTCACTCCCTAGTCCCTCTCCTGCTCCCTCTGTCCCAACCCCCTCCCCACGCCCCCTCCTCGAGCATGTCCCCGCCCTCTTCCTCGACCCCTCCACACAGTTTCCCCTCCCCTTGTTCCCCTGCCCCCTTCCGCCTCCCATTTCCTTGTTAGGACCAGCCTTTTTGCCCCCTTTGCCCCCACCACCCTCCATTCTGAGTTTAAAGCCTCCTCTGCACTGAGTTCAGCATTTCTATGTGCTGCTTCAGAGAAAAGGTCCTTCTCATCCTTTCTTTGTTGGGCAGTAAGGTCAGGGCCTACACGAACATCACTATAAAGTTCACTATCTTTCAACATTCTAGCATTTTGTAAAATCTGGCATTTTAAATCTACATTTTTGCACCCTAAAAGAATAGGGCGAGAATCATCATTTTTTTCACCCAGCCGCTTGATAAACTTATTATCTTTTTTATCAATCTCACCTTCAATGATTTGATTCACTACCATTATCACTTTTTTCATATCTTTGTCCTTTTTCTCCAGCCCTGGAATATCTTCAGCAATTTCAGGGATGCCGTGTATCACTACATTGTTCATCTTTTCCTCTCGCTCCCTAAGCTCACTGAAAATGGAGGCCTTCACACTTTCCTTCACTCCTGCTATATCCTTACTGTTTTTGTCACATTTTACTTCAACTTTCACAATATCTCCTTCAATCTTAACTTTATCACTTTTCAAATCTTTAATATCCTTTTTCAACGTTTCCACATCTTTGTTCAATGCCTTAATCTTGTTAAGGAGGACCTTACCAACCTTGTGACACGGGGCACATGTTCACGAAATTGCATTGCCCTCCTTTGTCTCGTCTATGAGATATTGGAGCAGATCCTTGCTTATATTTGAGCATTCAGGGTGTGTATACTCCTCACACACTTGGCATGGCACACAAACAGACCTTTGCAGGCCTTTTTTGCAGACCATACACAGGGATTTTGTCATTTTAACACGGCTAATTTTGCTTTATTTACTTCACAACCAGTAGAGTCACTGCCAGATTTTTCACAATTTAAACTGTCACAGTCACTTTAATAGTTCTCAAAACATTTTCATTTTCAGCATTTCAATTTTAAACATTTTACATTTTTTCCGACATTGTTTGTCTGTGTGTACCGAAGGATCTCGTTAACCGCTGAATCGATCGGGTTCTCCTTAACAGGGTAGATTCTCATATGTCCCGGGAAGGTTTTTAACTATTTGGGGGGAGGGTACCACCACCCTCCCAAGAAAAATCACAAAAAATCGAAATGTTTTTTACGTTCTCGATTTTAAAAGAGAGTTCAACGCAAACATAAACGTCAAACGCAACATAGACATATTTTAAATATAAAAAAACATTTATAGTGCCACTAGGGGCGTAGCCGCTAGTAATTTTATATTACAACAAATAACTTACAATTAGACATCAATAATTTAGTCGGCATGCTGTTTTTGTGAAAATAAGTCAGCTATATAAATTGTATATTCACAAGAATATGATTTTCAAGTCTTGATACTTTTAAAACTACAGAATGAAATTCTTTTAAATAATTTTAAACCATTGAATAGGAAAAAATATGCAGTTCACTAAATTCAAGTTTAAATGCATTTCGTGCAACTACCCCTTTTTATAATAATGAACTGTGCTTAGAAGCCAGAGTTTTAAAATGTTTATGATTAATGATATAGCTATTTAATTTTCAAAATTAACTTAATAGGTACCTACCTTAACTTAAATAAAAACTGAAAATTTGTAACTAAGGACTTTTACAATTTCCACTTTTCTTTTCTTTCTTTGAGAATTTGTTATGTACAGGGTGAGGATATGGGATGACTGGGCTGCTTTGGCTTTACATTTTTTCAACATATTTATTTTGCCCATGTGACTTCGCCCCTAGCATCTAGGGACTTTTCATTCAATCGGTGATGTAGGGACATAAAATAGTTTTAAATATCCCATTGCTAATGCTAATTGAGAAATAAAACATCCTGAAATCATACCATTACCTATGGGAAGCTTCTCTTAAAAGGAAAACTTGATTCAATTTTTGTGGTTAGCGAGATCTTAACGTACTCAAAAATCTTTTTGCTTGTAATAATACTAGTGGCGTATTCATTTTTTCGGGAGGTATTTAACACCCCCCCCCCTCCCACCCACGGGAAAATAGCTTAAAGGATTAGAAGGTATATATCCCATAGAATTAAAACAAATGGGTTTAGTGGTTACCCTGATCTTTAGATTCAAACAGACATAAAAACATCGTACTACTTTGCATAATAGAAGGTCAAAATTAAAAGTAGGCAATTGTTGGATTTTTTTGTGACCAAAGTCGAGCAAAAAGTCAGTCCTTAAAGCGATACCCCACTCTGTATGTTATGCCTATGGCTCGGCAGCCATGCGTCAGCCGCCTGTAGTCCTCAGGGAAATCAATCTTCTGCAATATAAAATAAAATCAGTAGGAAATCTAAACTTGGACCAAAATATGACAATCCCTCTTTTCAAATTTTCAAAGCATCAAAACGGGTTCAAATTTGAGGCTTCATCGTGGCTGACACGTAGCTGCCGAGCCATGGTTTAAAGTTAATTTTGGAGTCCTTTTTTACTTATGCAGAGGTTTTCTAATTACCAAATGCAGTTGATGAACGACAACATGGAGGACACCTTCGGCTTCACCAGCGAGGATTTCAACACTGTCGAGGATGGATACGGGTGAGTTACTTTTAGCTTCCAAACTGATTAAAATCCGCTGGATTAGAACCGGTTCTAAGCCATACAGAAAATTCATGTAAAGCTTTGTATTACAGACATTTTTCTAAGAATATGTAAATAAAAATCATAAACGTATTACCAGTTTCGTAAGCCCGGACTTTACACGAAGCATATTTTTCAGATCAGCCGCTAGCTTTACAATAAAAGATTTTACTGGCCAGCAACTAGCAGCTTTTTTACTAAAATGACATAGTGTTATCCACTGCTGATTTATAACAATTTAGACTATTAGAATTATTAGAATTTAGAATAGTTACAGCATCTGACAGCTTCTATTTTAGTAAAATGACAGCATCCGACAGCTTTTGAAAACAGCTTCTTTTTTTAGAAAAATGACAGCATCCGACAGTTGTCTTGTTGTAACTGATGAAACAAAGAAGGCAATTTTTGAAAAGATTTGTTCTTCTCGCGGGTATGTTCGCTTTTTTGTAGCAATGCTACTCTATTAATCACGTTGTTTGTTCGTCAGTCCGTAACGCTATGAAGGAAATGTATTTTTCACGGTTGCTTTTCAAGTTAGACGGCTGATATTGTTTGTGAAGATTACTTATGCTAAGGAGTATTCAGTCATGTTACTGAATACTATGACAGTTTTTGTAAATATATAAATAACTTAAAAGTTTATTTCTAATTTAAAAAAAAAACTTTTCTATTTTCTGTTTATTTCTTAATATCTTTCCCCCTATTTTTCTATCTCCTTGCTATCTTACTATCTATCTACTCGGTATCTAGGTCTTGTGATAGTGACGAAGAGGAAGATATCTGGGCGGACAAAACAGCACAAATCACTTTTGGAGAGCTCCAGTCCAACAAGGTATAAATTAGCAGCGCAGCTACTTTTAACCCAGGGTTTGATCGTCCTGGCGACAATCCGTAACAAAGGAATGCAGTCTTTGTATTTCTTAGGAAATAAAATGTTGGACAATAAATTGATATTTATCACCAATGAAGTTAAACAAAATATTGGTTGAAAAAATTGTACACTGCTTGTTTGTAGTAAATCAATCGAAATTCAATAAAAGTAGTTTTAAGACAACGATTTAGATAATACTTTGGGAATTAGATATACGTACTAAATTAATAATATTGTTATTAACTAATTGTCGCGTTTACTAAATTTGCTTGTTACTACCTTAAAATAAAGGTTAATAATTCATAAATAGTTTGAATTAAAATATTACATACATTAATTAAAGGGGGGGGTTTTTAATGCAACCATCTCGTAATCAGTGAGCAAATGGCACTTAGAATTCGAATTTCGATCTGAAATTTTGCATGAGTAATCCTTGATAGGTCTATTTTCCCTAAATCGAACAAAAAGTTGGAAAAGTAACGGCTGGCGGCTGGCAGCTCAGCCGTTTAGCCGTTTTTTGCCTATTTTTAGGGCAAATTCATCATTAATTACGTAGGAATCAACTTTTTAAAACATATTTCTGGTTTAATTCATGTTAAATGATAACAATAACCATTTTTTTTTATTTTTTAGTACCAGCTGCTAAACGGCTAGAACCAGCTGAAAACGGCTGGGAGCCGCCAAGAGTATAAAGGGTAGATAGGGCTTGTGACATGTCTAGGGGTAGGTTTCTATGGGTACTGAGCTCAAAAATGCTACTAAAAATAGTGACGGCCAATCCATATGGCAGCTGGGTAACAGCTGCAGCTCAGCTGCGAGCGGCCAAGAGTAGAATGAGTAGATAGGGCTTGTGACGTGTCTAGGGGTAGGTTTTTATAGGTGCTGAGCTCAAAAATACTAACAAAAATAGTGGAGGCCCATCCACATGGCAGCTGGGTAATAGACGCAGCTCAGCTGGGTAACGGCCGCAGCTCAGACGAGATAGGCCAAGAGTAGAATGAGTACATGAGGCAAGTGACGTGTCCAGGATTAGGTTTTTATGGGTGCTGAACTCAAAAATGCTTCTAAAAATAGTTTCGGCCAATCCCTATGGCAGTTAAGTAATAGCTGCTGCTCAGCTGCGAGCGGCTAAGAGTAGAATGATTAGATAGGGCTTGTGACGTGTCTAGAGGTAGGTTTTTATGGGTGCTGAGCTCAAATATGGTACCAAAAATAGTGGCGGTCCATCCATATGGCAGCTGGGTAACGGCCGAAGCTCAGCTGGTAGAGGCCAAGAGTAGAATGAGTACATAGGGCATGTGACATGTCTAGGGGTAGGTTTTCATGGGTGCTGAGCTCAAAAATGCTACCAAAAATAGTGGCGACCCATTCATATGGCAGCTGAGTAACAGCTGCAGCTCAGCTGCGAGTGGCCAAGAGTAGAATGAGTAGATAAGGCTTGTGATGTGTCTAGGGGTAGGTTTTAATGGGTGCTGAGCTCAAAAATGGTACCAAAAATAGTGGCGACCCATCCACATTGCAGCTGGGTAACAGCTGCAGCTCAGCTGCGCGCCACCAAGAGTATAATGAGTAGATAGAGCTTGTGACGTGTCTCTGGGTAGGTTTTTATGGGTGTTGAGCTCAAATATGCTACTAAAAATAGTGGCGACCAATCCATATATGACAGCTGAGTAACAGCTACAGCTCAGCTAGAAGCGGCCAAGAGTAGAATGAGTAGATAGGGCTTGTGATGTGTCTTAGGGTAGGTTTTTATGAGTGCTGAGCTCAAAATGCTACCAAAAATAGTGGTGACCCATCCATGTGGCAGCTGGGTAACGGCGGCAGCTCAGCTGGGAGCGGCCGAAAGTAGAATGAGTACATTGGGCTTGTGACGTGTCAAGGGGTTTTATTTATGAGTGCTGAGCTCAAAACTACTACCAATAATAGTGGCGGCTCTTCCATATGGCAGCTGGGTAACAGCTACAGCCCACAAGCCCTATCTACTCATTCTACTCTTAGCCTCCCCCAGCTGAGCTGCAGCCGTTACCCAGCTGCCATATGGATGAGTCGCCACTATTTTTGGGAGCATTTTTGAGCTCAGTACCCATAAAAACTTACCCCAAGACACGTCACAAGCCCTATGTACTCATTTTACTCTTGGCCGCTCCCAACTGAGCTGCAGCTGTTGCTCAGATGCCATATAGATTGGCCGCCACTATTTTTGTTACCATTTTTGAGCTCATTACCCATTAAAACCTACCCCTAGACACGTCATAAGCCCTATCTACTCATTCTACTCTTGGCCTCTCACAGCTGAGCTGCAGCCGTTACCCAGCTGCCATATGGATGGACCGCCACTATTTTTGGTAGCATTTTTGAGCTCAGCACCCATAAAAACCTACCCCTAAACACGTCATAAGCCCCATCTACTCATTCTACTCTTGACCGCTCGCAGCTAAGCAGCAACTGTTACCCAGCTGCCACATGGATTAGCCATCACTATTTTTGGTAGTATTTTTGAGCTCAGCACCCATAAAAACCTAACCCTGGACATGTCACATGCCCTATGTACTCATTCTACTCTTGGCCTCTCCCAGCTGAGCTACCGTCGTTACCCAGCTGCCAGATGGATGGGCCGCCACTATTTTTGGTAGCATTTTTGAGCTCAGCACCCATAAAAACCTACACCTAGACACGTCACAAGCCCTATCTACTCATTCTACTCTTGGCCGCTCGCAGCTGAGCTGCAGCTGTTACCCAGCTGGCATATGGATTGGCCGTCACTATTTTTAGTAGTATTTTTGAGCTCAGCACCCATAAAAACCTACCCCTAGACATGTCACGAGCCCTATCTACTCTCCATACTCTTGGCCGCTCCCAGCCGTTTTCAGCCGGTTCTAGCCGTTTAGCAGCTGGTACTAGAAATTTAAAAAATGATTATTGCTATCATTAAATATGAATTAAACCAAAACTATGTTTTAAAAAGTTGATTCCTACGTAAATAATGATGAATTTGCCCTAAAAATAGGCCAAAAACGGCTAAACGGCTGAGCTGCAGCCGCCAGCCGTTACTTTTCCAACTTTTTGTTCGATTTAGGGAAAATAGACCTACCAAGGATTACCCATGCAAAATTTCAGCCCGAAATTCGAATTCTAAGTGCCATTTGCTCACTGATTACGAGATGGTTGCATTAAAAACCCCCCCCTTAATATAATTTGGCTGACTGGCATGATTGTCATTGTAATAAATTATTTCTCTTAAACCATCTGCAATGTTATCTATTATGTGTCAGGGATCTTAAGGGATAAGACAATAAATTGATGTTAATTCCAAATAATGAAAATTACCCTTTCTGTAGATTAAAATTATTGGTTGAAACGTTTGGATACTCACATTAATGAGCCAATCAATCAAAATTCAATAAAAAACACCAAAGTTGCTAAGCCAACGAATAAGAAAACATTATTAAACTTTGGGGACTAGTTAGTAGTGTAAGAAACAGTCCAATGTCTCCTCCATCTCTGATTATATGTAGTATCCACTAGGGATAGGACAATGGACTATAAATCTGTTTTTTTTTATGTAACATTAAAGCTATCTTTAATCGTGTGTATATAAATTATAAATAGTTGTCGGAAATTCATTTAACGTACTTTAGACTTAATAAGCGCATTTGATGACCAACGAAGATTTGTCTAACACTTCTAACTCTGACATTGTATCTAACTTTAAAGAAAGACTATTATTCTCCAGGGAGGGAGGGGGTATTGGACTGTAAATTTATTACAATGATACCCAAAGTTTTATTATTACGTTGTCTTATTCGTTAGCGTTTGGTTACTTTTATAGAATTGTGACTGGTTGTTTCTAAACTGATAGTATTCAAACTTTTCAAATAGGTAATGAGTTTACTTTATTAATGGATAATTTACCTTAACATAATTGTCTTATCCCTTAAAATCCCTGAATCGTCATTAACGTTTTATGCATTTAAAAATCCCTTTTTTCCTGAATGGGTTTAGATTGTAATTTGAGATAGTTGGCACAATTACTCTAATTACACTAATTTAGTGTGAGTTCACTTCTGCATATTATTATCTGCATATGGGAGTACCTCCACCTCCCCAAGAGAAATTAAATGTGTCAAAAATGCACTCCCCTTAATGAAATTGAAGTTTAAAAAAACGATTAATATTGAAAATTGAAGCTCTTCTTAACCCCCAAACCTCCCCTCTTCCCTCAAGTCTCCCAGGAGGCCTCTAAAAGATTTTAAATGTGAAGGGGGAAGTAAACAAGAATAAAAAGATTGCGCTGTTGTAATAGTATGTGGTTTATAATATATGTATAAATATATTATAAAAGAATTAGGTCTTGGTTGTCTGTTAAGATCTCGCTTAACGACTATACGGATTGAGTTCTCCATTTTAGGGAACCTTTATGAAGGTCTGGGCAGGTTAATGGCTATTTTTCAATCTAGAATATAGGAAGCTAGGGGCGCAACCTCTTGTTTTTTAAGAATGTTATACGGCGTTATCTTCTATCTTTTTTATATCCCCCCGCTAGACAGGCTAGGGGGCCGAGCGCTGCGGCTATGCAGACAAGGGGGCTGAGCGCCGCGGCCAAAGTTTATAGTTCTGTTGAGGGCCCCCTCCCCCCATAAAAATTTTCAAAATTGAAAAAAATATTTCTAAGAGGATAATACCTATTATAAATATGAGGAAATGAATGCACCCCCCACTAATTCATTCATTTACATCCTCACATATCTTAACTTTGTCAGCACAATTCTTATCTCTAATCACAATAAATTACAACTATCATGCCTAATTTTAATTATAATTGAAAAGGTTTCATTATCGCTGGTATTATTCTTAAATCTTAAATGATTAGGATGTACTGCAGGTATGTAGTATGTTTTGGCGGCTTTATACAATTACACAAGAACGTTCAAGCTTTTTATTTTTTGGAGGATTTTGGGTCAAACATTTTTATCCGGAAATGTTTATTGTTTATACAAAGTTTTTTTTGTCCAAGTATCATAATAAATACCCATCAACTACAGCAATCCAAAATGACTAACCTACAATTACAAATTCATAAATAAAACAGTCAACCCTGGTTCAATACCCTGTTCAACACCAAGCTCCCATGTGCTCCTATGTTTGCTACACCCCTAATTCTTAATCCTAAAAAGAGTTAGTAGTAAAACCTCTACAAGTACTGACATTTACTAAAAGAGGTGTACTAAGCCTAACTATCTTGTACTCGTAAACTCATATCCCTATCATATCCTATATTATTATTAAAAAATTTACAATTATAGTTAATTTCTGAAATACATTACATATTTTATTCGTTATAACACTATATATCCTCCCCCCCCCCCCCCCTACTAAGAGGGGGGGGGAATTTGATAGGGGGGAATACATTTTTTGAGTTATTAACCCTTTTACACTCCCTCTTGGCCGTTCTTGATTTTTAAATTCTCGAATATTATTTTATCAAATCTACTCTGCAAGTGTAGCCTAAAATATCTCTCCATATAAAAGTACTCTATTATTTTAGAAGACAGATATGTTGGAGCATAGTTCCGAGGAGGAAGATAATGACGATGAGAAAATGGAGGTCGATCAAGATCGTAAGTTGTTCTTATCATCCTTATAATAAAGTAACAGGATATCTGTCTGTCTCTGTGTCCTGTAGCTTCTCATAGGTCCTGGGAAGGTTTATAGCTATTTTGGGGGAGGGTACCACGACTCTCCCAAAAGAAATCGAAGAAAAAACATAACTAACCCTATCTAGCGGCAAAAATTGACACCCCCCTCCCCCTGGTTATAAATTGAAAATGAGAGGGGGTGGGTAGTTTTTTTTTCTTCATGCCAAATCACTGCGGGGTGCGCTAACATAACCTGACCTAATGGGATATATATATATATATTTTATTACTTGGATGTTACACCAGGTTTTCATATTAGAGTTAAACTCGTGGGCTAAATTAAAGTTACCCCCCATATTAGCAATCTAAATTGACTACAATTTTTCCCCTGTCATAATATCCATGATCATTCCATATCCTTTAATGATTTAGATAAAACACTAGCACAAGAAAACCCATCCCCTATATTTTATTTAATGTATGTAATTCTAAATAAGGAATTAAGGGAGGGGTCTGTGCTCGCTAGGCACTTTGAGGGAAACCGCCATTATTGCCATATTAATTAGAACACTATTAACAAAATATTTTGTCGTAATTTTCAATTTATTAACCTATTAATGCATGAATTAAAATATATTTTTGAAATATTAAGATAAAATCTTCCAATGCAACAACCTTTTATCTTTTTCTAGCTTGGAACCTGCAAAGTGGGGGTGTGGCAATGGACACCTCCGCCCCCTGGGTTGCCGGGGCGGGCGGTGCAGCCTCTGGCGGTGGTCCTCCAGGTCCAAGAGCAGGCACACACACATTAAACATAGAATAATTATAGTGTAGCTGCGTTACTAAATGGAAGTGGTTTCCTCAGCCCCCCTGTTTTATCCCAAGTGAATATAAGAAAAGTTGTAGTTATTTCCCCGTATGCCTAACCCATGCGGGATACTCTATCCCTGCGGGTCTCTTACCCTTGATGCTACCCAGTACCCTATACACACACCTATCCTGGTCTAAAGTAATAAAACAAATAACGAAAAACTATATCCCCTCCTTATTTTCAAAATACGGGAAACCGCCGAAAACGATACCAAGAACTTGTTTAGGTACCTATTTAGTCTTATTTGTTGATTGGTGGAAATCAAAATGTCTAAAGGAATAAATTTAGGAATGCTGGAAAGCTTATGTTTTATCAAGCTCCATTAAGTTGTTATAATGTTTCTAATCTTGTTCCTTCATAACATTCCTACCACAACTAATAAAGAACTGGTACTTTGATTCAGAAATCTTTGTCTGAAAGCTCTAATTTTGTATGGTAAAGACGTGTTTTGATGGGTTCAGGAGGGTATTTGAAAATAAAGGTTTAATGCATGTAATGCGAATCAGGTTGGGACACTGCCCCTGCTAGCACTGAGGGCGAAGGAGCTGGCTGGGCCAACTTTGACAATCAAGCAACACAGCTGCCCCCCGGAGACGGACAAGCCGCGGCTGCCGCTGTTGGACAAGAGGCCCCGGGCTGGGCCAGTTTCGAAGCCCCCTCAGCTGCTGATACCAGCGGTAACAGCAGTGTTGAGGGGGGAAACTTGAGCGGTGGTGCGGCAAACTGGGCGGACTTTAGCGCTCTGGACGCGGCTGGCGGCGAAGGGTTTGGTTCTACTTCTCTGACTGATGAGAATAAAGAGAAGTCAGGTAAAATATTTTTTTGCTATTCATGAGATTTTCATGAGCCGCTAATTATTAAAACAGCTGTAGAGCGGCGAATTTTAAAGCTAGGATAACCAAATTTTAGGACGAACTTTTATTTTTCATAACAAAAAAAATTACTTTTTCTTACCATGCATCGCCGAAAAACGGCAAATAACGGAAACCGGCATTTTCGGCGGTTGGCGGCGCAAATTAATATTTTATCTGTTTCTTATCACATTAAAAGACTAGATAAAAAATTGGCTGGTCTAGAGCTGTTTTGAAATTCGGCAGCTGGCAGCTTACAAACGGCAAAATTACAGGTAGGAAATAGAATATTGGTCAAAAATCTGTCAAGGAGTGTTCAAACGGTCATGACTACTATTCACGGAAGTTCATTATTGCTCAAGGATTTACCAAAAAATGTATAAGTCTCTAGCTGTAATAGTAACCACGATATTCATGATTTATGTCTACAGTAAAAGATGGACAAAAAATCGGTCATAAAATTGGTCAGGGAGCGGTCAAACGGTCAATCGGTCATAACACTAATTTTCTCAGATGTTCATTGATATCTAAGTATTCACAAAAAAAATTAGGTTTCTACCTTATACACAAAATTGTAATGTAGAAATAAGATTTATTTATAATTTTTTCTAATTTTGGTGCTACCTAACCGACTTTGACCGGACGCCACGACCGACACAGACCAGATATCCTTATAAAATCAACTCTTGCCGACTTTTAATTACTAAACTTAAAAAGTCATGAAGTCACAGCTCTCTATCTTACCTACAAAAAAATGACATTGAAAAACCTAGAAGGGGGTTGGGGGGTGAAATTAGCCCCCCCCCCCCGTGATCTGTAAGGGTTAATTAAGCGTCGATACTTAATATTTTTCAATAAATCGTAAAAAATTTCTAATTCATTAAACTCTAATTCTGAGTTGTTGCAATCTTGTTGTGGTACCCCCTTAATTCTGTCTTAATAAACTACCATCCCCCTGTTTTAATTTTTTAAAACTTAACTGGTCTCATACTAATACTGATTATTTTGTTCAGATGACTGGAGACCTGCAATGTCTAGTTCACCTGAGGCCACGATGCTGGATCAATTTGAGGCCAGGATGGAGGAGGCTGACAGACCTGGAGGCGTTTTTAGACCGGAGTAAGTTTTAGACATCTAGGACATGAAACCGCCAAAAACCGATATTTCTCTTAGATTAAGGCCATTTTGAATCATCTAAAACTAAATTTTTCTCTAAAAATAAAAAAAATCTACCTATATATGATTGATTTTGCATTTGGCCAGGGAAAAAGGAATGTGTTTCTGACAAAAAATTCTGAAGGAAAATTTTCTAATAACCTCACAACGGTCTAAGGGTGGAAATTTGGCAAAAAAGTCATGATCAAATTTTCTTATTTTAACTTTATATTATTGATTTACATACCCCAGCGCATGCAAAATGGACAAGGAAAAGAAAAAATAACGCTTGGAACTAAGTTTATTTTTACTTCAAAGTTGAGTCAAATCAATATTTTTTGAAGGTCAAAAATCTACTTTTTATTTTCTACCTAGATATGAAAAATAATTTTTTTTTGCATAAATATCTATTAAAAACTAATTTCGTTCATATTCTTTACAAATATATACACCAAATCAATAAATAAAAACATTTTTATTATATATTTTACCTTATAAGTGTTAATTTTATGCTTTGAAAGTAAATTTATGAAATAATTTTCGTCATTTTTTTACTGAAAAATTTAGCAAAAAAAATTAGTTTTCGTCATTTTACTCCTAGTTGCGCTACCGACCCCATACCAAACCATATATGATTCTAAATTTTGAGAATATAATACAACTTTTAGTCAAGTTTCCAGAGTGGGGTCGGTAGCGCAACTTTAAAAATTTTTAATCTGAAAATTGCCTGTAAAACCTAAAGGGGTAGTTTCACGAAATGCATTTGAACTTAATTAAGTGAACCGCATATTTTATCCTGGTTAAATGGTTAAACTACATTTATATGGCATATATTTGAAAAAATTTCAATTTTCTACCACATAGTTTTTGAAATATCAAGACTTGAAAATCGTCTTTTTAAATTGCATATATCACAAAAAGACAATTTTCAGGTCTTGATATTTTAAAAACTACGTGGTAGAAAATTGAATTTATTTCAAATATATGCTATTTAAATGTAGTCTACCCCATTAACTAAGAAAAAATATGCGGTTCACTAAATTAAGTTCAAATGCATTTCGTGAAACTACCCCTTTGAAGGGGGGGGGGGGGGGAATTACAAATCATAACAGCAATCTTAATTTCTCTGTTATTCCATTACTATTAAAGATAATTGAGTAAAACTTTTTAAAATTAATCAGTAATTACTTGAGGAACAATAATTTTAAAAGAAAACCGCGACTTACCCGCAGTTCCCGCAAAAAAAGCCGCCGCCCGCAAATTTTATAAAACTAATTTTTTAATTTTAGTATTTAGGGAAGGTTTTTGCAACTCTAGTCCTTAGAAGGAAAGTGCAAAAATAAATTTTGTAGTAGCGTAGCTACTTTCATATTTTCTACAGTAATGTTAGAGGATTATTGAGCAAAGTAAATGATATAAGAGTTATTGCTTCATGTGACAAACCAGATTTTATTATGATAACTGAAACTTGGATAAATGACGCCATTTCAAACAATGAAATTGTTATTGACAACTACCAAATTTTATCAAGATATGACAGAGCTGACACCAGTGCTGGAATTGGTGGAGGACTACTTGTATATGCTAAAACTAGTCTTACAGTATGTGAAGTTCAAAACTCTTGCAATTTCAATCAGTACATTCATGTAAAAGTGAAAAATGAAAAAAATGTTTGTGATACTAATTTATACCTAGTTTACAGACCACATAAACTCTATAACTGTGATAATGTAAAGTTAAATAATGATAGTTTGATTAATCTATTAAGCTCAGCAAATGGTCACTCAATTTTTATTGGTGATTCCAATTACAGAGATATTGACTGGAAGAATTTATCAGCCAAAGGGGATCAAGCAAAATTATTCCTAGATGCTGCAAATGATAATTTTTTTACTCAAATGGTCAATTTTCCGACACATTCATCTGGCTCTACTCTGGATTTAGTTTTAACATCCAATGCCAACCTTATAGCTGATATTGAAGACTGCGGATTTATTGGAAAAAGTGACCACAAAGCCATTAAAGTTGAAGTTATGACAGGTGTTAAACAAAAAGATAAACAAAGATATGTGGATGACTGGAGTAAAGCTGATCTTATAACAATGAAGACTGAGCTTAGAAATTATGATTGGAACGAGAATTTTAGTCAAGTTTCTACTGAAGAAGCCTGGAATAAATTTAAAAATGTTTTATCAAACCTAAAAGAAAAGTATGTTCCTACAAAACAGCTTAAAAATACGAGAAACCCTCAATGGTTTGACAAAGAAACTGCTGCTTTTTATAAAAGGAAACAGCGGCTATGGAAAAAATACAAAGCTTCTAAGAACTTGAATGACTATGCCAGATATGAAGAAGCAGAAAAGAAACTGAAAAATAAAATTAGGAATTCAAAAAAAAACTTTGAAAGAAGACTGGCTGGAGAATCCACCAAAAATCCTAAGAAGTTTTATTCCTACATGAAAACTAAAACTTCGAACAAAGAAACTGTTGGCCCACTTAAGGATGATTCTGGAAAGGAAATTACTGAAGATATTGACATGGCTAAAACATTAAACAGTTTCTTTGGGTCTGTTTTCACCGAAGAAAATTCTGAAAATATACCAAATCCAGAACCTGTTCAAGTTGGAGTTCAAATGGCAGATGTTACTTTTACACCAGAAAAGGTCAAAGTGAAAATAAAAAATTTAAAACCCTTTTCTGCTCCTGGACCGGATGGCATAACTGCAAAAACATTAATTACATTTGTTGATGAACTTTCACTTCCACTTAGCTTGCTATTTCAAAAATCTTACAACACTGGAGAAACACCCTCTGATTGGAAGAATGCCAATGTTACTCCTATTTTTAAAAAAGGGAAAAAATGCAAAGCATCTAATTATCGTCCAGTTTCCCTAACTTCTATTGTATGCAAGCTGATGGAATCAATTATTAAAGATGACATGACAGAATATTTGGAAAGCAACAAAATAATAAAAAATTCTCAACATGGCTTCAGAAAGAAAAGATCCTGCTTGACAAATCTACTTGAATATCTCGAGAATCTAACAAAAGCTGTTGACTCTGGGCAAAATATAGATATGGTGTACCTTGACTTTTCTAAAGCGTTTGATAAGGTACCAATAAAACGACTTTTGTTGAAGATTAAAGCTGCAGGAATAAATGAAAAAACTGTTAACTGGATAAAAAATTGGCTGAATAAACGTATGCAAAGAGTTGTACTAAATGGTGAAATGTCAGAATGGATCCTGGTGATCTCTGGAGTTCCACAGGGCTCGGTACTTGGCCCTCTCCTATTCATTATTTTTATTGATGATCTTGATCAGTCATTAGATGAAACCAATTCCATTTTGTACAAGTTTGCAGATGATACAAAGTGTGGAAAAATAATTGTGAATGAAGAATCAACTGCTCAACTTCAAAAAGATCTAAACAATTTACTAATTTGGGCTGATACATGGCAAATGCAGTTTAATCCTGACAAGTGTAAAGTTCTTCATTTTGGTAGAAGTAACAATAAAACACATTATACCATGAATGGCTATGCACCCTCAGGTACTGTCCTTGAAAATGTCAACGAAGAAAAAGATGTTGGTGTTTGGATTTCAAACTCTCTGAAACCATCAGTTCAGTGTCAAAAAGCTGCCAACAAAGCCAGTTCAGTTTTAGGACAGATGTCTAGAGCAGTTTCATATAGAGACAGAGTTACCTGGATCAAGCTTTACAAGCAATATGTGCGTCCTCACCTTGAATACTGTGTTCAAGCATGGTCACCCTGGCTTGAACAAGACAAAAAAATACTAGAAAAAGTACAAGAAAAAGCCGTTAAAATGGTCTCTGGACTTCAAGGTAACTCTTATGAAGCTAGGCTTAAAGAACTAAAGTTACAGTCACTAGAAGACAGACGTGAGCGTGGAGACATGATCCAAGTGTGGAAAATATTATCAAACTATGACAATGTCAATGCAGAAATGTTTTTCCACAAATTTCAACAACCTGCCCACCAAACAAGACTTGGAGCTGACAATTTGAATCTGAAGAAGCCCAGATTTAATTCAGATTTTCGCAAAAACTTTTTTTCAATTAGAGTTATTGACAAATGGAACTCTCTTCCCCACAATATAAAGTCTGCTAGTAACCTGAATCTGTTTAAAAATCTGTATGACCGTTGGATATGGCGAGAAATACAACCCGAACCAGAAAGAAGATGAAAATGCTGACATGTTCAAAATTCTACCACAGTGGAGCTGAACATTATCCTGATTAAATTAAATTAAATATTCGCAAAGTCCGTCAGTCTGTATGAACCGATAGGTAAACATCGTGAATTTCTTTGCTACGACTCAAGACGGTTGAAAGAAAATCTTTTTATGAACATTATCTGTACAAACAACCATCTAGTGTAAAATTTATATGGTCCGTCGGTCTGTTGTTAATTCTCTTACAGACATTAGATATCTATAGGGAAAATTTGATCTACTACGCAGTTTTATTTTGTAAGAAAGCTGATTTTTTTGTGATGATTAACTCACCAACAAGCATCTACTCTTTAGTTCACTAGGTCCCCTCACTCTGTCTGTAAAACTCTAAGAACATTAAGATTTCAAAGAGTAAATGTGTTTGTTTCTTCTGTCATTTTTTGAAAGATACAAAGCATTTTTATGTTATGATTTAGCTGGCAAATACTGTTTTAGTCTATTACTTGGTCTACCGGTTTTTCTTTACTGTTCTAAAATGAATTAAAGTTTGTTTGATATCAATTTTATGATGGTTATCTTATTTTTGGTTAGATAGGGGGGGAGGGGGCATAGATACAAAAAATATTTAGTTCAGTTATGAGAATTCTTTTTTCCTTTAAAACTCAGTCTCATACTTTTAAAAACAAAATTAAAATTTTAACTTCTGGTTTGGTAGTAGGGGGGGGGGGGGGGTGGTGGTGTTGGCCCCTGTAGGCCCTTGAAGGACAGTGCTAAATTTAAATAGGTACTTATAATGGTAGACTATACAGGTAGAAAAATACACATAAGATACTTTACAAAAAAAATTAATCAATATCTTTAATAGGAAGCTCGATTATCCAGTCTCAATATTCATTTTCTTTAAGTTTAAAAAGACCTAACCCCTCTTAAATAAATTATAAATATTAAAAAGCAGTTGTAAGTGGATAGAAAAAGGTGTATTATAATACTTTTATTCAAATAGATCACACTTTTCTATTGACTCCAAACAGCCAAATGAGGTAGCAAATAACACGGCGGAATTCGGCGGTAGACGGCGGTTTCGGCGGGAAATCCCTATTATTTATTAATAATCGTTTACCTAGGGTAGTAATTGAATCAGGGAAGAAACTTGGTTCAATTATCTTTAAAAATAACAGAGTAGTAACGAAAAGTATATTTAAAAAATCACCCCTTTTTGGTTACCCCCCAATCACATTCCTGTGCACGCACCTATACATGACCAACTTTAAAAAGTTGCCTAATGTAATATATTACTCATAACTTTTTATTTTAATGAATTCGGACTGGTAGAACTGTAAATATTTAAATTTGATTACAGCTATACCAAATTTCCACTAAACCCCTTAAATAGACCATAGTGAACCTCCTTCTCCTTTTTTATCCCCCCCCCTTTCCTCTTCAGTTACGTAAAAAGTTTTACTCCAGTAAGATATTAAATTTTGCGGCATTTTCAATTGGAATTAATTGGCTGAATAGCAGCCCCTGGCATTTGCATTTTCAATGTTTTATTTGCTTTGTCTTACTTATCACTGTGTCACTTAAAAAAAAATATTTAATAATACCATCCATGATCCTATACCTGAATATTTATATGTTTGCAGGAGCCCTGACCTGTCAAACAGTAACGCCAACCACGCCCCGATGCCCAGTGAACTGCATGCCACTTCTCTAGCAACTGTCCAACAGATTTCCAATGCAACTGCAGAGTCGGCTGATCCAGTAACAACTGTTGAATCAGCTGTTCCAGAAAGTGAATCAGCTGATCAAGGTAGTGAGGCAGCTGATGATAAAGCCAAGGACGCAGAAGATTCTGAAACTTCTCCTAGTGATTCAGAGCAACAAAAATTAAGGTAAATTCTTAAAAGAATGTTATTAGTACCTAGCTAAGTTACATTATTCGATATGTCCACCCGTTTATTTGTAAGAAACGTGACTTACTCGCTGCTATTCAAGAGAGATAGGAGCTTGTTTTTTAGTGTATATTACTCATTCCTTCCAATGATCATCCAGTAAATAATTTAAATTGTCAGTCATTCTACATTTAAAAAAGACATTTATTTAATAAGGTTTCATGAATTTTTTATTTTCTAGTACCTAATTAAAAATATTTTAGCCTTGAAGTGGGCGCAGGTGATAGTTCCGAGGCCTAACAGTAACCAAGCATTCACAAATCCCAGGCACAAAGAGATAAAAAAAAGTCTTTAAACATCCATAATAATGACCTCCAAAAATTGTGTCGGTGCATTAGATGTCTATCTGTCAATTTAAATGAAATTTTGCATATTTTCACCATTTTTCTTCGTTTTTTCTATTGTTTTTAGCTTGTAGGTTTCAGAATATAATTCAAAACATTATGGGAACTATGTGCAGTTATTTTTTTTCAGTTAAAAATGCATCTGTTTTCATGAAAACTAATCTTGTTATCTCTTGGTTTTTGTTCTAGTTGTTGAAGCTGCCACTTGTTCGCGCGCAAATTATGATTATGCAGCATTCACAAAATTAAACTTGGGATATCATATAGCCACACAGAAAGAGACAATAGATAAACAACACATGAACGTAGATTCATAACAGTTAGTAGCATAAAAAAGGCCTTTCTTCACGTTTTCTTTTTATATCATGGCATTGCTTTTGTAATTTGTACTGTATCATAATATGTAATTGTTGGAAACCTTTGGGGTTCATTATTCTTGTGTATAATGTACTTATATCTTTTCATGTCAATTTTATTTCTACTTACAAGCACGTAATTACAAAATTTATTGTTTTTATTTTACGTTGCAATATTTTAATTAGGCTTTTAAGATCATTTTATGCAACACGCTTTTTTTAATTTAAATGTTTTGTTAGTTTTTTTTAATACATGTTGATTTTTATTTAGATTTATTACTTAATGTTAGAAGTAGAATTTACTAGATGAAAATCAAATTATGCACTTGAAAGACTTACAATTTTTTGTTGTTGGAGCAATGTTAGTTTAAAAATTGACCGCTACATGACGCTACTTAAAACTCGACTTCAATTCGCTTTTTTAAACCTTCCCGGTATAATACAACTATTGAACCAAATTCTAAATACATTTTCTAATTATTTCAAATGGACAAACAGAGCTTACAGTAAACCTGAAATTTCTCTCTTTTTTGATTTTTATTAAGAAGGTAATTTTTACCATTTTGATACCTGAACTAAGATTTTTAAATGTGATTTTCTTATCTGACAACCCTTTGGCTTATACTTTGTGTTTTATTATCTTTTAAACTTAATTAAAACCTAAAAAACAGCAACTTTATACCTACCTAATGTCTTTGATGTTAACATATTTATGTAATATCCATTGGGAGCTTTGCAATTTTTTGACAAGAAAACCTTACTACAATTTTTTATATTATCTAGTAAATGACTCCCCTCCACCCCTGTCTCATCTCTTTAAAATATATCAAATTCAAAAACCCACCTCGAATCGCCTAATTTATGTATCAATGGCATAAAATCTGCATATGTTTTGTTTCGATGCTAAAATTGGCATTTTATGTGATTGATTGATTGAACTATATAACCAGAGCTGCGCCTCTACTTGCTTGACGCGGCATCTGCGCTCCTAAACGAGAAGAAATAAAAACAGAATGCCTACATTATCTGTGATCTTCTTTAGAAACTAAAAATAAGTATAAAATTGTATTGACAACCATGGCTTTATTATTCACTCTATTGCATCATCAAATTTTAAGGATTTTATTAAGCTAATACTACTATTAAATGACAACCAAAAATATTAAAATAGCACCTGAAGTTTATAATTATTATCCTTTAACTTTAAAATAAAACTAGGTTCAAATCTACAGATTAAGGTACCATTATTATTTTGATAATTTTTTTTATTTTTGACTTTTAAGACCTATGCCGAGTTACTTTCTATTATATTATCTTGTCAATCAGATTTATTTAAAAAGTGAAAGATTTTATAATTATCATTATAGCATGTGTTTTCTTAATTGGAGTAGCCTCTCTTTTGTAATAAGTTAGTTATGGTGTTCATTCTTTTCCGCATATACAAAATAGCAAAAAGAAAGGAACTATACAAAGATTCGATGTTGAATGTTAAAGTGTAAAGTTAATTATTATGGGGCAGTTAGTTTACTAAGATAAAGAAATGCGGTTCTGAACATTTTATCATGTGATTTACATGTTCGGAATTGAATGCACACTATTATATTACTATTTTTAAGAAAGAATACAATATATCCTGTTTAACCTTAAAGGTGCGCTCTTATACTTCTCTTTCATTTATAAGGTGTGTTTGAAAAATAAAAGCAAACAGTGCTGTACAAATGTACCTCACTTTCAATGATAAATAACAAAATTGTCCTTTTTTCTTTTTTGTTGATAAATATAATATAATTAAGTAGCGAAGCTACTCTTTAATGTACGTCGTCTGATCATTTTTGGAGATACGTGATTCCTCGTCTCCAATTTGATAGACGCAATGAATATTTGCTTTGCGTACTTTTATGGATGTTGTGATCCTTGTTTAAATCCTAAAAGTAATAAGGGCAATTTTGTTACTTATCATTTATATTCACAAATGTGATTAAGTCTCTATAATGAAAGTCTATATGTTAGAATTAGAAAATAAATCCTTTAGTTAACAACAAATCAATCAATTTATTTACCTTTCATTGCTTTAAGTTAAGACACTTATTTTTGTTACAAACGTATAATATCTTATTTTATTAGTTTAAAAATATATAATAAACCAAAAATGCTAGTAATTTGTTTTCCCCCCCAAAAAATCAATTTTTACCTTTATCTTATAAATTTTAAAGCTTTTTCTTTATGATTTTTCAAAAATCAGTTTTAAGCATTTTTTCATGTTTTAAAAATTTTCATCATATTTAAAAGTTTTTTTTTATACCTATCAAAGCTTAGAATTAGAATTAAATTTGACATAGCAGAATATCAATAGCATAAATTTATAGTGCCATTTTTATGTACATTACTACTACATACTGTTTTTAATAAAACTTTAATAGTATATACTTAAATAAAACTCAAAATTAAATGTTTAAAAAAGGTGAAATATTAATATTAAAACTAGTTTTCGTAATGATTACAATTTTTGTAAGCTTTAGTAAACATATCTTAGATATTAATAAATTAATGTTTTTTTTTTCTTATTATTTGAATAAAACCATGACAAATAAGAATTGTGCTGCAATAAAATTAACCTTTTTAAAACCAATTTATTTACCTAGGTAGTTTTATGTATTAAAAAAGTTTTTTTTTTAGAGAGATACGATAATTGACGATAAATTAATGTTCATTCCCAACTAAGATTAACCAAAATTATCCCTTTGTGTAGATATTGCTTTAAATGTTTCAACCATTTAATTAAAGTACCTAATGTTTTTAATTCAAGGAAAGAAATATTGTGTTAATAATACACCAGTATAATTTACAGTCCAATGTTCTTTCCCTCCTTCCTGGCTACTTAAACCGGAGGATTTGGGGACATTAGACTGAAAATTATTCTTATAACTTTGGGTACTTTGTTAAATCCTGTTTTTTTTTATCTACTTACGGGGTAATTTTGGGTAGTAATTGGTGATGCACATTTGTACATTATCATATTTACAAATTTGCCGCTGAAACGAAAAGGTCAATTTTATTTGCGCCCAAACCTTGGCTCAACTCTCACCCAGAGGAAATTTCTGCTTACTTAACAGAAAACAAAGTTAACTTTGTTAATGACTTTATACACAATATTCTTCTAGTCCGGGCCTGGAATGGGAAAAATATTCTAGATAATTTTATTTATGTAGTCCTGGTCAAATGTCTTTAAATATTTATTATTTACCGGGAATAGTAAATGTGATTTTTGGGGTATAAAAGAACAATTTAATTTTTAATGTCCCCTCCCTTACGGATTATAAACTTACGGCTTATACAGGTGGGGAGTGGACAATGGCACTACAAAAGGATGAATTTTACGCATACATATTTCTAGAATGTTTGTCCCATAACTGAAAACCTAGCTTGGAAGCCGGTCTTTCAACACACAGCAAATTAAACTTTAATCAGAAAACATTAACAAAACAAAAAAATAAATCATTTAGCAGGGATGTCAAGGGATAAGACAATGGACGATAAGCCCAATGTCTCCTTCTTCCCTGGTCATTTAGTAAACATTGTTTTTGTGCAGTAATCAGATACATTTTTTTGTCAGGTTCTGTGATTAGAAATATTTTGAAATGGCCTCAAGTTTGGAGATAATTGGGGATCTCGAGGGATAAGACAATTTATGATTCTCCTTTAGAGATTAAAATAATTGGTTGAAAAGTTTGGACACTACCAATAAGTTTAAAACCACGAATAGAGATTGCCTAAAGTTTTTGAGCCAGCGAATAAAGTAACGTGGTTAAACAACTTTAGGTACCAGTGTAATTTATAGTTCATTGTCCCCTCCCTCTCCCCTGTAAATTGTACATCAATGTGCTAAACTTAGTAATTGAGGCCATTTTATAATATTTGAATTTTATTATAATTAATTAAATATGATATTTGAAACTATTTGCACTACAAGTTTAAAAATGTGTCCAAGTTAATTTGAATAAAAATGACTTATAAAACATTACTTTATTTACTTAGTATAGAATTGCCAATTTAGGCATGTTTGGTGGAATCATCTTATTGGTTGCAAACTTTGCATGAAGATTCGGTGAAAAAAGGGGTGATTTAGAAACGTAACAACGGTCCTCCTATGACAAACGCAGGAGTGGACATAACCTAACCTAACATATTTTAGACCTTCTTTTAGGTTTTTCTATTCCTAATACCTGCGGGGGGCTTTTTTGTACATTCATATCTTAACCTAACCTAATCTGTATAGAAATACTTAATTAAATTAATATTTTAACAGTCATGCGTTTGGGACTCCTGCGTTTGTCCTGGAACTGTAACAATACGAGTATATTTTTATTGACACTTAATACCCAGGGATAATAAGGAAAAGACAATAGATTATAAATTTATATATACCCCCCCCCCCCTCCAATGATAAATTAAAGTTGAGTATCCCTCCTATAAATTAAGATTTTTGGTTAAAATGTTTGGACACTTCTATGCATGAACCAACTTATCAAAATTTTATAAAATGTCTAAAGATTTTAAGGCAACGGATAAGAGATATCGTGCTGATAAAACTCTGGGTACCTCTGTAATTTTAAATTAAATATACCCTCCCTTCCCTCTCCTCGAATAATTGGAACCATCTGAAATCGTTGATCTTAATTCAGATAATACCCAAAGTTAAAGATAATAGAAAGAATGCACGCATTTTGTGAAGACTTCAAGATATTCGAAATTATTTTCTATAATCTACAGCGGTTTCCCTTCAAGATGTCTAGTCGAGCACAGAAACCCCCACCTCCTGTAATTTGAAATAAAAAGTGGTAGAGTGGGTTTGTTATTACTTAAGGTTAAAATATAAAGGCTTCTGGGTAGTCCAGCTGGGTTTGTGCCCCCCTCCCCTATTTTTAATTTATTTCAATAATAGGAATGGAGTTTTAGTGCTCGATATGCACTTTCAGAGAAACCACCATAATTTTGATTAGAAAATAAGTTGAAGAATGCCTAAATGAAGTCTTGATAAAAATCACTTTATCCCAAAGTTAAACTTTGATTTATCTAAGATAGTTTTTTTAATAATCTTGGCAACCGCCAATTTATGGGTTGATTGCTGCGGATTCTCGATAAAGGCGCGAATTAGTTGCTGGAATAGATATTTTACTCTAGACGGTCATTTGGACTCATAAATCCTCCCAGCTACAAAGGAATTTCTAGCAGATTTTGTTTAGATTTATTTGATTGAATGCGCGAAAAAGACTTATTTTATGCGTGTTTTCTCCGATCAAGCCTTCCCTGTGCATCACTGGATCTTGACTATTCAGCTAAAATTAAGCTATGAATTTCAGCTGAATTTTCTTAAGGAATCTTAGGGGCTTAGTCAAAGAAGACTAAATCCCCATTGATGATGAACAAAATTGCCCCATCTCTTCTGTAGATTGAATTATTGGCTAAGAATATTTTAATCAAAATTCAATAAAATTATCTATAGTTTTAGAGCCATTTGATAAGGTTATAAAATTTTGGGTACCAGTGTAAATTACAGTTCCATATCCCCTCCCTCCCTGATTATCCTGGATGCGGCTACCCGCCCCTGGGTTTTTATTTGAAATATAGTTGAATGAAGATGAATAGTGGTGGGTGCCAAGTTGAGATTGGCAGTTGTCTAATCTCATTTTCATCATAGAAAATCAAGGAGGGAGGGGACAATTGAATGTGTATTACTCTAGCATCCAAAGTTTTGCAGTAACGTTTTTTTTTAATTCATTAGATTAAAAACTATGGACTCTTTTATTAAATTTCGATTGGTTGGTTAACTTTTTTTAAATTTTTAAACCAAAATTAAAATGAGGAGGGGCCTACCCCCCCCCCCAAAAAAAAAAAAAAAATTCTCCTCCTCAAGTGCCCCTAGAGGCCTCTAGAGGCGTAGCCGCTAGTCATTCAAATAAAGAATTAAGGTTCCGTTTGTTTCTTCGTTAAGATCTTGCCAACGACAAAACTGTTTTGTTTTCTATATTTTATTTTTTACTTTAAGAAAGTTTCACAAAGGGCCTGAGATGGTATTAGGTTAATCTTTTTTTAGATGAAAGTATTGTGTTTCAGATTTTGACGGTATCATCAATTTTCGGTGTTGATATTTCGGCGGAAATGATTGCACATCCTTTCAAAGGCATTCCTTAAAATTTTGCAACTGCAGAAGATACTTTAAGTTTGGGCGCACGTTAAACTCGAATCCACCCGCAATTACAATAAACAAAATTAGCCCTTCTTTATATTAAAATTAAAGGTACACAAGTTTGTACACTATGGGTATGTAAAACCCAATCAAGATTATACCAAAACCATAAAGTTATTGAGTCAATGAATAAGAAAACTTTGGGGGCCAGTTTAATTAACAGTAAAATCTCACTTTCCTCCCTGGAAATCTTCACAAAAAGAAATCTGCGGTCTATTTTGAATATCACGTTTCCCCTATACAATTTCATACAGACGGACGGACATATGAAAATGTAAATATAGAGTAGCTACGCAGCTAAAACAAAGGCAACCCATAGAGCTGGAATCTTTGAAGTTGGGAAGAAAAAATGTATTAATCCATATCAATCTTGTCCAACCTTCATATATTCTCTTTTTCATGGAAGCGGTATAAGGATGATATAAATCAGATCGCGAGATGGAAAATAATAATCTATTTTAGACACTTAAATTATTTAAATCAAATTTATTCGTAATAAATCTTAAAGATATTGCAAGATGACAAAATTCAAAAATAGCGAAGCACAAAAAATGGTTAGACAAACTGACAAAGTGAGTTATAAAGAAAATGTTCAATGGCAAATACCCCCCCCAAATTGTTTGGGGGGGGTAAATACCCCCTCCTAAATTGTTGGGGGTGCCTACGGCACCCCCAGGGTAGGGGTAAATTTTAAATGGGGGGGGGGGGGGGGGGGTAATCGCCCCATTACCCCCCCCCCCTTGGACGCCTATGCAACTAAATTCACCTTCCAAGCCATTGTCTAAGCATTTTAATCTTTTTTTATGAAATAACGGGATTTCAAAACTGCCCTTTGAAAAGGCCCCAAAAAATCTTTTTATGTCACTTTTTTCACTGTTTATAGTTAAAACTTATTAAGATATTATTCTCAGTTTAAAAAAATCGGTACCTCCAACACCAAAACCGGCAGTTAAACTTCTGAAACTTCTGTGCCCCCACTTGCCCCCCTCTTCTGCCAAAAGTAGTTATTTCAAGAAGTAAAAGTGATATGAACACACAATAAAAAGCAAAGGACACACAAAACTTTGAAAATTAGTTTTTGGGGGTCTTTTGCTCCACAAGCCCCTAGAAAGTAAGTTCAAAATTGAAATGTGTAATGGTTACCTAGTTCAGTTATTTTTAAAAAGCTCTTTAAAAATCAGGTTGATAACTTAAAAAATAAGCTCAGAATATTCTTAATTTTTGGGGGTCTTTTGCCCCACTAGCACTAGAAGGAAAGTCCCAAAATGAAATCTTTAATGGTTACTTAGTTCAGTTATGTTCAAAAAGCTTTCATTAAAAAAAATCAGCTCTATATCTCTAAAAATAAGCTCAGAACTCATTTTTATTGTGGTATGTGTTTTGCCTCACTGGCCCCTAGAAGAATGTCCCAAAATGAAATCTGTCATGGCTGCTTAGTTCAGTTATGTTAAAAAGATTTTATTAAAAAACAGGTTGATATCTTCAAATATAAGCTCAAAACTCATTTTTGGTTTTGGGGATCTTTTGTCCAACAAGCCTCTAGAAGGAAAGTCCGTAAATGATATCTGTAAAGATTACTGAGTTTGGTTATGTTAAAAGAGTTTTCTTTAAAAAATCTTGAAAAACAAGCTCAGGTCTCATAATTTTAGTGGTTTTGGGGGTCTTTTCCTCTACTAGACCCTAGAAGGAAAGCCCCAAAATGAAATGTGTAATGGTTACTTAGTTCAGTTATATTAATTAAAATTGATTGGTTATGTTCGTTTGTCTGATTTTTTTAGCTTTACTTTTTTACATATGTTTTTTTTAACGGTCATACAAAATCTTTTTATTTTGCAGTAAAACTATTAAAAGTAAAAATATGGAGGTAAAATATTGAGGAAAAGAAGTGGAGTAAAAAATTAATCGGGAAAATGGCAACCAAATCATTCACTATGGTACAATCACTGTGCAAAAATTAAATTTTAGCAACAAAGCTTTTCTATAAGTGTGCTTATCTGTGAATATGTTTGTTAAGCTTTAGTTAACTAACCCTTCAACATCTAAATCAAAACAATATTATCTAAAAAGGAGAAAATTTATTTGGGTTACCCATAAATGGCGCTCTCGAAGTCTACTCTTTGAAAATTTGTTAACCGGGAAATGACGAGCCAAATACGCTTTCAGAAAAAAAGTATCCCTTCTCCCTTCATGCCCTGCAACTATCTTTCATCCAAACGGTCATACAATCTCGTATTAATAGACATTTTTCTACAAATAATATTATAAAACCCTAAAATAATACCAGAATTGTTGGCAAGGCACTTTGGTCCATGGGGCCAACAAAATTTAAATTACTCTTGTAATTTTTCATCTTAGTATTTTCATGAAGCTGTATAATTATATAATACGATGTAATAAATAACTATGGCAACTTGACTTCGATAATATGTGCGATAGTGTGTAAGACTTTTTATCTCACTAGCTATTGGAACATATGGTTTTTTTTCAATAAAGCTCTAGATTTGTACTCGGCTGTTTTTTTGGATCTGCTTTAGGAAAAGCCAATAAAGTCGAAAAAAGTTTACTTTATGAGTTATGATTTTTTTAATAGTATTATCTTATTCGGGCCATTTATATAGAATATTCTGTTTGCAACCTTTAATTAATATTAAATAGGTTTTGTGGGTTTTTTTTAGATTATATTTTGTACAATTTTATACCATTACAATTTTGCGGATTGATATTGGCCAAACTTTCAGGATTTACCAAAAAAACTTTATTTTTCATTATAAAATTGTGACAGACCTCTCTGTAAAAAAAATAACGACATTCTATCGATATGGGTATGTCGACCCTATATTTTAACAAAAATTGGTCTCATCAACAAGCAACTTTTGTGACCTAATTAAACCTAAGCTAAGTATTTTGAATTTAATAAGTTGGATTGAGTAATGATTTAAGGCTATCTTATTTTCATATGTAAGGGTAGGATGGATTTAAGCTATTTTTTAATCCCCTCTCTGTCCCTTCGAATACAATGCCCCTAAACATCAGGGGCGTATCTGCTAGTGTCTTTAAAAAATCTACCAATAATCTTAAGATTAATTTTACAGCAAATAATTGTTGCCCTAATGAATAGGTACTAAAATAGACGCTGCTTCGCCACTAGTATATAGATCACTTTCCCTGGCAAATATTTGAACTTAACAATTTGATTTATGAAATTTTTAGAAAATTTATTATAATCCTTATAATAAAGTAAAAGGATGTTTGTTCTGTCTATTTGTACCATAGGATCTCGCTAGCCGCTGAACCGATATGGCTATCCTTTACAGTCTAGCTTCTAATAGGTAAAGGAAGGTTTATTGCTATTTTGGGGAAGGGTACAACTACCCCCCTAAGAAAAAAACGCCAAAAAAAATAATTTTGGTAAAACCATAAAAATATAACTAATCCCATTTAGCGGCGAATTTTTTTTGTGTGAACATAAATTCAAAACAAAACATTTTACGTGCCACTAGAGGCCTCCATGGGCGTAGCCGCTTGTATTGAATAATAAAAAGGTTCTGAATTTTGTTTTAAATTTAATCTTTTCAAAACAGCTGAGAATTTATTGCAAACTTTTTAATAAACAAAGTTTTGAATACATTTATTATTTATCGATGTTATGTATGTTTAAATAAAATCTAGGCCAAAGTTGAGAAATATTTCTTCTTTCATGTTCTTATCTTCAGGGATTGGGACGTGTATTTGGGGAAAAAAACAAGGTGATGGGCGTTTTCCCTCAAAGTGCCCAGACGAGCACAGTAAGCCCTTCCCCTTATTTCCAAATAAGGGGGGGGGGTTACTTTGCTCAACTAGGCACTTTGAGTGAAACCCCCATATAATTGTCATAAATCCGGTAAACCTTTGTCTTAAAGCATATTTTTCCTGGATAAATTAAGAGTCTGACATTGCAGTAGTAAGCAATTCTCAACATATTTAGTATACTACAATATTTGGTGATTACATGTTTCATGACTTTTCTATGTTGGTATCTGAGGAATACAATTTACAAGCAAAATGTTTATTTTTATCTTATAGAATTTTATTTTAAATTATAAAATATTTTTGTTTCTTTATCTGAGAACAGATTCATAGACTCTTTTTATTATTATTATTACCTCCTTAATTCACTTTGTTGTTTTAAGGAATTTTTGTTCAAAGATGTGGCTATGTTTTTTTTACTTATTTGTGATTTTTTTCTGTTTCTTTTTTTAAGAAAGACATAAAGGTTTCGTGATATTCTATCATTCTTAATACTTCCTTCACTCTCTTTCTTTCACTTCCTCTCTCTTTTGTGACCACTCAACATTTGCAATATTTACTTTGTCCATTTGTTAGTTCTTTGTTGCTTTGTGCTTCGCTCCTTATGGATGTTGTCATCCTTGTTTATAATAAAAATGAAACAATTTATGAAAAAAGCATGTTTGGCCGAGTAGGCGTTAGTATTTTTAAAAAGTGGATTAATTGGTTTTTGAGATCTTACTTGACGCATATCCATTTACATTAGGTCGTTAGTACTGCATTTTTAAAATTTCCAATACATAATGAAAAATTTATTTAAAAATTTGACATACACAAACATTGAAATAATCACAAGCAATAATATATATTAATAGTGACTTTACAAAAAGCTTTTGATCCTAATCAGCATTGTGTAATTGATATCAAAATTAGAGCATTTAACAAGAGAAATGATTTAGCAGTTTAAATTTGTCAAAAACAGTTTACAGCAATTTGAAATGAAAATTGGGAAATAATGAAATGGTTATTACACATTAAACATATAACAATTAAAATCTATCAACATATGAAGTAAGGTTGGTTTTTATCAAATATATAATATTTTAGAATTGTAGAATAAAATTATGGATATATGGGAAAGGGTGTCTAATATAGGGCAAAAATTATTGATTTTGGATGGTTTTCTAGATATTTTTCGGTAGGGTATTGGGGAAAAATTATAAAATACATGTAAGTTAAATAATTATAGCACAGTGATATTAGAGTCATATCTTATGAATGCTTAGAAAGATTTAAAATTTAGCTCAGAACGCAGTCAGTGCTTTTAGATTGTCATGGAGTAATGTCTATACAGAAAAGCACTGCAATAGAGTAATATTTTTGTAAAAATTACTTTAGAATTTTCTTTTAATAGTAATTGTAGATTAAGAGATATAAGTTTTCCGGAATTTTAATGTAGGGAGTAGATTTGAAATCTGCATAAAATTTTAAGGATTTTTTATAAAATTCGTTTTTTGTATAATTCTTTATCTAAAAGCGGAAATACAAATTAAGTTAATTAATTTTAGCATCGGTGATTGGTGGATTTAAAAAATCTGCGCTCTGATTGGATATCGTACATCGTTCAACCAATCAGAGCGCAGGTAGTTTAAAATCCACCTATCCTGTTGGTCAAAATTAATTAACTTAAAATGTATTTCCGCTTTTATATAAAGAATTATACAAAAAACGAATTTTATAAAAAATCCTTAAAATTTGATGCAGATTTCAAATCTACTCCCTACATTAAAATTCCGGAAAACTTATATCTCTTATTGTAGATAGCATATTTTTAATTGATGATTCTCAAATAAAAGCTTAGAGATGCAGTTATAAATACATGGAAATAACAGGAATGAATGAAATTGGGCATTGGGAAAACGAATAGGACCTTCCATTTAAGAATAATAAAAAAAATTAAAAATACATTATTTTACCCCTCTATAGACCATTGAAACTTCTCATTTTAGCCCCTACAAAAAGCTTGGATGTCCCTAGTTGACTTTGATTTGCCTTTTAAAAATTTAATGTCTTTTTAACACTTATTGAATCATCATATATCTCAAAGCGTCAAGTTTTCTTTTGCAAATGCTCAATGTCTTTAATTCCTGTTAAAAAGATGTATAAAATCCACCATCACATTGACACGGCAAGAAATGACTTGTTCTATACTTGTCAGGAATATAAATTAGTGGTATTACAAATTATCATATCAAATAATTATTAACTCTAAATTTTTAAACACCCATAATCACTTAATTAAAAATAATACTTTTAAATGATTTTTTTATTTATAGCTTTGGGTACTTTGGGTTATTGAATTTTGATTAGTAGTTCTAAACTTTTTAAAGCATTTTAATCTACAGAAGGGCTTAATTTATCATTGAATGTAAATCAATTCATCCCTTTAGATCCCTGGAAAGCATCAATTAAGTCTTGAAGAAATATTTATATATCTTTCTTTGAATTTACCATTCTCAATATATTATACCACTAGGTTATATTCCAAAGTTACATTGTTAATATTGAAAAGAAAACTAGGTTGTCATATCATCATATCATATTTTAGTATCAAAATGAATCACAGAGAACATATAAAGCACATTTTTTAACCTCATCTTTATTAAAAGGAACTCAAACCAAAATAAGTAAATGCAATTGTTTGTTACCTTTTTAATAAAGATGAGGTTTTGTTTTAAATAATTATTTGTAATTATCCAACTGTAGCATAGTAAATCAGTAATTATAAAACTTTTAAATAAACAAGATACCATTTTTATACTGGAAATGTGCGGAAATATGAGAGAACTGTAATCTAGTTATGTTTCAGGCCCAGCTAAATATGCAAAACATATTAAAAAGTTAAGGGAAGTGAGAGCAGGAAAAGAAAAAAAAGTTGGATAATTCCAATTATACAAATATGCATATCCTTTACATTTAACACAACATTTTTAACATCATAAAATAATCAAATTTTGAAAATAAACAAATTTATGTGTGTTACCTAACTTTAATATTTTTGTTTAGAAAACAAGCATGCTTATTTAAAATTTATTTAACTAAACTAATAATTGATGATAATTTTTAGTGCTTACTTTAATATTTTTATGATAAAAGAATAAAAGAAAGTAAAAAGTTTTATAAATATCTACTAAAAGGTAAATTGCATGATATATGAAAATGACATTTACATATTATACTGAATACTATTTTATTTCATTGTTAATGTTTCATTGCACTTTTGTGTGTGTGTGTGTTAGTGTGTATGTGTGTGGGTGTTTGTGTGTGTTAGTATGTAAGCTAAGCTGTGTAATGTTTATGACTTTTCCTAATTATCTCCATGTTGTGTTGTAGAGATATCTTTGTTATTCCTTGGCTACAACTTATCATTTAGTTTATATCACATTCATGCAAAAAATGCCCTAGGGAAACAAAAAAGATGTTATTTTAGCATTAATTACCTTTTTCTACAAAATATTGTCTTTAATACATGAATAAGAAAAAAAATGTTAGATCATTAATATTTCTAAGGAATAATATAATGGATTTAAATATTTACTGACTTGAAAATAAGTTAGAAAGTGTAAATGTTGGCCAAGTTGTTGAATAAATTGTATCACAGCTTAGCAACAAACTGGCAAAATGAGTGCAAATAAAGTGCAAACTGAAAAAGTTTTGCAATTGTAAAGTTGAAAACAGTTTTGAAAAGCTATTACTCTGATTAATAGCTGAAGATTTTATTGCTATTCTTTTCATCATAAGAAGGAAAGAAATATTTAAAGTTCAAAATAAAGGTATCATGTCTGGAATTTTAAAAGAAGGTGTATCAACTATTTTTTTTATAGCTAGCCGGTTCTTTTAGTAAGTAGTAGATGTAAAATTTTTCATAGAATTCAGATATGCAATCGGTTTTTTTGTAGACCTCTTATTTTTTAAGTAATTTAAGTTTTAAAAAAAAAAATTAAGTCGATTTTAAGGTACTAAAATGCAACAAAAAAAAGAAAGAAAATGGTCATTATGAACAAAAATAGTAAGATCTTTAATTTGACACCTTACTTTTTCAATTCTGTCAGGTAATTATTGAAAAAATCGATTTTTTTAAACCCACGAGAATAAAAACTTTGAACTTAATTTTATTATTTCACAAATAAAAAAATATGGGTTCATATATACCATTAGAATCAGAAAAATATTACGAATCCATTGTAAGCAAAATTGAAAAAAAAAGTTTACAATATAGTATATAAACTACAATAAAAGGAATTATATGAAAATATCATATTATGTTGTACAGGCAACGTCTTAATTCTTCAATTGAGTATAAAAATGGGAAGGGGGTAAAGAGGGGGTAAAGAGGGGGTAAAAAAGGGAAAACAATAGTGTTGTCTGAACAAAAAAAATAATTGGCCATTTCTGTAATTTTTTAATTTTTTAATTTTTTTCAATTTTGCTTACAATGGATTCGTAATATTTTTCTGATTCTAATGGTATATATGAACCCATGTTTTTTATGTCTGTTTGAGAAAATATTTAGGTCTAAAGTTTTTATTATACCGAGGTTAAAAAAATAGATTTTTTCAATAATTACTCAACAGAATTTTAAAAGTAAGGTGTCAAATTAAAGATCTTACTATTTTTGTTCTTACTGACCATTTTCTTCTTTTATTTTGTTGCGTTTTAGTACCTTAAAACCGACTTAATTATTTTTTTAAAAAACTTAAATTACTTAAAAAATAAGAGGTCTACAAAAAAACCGATTGCATATTTGAATTCTATGAAAAATTTTACATCTACTACTTACTAAAAGAACCGGCTAGCTATAAAAAAAAAAGTTGATACAACTTCTTTGCAATATAAAAATATACAGGGTGAGTCAGAAAAAACTGAGTTTTTCGATTTTCAGAAACAACCAGAAGGAATACAGAAAAAAATATTATATATCCTTGTTCTCTGTACAAAAGCACATCAAACTTGTTAAAGGTGTTTTTCATTATCTCTAAAAATGCGGCCTCTATGATAGGTGTATGGTGTCAAAAAATGCCATGTGTGAAAAATGTTGATCAGGAAAAATTAAAATAACTCATCTATTTTGTATAAAAAAATCTTAAAATTTCAATATTTATTTAGAAAAAGGTCTAAGAAAAGTACTTTAATGAGTTTTAAAGGTGAAATGCTTTTTGGCGCCTCACAAAAGCATTTTTAGAATACTGCAATTTGTCATTTTTTCATATTTCTTGATTGTGATGCATGTGGTTTAAAAGAATCTTCTATAATAACGTAGCTTATAGTAAAAAGAAAAAAAACCCTTTTTATTTGACAAAAAAATCTCTTAAGATAAAAAAGTTATCAAGGTTTGAATTTTTAAAATGAAAATGCCTTTTAGAAACCCTACCCTATTTAAATGAAGTTATTATTATGGATTATCCCACACAAGTATAATTTGTCAAAAGGGGGCGGAGATTTTGGAGATTAAAATCCAGTCTTGCACCAAATATAGAGGAAATTCAGAGGGAGGGGGTAGGAATTTAGGTAACAAGATGAAATATTTCGGGTCATGAGCTGGTTTTCCGGTCATGGAGCATTAAATCTTCACAATAGATTACAACAAAACGTTTGATTTATAATGTGATAATTTAATTTAAATAAATTGTATTTTTAAGATGTTAAATATTTACAATATGTTGAATACAAATTTTAATAATCAAAAAATTTGTTTGTTTACCTTTTTAGAATGGTAGACATTTTTTATTATTCATAAATCTACCTAAAAAGTACAAAATAATGGCCGAAAAAGTCATCACACACACTTTTTAAAATCTTTATGCTCTAAAAAGCGCCGTTGTTTTCAGAGATATTTAAAAACACCTTTTCTAAGTTTAATGTATATTTTTATAGAGAACAAGAACCAATAATTGTTTTTTCCATATTAATACTGGTTGTATCAGAAAATCGGAAAACTCAGTTTTTTCTGACTCACCCTGTATAAAGTAAGCACTTTTAAAATTCACATTCTTCGGGGGGAACATAATGATTTTAAGAAATTAATACCAATTTTCAAACAAATTTAAGGCAAATGTTAACTAATATCATCTTTAGTTGAAATTTTTTTGCCAACATAACTTAAACATTGTCTTCTATTCAGAGTTGATTTAGAAATAGATAGATTTCTTGAAAAAAGTCTGCTGTTTGAACTAACCCTGCAGATGAACTTTGGTGTCAATAGATTGAGGGTTGACTTAACTCTGAAGACATGCATTAAATATTGTTTTTGTAATGACTTAACCTTGTAAACACTCCTTGAACATTGTCCAACACTGGCAAACATTGTTCTAGAAGCTTGGCCTGAATCATCCATTGTCATCCTTGTTCTGCCTCGATCTGAAAAAGTTTTACTTAATAATATAATACTTTAAAGTTTATTTGTCCTAAGTTACTTTCAAGAAGCCAAAATAGTCATTTTTAGGGTATACTAAACCCCTCAGTCTCTATTTTATTCAATAAATATAACTATCTTATCTTATTAACTTGTTTAAACTGTCATGAACTTTATAAAAGATACAACAATCAATGGCACAAATTAAAACCAGTTTTAAAAATTTGTATAGCTAACTAAATTTTTCTAAGAATTATCAACTAAGATAAGCAGATGTAACACAAAACAATAATAATTAAAACAAATTTCGATGTATTTATGTGTCTTGTTAAACTAAATATCATTATACCAAAGCCATAGAATCAAAATACAGGGCCATTCAAGAGAAATGATTAAAAAAAAACTTAATTATGCATAGAAAATAAAATAATTATGTAAAATGCTTTATATATTTAGAAAACCTATTATGGGACATTTATATTTCAAATATTTAAAAATGATTATTTCATTAAATTATGCTCTAAAAACCTGTTTTTCCAAAGGCCTTTTTTTCCGAACATTTATGGATTTACAGTGTGTGCAAAAATATGCACATTTTTAAAATTAAAATTGCGCAGCTTGTGTTAATAGTATAAAAATGTTACGAATACCGTTAGAATCATCATAAGCTCTAGGTTTTGAAAATATAAGTACCGTTTTTGTGCTTTTTGTAGTTTAGGAGCTACGTTGAAAAATGTGAGAAAAAGGTTGAAAAGTTTTAAGTAATTGGAATATTTTACCACGTAGCTCCTATACTACACGTAGCACTGGAATGGTTTTTATATATTAAAAAACTAGAGCTTGTGACAATTCTAACGATATGCATAACATTTTTCTACTATTAACACAAGCCGCGCAATTTGAATTTTAATAAGGTGCGCACTTTTTAACAATGTATCAATAAATCTTCGAAAAAAAGGCCTTTGGAAAAACCGGTTTTTAAGGCATAACTTGATGCAATATTCATTTTTAAATATTTGAAACATAAATGTCCCATAATAGGTTTTCCAATTATATAAAGCATTTTACATAATTGTTTTATTTTCTATGCATAATTAGGTTTTTTAAAAACTCATTTCTCTTGAATGACCCTGTAGAATGTGTGTTGGAATAGAGTAAAACTTAAAAAGCTACCTCTGACCCTAAGGCAATGTAGCCTTAAGAGTAAAAAAATCCTTCAATCAAAATACAGGTATGATTAAAGGGAAAGGATGTATTTATTGTAATTTGAAAATAAAAATAAAAATTTTGATTATGATTAATTTAGGTTTTAATTGTAGTTAGGTTTATAACATTCACAGCATTGTATTAAATTAACAAATTTTTTCTAATATTATGTATTTGTTTTCCTTCCATGTGAATAAAATGTTTTCTAGTTACTTGAATGCATTTTCCTAAATTGCTCCTTTCATGTGTTTAAATTAAAACTTATTTGTAGGGTACCAGAAATAAAATATAAAATTGATTTTCTTCTGTTAAAATGTTTAGTCTACATATATTCTGAATTGTATTTACTATGTTTATTTAAATTCCTGTGAATCCTTTCATCTGTAGTATAGAACTACCCACACTTTTACAAATCTATTAATATATGGATATAATATTTTAAAAACACTTAACACTTTAGAAATATACCAGTGGCTGTTCCCCTATCATATAGGGAACATTTATTTAAAGGGTGAGGAGGGGGTAGAGAAATAGCTTAGAACCATCTCAGGACCTACTTAAAGCTTTCCAAAAAAGATAAACTAAATCTGTTCTGAAGCTACTAAAATCTTAAGCTACAAACAAAAACTCTTATTACTTTATACAACAGGATTAATGGGAAGAATATCCTTAAAATAGGCTTTAAAGAAAAAAGCCTGAAATTAAGCCTTGTAAAATTTCAGTAAGGATTTTTTTTAGCCCAACTTATTTAAAATTATCATTAAGTTTATCCCTAATTTGCAAAACTGTCATAAGATGTTTTTTTCTATTGTCTATTATGGAACTTTGTTTTAGTTATAATTTGTCCATATGTCAACATATCTATTTTACATTATGTACACACAACTAAATACTTCCAAATAGACAAGCAAAGCATTCATATAGAATTTAAATTCTCAAATACAATACACACAATTGAATCTAATTTCCACTAAATAAACATTTAATGTCTTGAAAAGTTTATTTGCTCTGTTGATTATTATAAAACTTAAATGTAAGAGTTTCTACATATATCAAAACTAGAATTTCATTACAGTTAATTAATTCTTAGTAGAAGGAAAAATAAAATAAATTCCTTAATTAATTTCTCATTAAAAAGAAAGGAAAGTAAATAAAAAATTAATATAGAAATTAAAATGAAAGTTATTTTTTTTATATTTCCTCCATTCTTATCTACAGTAAATGTCATCTTATGTCTGTAAGGACCATAAAAAGATATGAAGTCGAGATATTGAGCCAAAATTCTATAATTCTGTTATAAGATTAATTTATGAATTCTTTTTGATGTGATAATCATTGTTAAAGAAAAATATAACTTGGATTCATAGAGATTTGTTATTTTTATTTTTTTTAAAGATGTTTTATGAATTTGGACCAAAGGCTTCTTTGAACTCAATAATAAAGTTTTACAAAAGAGAGCAGTACATGTGCTAAACCCCTTCACCACTTCCCAACATGTACACTTGCTCTTTGTTAAATATATATACTGTGAAATATATAATAATGTACATATAACTACACAATAAACCTCCCAATACAATATCCAAGATAACAAAATAGTTTGCCAAATTCTCTTTTTCTTGCAAAACTTCTGGACAAGGGTTTTGTCGCATTTTTACTTAATTAATTCTATTTTGCTCAACAGATACTCTTTTTATGCTTTCCAGAAAGAGTCTAGATAAATATAAATTAATGTTTCAAAACTTTTTATAAGCCATGCTATTTCTCATTATTCTGTTTTAGTAAAATTTATTTAATTAATCCTAATGAATCATTATTAAGATGAAAATAAGTCATTTACCAAAACTACTTTTATTTATAAACTTTTTTTATTTTATATTGTTTGTTAGTGTACAATATTTTACATACATACTATAATCATTCAAAGAAAATAATGTCCTAAATTGGAGGAAATAATTTTTTTATACTATTAGTTATATTTAAAGTCTATTTTATCAGGTGTTTATTGGTTTCAAGTTTTAACTTAAAACTTGAATGATTAAAATATTACTCAAGTCAAAATAAGCTAACCATTTATAAAATTAATCTGGTCACCCTTCCAGTATTACTAAAACCATTTAAAATCAAAACAATAAAAGATTTTAGAATTTCTCTAGCAAGCCTAGATTAATAAAGAATAGAAAAGTTGTTTGGATATAAGGGGCAATATTTCCTGGAAAATGATGAAAATTTGGCAGATAGGTTGTTTTTCCTTCATTTTAGAAAAAATCTAGACTCAGCAAAATAAAGAGAGATTGAAAAAGAGTGGAGGGGGGGGGGGGGAGAGATCAATGGTTGACATAAGAAGAGGAAAAGAGAAATTATGACAAACAATGACAGAATTGAGATAAAGTATGAGCATGAGGAAAAAACAAATTTGCTAGACTTGATATTCTGCAGATAAAGGACTCAGATTCATTAACAAGAAAAATCAAGAATTTGAATTGAATGAAAACTTTTAGAATATTCTATATTTATTTTGTAAAATTCAATATTTATTCTATTCTATTAACAAAATAGAATTATTCTGAGAAATTTTGTATTTTATCAAATTTAATACTGGAAACTACATACATACATTAATCTAATTAAAAATCATCCTATTAAAACTAGCAATCTATTTTTCAATTGTCCTTTTTGAATTGATTGAGTTTAATTGTGTGTTTATTTAGCTATTTACATGTTTCCTACATTAAAATCAACATGTATGTATGTCTATTTAATATGTTATTTGTTTGTCCTTAAAGAAAAGGACAAGTATGTCTTCAGTAGCGTAGCTATACAATTACATCTAATACATTAATTATGGTCTAAACTTCTAGTTAATGGCTAATGTGTGTGTTTTAAAAAAAGCAAAAATTGAAAACCATTAAAAGAGAAATTCTACCAATTTGTATAAGGCTTAGGTAACAACAACATGAAAAAATATTGCATAAAAAGTCCTTTAGTTCCAAATTTAAGATAAATCTTATGTTGTTATCAACCTAACCCCAATCAAATCTAAACATGTATCTATTTAATACCTACTATGATATGTAAATGAAAGACTGTGTAGATATTGAAATGTAGATTAACAACAAAGCACTTGTTGACAAGATGAATGTGATGACCTCCTGCCGCTAGTAAATAAAATAAGCCTAATTAAATTTCAGTGACATTAATTATAAACACATCAAGTCCTTTTTGGCAAGATATTAAAATTTTTATCTTATAATTAAAATTTTTTTGTTACTTTTTAGATATTGCAACTATTGCACCATGTGATATCCCATGTAAGCACTTTAAATGAATAATTCCAGAACATAAATTTCTCCCATTCTTAACAATAAAATAAATTTTCTACATAAAGCAAAATCCGAATGTAAATGGTCTCCATTTCTTTAACCTAAAATACATTGAATGTTGCAAATTCATGGTTGCACAAAAAATTGGCAAATGTGCGGAAAGATTGAGGATTTGTACCCAGCAGGAGAATGCTACTCATGTTGGACAAATTGTCAGATGGACAAATAGTTTATACTATCAAATGCTATCTCTAGGTCAAGCTGCTATAAATTGGTTAATTTTAGAAATTAAAAATGTAATTCATAACATCTCAAATCTGATATGTTACCTCTTTTTGCCCAGTGAAAAGTAGCCCCCCCCCCCCTACCCTCCTCTTATTGGTTAGTAATCCCTGCAGGGTTCCCTAGCCCAAACTGAACAGAAGTTTGTTTGAGGACCATTAACAGTCGGAGTTAAATACTTTTTTCATATCAAAATATGTATAATTTTTATTTGAATCCTGTCATATATAATAGTGGTTGCGCCTGTAGCCTTAGGAGATGGTTAGGAGTCGCCCTTGATTGTTTTTGTTTTCAAAAAAATCCTTTGTGGTGGGGGGTGTAAGAGTTTTCTTCCCTGTGATGTTTTTGCTCACCCCCTTCCCAAGTCCTGGACAAATAGAAAAATATATTTATTCTATAAATTTCCGAGACCTTAGCGGACATACATACAGACAGACTATATTTTAATACATAGGATAGGTTATTTTGCAAGATTATATCCACCTATTATATAAACTACTGTGCAGAAAACCTGCAATGCTTCAAAGAATTCCTCCAACTAACTGTTTCAAAATATTTGTTATTGTAGGTTTTTACACGCTCTATAAAATTGCTTTGTTTGCGCAATTCCAGTCAGTTTATAAATGTTTATATCAAATCGAAAGTTGTACTTTTAAAGCCAAGTTTATTTACAAAAAAGGTCTGAAAGTCCTTGCATAAGTCACGGATAGTTCTTCAAATAGGCATGTTAGAATTTTTATATCGATTTTAAATTTTGCATGATGATTCCTATAGCAGCTAGGTAGGATTTAGAAAATGTAGCAATTCTATAATCGTTATCAAAAAGTCCATGTTGACAAGAACATCATGTAACCAACTATTTTGGAATATATTTATTAGTCAAACAAATGTTTTAGGTTTTTTTGACTAAGAAAAATAATCCCCCCCCCCCCCCCCCCCACCAAAAAAATCAAATAATAATGACTTTGGATAATGCTTAATGTAAGAAATAGTGTGATGGTTAACCTTTCACCCCCCAAGCAGTTGTTGTTTTTGTTCATTAATATAAAAATTTAATATGGGGGGAGGGAAGGGAAGGGGGTGGTTATAATAAAGTACTCTGAAAATGTTTATTTTCAAACTTTGTTTTTTATTCATGGGAAAGCTGAAAAATAATGTGTTTTGTTTTCTTTCCAAACTTTACATATTTCCTGCATAACAAGGAATATAACTTTCAGAAAAGCAAAGCTAAACAAATGAAAAAGTCAGAAAACTTTTAAAAATATAGAGTAACATCTCATTTAACATTCGACATTAGAAGTCCGAAAAAAAATTCCACGAAAATCTATCCCAAAATTTGTTGAATTATCATTATCAACATATTTACATTTTAATTATAAATATAGAAATGCTTTATTAATAACTAGCGGCTTCACCCCTAGCCTCTAGGGGCTTTTTTCTCCAAAAGGTAATTGAATAAAAAAATAGCTACCTACCTAAAATAAAAGGTACCCTTCCTCACTTTCAACTGCGCCAATTTGTGATATAAACAAATAAAAAATGGGGGGGGGGAGTATTTTTATGTTTTTGGGTGGGTTGGGGGTGTCCAAACCCTCAAAAAAATAGCCTAAAACCACCACAGGACCAGTAGAATTAAATCGGTTCAGTGGTTACCGAGATCTTAAGGGACAGACGGACGAACACACATCATTTTACTTTGAATTTTATATTATACCTAATTGTCCTAGGAATCCATTAGCTAAATGTAAAATGAATCGGATGAAAAAATTGTGTTTCAAATAGCCAAGAACCATTTTGTTAAGAATAGACATACGTTAAGAGGACGTAAGGAAGAATCGACCTTACTTTTAGAAAAGCTACAATTTTAAAAATAAATATGTAGAGAACTTTTTTTCTGCGTAAATTAAAGCCATAAAAGAGTTAAGTCAGGCTGGACCATGAGAATGATTTGTTGTATTTTAATCTTTTAACTAATAAGATTAACTGGATTAACTATTCAACTGTTTTTATATACACACGGAAGCAGCTTATAGTTTTTATAAAAAAATGACGTCATACAATACAAATGACCAATGTATATAATGGCCAATATATAAATTAAGACATACACTGGCCTATTTTTGGTCATTTGTATTTTATGGCTTCATTTTTATAGACACTATAAGCTGCTTCTTCTACACGCAGAAGGTGTTTATTTCTCCCTCGCTCTGTGTCATATTCGATACAGCTCGTTTGCCTAACTTCTGCAGGGGCTCTGACCCTGCTGGGCCTTAACAAACCAACAACCCCTAACCTCCTTTGTTGTTCATTTATTCAAAACCAAAGGGGGAGGGGGGGGGAGTTCTGTTCTCGGCAATTCACTTTGAGGGAAACAGCCAAATAAATTTCTGTGCATGCCCCGGAATCCTTGGCCGAGATATTGAACGGTATGATTGAGTACTCAGAGAACAAATACAGTGATAATATTATTGATGAGACAAGGGAGGAATCATCAATATTACATTCCCTCAAAGTGTCATATTGAGCACAGAAACTCCCCTCCCTTATTTTTCAAATAAATTAGAAATAGAGGGTAGTGTTCCGTTAGTTTGATTGATACTTTATGTCAGGTTAGGTTACATTACATTGGGTACTATATAGCCCTGCATGGTTGGAAAACTGCAGTATTAAGCCCCACAGGGGTTAGGTATAAGGATAAAAATATCCTCCCCTCTCCACCTTTATTTTAAACTTATTTTTTAAATAAGGGGATGGGGATTTCTGTGCTCGATAATCAGTTTGTTGGAAGCACCAAATATTACTAATATCGACTATCTATTCTTTACGCTACAATAGTGGCGTAAACACAAGACTACAATATTATTTTGGGAGACAGTAGCCTTTTTTTAGTATATCACAGATATTATATAAGCACCAGTCATCGTTTTGTGTAGTTGTACCCCCCTTGGCAATTTTTTTTCCTGTTTTCTGATTATTGAATTAGATTTATTTAAAATAATACTTTAGAAATATCAAGTCTATATTTAATGTATTTCTTTTACTAAAATAAATTAAAAGTGTTTGGTTTCTGAAAAGTTGTAGAAGAATAATTTCCAAAACCTAAATATTGAACACAAACGTAATTTATATTTTTCTGGTTTTTTTTACCACACTGTGTAGTGTGTTGTGTATGAAGATACCTTTCTGTACTCAAATAAAAGGTATGGGGCATTTAAATAATCCAGGTATATTTTAAATAACAAGGATGAAAAATTCCATAAATGTCTTTAGCTCGTTGTGAAGATAATTTCAGAGACACTTTGAAACTAAGTGCTTATAAAATCAGGTTGATCGAAAGGACATTAAAGTATCCAAACATTTCATAAATAAGGTTTGTTTAAAAACTGTAGGTTTTCTTGATTGGTATGATCTAACTTTAAATTTGTAACCCTACATAAATTCTTATGGATTTTAACATTTATAGAAAGAAAAATTGAATCCTTACTATTCCTGGTTTACCTATATTTTTTTGTATAATGCATAAACAATGAACATAAACATTTTATCTTAAATATGAATACACAATAATGCCTAACACAATGAATAATAAATATATTTTTCCATATTTTCTTCTTTTTTTCTTCTTGTAAAATATATAAATTGATAAATTCGAAAATACCCATTAGGTGAATATAAGTTTAATTAGAGTCATTTCATGACAGTGAAAATGCATTAGCAATTTGAAAGATCTTAGTGGACATACAGACACTCCGACGTCCTGTTACTTCATACATTTTTATCAGAAAGATTTATTAAAAGTAAATTTCAGTCATGTGAATGACTATTTTCAGGGATCTTAAGGGATAAGACAATGACTATAAATTGATAATTAATATACCTACCCAATGATAATAAACAAAATTATACCTTCTGTAGATTAAGATTATTAGGTAAAAAGTTTGAAGATAACTAGTTTGGAACAAACCAATCAAAATTCAATAAAAATACACAAAGTTTTTGAGCCAATGAATAAGACCTCTCACCCTGCTTTATTGGACTTATCTTAGAAATCTTTATCTTTGCTGCAATTGTAAAAAAAAGGTGCATTGTAAAGCTAATATTTATGCACTTATTGATTTATTGGTTCATTTTAAGACTAGAGTGTTTACAAAATAACCTTTTAAAAAATTACGGCTTTACTGTTCCTACAAATTTTATTTTTTTCTTCATTAACAAAATTTCAAAAAGTACCAATAAAATAAAGCTTATAACGGAGTTAAATAATTAGTTTTATTAGGTACATTTTTACTGCTTGATTTCTCTATAAAAAAAATTTTAAAAAGCTATATGCAGGTATGAATTTGAAAAGAAATTATGCTTTTTTGTCATTATTTTATCAAACACTAGCAGATGCACCCCTAGCATCTAGCGTAGGGAGTTATCCTAAAATAGCTTTATACCATAGCATCACCTATGTGAAGCTTCCATAAAATGAAGAACTCAATAACTTCAGTGGATAGCAATATTCTAACAGACAAACATAAAATCCATTCTACTTTATGTAATAAAGAAATAAAAACCAAGCATTTCACTTGTTTGAAAGGATCTAAGATAAATACTGCACCAAAGAAAGAACAGTTAGCCATTCATCAGATTCAAGATGTTTTCTTCGTTGAGGGGAATTATTCAATTTTATCAAGAGTATCAATATTTAATAGTCCTTAAGGGATAAGACAATATACGATAAATTAATGTACACCTCCAATTATGGTAAACTAAACTTTATTACCCGTTCTAAATTTTAAAGCATTGATAACAAAGTTTGGACACTGCTGTTTTAAACCAAGCAATCTATATCAATTTAAATGTCACTAAAGTTGAGCAAATGGGAGATCGCGTTTTTGAAACTTTGGATATTCATGCAATTTACAGTCCAATGTCTCTTTCCTCCATCTAAAGAGCCAAGTACAGACATAAAAAAAACAAGAACATCACATTCACATTGTTTTTTGTTTGTTTGTTTTATAAGATCTCTTTAACCATAGAACTAATTAATTTTTCATGATATAATTCGTGGGATGATTTTGGCCTTTTTTTCAAAATCTTCGGTAGGTTTTAGAATGTTTTTTTAACCCCTCCCTTTAAAATTATAATGTATGTGGCAATATTATTCTATTAATGACAATAGGACAATATAATAATCTATCAATAATACTTTTAAAAAGAATTTGTGTTTGTGGTTGTCACTGTTCTCCTGTATGGTATGTTAACTGCAGTACTGCGGTAGTGTTCCTAATATTCCTCTCAGGTAAAAGTGGACCAATTAAGAACCTCCTAAAATCAAATCATTGTCTATAAAGGAAGCTCTTATATACAAAAGTTATCTATTATATTAAACTAAAATTTCAATAGTCCCTAAAGTTTTATGATAACAATTTCTTATTCGTTGAAATAACATTTTTTTTTATTGAATTTCGATTGGCTAGTTCATTAAGTTGAGTGACCAAAAGTTTCAACCACTACAAAAGGGGTAATTTTGGGTAAACACATTAGGGATTTAATGGCCATTATTTTATCCCTCTAGATCCCTAGGGTGTGGCTAAGTGGGGGTTCTAATTAAGAGTAGCTTTCATGAACCTTACTTAACCTAAATATCACAAATAATTTCTTTCTCAAAAAATATTTTTTTTTTGGGGGGGGGGGGGGATAAGGTTAATGTTGCCCCAATGGATACTTCCGAGGTTAATTCTTTATATGTTTTACAAAAGGAGAATTATAAAATATTTTACTGTAGTGCCATTTTTCTTGCAAAAGTAAAACCCTGCAAACGACACAATGTGCATTTTTATTTATGTTTAAAGCTACTCCATAATTCTTTAACTCTAGGTAAAAAAAAACAGATAAAGTAAAGGATAAAATAGCCGAAGAAATTCCGTATATTGCAAATGACCTTTTGGAAAAAAATTAGGGAGGAAGGGGACATTGGACTGTAAATTACACTTGTACCTAAAGTTTTACAACCATTGTATCTTATTCGTTGGGTTAAAAAGTTTGTTACATTTACTAAATCTTGATTGGTTGGTTCAAAACCATCAAAGTCCACACCTTTTGACAAATAATTTTAATCCGCAAAAGGGGAAATTTTGTTTTATCATCATTGAGGATGTATTAAGATTAATTTAAAATCCGTTTTCTTATCTTTTATGAAAGATTCATGAAAAAAAATACATTTGAGGCTTTTGCAAATTAGTAGAAAGACAAAAGAATATGTGCCAAATAGTTTTCTCTAGCTGTTTATTTTTATTTCATTTGTTAAATTTTATTTCTATAAATTTGTATTTTATAAAGAAAAATAGGACCGAGCAACTTCCAACAACTTTTCTCTTGACATATTTTTAAATATTTAAAAGTTTTATAAAAAACACTTTTATTAGTTTTTGACGCCTCAACCAGACAAAAGTTTTACAATGCCAGAAATACAAATAAAGATGAAATGAAAGACAAATTATTTTATAACTAAGTTTCAAACTCAGAGTTTTTATAGTTATTTGAGAAGTAATTTTTTAAAATTTAAGTTAAGATTTTTTGTTAAAATGGATAGCAACTTGGTCCAGAGAACAGCACAATTGTCTAAAATTATATATGACTTTATTTTGTTTGAAAAACGTTTGCAACGTAAAAAATAACAGTTCTTTTAGATATCTTACTATTTTCTCATTTAAAACAAGTATAGAAAAGAAAAATAAACAAAATGCAAAAAATATGTAAAAAAAACGTTTTAATTATTTGCTTAAAGCTTAAAAATTAAACAGAAAACAACACTTATCCTCAATTTAATAAAATTAGTTGTATACTAAAATAGTCTAAACTATTTTTTATAACTTTTAACATTTATTTCTTTTTGATGTTGCTCCATCTGTTTGTGAAATATTAGACCCATTTCTTCATAAATTAAAAATGATAGAAATACTACTACTAGAATAATCCTCGCTCTTCATCTGAAGAAAAAAATATCGAGCATACTTTTAACATAATTTTCAAAAACTTGTTTGCATGGAAACTCCTGGGGACAAACTATTAATTCAAAGTTAATCTGAAGCAAAAATGCAGGGTTCGGAAGCCGCAGTTGCAGCCTCAGCCTCAGCCACCATCAGCCGCGCGGCTTACGAGAAGCCTCAAAATCAGCCGCGCGGCTTCCTCAGCCACCCAATAAGCCTCAGCCTCAGCCGCAGCTTAATTTTTTAAATTCAGCCGCAGCTTTGACACAGCCGCGCGGCTGAGATATTGTAAGCCCCAGCCGCAGCCGCAGGTGCTAAATTAGTACAAGCCTCAGCCGTCAATTCAGCCGCGGGGCTTAATTTTCATTTAATTTTGTCTGTCTGAAGCTTAAGATCTCAGCAACCACTGAACTGACAATGTTGTCCTTCTCAGGAATCCTTTTACTAAAGTAACAGGATGTCTGTGTGTCTGTACCGATTGATCTCTCTAACCGCTGAACCGATCGGGTTCTCCTTAACAGGGTAGCTTCTCATAGGTCCTGGGAGGGTTTATAACTATTTTTTTGGGGGTGGGACACCCCCAACCCCCCAAAAAAATTAAAAATCCCCCCCCCCTCAAAAAAAAGAAAATTTTAAAAAAATTTTTTAAACTAAAATTAAAAATGAGGGGGGAGGCCCCCCCCCTAAAAAAAAAAAATTCCCCCCCCCCCAAAAAAAATTTTTTTTTACTTTCTTTAAAAATTTAAAATAAGAAATTGGGTTATTAAATTTGACTCTCTCTCTTCCTCAAGTGCCCCCTAGAGGCCTCTAGGGGCGTAGCCGCTAGTTATATATATATTGACATTGGATGGTTTTGAGCTAATTTTGGGGTGGGGGTCAGACATTTCCATCGCCCAAAAATAATTTTTTTAAATGTTATACTTTTAAATTTTTTTATATTCTTTTATAAAAATTTTATCTTAAGTTTTTTTTAAAATTACAACATAGAAACTACCATCTCGAACAACTACAAAAAGTTTGAACCTGTAATGTAAGAGCTCCAGTGGCGCAATCAGTTAGCGCACGGTTCTTTTACACTGTTATGCCGGGGTTATAAGTTCGAATTTCACCAGGAGCAATACGTTTTTGAACGTTGATACTTATGAATATTATTGAATACTATTTATAGGGTAACTGCCCTACTGACGTTTGCCTAATTTTATTGTTTTTAAAAGATACAAATTTTTCAGAATTTACTTAATATTCACTATGAATTTGTATTATCTTAAATTTTTTTTCTTGTACAAGTGGCCTATTTAGCTCAATGGTAGAGCACTCGTCTTGTAAACTAGGGACCGTGAGTTCAAACCTCACAGGGGGCAATCAATTTTTGTGATACTCAAGTTATATAGTAGCTTCTCTATTATTTTTCCGTTTAGGTACGCAATACTTGTTCTATATAATTAAGCTTCTCCTACTTAGATATTTCTTCAATTTTAAATGTATTTAATACTTTGTGGTTGATGAGAGACACTGAAAAAGTTATGCAAAAAAAAGATTTATACATATTTCATTTTTCATAGTATTTTTAAATTAATGAAAATAATTAAATTAAGATTTGGGGAGGGGGGAGGGTGTGTGTGTGTGTGTTTATTTTGAACACAAATTATCCTAATATGTTTTCTAACAAAAAAAATTTAAACAGCGATGTATTTTACTTTTTAAAGTTGGTTAAAAAAAGGACTGTAAAATGCAATAAATTGTCCTGTATAATATGCAAAAAAATCTACATAATCTTTATGTACTCGATAGATTGAAATAGTGAAATGATTATCATATATCATCCGATTTTGTTTATTTTACAAAGATGCTTACTAAAATTGATTTTATTTTCGAAACTGCAATTATTATAAAAAAAATGTTTCTTTATCTTTATCATTATGTTATCAAATTTCTGAATTTATAAGCAATACATGAATCGATATATTATTACTTTGATGTTGTCCATATTTTCATGTACTCTGATAAAGAAATAATCTCAGCTGGCTAAAATAACAATAACCCCAATACACCCCCTTTAATCCATCTCTCCCCTCTTATGGGATATATAAATGAACTGGCCAATAAATGAGGTCCATAATTTTATTAACAAATTTTCTTTTTTTAATATATCCACATATTCTATTATATAAAGTGGTAATGTGAAGCTTCTTATTGATCCAGGGAAAGTTTATAATTTTTTTGGGGAAATGTATCTTTTCCCTCCCAAAAAAAGATGACCCTCAAAATAAATTATTTTTGCTTCCCTTAAGTATTCCTAGAGGTTTTAGGGGCGCAGCCACTAGTATCCTTTAACCATTAACTCATTACATATTAAAACAGGTTTTAAAAGTATGTACATAAGAGTTATACCTATGAAATTTAGCACCCAATAATTTATTAAATTGTGATATTTAGACCTAAATTTTTCTTCAAAATTTCTGTCACCTTTGGTCTAGGGGTTAGTGTGGCAGTCGTGTGTTGGAAAGGTTCTTGGTTCAATTCCACCAAGAATTGAATGTGATTAAAGTTTTTATTCTGCTATGGACATTGGGACAATGGACAATAATTTTTGTTTCCTCTCATTTATATTTAGTTATTTTCCTCTCAAGTTGAAAAAAAATTTTAAAAGGAGGGTGGATATAATGTGTAAAAAAAGATTAGAGGAGATTTGTTCTAGGTAAACTTACTTTATTTGTAATATTATTAACTAAATTTTAATATAAAATTGCTTTACACCTATGTTCTAAGGGTTAGTGCATCATAATGTGTAAGAAAGGTTTTCTGTTCAATTCCACCAAGAATTACATATGATTATTTCTAAAACCTTGTATAAAGTATGGAGAGTTATTTTGTCTGTAGATTAAGAATTCGATAACTACTGAACTAATGAAAACTTTTTAAATTGCCTTTTCCAAGTTTTTGAATTTTTTAAAAAACTAAAATTAAAACTGGTGGGTGCTCAACCAAACTCCCCCCTATTTTCCCATAAAAAAATAATAAAAGTCACCCTTCATCCCCCCAAATTTTTTTTTCTTCTGGGATTCGAACCTGGATGATAGATGGTTCAAAGCTGTTACCGTACCAAAAAGCTATCAGAGCTCCAATATTTCAAAATGAAAATTTGTCTTATTTTTAGATCATTAAGTATTATGATGTCTGTTTGTTTGTCTGTCTATATGTTTGTACTACAGGATCTCTACTAAACCGATATGGTGCTCCTATTCAGGGTAGTTTCTTATAGGTACTGGGAAGGTTTACAACTATTTTGGGGGAGGGTACCATCACACTACCAGAAAAAAATTGCCTTAGAAAAAAAATTAAACATCACCCCAAAATTAAAAATGGGATTTACTCGCCCCGGCCCTCCCCACCCAATAAAAATCACCCTACCCCCCAAAAAATTATTTTAATTCAGTTCTTCTTTTTCCAGTACCTATTGTTTAGTATTTTTTGTAATAACTTCATAATTACATTGTCATTAAGATTATGTGACATAAAAAGTTAGTCATAAAAATTATACCCATGAATAATTGTAATAAAAAGCACTTTTGTAAAAAAAAACATTTTTCATAAGAGGTAAGTTTTTATGACAAATACATTTATTGCAAGTGTACATATGATAAGCATTTTAAAGACGATTATTTTTAAGACAAATTTAACCTGCATACCATGGCTCAACATGTAGCGCATCTGCTTGTCATCATGGAGGTAATAGGTTCGAATCTTGGCCAGACACTGCGTGAAAACTGAAGACGTTAAATGGTTCCTACTGCAGCTATGCCAGGTATGCAACATGTAAAGTTAGAGTATGAGGATTTCCTTGGCTCGTAAACAGGCGTAACTCATTACCATAGGACTTTCTGGCAGGTAGTTGGTTGCTGGATAGATGTCACTTAAATTGGAAAGAATTGGTTCCCCTTAATTATCCAAGGTTCAACAAGAAGCGCATCTGCTTGTCATCAGGGAGGTAATAGGTTCGAATCTCGGCCAGACACTGCGTTATAACTGAAGACATTAAATGGTTCCTACTGCTGCTATGGCAGGTGTGCAACATGTAAAGTTGGAGTAGGAGGATTTCCTTGGCTCATAAACAGGCGTAACTCATTACCATAAAACTTTCAGGCAGGTAGTTCAATAAAAAAAAGTTGGTTGCTGGATAGATGTCACTTAAACTAATACAGAAAAGGAAAGAATTGGTTCCCCAAGGTTCAACAAGTAGCGCATCTGCTTGTCATCAGGGATGTAATAGGTTCAAATCTCGCGCAGACATTGCGTTATAACTGAAGACATTAAATGGTTCCTAGGTGCTAGGTGTGCAACATGAACAGGCGCAAAGGAAAGATATAATTCCCCTTAGTTATCCAGGGTTGTTGGACCTTAAGTTAATGTCATAGAAACCCTCGACCGTGGCTCAACATGTAGCGCATCGGCTCGTCGTCTGGGAGTTGATAGGCTTTGTACTGCATCATAACTAAAGATGTTGAAATAAATTCCTACTGCTAAAAAACTTGTATAAAACTTTGGGTACCAGTATAAAACTTTGGGTATCAGAATAAATTTTTGTCTATTAGTATAAAACTTTGGGTACCAGCATGAAACTTTGGGTACCAGTATAAAACTTTGGGTACCAGAATAAATTTTTGGCTATTAGTATAAAATTTTGGGTACCAGTATAAAACTTTGGGTACCAGTATAAAACTTTGGGTACCAGTATAAAACTTTGGGTACCAATATAAAATTTGGGTACCAGTATAAAACTTTGGGTACTCGTATAAAACTTAAGGTACCAGTATAAAACTTTGGGTACCAATATTAAAACAAAATTTTAGGTATTAGTATAAAATTTTGGGTACCAGTATAAAACTTTGGGTACCAGTATAAAACTTTGGGTACCAGTATAAAACTTTGGGTACCAGTATAAAATTTGGGTACCAGTATAAGATTTGGGTAACTGTATAAAACTTTGGGTACCAGTATATAACTTTGGGTACCAGTATAAAATTTGGGTACCTGTATAAAGCTTTGGGTACCAGTAAAAAACTTTGGCTACCAGTATAAATTTTTAGTACCAGTATAAAACTTTTGGTACCAGTTTAAAACTTTGGGTACCAGTATAAAACTTTGGGTACCAGTATAAAACTTTGGGTTCTAGTATAAAACTTTGGGTATCAGTAAAAAACTTTGGGTACCAGTATAAATTTTTAGTACCAGTATAAAACTTTGGGTACCAGTTTAAAACTTTGGGTAACAGTATAAAACTTTGGGTACCAGTATAAAACTTTGGGTTCTAGTATAAAACTTTTGGTACAAGTATAAAACTTTGGGTACCAGAATAAAATTTGAGTACTAGTCTAAAACTTTGGGTACCTGTATAAAAACTTTGGGTACCAGTATAAAACTTTGAGTACTAGTATAAAACTTTGGGTACTAGAATAAAACTTTGGATACCAGAATAAAATTTGAGTACTAGTATATAATTTTGGGTACTAGTATAAAACTTTGGGTACCAGTATAAAACTTTGGGTACCAGTATAAAATTTTGGGTACCAGTATAAAACTTTGGGTACCAGTATAAAACTTTGGGTACCAGAATAAAACTTTGGGTACCAGTATAAAATTTTGGGTACCAGTATAAAACTTTGGGTACCAGTATAAAACTTTGTGTACCAGTATAAAACTTTGGTTACCAGTAAAATTTGGGTACCAGTATAAAACTTTGGATTCTAGTCTAAAACTTTGGGTACCATTATAAAACTTTGGGTACCAGACTTAAACTTTGGGTACCAGTATAAAACTTTGAGTACCAGACTAAAACTTTGGATACCAGTATAAAACTTTGAGTACCAGTATAAAACTTTGGGTACTAGAATAAAACTTTGGGTACCAGAATAAAATTTGAGTACTAGTATATAATTTTGGGTACCAGTATAAAACTTTGGGTACTAGAATAAAACTTTGGGTACCAGAATAAACTTTGGGTACCAGTATAAAACTTTGGGTACCAGTATAAAATTTGGGTACTAATTCTGAATCAAACATTTGAAAAAATCCTGCTGTCCTCCCCCCTCTTCCCTCCACTCTTATTCTCACAACCCCTAACCACCCTCAACTCTCCAAAAAATGTCCTAGAATGCATTTAAAAAATCCAATTTAGCCGAAGCCTTTGCTGCAAAGCTTATTTTATAATCAGCCATAAGATCAGCCGCAAGGCTTAATATTGTATTCAGCCGCAGCCGCATTCAGCTGCGCGGCTGAATTTAATTCAGCCACAGCCTCAGCCGCACGGCTTTCAGTAAGCCGCAGCCTCAGAATCAGCCGCGAGGCTTAATTATGTTATCAGCCACTCTCAGCCTTAGCCTCACTCAGCCGCGCGGCTTAATTTTCTAATCAGCCACTGTAAGCCGCAGCCGCTATGAGCCGCGCGGCTTTCAGTAAGCCGCAGCCTCAGCCACAAATCCTTCAGCCACTGTAAGCCTCAGCCACCCTCAGCCACTGTAAGCCTCAGCCGCTCGAAGCCTCAGCCACAAAATTCCAATTCAGCCACTGCACACTGGTCCGGAGGGGTCAACAATTCAATTTTTCCTACCCATCAATTTAGACAAAAGTTGACCTGCCAGCCTTCAAAGACATCCTGGGCCACCTATATTTTAAATATCAACCCATGTTGATAATATGTTTTTTGAAATAATTTGGGGCCAAAGCTGCAGAACTCTAAAATCTAAGAACGTATTATTGACATTGTTAAATTGGCTATACTTGCTTAAATCTGATAAAATCAAATATCCGCATGTTGGAAATTGTCCAACTAAAATAAGTCCTATATAAGTTCAAAAATTATTTATAACACAAAAAATGGTACAAAATGCAAAAATGTGTTTTTTTTTCTTAGTTTTTAAGATAAGGGTAAGTTTGGCAAAATTTTCTTATTGAGTACTCTCTGAGCTTTTTGCATGTTTATTAAAGAGAATTTGTTGGTATTGCAATTAGCTTCATATTTCACGATATATAAGGCATCCGGTTTTGTTCGTTTTTTGCATTATCTTAAAAACTAATAGATCGATTAAATTTCATCGATGTTGTAATTTAGAATTATTCCGACGCACGTAGAGGGGGGAAGGATCTATTTTTGCGGAGTAATATCTAATAAACAAAATGAAAACATACGAAATAGCCAAATAGTATAAAAATCTGTTATATTTCATGTAGGTTAGTTAAAATAAATTTTTAAATGTCAATTTTATTGTTTTATATTCATATAATTGATATTATTCTTTCAGCCTACTCTTTATGTTTCTTCGTGTGTGTGTGTGTGTGTGTGTGTGTGTTTCGCGCCTTGTTATTTCGTAGCGTAGAATGAGGAGAAACAAGAATACACACACACACATTCAAACACACAAACAAATGCATATCCTTATAAAAATATGCCATAATTTTATTAGCCTCTAGTAAGATGAAATAACAATGATTTAAAATATTTTCTAAATGGATAAAATCAAGAAAATTTAGATAAAATAATCAAGATATTAAAAATTAAAAACGCGCAAATTTGAAATTTGCAGCTGGTGAAAAACTGGTTATACTTACAAAAATTTTTACTTCACATGATATTTAGCCAATGCAATTGTCTACAAAAAAGTATTTCAGAGTCTTCTTGATTTGACAACTCCTTCCCGCCCTAAATGTCCAATAAAACCTCGGGAACGGCAAAAATCAGACTTTAAAGGTCATTTTAACGGTCTTTGACCTTCGAGGTCATGTATTTTTTTTTCATAAATGGACTCCCTGACCCATAAAACCCCTAATTTGCTGTATTGGGCATTAAAATCGGCCAAAAGACGGCTGAAAACGAATTGTTTACCCAAAACTGCGTTTTCAGACCAGTGTGCACTGTAAGCCTCAGCCACCCCAATTCTTATTAAGCCTCAGCCGCATTCAGCCGCAGCCACTCTCAGCCGCACTAAGCCTCAGCCACTCTCAGCCTCAGCCACTTCCATAACTTTAAGCAGCCGCAGCCGCGCGGCTGATAGCGCGGCTTCCGAACCCTGCAAAAATGGAAAGAAATTCCTTAAAAAAATAGAAATTTTAGGTAATCTTTGTGTAAAAGTAATGTGATGATTGATCTTTTTACAGTAAAATTGAAAGTAAATTGTCGAATTGTCCACACCAAAGTGCCACTTATATTAATGTAAGAATAAAAAGAAATGAAGAAGTTAAAAACTCTTTTGTTAGTCTACTTGAAATATAATTCCCTTCTTATGATAAATGTGAATCAAGATCTAATTGTGCAAATATTTCTAGGATAGAAAAAAGACCATAAATCTTTTGAAAGCAAGCCAATAGAAAATGTCTAATATCATCACTGATAAGAAAATATTTTATTCTATTTAGGTATATTCAAGCTTTTCAATTTAATTTTTATTATCATTTCCTATTAAATAGAAAGGCTTTTGGTTTTAAGATCTCAGTGTTAACCATGGACTTAATTCGTTGGTTCAAACTAGCGATATTAAAACTTATGAGTAAAAATTTGAATTTACAATAGGGGTAATTTTGTTTATCTTTGAGAATGAGCATATATTTGTCTTGTCCCCTAAAATCCCTGTTACTGGGTAGGATACGCTACCTGTATGTTCAAAAGGTTAAGAAGTATAACAAGTTTCAAAGTAAAGTGTACCTTCAATTCCATGTATTGGCGTGCACAGGGATTTACCAAGGGGGAATGTAAAGTCTTGTTGTGATAAAAAAGGGAAAGGCAGTCCTACCTAATTTGTTAGTTGAGTGTTTCCACCCTAAATCACAAGCTTAAAATATATAAAAAACAGAAGCTGGGTATTATTACAAAAGCACATACAATTCTTTTCTCTGTGCTTTTTATTACTTGAAAGAAACTTAATTATTTATTTTCTATTGTGTATTTGTGATAATAAGATACATTTTGTTGATGTGAAAGTTGTGGAAGCGAATGCACTCCTCAAAGTTAATTTCTCCTTGATAATGAAATGATTAAGACCCAATTCCTTTAAACCATTATACAGATGTCAACTCAAGAACTTAAATGCTCTCACAAACAAACATGTGTTTGGCATATAACTAAAATGTAATTCTGTACACCAAAGTAACAGGATTTTTGCATGGAGAATATTGTATGAACATTCTGTACAAGTTAGGAAAGACAAGCATGGAGAACATATGAAACATTGTATAGACTCTCTGTACAAGTTAGTAAGGACAAGCATGGAGATAATATGAAACATTGTATAGACTCTCTGTACAAGTTAGTAAGGACAATCATGGAGATAATATAAAACATTGTATGGACTTTCTGTACAAGTTAGGAAAGACAAGTATGGAGATAATATAAAACATTGTATGGACTTTCTGTACAAGTTAGTAAGGACAAGCATGGAGATAATATGAAACATTGAATGGACTTTCTGTACAAGTTAGTAAGGACAAGAATGGAGATAATATGAAACATTGTATGGACTTTCTGTACAAGTTAGTAAGGACAAGCATGGAGATAATATAAAACATTGTATGGACATTCTGTACAAGTTAGTAAAGACAAGCATGAAGATAATATGAAACATTGTATGGACTTACTGTACAAGTTAGTAAGGACAAGCATGGAGATAATATAAAACATTGAATAGACATTCTGTACAAGTTAGTAAGAACAAGCATGAAGATAATATGAAACATTGTATGGACTTACTGTACAAGTTAGTAAGGACAAGCATGGAGATAATATAAAACATTGTATAGACATTCTGTACAAGTTAGTAAAGACAAGCATGAAGATAATATGAAACATTGTAGGACTTTCTGTACGAGTTAGTAAGGACAAGCATGGAGATAATATGAAACATTGTATGGACTCTCTGTACAAGTTAGTAAGGACAAGCATGGTTAATATGAAACATTGAATAGACATTCTGTACAAGTTAGTAAGGACAAGCATGGAGATAATATGAAACATTGTATAGACATTCTGTACAAGTTAGTAAGGACAAGTATGGAGATAATATGAAACATTGTATGGACTTACTGTACAAGTTAGTAAGGACAGGCATGGAGATAATATGAAACATTGTATTGACATTCTGTACAAGTTAGTAAAGAGAAGTTTGTTGTTGAATAAATGAAACAGGTTACAGGGTACATTCTCAATTCAAGGAAAGCTTGAATAAATACTTATACATAAAGAAGCAAAACGTTTATGTTTGTTGAGAAAGATTTAATTAATGTCTGATTTACATTTGTTAGGTTAGTAATCTAACAAAAATTTACACAAAAGAACAAATATTGAAGCAATGTCATTACAAATAAAGAAGAAATGTTTTTATTGAATTAGGTATGTATTACAAATGAATGCTAGAAGACTTACTTAACAAACCTTTAAATGGGTACCAGAAGACAGAGGAATAGGAGAAAGCCAAAAGGAAAAGCTTACCTATCCTTGGATGAAGTATAGACAGAGGCACAGAATAGAAATGGATTGAGAGCCCTTGTACAGGTACAGGTACAGGTTAGTAATCTTTATTAGATATACAATTTAAGTTTGCTTGTTTTTCTGTTTAAATTGAAACTTTATGAAAATGTATCCTTGTGTATAAAAAGCAATAACAAATTCTAAAATGTAAGTAATTTCAAACATGTTTACAGTTTTCTTTCAAGAAAAGTTTTATAGTCCATCAAAAATCAATGGCATACTTTCATTAGTAGATTATGATAATGTCAAAAAATATCGGCTTTTTATTGAGATTATTGAATAATCTTAGAAAAGGTTCAATAAAATGAATAGCAAATGTGAATTTAACTTATAGATTTTCCTTAGATGCATAATTCTTAAATCCTATTTGTACTATATGTAGTTTTATGTGTAATTATCCATTGTGTAATGTTTAATATAGCATAGTGTTAAGCCCTTTAAGTTATATAATACATGAATGTATGTGAATTAGAGGGCTCCAAAAAACTGCTATAAATTCTGAAGTATTTTCAAATTTTTCTAGTTGTTCCAAATAATGGTGATATTGCTTTTAGATGAATCAGACTATAAACTAAAGTGTCAAATACATGTTTTTTTGATGCTATAATATAAATAAAGCTTCTGAGAATATAATTTTTTTAATCTATGTTTAGTAGCATTAAGCAGCATTAATGTTCACTGAAATGGTGCTTACCCACAAAGCACTTGGCAAAAACTGATTACTAAAATCAAGAACGTGGAAGGGGGTGTTGGTTCTTTCTAACCCAAATAAACTAGCCTTATTTGACCTACAGAAAAACACACGAAAAACTTCAAACACATACACAAACTGCATTGTGGCTCATAAAGGTATGAGTATACATTATATCTGAAACTGAGATGAATATTTCTGACCTTTAGTTCTTATATTTCAATGCAGAAATAGAGAGAATTAGTGATAATTAGGAAGAGTTTGTGAAAATTAAGAAGAATTTGTGAGAATTAGGAAGAATTTGTGAGAATTAGAAAGCATTTATAAGAATTAGAAAGAATTTGTGAGAATTAGGAAGAATTATTGATAATAAGGAAAAACATATGAGAAAAATTTGTATGAATTAGGAAGAACTTAGAATATAGAATTAGAGAGAATGTAGAAAATATTGTGAAAATACGGATAAGCTTTTGAAACACTCTTATACGAGTATACATTATCTCAAAACCTGACAAGAATATTTATGACCACAAGTCTTCATATTTTAATGCAGAATTGACTTAACTGTACACATACAACCTCATAAACCCCATGTTATACATACTATAATAATAATAATACTTAGAATAAGTCAATACATCTGTCTGTCTGATATGAAGATTTCTACCACTAAACTTCTTCTGTTCCTTCTGTGATGCATTAAAGTTATGCTTTGGGGTTAAAATTCCAAATCTACAGAAGGGGTTATTTTGTTTAACATCATTTGGGACGTATATGAATTTATCACCAAATGTTATATTCTTTAAGATTCTTAAGGTTAAAAAATTTGAAAAAATACACAACAAAAAATCTATGCAGAATTGGTTAACCATTCATAGCCTAATGATTTCATTTATCTAAATTATATAGCTTTTAACACTCCTTACTTTTATTGAATTTGGTGCAAAATTTTGGAAGAGAAAAGAATTGAATTAACGTGATCTTTTGCCATTTCTATTATCAGATGCATCTTTAAATTAAATTAACCAATTTTTGGGCTCCTCTTTTCAATAAGTGTATTGTGAGTTTGTGGGTATAAGTGTGTGTTTTCTAAGGAACAAAATTAATTTATAAAAAAAGTCTATACTATCTAATACTTTAGGTGGAAAAATAGTTAGACACCCTAATACTTTGATTTCTTGACTCTTCAGCATTTTTTCTTCTTTAATTTGGCTAAAGTATAAAAATGGGAAATAAATTTCAGACAGCTTCCGTAAAAAGCAGTACTGACATTGACAAAGTGATTACTGTTATGCCTGGATTTACTTTTATCATGTTAAGTTTACATTTCGCTAAAAAATATACATATATGAATTAGTTAATAAATTCGTATTTCTACATAAAAACAATTATTTTAAAGTACATAAAATAAAAGTTTGTTTGTGTTTCAATTTCTCCACGTCTGAGAATGCTAACTCATAGCTATTCTTTTAACACTCATAGAGCTCAGGGAGGGAGATGATATTAAACAGTAAATTACAATAGCATCCACGTATCATATTCGCTAAAAAAACTGTAAATACTTTTAATTAAATTATGGTTTCAAACTAATAATGTCCAATCATTTAAACCAATATTCTTAATTAACAGAGGTGTTAATTTTTTTGTCATTATTGAGTACGTACAATAATGTATATATTACCCATTGTCTTATCCCTTAAGATCCCCGCATAGATCTACATTATTATACATCCTTATACTCAAACTTTTCTCTCTTGGTAGGGATACCTCTAATCGAAAGTGAAGCATAATGAAATCACCCCAGAGTGACTAGGGAACAATATTACACCCAATGACGTCCAAGTGGGGGGGGGGGGGGGCACATCAACCACCAAAGTTTTTGTGAGTCACAGGAGAAAAAGTTATGTTGTTTTGCCAAGCCATCCCCCTCCTAAAAAATGTAAATAATTAACCCCTAAATCCAGATCTTTTACACTTTCCTCCAAATAAAAATCTTCAAGGTTCTTCAAATTAGATTAAACCCTTCCTCATATTCTATTTGACATTGTAAATTATATTGATACACAACCATTTTTGATACCCTAGGGAGGGAAGGGACATTGGGCTGTTTATTGCACTAGTCCCCAAAGCTTTATAATAACTTTTCTTTATTCGCTGGCTTAACAATTTTTATTGAATTTTGATTGGTTGGTTCATTAAGTTGAGTGTCCTAACGTTTTAACCACTAATTGTAATCTACAAAAAGGGATATTTTGTCAGTCATAGTTGGGAATCTACATCAATTAAGCGGCCATTTAAGATCCCTTTAAACGCGCTCTCAATCTTTGGTTTAAAGACTTTGGGAACTGTTATTTAATCTTGATTGGTTGGTTCAAACTAGCAGTATCCAAACTTTTCAACCGTTAATCTTAATCTACAAAAGGGGCAAATTGGGAGTTACATCAATTTAACATCTATTGAATTATTGAGATTACTGCATTTTTCAAATCTGGGTTGAGGGGGGGGGGGGAGGTTGGTGGTCCAATAAAAAACAGGAGATTTAAGCGAGTTTTGTGCAGTAATTAGTTTTTCCACCGAAAACTTTACGTTTTTCTGTGCCTGGCAAGTTAGAACACGGAAAAGTTTTGTAATTAAGAAGTTTAAAATTCTCTAGCGACGCCTGCCGCCTCGTAATGACGTTAAATTTGCCATCTCAACCCAACCTTACACTTTTAGAAGTGTGAAAAAGATAAATTACTTTTTTTTTGACTCATTGCAATGCATGTATTTAAAAGCGAAGCTTTTCTATAATTAGGGTCGGTCCGTCCGTACGTCCGTCCGTAACGGATAGCTTTTTTCGTTAATTTAGACATGTTAGAATTGTCCTATCGATTTCAAATTTTGCATGGTGATTCCTTTTGTAGTTAGGTACGATTTAGAAAGCGTAGCAACTCTATAATCATTACCAAAATGTCCGTACGTTCATTTTAAACATGTTGATTTTTTTACTTTTTTAAATAGCCTTTTTCGTTAATTTAGGCATGTTAGAATTTTCTTATCGATTTAAAATTTTGCATGGTGATTCCTGTAATAGTTAGGTACGATTTAGAAAGCGTAGCAACTCTATAATCATTACCAGAATGTCCGTACGTCCATTTTAAACATGTTGATTTTTTTACATTTTTAACAACAAATTTGTATGTGACCTAATTATCCGATTGGTCTGATTTTTGGTATACTGATTCCTAGGACAACAAAGTACAATATTATAAGCGAAGCAACTCTATAATCAAGTCCTAAAAATGTAAGTATGTCCATAATCATTATCCTGTATCAAGCAGTTTTTCAACAAATTTATTTACAATTTTGCTTTGACTCTTATACATTCGCATTCTGATTATTCAGTTCTGACATTATACAAGTCTTAAGTCCGTTTGTCCTTCTCTTTCAGAGCTTCGCTTTTATGGATGTTGTCATCCTTGTTATACCTACAATTGAGATAAAATCAATGTTACTTTGAGCTTGGAGAAAAAAGGGCATAGAGTTTGAGGTTTATTATTTTTTTGTCACCTTCAAAAATGTACCTGAACTTGAACTACCTCGTTCCTGCTAGGATTAATGGATCATATTTTAGTCGCACCTAACATCTAGGGGCTCTCTACATTTGAAGGGGGAGAAGAAAGTTGCAGAAAAATGGCCTTGAACCAACAGCTACCTTTTAATTCAGAGAAAAATATAAAACTTTCGTTAAGAAAATGCTAAAAACCTTATTACTTTAGAAAATATGATTGCTTATGAAAACTGAGGAAATTTAGTGCCTGTTACTTTTCAACCAACTATTTCAATGTAGGGGACTCTCCACAGAAAAATCAACTTTGGATTTTTGAAAATCTAACCTGAAACTATTATTCTCTGTTCAATTTTAGGCATTTTTTGTTTTTGTGGCATCGCGATCGAAGCCCTTTGAAAATTTTGTCCGCCGCCTATTTGTACTGCAGCTATAACAATATATACTACACTTTCCTCCACTCAATATATGTTTGCCGCTAAAGAACATTTGCTCCATTGCAACCGGCCGCTCTACGATTTATCCTCTTCCTTGACTGGACAATCCTGCCGCCTCCATTTTGTGTTCGCCTTCGCCAAATATAACCATCTTTTGCCGCAGTTGCCGCATTCATCGCCCTTCTCCGCCGCTACTCCGCTATACATTGCGTACGTCGCTATACACAACACCCCCAGCCTCCATTTAATTTCTGAACAAGGGAGAGGGGAGCATGTATTGAAACACGACGTACAGCAATGAATAGCGGAGTAGCGGCGGAGAAGGGCGATGAATGCGGCAACATAGAAGCTAAAAATCACTAAAGCAGCACAAATTGAATGGTGGGAGGATTCACTTAAAGGAGGTAAAAAATTTCAAAGGGCTTCGATCGCGATGCCACAAAAACAAAAATGCTTAAAATTGAACAGAGAATAATAATTTCAGGTTAGATTTTCAAAAATCCAAAGTTGATTTTTCTGTGGAGAGTCCTTTTAAGGGATAAGACAATGGATGATAAATTCATGCACATCCCCAATGATGATGAAAAGTATTAAAACTTTAAAACTATTTAAATTTTGAAGCAACCAACAAAAGTAATCAAAATTTGAGCCAACGAATAAGGCAACGTGTTATATAACTTAGGGTACTAGACTAGTATAATTTTCAGTACAATATATCTTCACTGCCAAACAAACCTAAGTGATTTGGTGCTAAATAGGGTTAAAAAGTATTTTCTAACCCTCTTTTTTCCTGACTTAGGTGTATGTTCTTTAAATAGATATAATTTGCGTGGATATTATGACAGGAGAATTTTTTTTTTGTCAATTTAGATTACTACTTTAGTCACTTCTAGCGGATACGCACCCTAGAGGCCTCTAGGAGCACTTGAGGAGGTGGGAGTTTAATCCCAAAACCAATATTTTATTTCAGATTTAAAAAAAAAAATTTTTATGAGGGGAGGGAGTAATTTTTCCTAGGGGCGACTTCTCTTGGGAGGGTTGTAGTACCCTTCCCCAAAATAGATCACCTTCTCGAGACCTATGACTGTAAAGGAGAACCATATCAGTTCAGCGGTTAGTAAGACCCTTCGCTACAGACAGAAAAACCTTACTACTTTATATGATAGGATTAAGGAGGGGGTAAAAGGGGTGGATAGGTATCGTTATATAAGCCAGATGAAAGAACTATTTTTATTAGTGTATGTAAAAATATGGTGCAACTCTGGTAAGCCGAGCGTACTCGGCCCACGGGGTAACGAGTTCGGATTCAACGGGCCCTAGCCTTTAAGTATTCTACCAAACAAACAAGCAGGATTCAATCATACAGAATTATATATTTAAACTGAATAATATTTACAAGTTATGTTTACTATATATATACAACAAAAATATGACAATAGTTAGGTTTGAAGGGGGTGTGGGGCGCTAGGGCTTAGCGCCCGCCGGTAGACAGGCTGTGGGGGCAGCGGTGGTAAAAGGGGAGGCAGTGCCTCCCGATTATATAAGTGCATGATGGACTCGTGATAATTGCATGTTCAAGTCCCCTCCCCACATTTAGGCAGGCTTAGTTTGACCGCCGGGTGCGGGGTTAACAGCGGTCATGAGATGGATAGTGATATAATAGGATTAGTGCGGTGGGTTTGTTATCATAAGTCACAGCGAAGCAACTCTGTATTGGGCCTGTCCGTATGGGTGTCGTATTACCACAACCTCCCCTTCAAGGGTTGCGTGGCTCTTGAGACACCAGGCCTTGAACCTGGGGATACGACAGCCGGCTCATGCGCCGGACAGGCAGCTCCTGGGGCACAGCTCGATGGAGGACAGCTCGGGCTACACAGGCTCCTCGGGACACTCGTTGCTCGGTCTGACTGTGGTTGGTGATCAGCATTGTCAGCTCCTGGTTGGCTTCTAGGCGTGGGTTGGCCACGGCCAGGCCTCGCCGCTGGAAATTTTGCCTCGTCTGCAGGATCAGTTCTGTCTCGGCTGGTAACTGGACACGGAGGCCTAGGCAGATTCTGGTGGTTCCTAAGGGTGGAATGGTGATGGCAAAGGGCGCATAGAACTCCATGGGGGCGCCTGCTTGATTCAGGTTGCTTGGCCTCCTAGCTCCTACCCGGATGGGGATGGCTGTCATCAGCAGGGGGCACATGGCTTCTTCTTCTTCTTCTGGGGCAGCTTCTTCCATCGCAGTGGCTGGCTCTTCTCCTACAGGTCCGCTGCTGGCTGGCAGGTTCTCCATGTCGGCGTCAGGGTTCCAGATGGCATCTCTGAGTGGCTCTGGAGCAGGCGGCGGCGGCGGTTCGTTGGGTTGCTCCTGCAGGTTTTCCTCCACTGGGTCACGATCTTGGCCGCTAGGCTGTGGGGCGGCTGCGGCTGGCTGGTGCACTGGGAACTCTCCTGGGTTGCTAGCTGCGGGCGCCGCCGCTCCAACTGGCAGCTCGGTGGCATCCTCGTCGCCGTCCGCGTCAACTTGGATGTCCTCTGGGATCTGGTGGGCAGTCACATCTCCAGTGTATTTGCGCAGTCGGCCTACATGCGCGGTAACTTCTGAGACCCTGGCTACTGGAGAGGCAGGTTTGATGACATAATGGACTTCTGTAGCTTTCCTCACTACTTTCCAGGGGCCAGTCCATCTCTTGGTAATCTTGGCTGCCTTTCCTGGCACCAGGCGAGGGGCCAGGTACCAGACCAAGTCTCCAACCTCATACTTGGCCGTGCCTTCGTAAGCTGCCGCGCTCCTCCTGATGGCTCCCTCCTCTTTCTGCTGGATGGCATCATAAACTGCATAGTAGCGCTGCAACAGAGCTTGGACGTTGGCTGGAACTGAAGCATATTCGGTCTCTGGCAGCCGTAGCACCATGTCCACCGGCAGTTTGGCCTCTCTCCCAAAGAAGGCCAGGAACGGGGTCACACCAGTGGACCTACAGGCCTTGGTGTTGTAGGCAAAGGCGATGGCAGGCAGGTGGGGCTCCCAGTTGTTATCGTCTCTGTCTAGGAACAGGCGCATGCCTGTGTTGAGCGTCCTATGAAACCTCTCCACTCGGTTGGACTGCGGATTGTAGGGTGGTGGATGTGTCAGGCCAATTTCAAGCCGGGAGGCCAGTTCCTGGAATACCTGGCCGGTAAATTCCATTCCATTGTCGGAATGGATCTTCAGGGGGCATCCGAACGTGGCCAGGTGGCGGTGCAACAGGGCTTCAGCCACCGTGAGGGTGCGCTTGTTGGGGATGGCGTAGAGGCTGACAAACCGGCTAAATCCATCTTGGCAGGTGAGGATGTAGCGGTTCCCAGCTGGAGTCTCTGGCAGTGGCCCCACCAGGTCGATGAATAGGACTTGCTGTGGGTACCCCTGGCGGGAGGGCACGTGGATCCCCTGCTTCAGCCTCTCCTTGGTAACTTTCTGGACACACTCAGGGCAGGTTTGTACCATCAGGCGGACGTCACGGGCTAGGTTGGGCCACCAGAAATGCATGGCAACGCGGGCGATAGTTGCGTCCATCCCAAAGTGCCCAGCCATGGGGGTCCCATGGGCTAGAAAGAACGCATCCTGCTGGAGGGCCGAAGGCAGCAGGTATCTTGTCCTCTCTCCCGTCAGAGTCTGGTCAGTGGTGGTGAGGCAGCCATGTTCGTCAAGGCCCAGGGCTGAGAAGCGGCTGGCGTACTGCTGCTCGTCTCGTTCCTTGCCACGCAGCTCAGCCTTGGTTGGGGCCTTGCCATCAGCCACCCATTGGCGGACACGGAGCAGGAGGGGGTCCTGTGTCTGGGCTTCCAATACTCTAGCTGAGTCCAGTCGGGCGGCAGGAGGCCGGCTAGCTGCGGGCTCCCCTAGCTGGGCCAGGTTGTGGATATACTCAGCCTGCTCTGCTAATTCTTCGGCGCTAGCCGTTGGCATGTTGGCATCTTCCCGGCGGCTGAGGGCGTCGGCGTTGGTATTCTGGGTGCCAGGCCTGTGGCAGACGGTAAAGTCTAAGGCCGCTAGCTCCTCCTGCCAGCGGGCCACCATCCCTGTGGATGTGTTCAGTGATTTCATCTGTAGCAGGGCAGAGGAATCAGTGTTGATCTGGAAGCTGCGGTAGGACAAGATGCCGTGGAATTTTCGGATCCCATAGATAATGGCGGCCATCTCTCCCTTCCAGGACGGGTAGCGCGTCTCAGGGTCGGTTGTCTTGCGCCCCACGGCGGCAATCAGCCTCTCCTTGCCCTCCTGGCATTGACTCAGTATGGCAGAGATGGCGCGGCTGCTGAAATCTGTGGTGAGCTGGAACACTGCTGGTAAATCAAATCTGGGCGGCGCTCGGATGGGGGCCTGTCGGAACTTGTCCTTGAGTTGCAGCAGCTGGGCTTCCATCTCAGGCGTCCAGGTTAGGGCCTTGGCCGTCTTCTGCCGATTCATCTCGTATGTGAGGTCTGCATACTCTGGGATGAACAGGCGGTAGTATCCAAAGAAGCCCAGCAACGCCAGCAAATCCTTGGGGGTGCTAGGGGCTGGCCAGTCTAAGATGCGGTCAATATAGTCCTCTTGCATGGCTATCCCCTCTCGGCTGAGGGTGTGACCCAGATAATCCACCTTGGACCGGAACAGCTTGGTCTTGGCTGGCTTGAGGCGGATCCCTCCCCTGCGGTGGGCTTCCAAGACCTCTCGGAGCCTGGCCAGGTGGGCCCAGGTATCCTGGTGGAAGGTCAGGACGTCGTCAAGGTATGACTGGAGGTTGGCTGTGCCTAGTGGGTTTAGGACCCCTGCAATAAACCTGGAATAGACAGACGGTGCCGTAGACAGGCCAAAGGGCATCCTTTTCCATTGATACAAGCCCCTGGGGGTGGTGAAGGCGGTGCAGGGCCGGCTATCTTCAGACACACGGATGGTGTAGTATGCGGCCACCGCGTCTAGAGCACTGTAGACACGGTGCCCGCCAGCTCGTTCCACCAATTGCTGGATCCTAGGCAGGGGGTAGCTGTCCAGCTCCAGACACTTGTTGAGGGCCCTGTAGTCGACGGCCCAGCGGGTGCTCCCGTCCTTCTTCTTGATGGGCACCAGGGGGCTGCTCCAGGCGGAGTCCGACGGCTCTATGACTCCTTCCTGCAGCCAAGTGTCCAGTTGTTTCTCCAGTTCAGCCTCTTGCCGCGGGTTCAGATCCCTAAATCTCTGGCGGATCGGCTGGGTCCCTGGCTTGAGGCGCAGCTGCAATTCAACCACATCTGTGCAGCCGGGGGTAGAATTGGAGAAGACGTCCCTGTACTCTGACAACGTAGTCCAGACCTCCTTCTTGAGTAAGGGGTCCTTGCGTAGGAACTCATTGTCTTCCATCTCCAAGGCCTCCCACAACTCTTGCATGTCTATAGGCTCAGCAGGTTCTTGGACCGAGTGGAGACGCGGGGGAGGCGTATCAGAGACTTCCAGAATGTCAGGTTTGACCAGCTCCCCTGCCACTGGGAGGCCAGCATCCAGCAAGAGGGGCACCTCCCCCTCATTGACCACCAGTACTCTAAACACAGTGGCAGAGCCAGGCCTGTGGGCATACAGGCCCTCTGGAATAACAAGGTCCTCCCCAAACCTCTGTTCTGGGGCAGCTAGTTGAATGGCATCCTTGGTGCGATGGCCTACTAGCTCAACAGGGACTGCCATAACCCCGCGGCCAGGCAGGACCACCCGCTTGGCTGTGCGGAGCTGGGGTGGTTGACCGTCAGTTGGAGTGACAGCGCTCAGCCTGTACGTGGCTGGTGAGGGGTCAGCCTTGGCTCCGGGACCCACCGGCCGCGACTTGACGGGCTCGGCTTCTGGAGAGGCTGACGTGTCGGAGCCAGGCTTGGCTCCGGGGGCGTCCGGCCACGATTTGACGGGCTCGGTGCTGGGAGAGGCCAAAATACTGGGTCCAGCTTTGGCTCCGTGGGCGTCCGGCCGCGACTTGACGGGCACGGCGCCGGGAGAGGCTGGGGCCTGAGAGTTGAGTGTGGCTCCGGGTACATCAGACCGCGACTTGACGGGTCTGGACTCGGGCTTGGCTGGTGGACTGGCTGGAGGTCCCAGGTAGAGGGGGCCAGGTGGACACGGCTGGCCATTGATAAAAATGTCGGAGGAGAAGATTGGTTCTGGAGGGCTGGCAATCTCAGGAAACGTTGTTGGCAGGCTCTCCCTTGGCACCTTGGGCACTGGGGGCAACCCCATGGCTAGCAGGTTAGCGCCCTTGTGTGCGTTGAGCTCAGCGTCCACCCAGTGTGTGCCTTTCTCAACCACACGCGGCTGCTCAGGCAGGGGGCCTGGCAGAGGCCCCTCATAGCTTAGCTCTCTCTCGGCTGTCTCCCGGTCAATGGGGACGCCACGGAGTGGGATAAACTCCCCACGCGCCCACAAGCAAGGTGGTTGCATGTCGAAACAGAGCCTAGTTCCGAACTCCTTGAGAAAATACCCACCCAAGTTAAGAGGGTGGGAGAGATTTCGGACCACAGTCACGTGGTATAGATGGAGTATAAGAGTGTGTGAAACTGCCATATATAACTCTTTTAATTTTCCAATTACCTGGAGGGGCTGGCCTTCCTCATTAGCAGTCAGGATCTGGGTGTTGTCCGGAATCAACATGCGTTGCACGCCCATTGCGTGCATGAGGTGCTCAGAAATTACAGCAGACCCTGGTACACGGTTGCCAGAATCAACCATGGCATCAACCTGTACATGCTGGGCAGGGTCAGGAGTAGGAAACCTCACCCTGATATGGCAGGGGAAGTGGAGGTCCTGCCCTTGAGACAAGGGGGCCTCTCGTTCGGCTGGGGTTGGCAGAAACTTTGGTGGTGGCCGCACCGCAGCTATGGTGGTATCGCTTACCATGGTGGCTTAGACTGTAGCTTCGAATCACTAGAGCTTATTAATTATCACTTGGTCAACAATTTTATATTTATTTTTATCACTTGGTTGACTTTTTATACACAATGATGTGTTGTTATCACTAGGAGCCCTAGGTGTGATTCTGGAAGCACTGGCAGCAGGGAATGTCCGTCCTGCAAGGTTCAGAGGGGTGACGGCGGTAGGGAATGACCCGTCCTACAGCGCCGCTGGTTCGAATCCCGACAAATGGCGGCAGGGAATGGCCCGTCCTACAGCGCCTCGGGTTCGAATCCTGGGAGACAGCGGCAGGGAATGTCCCGTCCTGCCGTGCCTGTGGCTCAAAATCTGCTATCCGTCGCAGTGGTAGGGCTTACTTGTGTGCTGAAGCTTTGCAGCCACACATTGCCTTCTTAGGGAGACCAGCACACAGCTGTCTGTCTCGTAGGTTTGGCCTGGGTGTCCTGGGGCTTGTCCCAGCTACACTTGCCAATTTAGACTCAGTTTTGTAGCCGTCTGAGCTAAATTATCCGGTTGCCGTGGCTGCGCACCTAGCGCTACTCCTACCCGACACGGACAAAGCGTCTTAACTGGCGCTTTTAGCAGGCTAAATCTGCTTGCCATAGGCCAGAGGCCCACATATTGCGTTCAAAATGATGGAAATTCGACCTAAAAAGGCCGTCTCACGGGTCAGTTGGCTTCTCAGTTGGCGGCTGATTGTCCCCTTACTTGCCAAAGGGTCCAATCAGAGGTAGAATAGGCTAGTTCTGTAAGGCTCGATCTCACAGCTGACACCAAGTTCTGGTAAGCCGAGCGTACTCGGCCCACGGGGTAACGAGTTCGGATTCAACGGGCCCTAGCCTTTAAGTATTCTACCAAACAAACAAGCAGGATTCAATCATACAGAATTATATATTTAAACTGAATAATATTTACAAGTTATGTTTACTATATATATACAACAAAAATATGACAATAGTTAGGTTTGAAGGGGGTGTGGGGCGCTAGGGCTTAGCGCCCGCCGGTAGACAGGCTGTGGGGGCAGCGGTGGTAAAAGGGGAGGCAGTGCCTCCCGATTATATAAGTGCATGATGGACTCGTGATAATTGCATGTTCAAGTCCCCTCCCCACATTTAGGCAGGCTTAGTTTGACCGCCGGGTGCGGGGTTAACAGCGGTCATGAGATGGATAGTGATATAATAGGATTAGTGCGGTGGGTTTGTTATCATAAGTCACAGCGAAGCAACTCTGTATTGGGCCTGTCCGTATGGGTGTCGTATTACCACACAACATCCATGCAACTTTATACATTAATTATTCTATGTGCGTACTTTTATCACGTTAGATTTCTCGTAAAATTAAATTACTCCCATAATTTGGGCGATCTCTTTCCCCCTCAATTTCATCAATTTTTCAGAACTTTTAACTAATTTTTCACATTTTTTTATATTAATTAAAGAAATTTATGATTCAATTTCATCTATAGGATGGAGGAATGACTGATGAAATAATCTTTTCTCACAAAGTACAAAAAATCTTGGTTGGAAAAACAGATAAGATGAGTTATATAGTAGATAAATAGATGTCATATCAAAGGAAACTAAAAAGAAATAATATGAGATAAATCAAATGACGGACAGACAAAGTGAATTAAAGAGTTGCTTTGCAAATAAAAACAGATATACAGTAAAATAGCAGATATATTTCAACCTGTATGATTTACTATAGGACAATTCTAAAAAAATAAAAAAAAATTTTATCGTTAAGAACCTTATTAAATAAAAGTTTTAGATTTGATACATTTACAATTTTTTATTTTTTTTTTATTTTTCATATATTTGATTTATAGGACTGATCTGTTTTTTAATAAAACTAGATATTGGAAATGTGGTTTGAATAATGTAGTCTGATAAACAGATGTATTTCCATAGATGGCCAATAAGAAACAATAATCCGTTGAACTTCAAAATACAAAGAATTTTAAATGCTAATCAAACAATTAATTAGTAAAAAATAATTAATTAGGGCCTCAATTTAAGGCATGTTAGAATTGTCCGCTTCCTTTCAAACATTTTTAAAAGATCCTTGTACCATTATAATACAAATCAACTATCCTATCTTCTTAATTTTGGAATGATGATTTCTAAGACAATGCGGCAATATTAACAAGGATTAAGGTGACAAAAACAAAAAGTTACATAGGTAACCAAAGTTTTATAACCACTAGACAATATTGTCCAAACTTATCAACCAATAATTCTATTTAAAAACAGAAGGGATTACTTTGTCAATCATCACTGGAGTTGAGTATGATTTTTTCGTTCATTGTCTTATCCCTTGGTTAAGCATATGGTTTCTTAAGGGATAAGACATTCAACATTGAACGATTAATTAAGATGATAAATTCTACTTGATGATACGCAAAAATAACCCTTTTGTAGATTATAATTATTTGTTCAATAGTTTGTCACAAATAGTTTGTCACCAAACAATTAAAAGTCAATGAAAGTACCTAAATTTTTTGAGACAATGAATAATCTGGTTTTAAAACTTTGGGTACAAGGTGCAATTAATTATTTTCTCTTCCTAGATTTACATAAAAAATTATTTGGTGCTTGCTTACATGTGAAGACCGGAGCACCGAAACCCCCCCCCCCCCCCGCTTAGTTTTGACAAAAATCAAAAATAAGGGGGGGGTAGTTTTTTCACTGTACAACACGCCAGAAAGTTGAGTGAGGTAAATCAAGTAAATCCAGTATACCAGAGGGGAAACCTTATTACAGGGATATTCATGTTTTGGGGCATAATTTCCTTATTTATTGACTTTGGCCAGTAAATGGTTTTAATTTTGCGCAAAATTAAAACCTTTTACTGGCCAAAGTCAATAAATAAGGAAATTATGCCCCAAAACATGAATATCCCTGTAATAAGGTTTCCCCTCTGGTATACTGGATTTTCTTGATTTACCTCACTCAACTTTCTGGCGTGTGTGCAGTGAAAAAACTACCCCCCCCTTATTTTTGATTTTCTTCAAAATTAAGGGGGGGGTTAAGTCTTTGCCTTGCTGATCACTTTTCCTCCTTGCCGTTTTCCAGACATTAAAAAACTACCCCCCCCTTATTTTTGATTTTTGTCAAAACTAAGCGGGGGGGGGGGGGTTTCGGTGCTCCAGTCTACCACATGTAAGCAAGTACCAATTATTTTTATATCTTTTGACCTACTCGTTTATTGATATTTTCATTCTTGTTTAAGGCACGGTCATCAATATTCCTATCAGGTTTAAGCCTATCTATGTAATATATGGTAGATGCTTCGCATAGGCGTAGAAACGCGGGGGAGTAGGAATTAGTATTCATCTCAAGATTATATTATTTGGTTAATCAATTCTAAAATTTAAAAAGAGTAGCGGGACAAAGTGTCTCAAAAATCAGCTATATGACGTCATAAAAATAAGGGAGATAAAAGGAGAAGTGGGAAAGAAAACCCTTAAAAAGAGATGGATAATCCCTCATTTTTATGACGTCACATGGCTGATTTTTTAGACACTTTGTCCCGCTACTTAAAAAAATCTTTTCATAAAGACGTCCAAGCTTTATAAAAAAAATAAGCTATGTTATGATATATGTAATGACAATTTTAAGCTAAACACTTTTTAGGCTGCGGTGTAATCCCCCCCCCCCCCTAACTTAAGGTATGGCTACGCCCCAGGCTTTAGATATCCTACTAAATCATGTATATATCTATATTTCTTCTCAATAAAGTCAATTTACACAGTTAAGCTAGTGACGTAATAAATATGCAGAAAAAAAGTTAAAATTAAGTTTATTATTAAGTATGTAGTAGTTTAAAAAGTAACTAATACTTGTAAAAGAGTTCAGGGTTCTTAAGGGATAAGACAATGAATGATAAATTGATGTACATTCCCAATTATGGTGAATAAAATTACCCCTCTTTTGTAAATTAAAATTCTGGGTTGACACGTTAAGACACTTCACTTATTAATCCAACCAACCGAAACTTAATAACAGTACCCAAAGTTTTAAGCAAACAAACAATAAAAAGTGATTATTAAACTTTGAGTACTAGTGTAACAGTCTAATGTCCCCTTCCTCCCAGAGTTTAAACTCTTCAGGGATCTAAATGAACATTGAAAGAAAACTTAATGTACAACCCAATTATAAAAAAAAACAATATTACACTTTCTGTAAATATATTTTATTGGTTGAAAAGTTTGGACGCTCTAAATTTGGAACCAACCTGTCAAAATTTAATAAAAGTTTTTTTTCTCCAATGTATAAAATAACAGAAGAAGGTAATTTTGTTTATCCTTATTGGGCATGTACATCAATATATTATCCATTGTCTTATCCCTTAAGATATATTCCAGAGTAAGTATTTTTACACGTAACTACATGTTTTAAAATAACTGCTGGTTATAGTTGTATTTTGAGGGAAAGTATTTTCTCGTATTCAATCGAAACCAGTTAATATTCGGTGGATTAGAATCGGTTCTCAGTCATATTAAATCATCGTATTACAGACAATTTCCCACGATTATAAAAATAAAAATCATAAAACTGGTTTTAATCTTTTGATTTTTCATTTCAAAATCCGCAAAAAAAGCTGTGTAAAATACGTTGCGATCACCAACTATTATTTATCCTTTTGGGGAGGTTAGGTATATCTATTTAAAAGATATGTACTCCCAAAACTAATTTTATGCACGTTTATTACTTTGCAGATGCAAAATTTGTGTGCATATTTATGTTTTACAGTCAAATCAAGGAAATTAATTTTCAGTGTTTTCCCTCAAAGCGGATAGCTAGCAAAGTAACCCCTGTCTCTTTCTTTTTTGAATGAATTGAAAATAAGTGTGGAAAGTGTTTTGTCCTTATGTCTAAACACTCCAGGTCCAGGAGGTTTTACCCAGTGGAGCAAATTTTATTATAGGGGTGATTTCTCTTGGAAGGTAGTAGTACCCTCCCCCACAATTTTTATGAACCTTCCCAGGACCTAATAGAAGCTACCCTGTAAAGGAGAACCATATCGGTTCAGTTGCTTGGGAGATCCTTTGATACACACAAAGAGACAGACAGACAAACAGACAAAGATTCTATTACTTTATTATATATATATATATATATGGATTACTACTCTACTTTAGGAAAAGATTATTCTAGTTTTACAAAGCCAACTTTAATGTTATTCAATATGCTGTATAATATTTTTACATACATATGTATACATTGTACTGTCGTAAAATAAGGGAGGGAAGGAAACATTGGACTATAAATTACACTAGTACCCAAAGTTATATGAACATCTTATTCGTTGGCTCAAAAACTCTGAATACTTTTATTGAGTTTTGATTGATTTGTTTGAAACTAGTAGTAGTGAAGTGACTAAACTTGCCAACCAATAATTTATACCCACAGAAGGGCAATTTTGTTAATCATCATTGGGAATTTTCCAATGTCTTATTCCTTAACCCTTAATATTTTTTTTGACTTAAACAAAGCATTTTCTCTTACCAAAATACTAAAATATCCTCTAGTAGTACAACCTCATATGAAATAAAGGTGTTCAAGTCAATTTCAGGTTCCAGGTATGATCCTGCAGGTCCTGATCCTCCAGGTCTCCAGAAATCTTTAAAAGGCTCCTGTGGCCGCAATTTTTTACTTAGAGACGTCAAATTTTAAAGTTAAGCTTTTCTTACATGTCTACATGACGTATTAAAATTTCATAAAGATCCGCCGCCGTTTTCCCGCCGACTGCGTCGGCTGGCAGCTGCCAAGTACAGCTTCGGCCGCTGAAATTTATATTTTGATATTTCTAATATAAAATTTACATAAAGATAAACATTTTCTGTAAAAAAATTGTTCTTCTAGCTTCGAAAATAAGAAAATGACAGCCGTTTGAAATTTTTAAGTAAAAAAGGACCTAAAAACAAAGGTTGTTAAATAAAAGGGTGAAGGAAGCGAAAATTGACTTTGACTTATAAAAGGTCGGAAAAGCATTATCTAACAGGGGACTTGCACAAAAAAATTTAGCCCTCTAGCTCTAATAGGAACTGAGATAATAGGGGGGGGGGCGTTGAACGCCCCCCCCCCCCCCAGACCGATTAAGGTGCGGCAAGGGGCCCGACTGTTAAGGGTTAAGATACCTGAGTAAAATTTTTAAAATTTCTATGATTTCTTGAAAGATATGAGTTTAATACCCAAGACGGTCAATCAGACAAAATAATCTGTCAAAGTTAAAAAGCAAAGCTCTAACCGTAGAAATTCACCTGTTTAATAGCTGACTTATTATTCGGGCGGAAAACATCAAAGGTATTCAACACTCTTTTTCTGTTATTATGTTGCGAATGTACTAATATGCAGAAGTTGATACACAGCTAAATAAATTAGTGCTTTCCCACAAGTGGCCGTTGAGCCTAGGATGCACTAAATAAAGTAATAAACAATCAAAAGAAAACCTTCCTTCTTTCCCTCTATTTTCATTTTTTTTCTTCAAATAAGGTGTATGGGGCAGGGATCTTTTTTTTGAAAGTACTAATAAATCTTTTAAATATTCGCAAAACTTAAGAAAAACCCATTTGTGTTGTACAAAATGGAAGCATATATTTGGCTGTGACCAGTTATAATAAGTTTCCTACCTACAGCAGTATTTTTGTCCCATAAGAATGACAAGGAAGAGAGTGCCCATAGTTCCAACTCCTCCCCAGAATCCGAGAACTCCGCCTACAATAAAAATATATTTAGTTAATTAATTTGACTGTAAATTTCAGTGGTACTCAGTATTACAACAGCCTTGGCTTAAAATCTTTGGGTACTTTTATTAAATTTGATTGGTTGGTTCAAAATTTGTAGTGTTCGACACTACAATTTGGTGCTTTTTTTATTAGGGGGTAGAGGAAATAGAATTTAACAAAATATTCAAGACAAAGTGATTTGAACGCCTATAAAGCTTCGCAACTAAAAACGTCACCATAAGAATGTGTTTAATATGAGACCAATCATTATTGTTTTGTGAAGATTCCCTGACAAAGTCTGTTATTAAGGAATTAAACTGGAGGAATATTGTTTGCTTGGCTTTTTAAAAGCACATTGTCTTATTCCTTCAAAACTGGTATTTAACATATATTAGAGAGAAGATTAATTCATTCTCCATTGTCTCATCCCTTTAGCCCTGGCATTTACCAATAACTTTTCTTTTGTTCTGAGATAATAATGTACGCATTGGGGTATCAATAATCGGTGCATTCCCTTAAAATGCCTATCAAGCACTGAACCCCTTCCCCCCCCCCCCCCCCCCCCCCAAAGTAATATACCCAGTACCCGAAATAACAGATTTTAACCTTACCTTACCTAAAGTAATACAAAAACGTACCCCCCTCCTTATTTTCAATTAATTCTAAATAAGACGAAGGCGGGGGGGGGGGAAGGGTCAGTGCTCGACTAGGTTCTTTGATGGAAATCACCCAATATTCTCATAAGAAGGAAAACAATACAATGACCATCCATTCACTTCCCCAGGGAGGAAGGGGGATTGGACTAAATTCTAATGTTACCCAAAATTTTATAAACATGGTGTCTCAAACTGTAGGTTGCATAGATGAAATTACCAGTGTACAAATTAAACAACAAAAATTTAAAAGTACAAAAGGGATAAATTTGTTTTTTTAAATTGGGAATGTGCAAGGTGTATCAATAAAATGCGTAAGTGAATACTCACCAAACAATATACAAAACCTTTTTTCTATACATAATAATAAGAAAAAAGACAATTATGTCCATAAAACGCGAAAAAACAACAAGCTAACAAAGTTTCAAAAGAAAATATAATCCTTACATAAAAGTAGCAGGATGTCTTTGTTTGAGTAGGTTTTTGTAGCCTAATAATATCTTGCTTACCGCGGAACCGATAAAGTTACTCTTTAAATCTTAAACCCGTTGGCTATTATTATGTAGATTAATCAGGGAACCGTGACATACCCAGTGATGAAAAACAAAAATTATCTCTATTGTAGTTGAAAATTATTTGTTGAAAAGTCTTGACACTTTTAGTTTAAATTAGTACTGCCATTTGGGAGATCTTAAAGGAGTAACAATCTACTCTCTAACAATCGGATTGATATCAATGTTGTATGATTTCTTTAGTTAATTTGATTATTAGAATGTATAATTACAAATCAGGAAGGAAGATACATTTTGACCCAAAGTTTATTTTAGCACGATGTCTCATATAAATCTCGTTTGTTAACTTAATAACTTGAGTTGCTATAATAAGATTTTAATATTGATTGTTCAATCTAGCAGTTTCCAAATCCTTTCAACAAATAACATTATTCTACAGAAAGGGTAATTTTGTTTATCTTCATTGGGTACAAATATTAATGTTACATTCATTGCTTATCCCTTAAGATCCCTGAAAACAAATGCTTTTCTATTGTTTGTATAAAAGTATTCTTCCCTGAATAACAGCTGGAAATTATTTCATTACAAAAAAAGCCTTTTTCAACAAAACATCAAAACAAAGATGATATTATCCAAAAGTAACAAAGCTTTAACAAAATAAACCAAGTGTTTATGGAGCTGCTGAGAGCTTGCAAATCACCTATAACCTTCATTGAATCCTAAACTAACTAATTGTGATCCAGACATTTACCAGATTTTAGCAAACATACAGACAGAATGCTTGTTGCTTTTAAATTTTGTATTGCTTTGTAAATACCTACAAACTTGATTGGCAGATGATAAAATTGTCTGTCTGTATGTATAATATGGCTATAGAAAATATAACAAATACATTTACAAATGGAAAAAGATTATTATTTTTGTAAAAGCTCTTACTTCAAACATCTGATATTCAACTTTTTTTGTATTTTCAATAGCAAATCTTCTCTATAACACACTTTGTCAGTCTGTCTAAATGTGATGGGGTGCAGTATGAAATACTGTTTACTACTATTAAAAATAATAAATTAATGATGAACTTTTGTGATTCAAAACCAAATTTTCCTTATTTTAGATAACCATTTAACTTTTTATCACTTAAAGTTTGTTCTATAATTCCAAACTGTGTTTCGTTAATTTTTTGTTTTTTTTTCTTAATTTTTTTTTGTTTTTGATAAAGTTTTTCCATATCTGGATTGTCCATACTTAGCAAAATTCTTGTGCACCAATTTTCAATTTCCTGATCATGTCAGAAAAAGGATTCTTTTAGGACAGGCCTATTACAGAATTCCTAGGATCAATTTGTAAGAAATTTCATAGTATTTCAAGAAACGGAGCTTTTTATATTAAGCTAGAATCCATTTATCCATTACAAAAAAATCATGTAAGATGGGTTTTTCCATTTTAAACCTATCAATTTAAAGCATCTGATTGTTTGACATCTATTTCTGATGAAACACTAGCCTAAAGTCAAAGTGTTATCAAATATCGAATTTCTACTTATATTCAGTGGTCGAAAAGGACAATACAATGGCCGATAAATTGATGTGGTGGGGAGGTACTTTTCTAGACTAAGAACTTCCATGGTATAGTACAATGATTAATTAAAAGACTATCTACATTTTTACAAATTCAAACAAAAAATTCAAAATTAAAATATTTTTTGCGAAGCTAAAGAATGTTACATTTATAAAAAATAGATAAAAAACACTATTGTTACTAGTATTAGTAACATTAGCTTATAATTAGGCATTAAAGGGTTAGAGCCCTTACAGTGGTTGGGTATAGGAGAAAAAAGAACTCTTTATTTTAGATTTATTTCAAATTAATTAAGGGGACGATAGACACCCCAAAAAGATTGTGTGTAATAAATTTATTCATCCACATGAAAAATATAAATAGAAAATTGGCCACAATAATGCATGCAGCGGCACTAGAGTAGAGTTTGCCTTTGGATTGAGACAATTGTTGACCCATTGGTGTTACAGTTTTTAAGATCTTCTTGGACACACAAAAACAAACACACTCACACACAACTTATTACTTTTGTACATGGGAAAGCCTATGTAATCATTGGAATATAGGTAAACAATTTAGACAATTCCTATGGATATTTTGTAGCAAAGTCTCAACAGCAAATTAGCAGCATAACCAGGGTAGGAATTACACTGTGATTATAAAGATTTTTGATAATAGGAACTATCCAACAATCATAAGTCTTTCTATAGGAAACAACAGATGTTTTTGTAACAAAGTTACTATAAAATACACTATGTCTGTTCATCAGTCCGTAACGCTTAGTGGTCAATGGGATTTACTCAACCTTTTTTGTATCATTTAAAAAAATATTTGAATTTAATTTTCAGTTGCTCTAATGAAACTTATTTGTAGATAATAGGGCAGGTAGCTTTAATGCTAAATCAAATACAACCCACAAGGTCCTGGTTTTATTTTGACTATTAAATTAATCTAATGTATTTTAAAAAATTTTGAGTGTGATAAAATGGTCGTTTTAAAATTTGACGGGGTAAATATATCCCACTCCCCTCATCCTTGGACTTCTATGTAAGTACAATATTATGTAACTATTTACATGTATTTAATTATTGATATTTGATCATGTGAAACTACTCACAATGCCAAAATTGAATTCAAAATGAAAGTTTAATGTTATATATATCAATCAACTTGAAAAGTTGCATTCTTTATATATTACAAGCGGTTTCGCCCCTAGAGGCTTCTTGGGGGCAAAGGTTAGGAGGAATCGAGACATAATATTTAAAATCAAATGCAGTATTTACAGAAAAAAGAATAATCTAGGTCATAATCTGTAAAAGATCGGGGAACACTTTGGTAGAAACCTTTATTTTTTCCGGGATGCACCATTACCCCTCCCCATTATTTATTTTTTAAAATAAGGGATTAGACACTTTAACAAAATGTACAAACATTACACTTCCGCTTTGACGGGAAGGGGGGTGGATGTTCCACTTTAAAAAACTGGAATTTGCCAAAGCTTTGTTTATCTAAAGTGAATTGTTTGCAGAAGAAGATTTATTTACATATACATACATCAAAAATCGTTTATTTGTTTCCTAAAACAATTACCAAATTGATCCCATTACTAGCCCCTCCCTCTGTTTATCTATTCATTTAGTAGCACAGCTATTCTATAGTTAAGGAATATCCATTTATTTTTTACAAATTATACTTTCTAATTGTAACTTAAACATTACATTTGCTGAATATGTTATAAGATTTTCTATAAGAAAGGTTAGGACAGGCTTTTCAAATTTCTATGTTAAGGGGGGGGGGGGAACATGTTGAACCATCCCATAACCCCTAGAGGACGCCACAGATCCTAATTAATACAAAAATAGTGTTAGCTTGTCTTGCTCCGCTATATATCAACAAAATAGTTCTTGGATATCATTCACTTTGATATTAGATGTATCATGTTACTTTTGTCTTTGTTTGTCTTTTATTTCTTTCTCTATGTCTTGTCTTCTCTTGTATATCTTTGTTTATCTTTTACCCCGTTCAATTTAGGTTCCTAATTTGTACAAGCCAAGCTTTTCTTTATTAAGGGTAGCTCCATCCATTAAGGATAGCCCTATTGTTAGTTTAGGAAAGTCCTATAGATTTCAAACTTTACATGACGATTCCTGATAGATAAAATCAGTGTAATTTACAGTTCTATGTCTCCCTCCTCCCTGAAAGATATATTATAAGAATTTAATCTCAAGTCGCTCTTTAAGATTAGGTAGTCTTTGAAGTTTTTTTTGTTAAAAATGTATTATATATATGGATATTTGTTTTTCATCTGTTTTTAAATACCTAGATCATTAAAACCCGGCAAAATGTGCTAATTACAAAATGTCTATGGAAAATAACCAACGCCATCTAACCGTGAGGGATAGGATAATTATATAAAATTAATCCACGACCCTTTTTTCCTCTAATATTTACTATCCACTAATTACACAATATGAGAGGAGGATAGTAAATTATCTATTGTCCTATCCCTGTATCCCTGAAAACCCAGGAATCTAAAGGGATCAGACAATGGCCGATATATGTACATTTATATATTATTATATATTTATGTACATCTCCTATGGTGATACACAAAATTACCCCATCTGTAGGTTACAATTAAGGGTTGAAACGTTTGGACACTCAGCCTAATAAACTAAGCAACCAAAATTCAATAAAAGTCCCCAAAATTGTTGAGCCAAAGAACAAGAAAGCATTATTATAAAACTTTGGGGACTAGTGCAATAAACAACCTATTGTCCCCTCCCACCCTACTGGAAACCACACACACACTAAAGCAGATTAGATAAAAGGAGAGGATAAAAAAGTGTTTAACCCTGACAACAGAAAAATAAAATCATGCAAAGACCTTTTTTTAATTCTTTAAAAATGATAAAAAATCATCTTGAAGCACAGCGAAAAAAGGGATGCTCTAACTTTTCCTTAAAGTGCCAATCAGGTACTGACCCCCCCTTCCCCTATTTAAAAAATAATTTAAGAGTTTAAGTCTTCCCCTCATACCTAACCCCTTTCACGGGCCCTAACCCTGTGGGAACTAAACCTGCGGCGCTACCTAGTAACCAAAATAACCTAACCTATCCTCACCTAAACTAATAAATAAACACTAAGACGAAGACCAAATTGCATTACTTTTGTGTCACTTTTGATTCCTGTGACGTCATAAAAGAAAACCTCTAAAAAAGAGATGGAGAATATGACGTCAAAAGTGGTGCAAAAGTAATGCAGTTTGGCCCTCGTCAACCCCCCCCCCCATATTTAAATTATTTTGAAATAAAGGTTAAGGTCTTAACTAGGCACTTTTTATAGATACTACATCTAAACATTAATTTTGTTAGAATGTATGAATTCATAGAAAGAGGGCACAGACACAGAAATTAGAATTAATTCTAATATATGGAGAGTGGAATTTCAGATATATAAAATCTGAACATTTAATAACCTAAATTTTTATATCTTAAAGTAGTTGGATTTATGTTTGAGTGTTCAGAAATATAAAAATCTTGTGTTAAATCCGACAGTTATTGTGGTATTTTACAATTTTGTTTCTAGCAATGGATATAAAATGCGTGGTTATTGTGACATGGGAATTTTTGTTGTCAATTTAGGTTGATTATTGTTTTTAAATATTGGTTAATACGTTCCACCATTATCAGTGGAGGGATGGGGTCATAACGTGGGGTTATCGTTATATTAGCCACATGGGAGAAACATTCTTTCAGGAGAATTTGGCACAGTATCCATATAGTATCTATACTGCGGGGTTAACCATTACCTAATATAAGGTAACTTAACCTGACATAAACACAGTATCCATGTAGTATCTATACTGCGGGGTTAACCATTACCTAATATAAGCTAACTACACCTGACATAAACACAGTATCCATGTAGTATCTATACTGCGGGGTTAACCATTACCTAATATAAGCTAACTACACCTGACATAAACACAGTATCCATGTAGTATCTATACTGCGGGGTTAACCATTACCTAATATAAGCTAACTACACCTGACATAAACACAGTATCCATGTAGTATCTATAAAGCGGAGTTAACCATTACCTAATATAAGCTAACTACACCTGACATAAACACAGTATCCATGTAGTATCTATACTGCGGGGTTAACCATTACCTAATATAAGGTAACTTAACCTGACATAAACACAGTATCCATGTAGTATCTATACTGCGGGGTTAACCATTACCTAATATAAGCTAACTACACCTGACATAAACACAGTATCCATGTAGTATCTATAAAGCGGAGTTAACCATTACCTAATATAAGCTAACTACACCTGACATAAACACAGTATCCATGTAGTATCTATACTGCGGGGTTAACCATTACCTAATATAAGGTAACTTAACCTGACATAAACATAAGTATCTATGTAGTATCTATACTGCGGGTTAACCATTACCCAATATAAGTTAACTAAACCTGACAAAAACAAACAGACAAAATAACGTTCCCCTTTATTTTCATATTATTTTTAAAAAACTAAGAGGGGAGGGGGTTTTGGGACCGAGTAGATTATTTGTCAAAATTACATTAAAAGCTGAAACAATCGTGGCAAATGTGCCGTTTCAACCAACCCCAGTAATCCGCAACTTTGCTAATCTAAAACTAATATTTGGAGACTCAATCAGGGAGGGAGGGGTCAATTATAAATTGTTTCTCTCTAATTATAAATTACAAAACAGCAGAAATACATAGAAAAGACAAATTGATTTTCTGTTTTTGATAGCTTTTTTACTTTTCTAAATGCTAATTATTCTTCATTTGAATTGGAGGAAGATAAATTTAAAATCAATTGGTTTATCCCCAGTTTCCTGAAGTTTAGAGGATGATTGAACCCAGGGATGAGACAATGAATCCTAAATTCTTTGTTTTGGTTGCCTTTGACTTTGGGCACCAGGAACCAACGCAACTTTTCTTATTTTGGCTAATTTTAAAAACTTTTGGTACTAACACATCGTTTGCCGCTAAAAAGAGACGAGACTTACTTAACACAATCAACACTATTACTAGCAGACAATAAAGTTCAAAATAAACACATTTAAAACAAGATTTTTTTGTATAAAAAATATCTGGTATAGTTACTTTCGTGGCAACGCCTCTTAAGGGGAGTTTCGTCGAATTTTCACTATAGTTTTTCTAATATTTCTAGCCCCTACGGGGGGCTCTAACCCTGTGGGGACAATTGATAAACCATTCGTGATAATTACCTAACCCTATGAAAAGCTATTGTGAAAATACGATGGAACAACCCTTAAGAGGCGTTGTCATAAAAGGGACTACTACACTCAAATTATCTACTGTGTTCAATCCCTGTATCCTGGGTTGAACTAAATTTCACCAAGAGGAAAACCAACTCATAATGTTTTGTAATCATCTAATTTTTTATAGATTAAATAATCAAGAGAAAATTATTATGGAACAAGGTTGACAATGTCCATAGAAGATGTGAGGGCATTTTATTTATACAACAGTATTTTTTCCATCTAAAATTATATTGTTAATTTGTTCCAAGAACTTTAGAATGTAAATCATACCGGTACTTAAAGATTTATAACAATTTCTCTCATTTGTTGCTTCTAAACTTGTTTTTGTATCTAATCTTGATTGATTGGTTTAAACTAGTAGTGTCCGAAAATACTTTTTAACTAAAGAACTGGTAATTGACTGGTAATGTATAAAGTTAGATTTCAAAGGCATAATTAAGCACTATAATTTGGAGTAAAGATTTATCTTCTATTGTTTTTAATATGTATATATTCAGGGATCTTAAGGGATAGGACAATAAACGATACATCCCCAATGATGATACAGAAAGTATACATCAGTAAATTAAATCTATAGGTTGAAATGTTTGGAGATATATAACCATCCAATAAGATTTTAAGCTAGCGTATTAGAGACCATGCTTATTAAACTTTGGGAATCCTCTCTTCCTGCTCTATAATATTTAGTATGGAAGTCTCTCTATGATATATCTAAAGCACTTTTGTTGGTGTGCTATCTCTTCCGGTCATTCAATCCAACCACATAAACAGCACAAAATACTTTTCGTATCTGTTTAATACTACCCCTTATTCACTGTGTCTGTATGTCAGTCCGTCTGTACGTCCGTAACGAGATATGATATTTTAGGCAGCTTTAATAGATAAACTGCTATTTTTTGTAAGAATACCCCTTTTTAAAGAACATCTATTTTACCACTTACTTTGTCTGTCAGTTCGTCGTTCATGATTCAAAATATCTTAATTATATTTCATTTTCTTTTTCATGACCACTGAACGTTTGCTTTGTAAATTGCTTTGTCCGTTTATCCATCCATGATTTTTGATGCTACACTACTTATGGATTTTGTTATATTTGTATAATAGCCATTGCAAATTTGTCTGCAAATATTAAACACAATGCGAATGTGAAAATATGCGGGAGTGTATGCACGACCCTTAGTCTGGCTGTGTGTGTAAAGACGCAGGGAGGGAGGGGACAGAAGACTGTAAATTAAACTGATATTCTAAGTTTAAAATAGCTTTATCCAAATCATTGAGTTCTTTAGACTGGTTTGTTTTAAAATTGTAGTGTCCAAACTTTTTAAGTAATAATCTTAATATTAATTTTGTATTTTATTGGGTATGTATATAAGTTAATGATCCCTTGTCCTATCCCTGGTATGTATAGATGTATGAATTATGGGACAGCTTATATGCATAGTTAACCCTCCCCAACACAAACTATAAATTTTCTTCAGATATTTAGACGAAAAAAAACGGATAAAGGAGTAAACAAATTGCTTGAAAATTTTGTCTCACAAATTAAGGTATAAATTATTCGGATACGCCAACCTACAATTCTCAAGGGTGTGTGAGCACATCTTTCAAATATAGAAAGAGCCATTGTAAAAAATTTATCTCAGCTAGAAAATAATTTTTAAATATGATTGTACAAAAAAAGAATTATACAAACAAAAAAAAGTTTTTAAAGTGGCGATTTTCTAAATACATATAGGGTTGGTCTGTCTGTCCCTTACAGATAACTATTATCGTTATAATAGTTGCCCTATCGATTTCAAACTTCATGGTGATTCCTGTAACAGCATGGTACAATTTAGAAAGCGTAGTAACTCTGTTTTGATTACCAGGGTCCGTACGTTTCAAAATGTAATGAGCATTAATATTGATATAGAAATTTTATTCATATTTTCTTTATTTGTAATTTGTGTCACCCTGACTTTCATATAGCATTTGATTGTTAACCTTTTTGTCAGAAGCAGGGGCTGCTATTCAGCCAATTAATTCCAATTGAAATTGCCAATTTAATATTTTGTTGGGGTAAAGTTAGCGTATATTTTATTTTTGATGTTTCTGAAGGGGAGTGGGTAAGAAGGAAAGTAAAAGGGGAAGGGGGTTGTGGGAAAATTTTCCTTTAATATTGTCAGTATCACATTCCCTTTTCCCTGGTCAGTAGCATAAAATTTTGATACCTACTGAACATATTAAGTTCTCCTCTTTAGGGAAACTTGAAAGTTCATGGATAGTTTTAGCGTATTTTATTTTTAGAGCTAATTTTGAAATGATTTTAGGCTATTTTCTGTCATTCCCTTCCCTTTCAATACAGGTCTCTTAGGGCTAGCAACTAGTTTTTAATGAAGATGAAAAACTTAAATTCTCCTCAATATTTTGTTTTAGTGAAGTGTTGACACTCCCCTTTAGCACCTCTCCGCACGCCACTGGTTACAAATATATTTACTTTCCCCTTTGTTCCTGAATATTGTAAAGCAGTTAGCGAAATGTCTCATATTTAAAGTAAGATATTGCTTTAAAGTGTTACTAGCAGCCCTGAGGAAAGGGGGAATAGGTCAATCCTCTGCTTTCATTTTTTTCCCCTTGGGAGTATTGAGGCAACCCCCCATAAAGTAGTAATAAACCTTGAGATCTAAAGCTTCATTTAAAAGGAGAACCATATAAGTTTAGCTGTTAGTGAGATCTTTAGGTACAGTCAGACAAGCAGACAGCTTCCCACCCTTTTTCTTACAGTTTATAAAAATAAGCTGCAAACCGTTCAGCCAATATTCTTAATTTAAATAAAGTCGACCACAGCTACCGTTTTTATAAATCAGCTGCCTTTATTTTTGTTCTACTATATATTATACAATAACGATATTTTAATCAGTACAACCAGCTTCCCTAAAATTACCGAACCTAGTACTAGGAAAACCAATACAAAAAGAAGGAATACATATTTTATTTAAAATAAAAATTTATGAAGTGATAAATAACTTGAAAATTCAATTTTGTGTAGAATTTTATTTTCTTTAGAATTGAAGCTTTTCAATATTTTTTTCATTTTTCATTTGATTTGTAAATTCCTAAAAATAACAGTAAATTATATTAATAAGAACATTTCAAAGTAGTATTTTTTTTCTAACATTTAATAAAACATTATGACTAACATTAACTATTACTCTATCAAAATTGATATTTGATTTAATATAAACACAAAAGCTTGACAATAAATTTCGCATTAAAAGTTTAGAATAAATTTACTTAAATTTATGAACCTTATAATCAGGAAGCATACAACAATCCATGAGCTATTTTGTTTACACGACCTTTGCCTGGAAGTCCTAAGTGTGCATGGTAATAAGTTGCGCCTGCTTTGTTGCGTACCTAAGCAGTAGGAACTATATTTTAGATTGATATATTTCCCATTATCCTTTCCCTGCTACTAATCTAACTCTTTATATTCTGTAAGCAATGCTCACTCTACCGTATTAATATAATCATTCTAAAACCCAGAAATTCAAAATTACTTTTTGGAGAGTAACAACCATTCAAGAATTTAATTTGTGAAATAATCAACTTCAAATCTTATTTGTTTGCTCAAAACCATACGGTACATATATCGAATTATGATTTATTCTTTTTAAACTAGTAATGTCCAAACTTCTCAGCCATTGATTTTTAATCTTTAAAAGGGTAATTTAGTTGATTATCATTGGTGATGTACATTTATTTATTATTATTTTTTTTATCCCCGAATGCAATCATACAGAAGATACTTTTTCTCTTTTAGTGAATTGTAAATTTTCTGGCTTCTCATAGAATTAATTTGAATAACTAATAGCTTTGTTCTCGCGGAAGGCTCGTCTGCCGCATTCACACCCAGAGGAGGTACTGGTGCTTTCCCTTTTGGTGGCTATCGAGCACTGAAACTACTTTACCATATTTTTGTAAATAAATTGAAACAGCGTATTCTGTGCAATAAAATGACGTCATACAATACTAATGACCTATGATAGGCCAGTTTACATTGTAGTTGACTAATGGTAAATTGTATACTGGCTTATCTTGATCATTTGTATTGTATGGCGTCATTTTTTATTGGACAATATTTTTAAAAAGGAAAGAGGCTACTTATTTACCTAAGACTAACCCCTGCAGTGCTACCCTGCAGTAATATAACCTATCCTAACTTGCCCTAAAGCAATAAACTAAGAAACGAAAAACTATCCCCCCCCTTATCTTCTAATTTAATTAATATAAAATCACATTCAACCTAGCCAAAGACGTTTCAACAAACTTAAAGTTACAAATATGTTTATTTTTGTTGCTGAATTGCAGATATCATTTGTTTAAAACACTTATCAGCAGCAGTAAAATTTTTGCAGCTGCCAAGCCTTTGGCCTGGCTTAGTTACTCAATGGAATTACAATTTCAACAAAATTTCTACCCACAATTTAATCTAAGTGGAATTATAGAACAGTTTAGTTTCAATATTTTATATTCTTTCTTTTATTGAATTAATTATAAAATTCGAATTTTAATGAAATTTAACATATTTCATTATTATTAAAAAACTATAAAACACTTTTTTTGTTTCAAGAGTGACCACTATGTTTAATAGATTTCTTCTTGAATATCGATTTTTGAAAAAATTTAATAAAGTTTTAATAAAATGTCTGCAATCTTTTGGCAATACAATATAAAAAGTTATTTAAAATAACACACATTTTAACAAATTTAGTTTTATTTTCTTTTTTTCTCTAATACTTTAAAAAAAGATTTGTTATTAATATTTTTGGTAATCTTTGAAATATATTGTTACCAAATTGGTAACTACAGATATCTCTTAAATCAAAAATTTTGAAATTTAAAATCAGCCAACACTAAAAACAAGATAAAACAATTTATTAATTCTTGTGTTTCAGTCGGATGGGCAGTCGGACAGACACATTAGTAATATAGTAGCTACGATACATAAAAAAAATAGTATTACCTATAATAGCTTTGACTTCATTAGAATATTGCCAGGCCTCTGTAACTTGAACATGTGTTGAGTCTGTGGCAGCACCCACAGGCGAACCAACCTCAAGTAATCCTAAAACATAATTTATCTCATGCTCTGTTACTTATACCAGAGATCGGAGGGGATAAGACAATGGCCAATAAATTGATGTACATTCCTAATGATGCAAAATTATGGTTTCTGTAGCGTAAAATTAGTGGTTAAAACATTTGAACAATCAACTTAATAAACCAATCAAAATGCACCAAAGTCCCAAAAGTTGTGAAGCCGACGAATAAGAAAAAATTATCATAAAACTTTGGGGAATAGTGTAATAAGAGCTCACTGTTCCCTTCTCTCTCTGTACTTATACTCTTATCCAAGAAAGCTATGGTAAAGCATAAATTTAGCGATTAAAGAGATGCGATGAATCAATTCATAACAGTTTTAATAAAATTATGCGCATTAGACTGAAAACATTAATTTATTTTGTCACATTATAAACAGATTTTCACAGATAGTAAAGTGAAGAATTATTTGATCAAAGCCTATAAATCAGGGATTAATTCTATGATTTATTATTATTATTTTTTCATAAAATTTTATTTTTCAGTACAGCTCAGAACCAGTTATAAATAAATGGGTTTTAATCAGTTTCAAAGCCATACTGAAGAGTTATAATTATAATACCTGCTAACATTAAGAAGAATAACAAGTATTGAGGATCATTATAGATTAAAATCATTCCCCAGATCACCATGCAAAACTAAATCACATTGTTTTATCTGAAATATGCAAGAAAATCAAAATCATACAAAAATTTACATGAGAAATAGAAAAATCTATTTAATTAGAGCAGTTATTTTCAATATATATTCTATGACATAGATAGCTGATCTAATTATAATCAATGAGATTAAAACATTTTCAAAATTAGTTGTTCAAAGTGGTTTTGGTGTAGTTGTAATTTGTAATGGGTAGATGAATATAAACATTTCCTGCAGTAATAGAGTAGCTCCAATCATACCACTACAAGATATTTCAGAAAATCCTTCAAAATGACCAAAAGAAAGAACTAGGCTTAGTAGCAAGCATAATTAGGGTGTTGTCACCCCCATAAAAACCACATATTAGGAAGATCTGCCTTCCCCTTTTCATACTCCCACTACTCCCCTAGTGAGTTGCTATAGGCGCTACTGCTTGAGACTAACAATTAAAATCATATATCTTTTAAAAGCATTGTTTAATGACATTATAAATTTTAGCATCATTTACAAAATTTATGTTCCAAGATTAAATCTTAGATTCTATTTAACCATGCAAATAAAACAAAGCCTTAAAGGATTTATAGACTTTAAAGGATTATTTGAACTACAAGAACTTTTCAGCCTAATAGAAGCTAGATGAAAGGTTGTTAAAATTGATTCAGAAAATTTTTGAGACAAGATTAATTTGTCGTTTTTCATGTGCTAAATTTGAATAGAAAATATATTTTGTCTGTTAATGTACTAAGATATTCACTGTACATGCTCTACAAACACTATTCTCTTGAGGAATAGCCTCAAAATCAGTCAAAACACTCAGATATATTCTTTTTTATATTTACCTCCTAAGTAAATGTACTTTCCTTTGTTTATTTGTGTTTCTAGTGTTCCTAAAGGATTTGACCTGAGAATAATCGAGCCTAATTAACTATAAAGCTCCTCAGGAATGACTTGTGTCTACTGTAAATCATTCTAAGTATATTTTATTTATCAATCTTAAGTTAAAGTTGAATTATTACATATTTTGTAAAAATTAAATTTTAGTTGCTTCTTTCAAAACTAAATATTCCAGTGGTTGGTGTCAACTATATGGTTAAGGTTGTTTATCCATCGATAGCAGTCATTTTACAGCTTACCGTTCCCTTTTTCTCATTCTTTCCTTTGGCTATTGTCTCTCTTGTTAATCTAAGTATATTTGCATAGTGGTCATTGCAAACACTCAAAGGCAACCTGGTCAGAACCCAATTCTTGAAAAAGAATAAATCTTGAATGATTCATTTTTTTATCTAATGATTTTAAATGTGAACTTATAAAAATGCTCTCCAACAAAGTGCTAGTTGAGGACTGATAATCCCTTCTTTATTTATGAAATACAATAAATTAAAAATAATAAAGCCTATCATATGCAGTGGGCTCTATTCTTGCAGGGCCTATACCTGCTGTGTACTAATCCTGTGGGACTACCCAGTATCCAATATAACCTAACTTAAACTAAATAATAAACAAATGAAAAACTACAATCCCCCTATTTTTTTACTTACCTCAAAATAAGGATTTGGGGGAAGAGGAGGTATATCAGTGCTCAATTAAGTGATCTGCAAAAAATATCTGAATCTTTTTTACGAATCAAGCTTGAAATGAAATAATTTATATATTACAAAAGGTACTGGTCAATTACAAAGCAAACTATTCAAGCATACTCAAAAGTAGAGATTATTATTCCATCTAAAATGCAGTAGTTGGATGTCATTGTCCATCCGTCCGTCCTATAAAAAAGTAGTAAATGCATAAAATACAGAAATATCCAAAAAAAAATTGAAAACAGAACTATGTTTTAGTTTAAATAAGAAATATTTTTTTCCATATATGATAATCAAATTGTATGGTTAGATAATAATTCTTATATAAAATTTTATGCTAACAATAAAAATAAAACAGGGCTTGGCAGCTTCAGTTGTATTTTCTAGCAACTGCAGCCGCGTAGCCACATGCCCCACTGTACTGATCAATCGCAAAATTACTCAAAATAAAACTTATGTATAGTCGATTTCTACATAAATTTTTTGTTCAGCTCTAAATTTTCAATTTTAAAATTTTGTTTAAAACAATTTTGAATCAGCATCCGCATTATTACTCCATCTACAGCCGCAGAAGATTTTTAAAATTAACAGCAGCTGAGCCTTAGTGAAAAATATAAGTGTAAATTGAAAATGACAATTCTAAGTGGAACAAATAAATGTATTTTGTTAGAAAAGGCAGTATATTCAAATACAATATTTAGAATAGATACCAGCAGAAGCGCCCCTAACATCTAAGGGCTGTGTATACAAAGGGTAAATAATAAGGTGGCATAAAATAGCCTAAAACCATCCTAGAACCTATTTTAAGTTGACGTAAAAAGGAGAACTTAACAGTTCAGTATTTCTTAAAATCTTAAGCTTAAGACAAAAAAAATACTACTTTATGTAATAAAGGATAAAAAGAACATTAAAACAACAAAGATTGGTAAAAGAGAATCTTTTTTACAATTTGGTTGTGTCCATTTATAATTTAAGCTTTTTATAATCATCCTTGTTAATGTGTGTTATTTGTAGTAAGCTACCCTATATTTCACTTGGTCTGTCCGTCAGTCAGTCAGTTGTTATTAAATATGGACAGAGGAAATTTTCAGTGAAGGCATATACCTTATTTAAAAAAATACAATTTTTTATCTTTAGACTTAAGTCTGAAATTAAAATAGCCGAAAACCATCCTAGGACCTATTTAAAGATTTCCTATAATGACGAGCTCTATCAGTTGGTGAGATCTTAATTGACGTGCAGAAAATATAATAGTATTTATTGAATAGATGTTGTTGACTATGTAAAGATGAAGACCTAAAGTAAGACCTGTCAGTTTAGGGATTTTCATATCTTTCTACGGGGTCCCAGGAATCGTAAGGGATACGACAATGGGCGATAAATTGACCCAATGATAATAAACATTCACCCCATTCATAGATTAAAAATTTTGGTTGACAAGTTTGGACACTATATGTTTGAAATTCAGTACCCAAAGTTTTGAGAAAACTTTGTAAATGTTTAAATCGGTTTATGGGTTACCGAGATCCATCCGCTACACACAGATAGATAGACAGACTCACACACATTCTGTTACTTTTATATTAGGATATTAAAATTTTTAAAAAGAAATGCCCTGTATTATTTGTGTCAGTTTGGGATTTAAACATTTATTCAAGTTGTCACCCTTCTTAGTATAACAAATTTTTAGGGAGGAATACATACATTGTAAATGGTACCCACAGTTGCATAAACACAGGAAAGGGTAATATTGTTTATATTCATTAAGGATGTAGATCAATTTTTATTCTAATGTCTTATCCCTAAAGTTCCTTGCTTTTCTTCAAATTTAAATTAAAGAACGCAAATGGTCATAATTGCGTAGATGATAATGTTAATGATAATTTCAAAATAAAGATTTCTTGGGAAAAAAACAACTTGCCTGAAACGGACAGACAGATATTGCGTTACTTTTTTCTCAAATTTCAAGCACTCCATTTTATTTTGAATTACAAAATTGTTTTGCTTAGCTGCTATATAAATGAAGCAGTTATGTACGTTCGTCCGTCCTACGGTCCAAGAACTGAATAAAGATATATTACAAATTTAAAAATATAAATCACCTAAAATTACTCTAGGAAAAAAATTATTGACTATAATTACGAAAAGTGTTCGCGTTTACTTTTAACCTAACCTAGCCAATGTAATTTTAAACTTGATAAAAAAATGAAAAAATAACTCCTTTGTATATGAGAATTTGCTTAAGATATTTGTGGATAAAAAGTGGATATTCTCAATTCAACAGCGAACAGGAGTAAGAATTCAAGAACAATTTAAATTTTTTTTGCAGTGCAGCTTTTTTATTAACAATAAATGTACATCAATTCGTCAATCTTAATGATGTTTTAAAAGATATTATTTTATGCGATAATAAATTAGTTTGTATATCCTTATCTTTTTACCTATATAATTCTAACCCTTATCTTTTAATAACATATTTGTTCATTTATTATTTTTATTAAAAAACTCTATGGGAGTGGTGTAGAGTGTGTGTGTGTTTTTTTAAAAAGATTTTTAGTAGAAATGTCCGACTGTATGCAGTCGGACTACTTTTAAGCAGATTTTTAGCCACTTGTACTTTTAATAACGGATTTTCTTGGCTCCTACTAAAGATATACAGCTGAAACTTCTTGCCAAAAAAAAAACAAAAATATCAAAAAAACCATATTTTTGTCTGAGTCCCAGATGTGAACCATGAACCTAAGATCAAAAATAGAATTTCAAATATATTCCACCAGCGTTCACGGCAAAATTTAAATTCATCCTTCTTTTTAACTTTTTCAACATATTTTTCATTTTTGTTTTTATCGAAAAAGTTTTTTTTTATTATTTTGCGTAAGGTAAAGGTGAAAATTGTTTTAAATAAATGTTTTTAAAGCAGATAGATACAGTATCCTATAATATAAATACATAAAGTTATTTTTAGTCTGAAGCTAAAGATTTCAGAATATGCTGGAGTTACTATTTTAGTGAAGGTTTATAAAATGACTGGATGGTTTTAGATTATTCTCTAAACCTTTCCCACCCTCCATTAGAGGCTAGGTGCGTAGCCATTAGTATATTAAAATATATTTTTGTCATTCATTTCTCAATCTTTGACATTTTGGAAGAAGCATAGATTTTTCAGGATGCTATTTAATAGGATAAAAAAATTTGAGAAAAATACCAAGTGTAATATTTATCTTTTATTTAACTTGTGTATGCATTATCCACCCGTCTGTATATTCCTAGTTTAATCGGCAGCTGTTCTTTGTAATACATTTTTATCTTTCCTTCCATTCTTATGGATGTTGTCATCCTTGTTTTCATTTTTGTATGTTTGACTTTTAGATGGTGTTTGATAATTTGGATTTTGTTTATTAAGACATAAAGAACAAATAAGTTGACAAATTTGAGGAAAAATAGATAGGAGAAGATTTGGTGCTTTCCCTCAAAGTGCCTAGCGAGTACATAAACCCCCCTCCTAAATTGAAAATAATGGGAGTTTACAGTCTACACCCCCTACTTCTATAAACTATGTATGTTTCATAGCATAAATTTTCTAAATTTCTTGATGAATTTTTTTATTATGTTATATTCAGATTTTCCTTTTTCTATTGTATGAGAACTTAATTATAAGAACCTGCAAACCTTTTACTTTTCAACTTTGTAAACGTTTTTATAAAATTAACTTTTGATAGTTTAAATCTGCCATAACTCAGGTAGGGATGGGACATTGGACTGTAAATTGGGATTTTATTGGTAGACTAGCATATGTAAAAACTTTTAAACCAATAATTCTACAGAAGAGATAATTTTGTTTTCATCAATGTGGATGTACACAAATTTATCGTCTATTGTCTTATCCCCTAAGATCCCTGTCATAAGATTGACTTTTATTATTTCTTAATTACAGTTTACTGTTCTCTTTTTTTTGCTGAATATACTTATTTTAACAATTGTATATTTTACATATAACATAGAAACATTTAAAAACACGAAAATACAAAAAAGAAGAATTAATTATTTCTAAACACACAAGAAAAAAATTTATTCAATTTCCTTCACTAATCTATTTGCATTTTATATTTCCAAGCTATAAATATGGTTGGTGCTATTTTTAGATTTGCAGTTACTCTTTAACTTAAATAAGCATTTTATCAACAAACACCAAAATTAACAACTACTTGCATACTTTTTGATATATACAGTTTTAAACTATTTAATTTTATGATTTGATTATTAAGCTATTGTTCCTAGAATAAATTTATAAGTATAGATGTATACTCCAATCAACTACCTGGCTTATTCTTCGATGACCCCTCCTTTTGCAGAAAACTTTTTTATTGAGAAAATTGTATTTTTTCATCAAGTGCACTGAAGTGTACTCAAAAAGTAGAAAATGCGTCGCAGTATTTTGAGTTTTTATTAAAAATTTAATTTTAAAAAATGTAGACAACTAAGTTATATTATGTATTGTTTGGGCAAGACTACTATTAAACTCTTTCCAATTCTATTCTTTAATTCATTATGTTCACTGCTCGTGGACTTTCCTTAAAAGAGTAAAATAATCCTTACTTAGATAAAGAACCGTTAAGATTAACCCAAGGATCTTAAGATATACGTCAATGGATGATAATTTGACCGTTATCCCAATTCTGTAGATTAAAATTATTGGTTGAAAAGTTTGCAGACAATACATGCTTAAAACTAACTAATTTAAATTCAATAAAAGCACCTACAGTTTTAGAGTTAAAAAATTAGATACGGTAATTATTATACGTACTAGGTACAAGTGCAATTTTAGCCCACTGTCACCTCCCTCCCTGAGAATAGCCATAAGAATAAAATGTCTAATTTTGTGCATTCGATGGCCCAGCTCAATTTTCACTTGTATAATATCTTCTATCCTGACACAGTGGAAAATAATTGGAATTCAAAATGACTCATTCAAAAAGTTTAAGAAATTGAAGAAAAAAAACTATTTGCGTTGCCTTTAGAGACTTATTGAAATGAAAACTTAATTTTGATATTTTTTTACAAAAAAAACACATTAAAATTATGTCAAGCAATTCATGGTAATAAATCATTCATTACCATGATATCAGTTTAGGTATGTCCGTTTTAAACACGATATTTGGCTTAAAAAACAATATTTAAATGAGATAATCATTCTATTCACTTGAATTTTAGAATACGTTCAAATTTCTGAACAATGTTACTTAATTAAATGCATTATTACTATATATTTGCTAGTAGTTTGTTTCTGATTTAAAGCTTTGCTTTTAAGGTTGTTGTAATCCTTGTTTTTTTTTTATGAAACATTTTTGTTGAAGTTTTAAGCAAATTATGTGTGGATATTTTTTAATGGCAAAAAAATATGGTGACTGGACTAACCCTAGCTTTAGAAAAGGACAAAAAAGTATTAATTTCTACTTCTAATATACAACTGTGATCCCTCTACTTGAACTAATATCTTCCCCTACCTTACATTATTATACATGTAAAAAACTGTATGTAAAAATACAAGAAAAATTTATAGCCAAAAAATAGAGGAATGAGAAACTGTCCCAATTTTGTATAACTTTAGCGGAACAAGTTCCAATTACGTCATATTTTTCTTTCCCGAAAAAGAGAAGGGGGGAAGAAAAAAAAGGGAAGGGGGGAAGAAAAAAGAGATGGGAGAAAAGGGGGTTTTCCCCATCTCTTTTGAAGAGATTTTCTTCCCCCCCCCCTCCCTTTTTCGGGAAAGAAAAATATGACGTAATTGGAACTTGTTCCGCTAAAGTTATACAAAATTGGGACAGTTTCTCATTCCTTAAAAAAATATCCAAAACTTTATGTGAGGAGGTAACTTAAGGGTTAAGAAAATAGACAATAGTTGGTGTACACATTAATATTTTATTAAGGGTCCCAAAGCTTGTTAGTAAATTTTATAAGAAATCCAGTACATAAAACGTCGGGTACCAGTGTACAATAAAAAGGGAGTTCTGTGTTAGTTAATTTCTAAAACTCTGTTTATTATTGGACATAATTATCCTTGTCAGGATGTTATAATGCTAAAAAGGTAGAAACATCATCTTCTGAATTCTTTTATAAGTTTTACTCCGTACACACACACACATACACACACCCACACACACACACATACACACACCTGAACACACCCGCATTTTGCTTCCACAAAGTTATCTTGATGCATTTTGGCATGCAATCAAGAATAAAGGAATATGGAGGTTGACGTCCTTGTTAATCCTCAAAGCTTTTCTGTATTTTTACAAAATCAGGTGAATTTGGATATTTTATTCACCAAAATATTTAGGGCGGTAATCCCCTCCTCCATGGCAAAACAATTTTTTTAAAAATAATTTTTAACAATGCAACAATATTATATATTGTTGAAAAAGTTGATTATCTTTTTTGTTAAATTATTAAGGTTGTTTATACAATTTCTGATCAAAATATTTCTCAAATTCCAAAAAAAATAAACACATCTTCCAATTTTTATCGATAAAAATGCAATTCTTAAAACTGATACGGCCTTTACCCTTATCTCTGACATCAATGCAAATATGGATAATACCATCTACAATACCATATCACAATGATAGTGAAAATGTTTCCTCAAAAAGAAACTCCGCAGAGAATGAAAGTAAATATTTTTATCTGACTCATTCTCTGTAACCATACAGATTAAAAATCCAAAGCGATAGAAAGTGTTGTGTGTGCAATTTAAAAAAATCTCTATCATATATATCTTTTAAAGGGGTTTCCTTTACCACTTTTCTCTCATATCTCCTTTTAAGAAGTATTTTTATGACATCACACATGACACTTGCAAGCGCTTCAGAAAATCATAATGATATCCCAATTGTAAAGTAATTGAGAATAAAAAGAAAGTTGAGTTAAAAATGAATTCAATCAAACCTTTGTACTGCTCACTGTAATTAAATAAAATTCAATCACACTTTTGCTTTACAATAAAGGGGTATAGTCCTTTTCACGACATCCCTCCATAAGGGGCGATTCTTCGTATTTTTCACAGTAGCTTTTCTCCCATTTCTAGCCCCTGCAGGGGGCTCTAACCCTGCGAGGCCATTTACCTAACCCTGTGGAGCAATCATCTAACACAATTTAACCTAACCTAACCTAAAATAACCTATAAAAAGCCATTTTAAAAATACGACTAATCGCCCCTTATGGAGGGATGTCGTGGAAAGGACTATACCCCAATAAAGTTAACATTATTGCTTTTCATTGATTGCTTCAGTTGATTTCTCTTAAGATTATTTGTTCCTTACATATCAGTGTTTAGGTATGAAAACTCTGTGTAACATTAAACTTATTTACAACAAAGCTTTTCTGCATTATTTGTTTGTCCGTCTGTCCTTAACAAATCACTGATTATTATATATACATAGTTAGGCATAGCAGCTCAAAAATAATTGCTGAAAATTCATTAAAATTTTTTATATTGAATTATAAAATTTTAATTAAAAAGATGAATTTACACTGGGGAGGTGGGAGGAGGGAATAATTTCTCTTGCATGCTCTATTATTATTGATACATATCAGGATATATGCTATTCATCAATATGCATCAGACGTGGAAAACGTTTCCAATATCTTAACAATAAACTTCTTAAGATAAAGTAAATTCTTCAATATAAAACAGGATAGCAAAAGTCAATACTTCATTAAAATTTTTTATATTGAATTATAAAATTTTAATTAAAAAGATGAATTTACACTGGGGAGGTGGGAGGAGGGAATAATTTCTCTTGCATGCTCTATTATTATTGAGACATATCAGGATATATTCTATTCATCGATATGCATCAGACGTGGAAAACGTTTTCAATATCTTAACAATAAACTTCTTAAGATAAAGTAAATTCTTCAATATAAAACAGGATAGCAAAACGCATGATAGCAAAAGTCAATACTTTATACTATCTTGTAAAAATTGTTTCCCCTTTATGAAATTTTGACCATTTACAAACTTTAGAAACTTCTAGATCATGGGAAGAAAACGAAGTAGCGGGTTTCGTCCTATTTTCACAGTAGGTTATTCTAAAGGTTTATTTAGGTAAATGTTAATAATTGCCCCGCATGTTTAGAGCTATAGGCGAGAGGCGATGCCATAAATAAAATATAAAGTTATCCAAGAGTATAAATCAAAGTTTTCGGGATGATAAATTTAGATTTAGGACAAATCAGATAAGTTTCAACATTTGTTCATCAATTTTTATTTACAATTTAATTATAATTTTAAAATTTTTTTTCATAAGGAAAACTAAAGATATTGTGTTGACCTAATATTATAATGTAAATTTTATATGAAAAGTGGCCATTATCAACTTATCTTTTCATGATTTACATCAATGTTTTAAGCATGACCGACGGACCAATTAAGTTACATACTGTATGCTTAAAGTACAGGAAAACTTCACTAAAAAAAATTGAGCCGTCTAGCCTCGCTACTAAAAAGAACAAATACTAGAAATAGTTTTAGAGACCAAAAATATTATGACCATATTTTGGCTTTTGTTCTTTAGATAAACATTTATAGCTAATCCCACAAATGTTGTCTGCTAAAAGGAAAATTATGTATCAAAGCAAATTTGGCTGCAGAAAATAATATGATGATAAAAATTTAAATAGCTATTTATATTTTGTTGATGCTGTGAGTATTGGTGCAAAAAATATGACGTAACAAAAAAAATTAGCCAATGAGAGTCCACTATAAATTTTACCATTGGTCAATAACGGCCTCTCATTGGCTAATTTTTTTTGTTACGTCATATTTTTTGCACCAATACTCACAGCATCTATTTTGTTTATAGAGGGATTTTGAGGGACTTAACTTACAAAGTGTCTCAATTATAAGCCATGTGACGTAATAAAAATGAGGGATTATCCAACTCTTTTTAAGGACACAATACAATCTTTCCTGATTTTGTATTTATTTTGCGGAACATGATTCCAGTTACGTCATATTTTTCTTTCCCGAAAAAGGGAAGGGGGGAAGAAAATCTCTTCAAAAGAGATGGGGAAAACCCCCTTTTCTCCCATTTCTTTTTTTCTTCCCCCTTCCCTTTTTCGGGAAAGAAAAATATGACGTAACTGGAATCATGTTCCGCAAAATTAATACAAAATAGGGAAAGATTGTATTGTGTCTTTTTAAGAGGTTTTCTTTCCCACTTCCCTCTTCTCCCTAATGACATCACATGGCCAATTTTTGAGAAACTTCGAAATTTAAGATATTGACAATTTAAAACGTTTGTGGCGATTTTAAGCTAATTTTGAACTGTAACTTATACTGGTATCTAAATTTTAAAACACTTTTTCTTAAAAAGTTGATGAAACCTTGATTAGTTAGTTCAAACTAGTTCAACCAATCATTGTAATCTTCAGAAATTGTAAATTTCTTTATCATAATTGGGGATGTACATTAACTAACTTTTTGTCTATTGTCTTATCCCTTAAAGAGCGTCATTTTTTTGCAATAATTTGTAAAATTGGGTGCAAGCTTCCAGTCAAATGCGCTTATTAGGTCAATCTCTACTCAATTTTGACGCATAATTAAAAACAGAGGTGAATTCTTAAAAAAACTTTTTGGCTCACTGCCTCGCTAAAATTAGTGAGGCTAGCTAAAAAAATTGTGAAAAATCCTCCAAAATCCTATAAAAAATCAACATAAATTTAATTAAATCACAAAAGGGTTATTAACATAAGATTTTGTTTAATTTATGAAGTTTTTAATGCGATTTTGGAGGATTTTTACACAAAAGTTTAGCGAGCACCACTAAAAGCTTTTTAAGAATCCACCTCAGTTTGACCTAATAAGCTCATTTGACTGGAAGTTTCCACATGAACACTCTTTATATTATCGGTTGAACAATTGCAATTTAAAGGATTTTGTGTTATAAGACCAACAAAAGAGTTTGATTTATGAGGCTTTTAACAGAGAGAGAAATATAGAAATACAAATGACCCCACAACTTATTTACCACAAACACCTTCTAACATTACACTTCAGGTTTTTTCAATTAACCAAGGCTCGGCAGCTGCTGATAATGAGATTAATAATGTTGGCTGACTGTATAGCCACTGAAATCCCCCCATAATTAAAAAAAATATTGAAAGTAAGGGGTGGTAGTTTTCTTCTTGTGCCTTACCCTGCGGGGATTATAAATGCGGTGCCCTAACCCTGCAGTGTTACCCAAACAAACATACCATAAACAAAAATAAGAAAACCTACTCTTCTCCCTTTATTCAATTTATTTCAAAATGAGTGGAGGTTAGTTTATATAATCTATGAATCATTGTTGCCTTGCTATCTATGCATAAAATATTCCTTGTTATAACAGATACAGACCTAAGTTAAGGAAATGTATATACAGTAATTAATTAGTTTTTATTCTCATTATTCTACTTACAATAACAATACATAGGCAAGAATATTCAGGAAGTAGGGGATATTAGAATGAAAATTATACTGATACTGAAATGGAGAAAGTCACCTAAAAATCAGACATGTGACGTCATAAAAATGTGAGAGATGAGAGGAGAAGTGGGAAAGAAAACCTCTAAATAAGAGATGGATAATCGCTCATTTTTATGACGTAACATGTCTGATTTTTGAGTGACTTTCTCCATTTACCATAAAGTCCATATAAATAATACCTCATTCGTTGGCTTAAAAAACTTGGGCATGAAACCTTGAATGGTTTGTAAAAATTATCAGTGTCCAAACCATTTTAATGTCCAGAAGCCTAATTGGATTTGACCATTTAATTAAAAATCCATTGTATTATCCCTTAAGATCCCTGATATTGTTTAAGATTGAGTACAAAACAAATAGCATAAGAGCAGCCAATAGGAGGTTCTTTCCCACAAGTGGCTGGTTGATCACTTATACCTCCCAACTCCCTTTTATTTATGAAAAAAATTAAAAGTAAGAGGGCACACTTATTAAATTTAACCAACCAAAGAATTTTTTATCCAATCTTAACCAGACAAATGTCATCTAGCTAAAAAAGATGCGTAGATTTCATTTCTGGCAACCAGAAAATCCGCAGAAATCGAATTCATGAGATCCAAAAAAGTTTCATTAAAAAAAACCTTACACCAAAAATAACAAACAATAATTATAACGACGACTTAGTTTCTTTTTCCTGTTTAATACGAATATTGAAACTAATTTTCAGGCATGCATGTTTGTTGGTATAGTACTTTTTTTAGAAACCAAAATACAGACATATATAAAACTACGAAATTGTATATTAGTCACTAGAAAGATTATATTTTTTTTCTTGCTTTAAAACAACTTTTTGTACATAAAAACCCGTAATGTCTTCATTATTGACACAAACATGCATGCTGTATAGTTTTAAAAAATTTAGTCAAATAAAATACCTGATTAGAATACAAAGCAAGAAATAAAGGTTATCAACTCCCTATGAGCTTTTTGTGTTAAATAGAATTATTAATAAGAATAAAAGGGTTTCAAAAAAAAGTAAAATAACAAAATGTTAGGTGAATTGTTAATATTAAATCAATCAAAAAATGTTTTACATTCTTATAGTTAATTTCAATAGAACATATATATGCTCAATAAAGGTTATTTATAATTATGAATTCTACCAGACTAAAATATAAAAGGGGAAATAGTTTATGAAGACGACACAAAATGATTTTAAAAATTACTTATTTTTATCTTTTTTTTTAATCTTTAACAATTTTAATGTTTTTATTATGTAAATATATAAAGTATTATTCAAACTTAAAGGAATTAATCTTTTTCTTTGTAATTTATATGTCAAAACAGTGTAAAAATGAAGTTCTTAATTACGAATTTTCAAATCATTAGATTTTAATACAATTTATTATAGAAATAAAGAATAATTTCAACAAAAAAAAAATTGCTACAAAAAGGCTTACTGTATTTTTAAACTGACTTAATTGTATAATTGCATTTATTTTGTTTATTTACCTTGAAAAATGAGTGTTTAAGTGCTGCATTGGTTAAAATCAAACCTAAAAGTGCTCTTTATTCAGTGACAGAGTGAAAAAAATATATAACTTGTTTTATAGTTTTTGATCTCTTTTTTTATACATTTTTATCTGATATGTATATCAAAATTTAAAAGTATCTATTTCATTAGATATTCATACTTTGCTAAGACGTCTTTGTTACTTTTTGCACTATATTTGCTCTAAAAAGGATTCTTTATCTGACTTTTACATTTAAAATGAAAGATTTTATGCCAATTTTTGTGTTAACTGTAGAAAAAAATAATTATTTTGTTTATATGCAATTTTCTATAATAAAATGTGAGAAATGCCTTTTTTTCACATGTAGGGCGAAAAAAGTAACACTGAAAATATTTTTTACGTCTTAAGCATGTCCTAAACTTAAAGATAATAAACTTTCATAAACTTTATTTCAGAATATGTCATTTAGGGCATAAAATTAATTTTGCAAATTAACATTGCAAATGTTTGCCAATAACTTTTAAAAATGATTTCTGCGGATTTTCTAATTTACATGGGTGTTTTCTACACATTTTCCCCTTTCTAAAAATACCTTCCTCATAAAGATTGGCTTCCGGAAAGTATATACTTTTCCAAAATGATATGTGAGGGGGGGGGGGGGTAAGAGTATTTTTTTTCTATGTGTAACCCCGGCAGGGGGGGGGGATTACCCTGCAGAACCTATACTTGTGTTGCCCCAAAATTACAGGGCTACCCATTATCTGATATAGCTTAACCTAAAGAAAAAATTGTCCCCCCTTATTTTCAATTTATCCAAAAATATGATGAGGGGGGGGGGGTGGGTATTCAGTGCTCAAGAGGGTGTGATAATAAGTTTGGAAGTTGAGTTACTCTCTTTCTTTACTTAAATCAGTGATAGTTAGAATAGTTATTTCCATTATAGGTCGAAACCGATTAATACCCACTGGATTAGAACCGGTTCTCAACCATACTGAAAAATCATATATAGCATGTTATTATAGACAGTTTTTTTGTTTATTAGAATAAAAATCATAAAATTAATACCAGTTTTAATACTGGTCTTAATCTTTTATTTTTTATTTTAATATCCGGGGGAAGCTGTCTGTAATACGATGAGATAAATAACTATAATCGTATTTTCGTAATATTAGATCATGCTTGAATTTGTTCACAAATAAAGAAAATAATCCTAAATTGAAAAGAGAAATACATTTTTGTTCAGTGCAAGGATAGAAAAATCCGCCTGAAAGGAAAAAAAATAATCTAAATTCTATTCTCCCCTTAATAAAGAAGTAACTAGCAAATACAAAATTTCACACATAAAAATTGAGATAAAGATAGATTTAGCAAATACAAAATTTCACACATAAAAATTGAGATAAAGATAGATTTAGCAAATACAAAATTTCACACATAAAAATTGAGATAAAGATAGATTTAGCAAATACAAAATTTCACACATAAAAATTGAGATAAAGATAGATTTAGCAAATACAAAATTTCAAACATAAAAATTGAGATAAAGATAGATTTAGCAAATACAAAATTTCACACATAAAAATTGAGATAAAGATAGATTTCTCAACTATTGTCCCATCCTTTGTTTCCCTGAAGAATTGTAAAATTGTGTATGACGTCACTGGATTTATCTATTCTATACAAATGGATATAGATCATGCGTGGATATTAGATCAGGGAAATTTGTAGGTTGCTAATATAGTCCTCAATGTTTGGTCAAAACGTTCCTCCATGGTCAGGGGAGAGTATAGGGAAAAGTTAAAAGGTGGGATGGGGTATCAAATTAGCCAGATGAAAGAAACATTTTATCAGTGTATGCGAGAATCTCTCACAATATCCACGTATTCTATATCCATTTACAGACAATACATGAAAAGCATTACAAGGTTCTGACGCTCACAAATGAAAATTAAATGTAACAAAGATGACAATATCCATAAAAGCAAAGCATTTACACGTGTAGGGTGTCAGAAGTAAATAAGCAAAGTATAAATTTACAAGTCTATACAAAATTGTACTTTTTTGTTGTAAAATTGCCTAAATACAAGATTCTTTTAAGGACATGCTTATATTTTTATAATTTAATTGTAGGGATGCTTCGCTCACGATTTTAAGCCTAGTCGTCTTGGGAATCATTATACCAAAAATCAGGTAAATATTATACTTTTTTTTATTATAAAACTAGAGTTGGCTCGATATAACTATCTCGCTATTGGCTAGGTTTATTCAATGATTTATTTACTTTTTATGGATTTACAATATAAAATACACTCTATATTTCTATAAAATCCTTTCGCGGCATTCTTTTACTAAAAACCCACCTTGTATTGGCATAGTTTAATAACCAATTCAAAATTAATCTAATAACCTTTACAAACTGACATTTTAATTCATACATTTTATTTCACAAATTCACTCTCTTTAGATTTTTTTTGAAAAAGACGACATTGAATATGTTTTTGAAAACATGTTGTGTTCATCTCAACATGTTGTAACATACACAGGGGTGGGTTTTTATAAAAGAATGATGCGTTATTTTTTTTTATCTTTCCTTTGTCATGAAATCTATGTACTTTTCTCTGTCTCTCTTTCTCTCCCCCTCTCTGTCTCTTTCTCTCTCTCTCTCTCTCTCTCTCTCTCTGTCAACAATATTTTCTGAAACAATATTTTTCAATTTTATATACTTTAGCATGTAAACTAAGGCTGTAAAATTGTAAACTTTATCTAATGCTGATGTGGCTCATTTGGTTAAGGTGTCAGGTTTGAGATGTTAAGTTTCAAGATGAGTGGTTCAAGACTCACTACTGAAGTTTTTTTTTCAATCCTATATAGTTTGGCATGTAAATTAAGGCTGTAAAACTATAATCTTTATCTAATGCTTATATGGCTCTTTTGGTTAAGACGTCAGGTTTGAGATGTCAAGTTTCAAGGTGGGTGGTTCAAGACTCACCACTGAAACATTATTTTTCTTTCAATTTTATATACTTTGGCATGTAAACTAAGGCTGTAAAACATTAGTCACTGTCTCAAGTGATTTAGCTCTTTTGGTTAAGACGTCAGGTTTGAGATGTCAAGTTTCAAGGTGGGTGGTTCAAGACTCACCACTGAAACATTATTTTTTTAAATCTTATTTATTTTGGTACATAAACTAAGGCTGTAAAACAATAGTGATTGTCTCTTGCTGAATCAGCTCTTTTGATTAAGGTGTCAGATTGAAGATGTCAAGTTTCAAGGTGGGTTGTTCAAGACTCACCACTGAAACATTATTTTTTAAAAATCTTATATACTTTGGCATGTAAATTAAGGCTGTAAAACTATACTAATTGTCTCTTACTGATTTAGCTCTTTTGGTTAAGGCGTCAGGTTTGAGATGTAAAGTTTCAAGGTGGGTGGTTCAAGACTCACCACTGAAACATTATTTTTTTCAATCTTATTAACTTTGAAATGTAAACTAAGGCTGTAAAACAATAGAAATTATCTCATGATAATTTAGCTCTTTTGGTAAAGGCGTCAGGTTTGAGATGTCAAGTTTCAAGGTGGATGGTTCCAGACTCATCACTGAAACATTATTTTTCTTTCAATCTTACATACTTTGGAATGTTTATTAAGGCTGTAAAACTATAGTAAATGTCTCATGCTGATTTAGCTCTTTTGGTTAAGACGTCAGGTTTGAGATGTCAAGTTTCAAGGTGGGTGGTTCCAGACTCACCACTGAAACAATATTTTTTTCAATCTTTTTTACTTTGGCATGTAAACTAAGGCTGTAAAATAATAGCAATAGTCTCATGCTGAATTAGCTCTTTTGGTTAAGGCGTCAGGTTTGAGATGTAAAGTTTCAAGGTGGGTGGTTCCAGACTCACCACTGAAACAATATTTTTTTAATCTTATATACTTTGGCATGTAATAGCTTTTTGATATTTTAAGTTACTGTTAGTATAAGGTAAATGTTTAAAAATATTTTTTTACTTTTACCAAATATTAATTATTATCTCAGAGAGTGAAAATGATAATTAGTGTTAAGGGTAGATTTGAACCATCTGACCTGAACTGGAACCTCATCTCTACCCCTGAGCTACAATGACAGACATTTAAGAGAGTAAAATTTTAAATTATACTATAAGAATTATGTTTTTGTCTATCTTGTCTTTTTTCACCACTGATAATTGGTCTCCGTCATAGCTCATTTATAGAATGTTGGTTACCTTATCCGCATGATGCGGGTTCGAGGCTCTCCGAGAGGGGCGGGGTTTTTGTAGTTGTTAAAAATTGGAAGAATTTATAAAACAAAAGTTGCCACAAATATAGGTATTAAATAAACAGTTTCAAAAGGGAAATAATCATCTTGTTAGAAATAGACAAACGGATTTTCTTTTTTAAATTAAATCATTGTGAAATCGATGGGACAATTCTAACATGCCTAAATTTACGTTATGCAAGGACGCAAGGACTGATTCTAAATGCAAAAAAGTTTCGCTTAAAAAAATACTTTTAAATTCAATTGCTGTAATAAAATCTGAAATAATATTTAATTTAAACTTTAATAGGAAGAAACCTTAAAAAGATAAGTGGAATAAATTTGATTTATTTACAGTATAGAAATCGTCAATTCACATATATATTTTCAAAGCGAAACTTTTCTTTCATTAGATTCTGTATGTCAGTTTAGTTAGGTCTGATTATATAAAACTTTGTGATCTCCGACAGTTGACTATATATAAGTGGTCTCCAAAAGTTTATAAACATGACCTTTTATTCTTTGCCTAAAAGGATATTTCCGGTATCGCTTCGATACCGATTAATATCCGGTGGATTAGAACCGGTTCTCACCCATATTGTCTAGCATCGTATTACGTCCAGTTTCTACGATTATAAAAATGTACAACCATATGATTAAAATAGTTTTTTTAGCCCGTGCCTTCGGCATCCCGGGGCTAAAAAACTGATAATTGTACATTTTTGTCCGCGGAAATCTGTTTATATAACTATTATCAACTCTTGAATGGTTATGCCAACTTTTATCTATATATTTTTTTTCATTATAAGTAGCTACTCTATAATTCACAATGTCCGTCCGTCCGTCTGTCCGTCTGTCAGTCACGAAGTAGGGGAAACTTGATTTTATCAGTTCCTATTAAAGATAGACAGCTGAAATTTTTAGTAAAGATTCCTATGACATATGCCCATCTAATCTATACATTGTTTGTCCGTCTGTCTGTTATTTGGGGTGCTAGATCTATTCCTAGATTTTCATGTTTTCACGATTTTCTCAAATCCTTTTCATGATAGAGGGCTGTAATTTTTAGGGGTTATTTAATTTTACATTTTACATAACTCCATGAAGTTTTATTAAGATTTGTCTATTTATTGGGGTGCTGGATCGATTCCTTGATTTTTAATTTGTAAAGGTTGCGTGATTTTAAAGGTTTGATGTTTTCCTTATTTTATCAAGATAAATGTTCATTGTATGACACTGCTCTAACGTAATTTTTTCCCGATTTACATTCATAATATTTGAGCTTCGCTACTTATGGATGTTTTTTTTCTATATAAGAAGTAATTTTGTTTATCATTATTTGTAGATTTGAGATATTTTCTTAATGTAATCTTTGTTATCTTTATTAATATGGAAAATAATAATATATTTGATTATGGTTAGAGAAAAAGAAAATAATAAGGTTCACAACATCCATAAGAAGCGAAGTATAAAAAAAAATAATTGATGGTTATGCGGAAACAGAGATTTAAAGAGCCAAAGTTAAGTGGTCACAAACAAAAAAAATATTTATAGAATATAAAAAAATGTGCATTATTTTGACTTTTGGAGCATTACTGACAGACCAACGGACTTAGGATGCTCTTTGTTACAGGGAATCTTCACTAAAAACCTGGCCCATATCTTGAATAGCAGCAGTAAATTAAGTTTCCTTATAAACATGCCTGACTGATGGACACACGTTTTTTTCAATTTAAAGAGAAGCTTCGCTATTAATAATTATATGTAAGATGTACTTTAAGAAACAAACATACAACCTTGCTTCCTAGAAATACAAAATGTGTATATTTATTGTATACCATTATTAAAAGCGATGCTTTTCCACATGTTGGTGATTGTCCGTATGTCCGTTCGGAACTTGTAACAGAAGTAACCATGTAAATGGTTTTAATTTTGCTATAGGATTTCTGAAATGATTATGATTAATCTAAGAAGCGTAGTAATTCTATATTCATTGTCATATAAGGTTTAATCGTTGGTTTTATTTATAACTTTACAATTAGTTATTGTGTTATGCGCAAAGCTTTTCTGTAGTTAGAATTAAAAAATATTTAGTTTTTTAACCCTTAACGGTCGGGGGGGGGGGCATTGAACGCCCCCCCCTCCGGTTTTTTCTATCTCATTTTCTGTGTGTGAAAGATAAAGAGCCCAATCTGCGTGACTTTTTAAGTATGGGTATGACACATAACTGAGAGTTGAAATTTTTTCTCCATCTCCATCCTGGCAGGCATAGGATGCCAGCAAACCTGGCAGGGTCATCCAGGTAAAGAGCAAAAATATTTTTTTGACTAAAACAAAGCATTTTATCATACCAAAATACTAAAATATCTCTAGTAGTACATTCTTATATTAAATACAGATGTTTAATTAACTTTCAGGTTCCAGGTATGATCCTGCAGGTCCTGATCCTTCAGGTCTCCAGAAATCTTTAAAAGGCTCCTGTGGCCGCAATTTTTTACTTAGAGACTTCAAATTTTAAACTTAAGCTTTTCTTACTTGTCTACATAACGTATTAAAATTTCATAAAGATTCGCCGCCGTTTTCCCGCCGACCGCCGACTACAGCGGCTAGCAGCTGCAAAGTACAGCTGCGGCCGCTGAAATTTATATTTTGATATTTCTAATGTAAAATTTACATAAAGATAAACATTTTCTAGAAAAAATTGTTCTTCTAGGAACACAGTAAAAGTGTCGGACTGATTATGACGTAACAAAAAAAATTAGCCAATCAGTCCGACACTTTTAAATTTTTAAGTAAAAAAAGACCTAAAAAACAAAGGTTGTTAAATAAAAGGGTGAAGTAAGCGAAAATTGACTTTGACTTATTAAATGTCGGAAATTCATTATCAAACAGGGGACTTGCACAAAAAATTTAGCCCTCTAGCTCTAATAGGAACTGAGATAATAGGAGGGGGGAGCTTTGAACGCCCCCCCCCCCCCCCTCCCCGACCGATTAAGGTGCGGCAAGGGGACGACTGTAAAGGGTTAAGTTAGTAATCTTAAGGTACAAGACAATGAACAATAATATACATACATAATGATGATAAACAAATTTAGCCCTTCTGTGATTTGAATTATTGGTTTAAACGTTTAGAAACTGCTAGTTTGGAACCAACCATTTAAAATTCAGTTGAGGTACTTAAAGTTTTTGAGCTCACGAGAAATATAACATGGTTATAAAACTTTGGGTTCTGGTTTAATTTACAGTCATATGTCCCCTCCCTCCTAGTTTTAAGAAGAAAAACTACCTTTAAGAAAAAGAGGTATTTTCTAAAACGTTCAAAAAAGGAAATTTTAAACACAACAATCTAACAATTTTTCATATTCAGTGGTTTATTGATAGTACCCTCTAAAAATTATAATTTTGACTTATTATTGGGTAGCTCTTATCGTTAATTTAGGAATGTAAAATTTAAAACTTTGCATAATGTCAATGTTCATTTTTCCTACCGTTTAATTAAAAAAATATGCTTTTATGGATGTTTTTGTGAGTGTATGTGTACATATGTATATGATTAAAACGCTGTTAGATTAGCTCACCTATCTCTTATACCGTGTGTCTACTCTACACCGTATCCCAAAATCCCACCTGTTTATACCTTTACAACTAAATTAACAAAAACTTGCCATTTAACCATAATTTTAATTCACTTTTAAAAAATTATTAATCTCATTAATTTAGAATAATAAAATGGTACTTAAAATTGGTTATATAGCTTTGGAGAATACTGTAAAATATAATAAAAAAATAGGAAAAAATTTAAGCAAAAATTTTAGGATCCTTTCAGCAGTAGCTCAGCCTCTAGACTAAACTGTAAATCTCTAGAATAGAGGCTGAGAATGGTATTACACATACACTAACAGAGTGAGTTAGGGGGGGAGAGAGTGGGTAAGAGAGGAAAGAGAGAGAGAGAGAGAGATACTGAGGGAGATAAATGAGAGAGTAAGAGAGCATGTCATAGTGTGTGTGTGTGTGTGTGTGTTTGTCTGTGTAACATATGGTAATCTTTAGTTTTATCAGTAAAAACATCATCTATCTTAAGGATATTAATTTAGAAAATCTTGTAAAAACAGACTTGTCAAAGAGTTAATGGATATATAGGTAGAAAAAGTAAAACATGACTTAATGCAAAAGGATCTTAAAGGATAAGACAAAGGACTATAATTAGATATACATACATTCCCAATGATGATATACAAAATAACCCCTACTGTTGTTCTTATTACTGTTTAAAAGGTTTGTACACTACTCGATTGAAACAACCAATCATAATCTGACAAAAGTACCTGACGTTGTTTTTAGCCACTGTGGTTATAAAACTTTGGGTACCAGTGTATTTAACATTCCATATCCCCTCCCTGAAAACAATGTCTCTAGGTAGCGCAGCAAAAATTTACAAACAACATTGTCAAAATGAAAATACATAGGAGTGTTCATGTGTCCAAGGAGAAGTTTAAAACGGGGGGCCAACAAAATTGGTTTAAATCTTCAATTTAATATGATGCGATTATTAACTATTATGAACACAGTAATAGTGTCTGACTGATTATGACGTAACAAAAAAAATTAGCCAATGAGAGGCCGTTATTGACCAATGGTAAAATTTATAGTTGCCTCTCATTGGCTAATTTTTTTTGTTACGTCATAATCAGTCAGACACTATTACTGTGTTCTGTTCAACTATTATCACTAAATAAGTATGTAAGTTCGACTTAAAGATAGCATTTGACTTATTCTTTCGTATTTAAAGATTTTACAAATTTTTATTGAATCAGTTTTTAGAGACATTAAAAAAATAACATACAATAAAAAAAGACCATTGATAGGCCAGTATACACTGTAATTGAACAATGACAAAATGTATACTGGCCTATCATTAGTCATTTGTATTGTATGACGTAATTTTTTTTATAGACCCTATTAAATGCTTCATTCTTATTAGCACAGCTAGAGGTATTGTTATTCAAGAACATAGCTGAAAATCATCTTAAGTCATACATGGCTAAGCTACCCTAATCATCATACCCTTATCAACATATTTATTTTATAACCTGGACCTAAAGTAATAAACAAACAAGCAATCTATTTTTTTAAAAACTTAGGTGGGGTGGGTTCTATGCTCCACTAGTATTTTATGGGAAGTCTGAACACGGAATACTTCACGAGATCTTATTTTTGGACATCTATGAACTAAATCTTGCTTAATTGCTCACGCCATTGAGACAATCAAACATTAGATTGTACGACCTTTTTCTGGAAAGCCTGACTGTGGTTGGTAATGATTTGTGCCTGTTTTAGGCCAAGGCACTCGCCCTACTATAACCATTTATGTCGCGCATCTGACATAATAGGTGTGTTAGGGACAAATTTTAACGTCTTTGGTTATGACACGGTGTTGGGGCCGAGATTCGAATCTTTTACCTTCCCGACAACAAGCAGATGCGCTTTTTGATACGCTACAGACGCGGGTTCTTTTAAGGGAAACGGCCATATAATCCATACCTTTTAAACAACTTAAGGAGATGAGTGAATATATCGCACACACGAACAGAGGATTACTCTGTTACTCCCGGGGAGTTAGAACCTCCCCACTAATCATACCAGCCCCCCCTCATTTACACCCACCTCAGAACGATGCCTCCCCCCCCCCCCCCAGAAGGATTAGAAAGTGAAACCAACAGGTGTAAACCTATATGGGTGAAGCAGGGTTTGAAAAGCTTGATGTATATATTAATCACAACGTACTTTTAACTTTATCCAATTGATTTGAACTGTAATAATAATTGCAATATTACATATACGTATGTTTAATATTAGGTTTGAAAACTTAATAGAGGAGAATTAGGTTATTGTGTTTTTATGATCATTATTTGGGAACTTCCCACTATTGGAGTGAGCCTGAACCCGTACTTGAAATCTTAACCCTAACCCTGTGTGGTTTCTCAATATTACATAACCTAACCTAATCTAACTAATCCTAATTTAACCTGATCTAACCCCTTCGGGAGGCTCTAACCCTGCGTGGCTACTCAATATTATCTAAACTAAATTAACCTGACCCCTGCGTGGGGCTCTAACACTGCACTGCAGGGATACTCAATATTATCTAACTTAACTTAATCTAACCTCCATAAGTTGCGAAGCACCAAAGTAAAAGCTTGATTTAGCCCAATTACAATTGGAAGAATAAAATCATGAATATCCTTTTATCTTCAATGGCTTGAGGCATTTGTACAAGAAAATGATTTCGCATTTTTCAAGAAATTATACCTAAAAAACTTTTTTCAAAGCGAAATTTTCTATAATTAGGGTCGGTCCGTACGTCCGTCCGTACGTAACGGATAGCTTTTTTCGTTAATTTAGTCAAGTTAGAATTGTACTTTCGATTTCAAACTTTGCATGATGATTCCTGCAGTAGTTAGGTACGATTTAGAAAGTGAAGCAACTTTATAATGGTTACCAGAATGTCCATACGTCTATTTTAAATATGTTGATTTTTAACAACAATTTTTTATGTGATATAATCATCCGATTGATCTGATTTTTGGATACTGATTCCTATTACAAAGCATCTCTATAATAAAGTCCTAAAATGTCAGTATGTCATTAAACATAATTCTGTACGTATTAAAGAAGTTTTGCAACAAATATACGTATAATGTTTTCAAAACTTTTATATTTTTAAAAGCGAAGCTTTTCTATAATTAGGGTCGGTCCGTTCGTCCGTCCGTGATCCCTTTAGTAATTAGGTACGATTTAGAAAGTGTAGCAACTCTATAATCATTACCAGAATGTCCGTACGTCCATTTTAAACATGTTAATTTTTTTACTTTTTTAACAACAAATTTTTATGTGATAAAATCATCCGATTGATCTGATTTTTGGTAAATTGATTCCTGGGACAACAAAGTATAATGTTATTAGCAAAGCAACTCTATGATCAAGTCCTAAAAATGTAAGTATGTCCATAAACATAATCCTGTATAAAGCAGTTTTTCAACAAATTTACTTACAACTTTGCTTCGACTCTTATACATTTATATTCTGATTATTCAGTTCTGACACTAAATAAGTGTTAATGTCCGTTTGTCTTACTGTTTCAGTGCTTCGCTTTTATGGATGTTGTCATCCTTGTTGTTTTGTAAATTCAGTTCTGACACTCTACAAGAGTTAATGTTCTCTGTCATACCGTTTCAGAGCTTCGCTTTTAAGGAAGTTGTCATCCTTGTTTTCCATAGTAGTATATAAATTACTAGTGGCTTCGCCCCTAGCCTCTAGGGGCTTCGCCCCTTGAGGTAATGGAAAGTCAACCCTCCAAAATAATTTTATAGTTATATTTTCAAAAAAGTTATTCTTTGCCGAATTACTCTTTGGTAAAATTAAACCCAGGTCGTCGTTAGCACAAAAATTTCAATTCGTAAAAATTAAACCCATGTTGTTCACCGTATACACAAAATTTAAAAACTCTCCTCTGTAAATTTTATTTACCTATAATTGCGACAACTTTTTAAAGATGTAAATTTTTAAAAATTACAAAAAGCCCAAAAATTTTTTTGGGTGAAATTTTTTTGAATTTTTTTTTTTTTTGAGGGGGGGGTTCAGGGGGGCTTCGCCCCATGGTGCAGTGGGGTTCCCCTAACCCAATTACTGGTTTTTGTTAAAAAAAAATAAGAAAAATTTAAAAAATTTGGAAATTGGGATTTTTTTATTTTATGGGAGGTTGGGTGTCTCACCCTCCTAGAAAATAGCCTAAAACCACCGGAGGACCAGTAGGTATATTCCCAGAAGTGTAGAGTCCAATATGTTTAGCAGTTACTGAGATTTTACCAAAAATGTAAAAAAAAAAATTTTGGGGGGGTGGTTCTTTTAGTTTTTTGGGGGGGTTGGGGGTGTCCCACGCCCCAGAAAAATAGCTTAAAACCATCACAGGACCAGTAGGTATAATCCCTGAAGAGTAGAGCCCAATCGGTTCAGCAGTTACTGAGATCTTAAGCTTCAGACGGACAGACGGACAGACAGACGGACAGACATCAAGCTACTTTGTATTATAGACGAGAACTAAATCGGTTCAGCGATTAGTGAGATCCTCCGTTACAGAGAAAAAAAGATTATTACTTTATATAATAGGATATAATAAGCTATAAAAATTGGAAAGAATTTTAATGAATATAATAGATTTGAAATCTGCATAAAATTTTAAGGAATTTTTATAAAATTTGTTTTTTGTATAATTCTTTATCTATAAGCGCAAATACAAATTAACCCATTAGTGCCGAACCGGGCATTAAAACCCGGTTCCAAAAAATGGAAAAAAAAAACGGTTTCTGGCTTCATAATTGCATCATTCTTAGTATGAATCCCCCCTCTACTACCCTGGCTTTCATTTCCCCCTGGAGCAGGCAGTTTAGCTTACTTCCGTTTGCCGGTATAGCTCAACAAAATTTGAAAATCATGAAAATTCAAAATACCCTAACTTTTTTGTTTTTATAGTAAAGTCGCTGATTTTTTTCGTGAAATCTAATGTTTATTGACAAGTACATCTATTCAGCTTGGCCATAAATACCCGACAGTTTTAAAACCCGGCTCGGTTTCGGTTTTTATTACCCGGTTTTAACTTTTCAACCAATAAAAATAACAGTTTACGCCATTAGTAAGGGTTTGAGCCACCCTAATAACCCTAGTAATCTCTATAGGTGTCACCCAATAGTTTTATGCTTGATTTCTGATATGTTCTTTTTTTGTAGTGTGTGTCTTTTAAAACTTCGAGCAACGGGTTTTTTTACCCGAAAACGGCGGCACCTATAGCCGAAACACTAAATTTGAAACAAATCGCTTCGTATTATACTTGTAGCTCTATAGATTACATGAGGTTGTGTAGTTTTCAATTATGGATAGTATCAAAGTTCTAAAATGTGTTCATCTCACTTTGGGCGTTCAAAAATTACTTTTTTCGATTTTTGGTCGAAATAACCGGGTTTTTACAGCAAAACCGGGTTTTAACGCCGGCGGAAACTGCCCAAAATGGGTAATAATGCCTGGTTGGTATTTATGGCCGAGCCGAACCGTTTTTTTTTGCAACTTTCCTGTGCACGCCACTAGAGCAAAACAAAAAAATACGAATTCCGTTTTGACCATTATAAAGCTTCCCTGAGATTTTCAGCTCGAACGGCCCATAAAAGTGGCGCTCAGCACTAATGGATTAAGTTAAATAATTTTGACATCTGTGATTGGTGGATTGAAAACTATCTGCGCCCTGATTGGAGAAGCTTAAGTGACGTACATCATTCAACCAATTAGAGCGCAGGTAGTTTCCAATCCACCTATCCTATTAATCAAAATTTATTAACTTAAATTGGATTTGCGCTTTTAAATAATGAATTATATAAAAAACGAATTTTATAAAAAATCCTTAAAATTTTATGCAGATTTCAAATCTATTATATTCATTAAAATTCTTTCCAATTTTTAAGGCTTATTATATAAATATAAATATTAATGGACCAAAACAAAATTCCAAAGTTTTTTTTCTAGTTTTTTAATATAAAGTAATGGAATATAAAGCTATTATTTTATTTTGTGAATAACCCAATAAACAAAATTGTATATAACAGTTAAGTAATCAAATGGATTTCTGTGCTTGGAGAAATAATATGATTTGAGCCACCCTAATAACCCTAGTAATCTCTATAGGTGTCACCCAATAGTTTTATGCTCGTTTCTGATATGTTCTTTTTTTGTAGTGTGTGTCTTTTAAAACTTCGAGCAACGGGTTTGTTTACCCGAAAACGGCGGCACCTATAGCCGAAACACTAAATTTGAAACAAATCGCTTCGTATTATACTTGTAGCTCTATAGATTACATGAGGTTGTGTAGTTTTCAATTATGGATAGTATCAAAGTTCTAAAATGTGTTCATCTCACTTTGGGCGTTCAAAAATTACTTTTTTCGATTTTTGGTCGAAATAACCGGGTTTTTACAGCAAAACCGGGTTTTAACGCCGGCGGAAACCGCCCAAAACGGGTAATAATGCCTGGTTGGTATTTATGGCCGAGCCGAACCGTTTTTTTTTGCAACTTTCCTGTGCACGCCACTAGAGCAAAACAAAAAAATACGAATTCAGTTTTGACCATTATAAAGCTTCCCTGAGATTTTCAGCTCGATCGGCCCATAAAAGTGGCGCTCAGCACTAATGGATTAAGTTAAATAATTTTGACATCTGTGATTGGTGGATTGAAAACTATCTGCGCCCTGATTGGAGAAGCTTAAGTGACGTACATCATTCAACCAATTAGAGCGCAGGTAGTTTCCAATCCACCTATCCTATTAATCAAAATTTATTAACTTAAATTGGATTTGCGCTTTTAAATAATGAATTATATAAAAAACGAATTTTATAAAAAATCCTTAAAATTTTATGCAGATTTCAAATCTATTATATTCATTAAAATTCTTTCCAATTTTTATAGCTTATTATATAAATATAAATATTAATGGACCAAAACAAAATTCCAAAGTTTTTTTTCTAGTTTTTTAATATAAAGTAATGGAATATAAAGCTATTATTTTATTTTGTGAATAACCCAATAAACAAAATTGTATATAACAGTTAAGTAATCAAATGGATTTCTGTGCTTGGAGAAATAATATGATTATCTTGGATCTTAAAGGATAAGAAAATGCAAGATAAATTGATAAAGCAGCTTATAGTGTCTCCAGAAAACGTGCACAAACGTTCCAATGTTTGGCTTATCTATCCTGATTGACGTCATATTAGAATGGGAATATGACGTCAATCGGCATGGTTTGGCCAAACGTTGGAACATTTGTCCACTTTTTTGGTGACATTAGAAAGTACTTCCTATATGTTTAACAAAATTATCCCTTCTGTAGAATACAATTATTAGTTAAAAAGTTTGGATAATTCTAGCTTGGAACCAACCAAACAAAATTTAATAAAAGTACCCAAAGTTTTTGAGCCAACATAAAGATAAAAAATACCCACGGTTGTAGCAACACACACAGTGAATTTGCTCATCGCAGTTGATGGGTTTGAATCTCGGCACACTCTGTATTTTGTTTTTCACAAAATAGGAAAAAAGGACTTACCCTTATTTTCAATTCCTCTAAGAAAATCTTTAATTTAAGTGCTTGATAACCACCCTTCCTGAAAGCACTCTTCTTATCATGATTTTTATGTAATCCCTGTCAAAACACAAGAATACAATGGTGTACCTAACTATAAAAGTTAACGAAGCATGGCCACAAACAGTTAGGTAACATTAGGAATCGGATATGAAGATTGTATTTAGGTAGATTAATGAATCTATGCATGGCTTGCCCCCAGCCAGAGCAGAGGGACAGGGATTAATTATACGTATTCTTTGTATAAAAGTAAAAGGATGTTTGTCTGTGTGGCGAAGGATATTTATATTTAGGGCGAAGATTCTTGTATGTCACATTTTTTTTATTTTTATTTTTTTTTTTGGGGGGGGGGGTTCAAATTCTAACAAGGATGACAACATCCATAGGTAGCGAAGCACAAAAATTCGTGGTTGGGACTGATCGTCATTGTTGTTTTCATCTAACGACGGGAAATTTATTTTTTAAAATCAAGAATAGATTTATTGGATAAAATAAACACGAAACCTTGTTTTATTTTGTATGATGACGATAGTCAAAGTAAATTACATAAAAGATGCTCATAACAATGGGAAAAATTATTTTGATACTGCTATCCCAAATAAGTTTAAAATCTAATTTTAAAAAAAGATATGGGGAAATATGTAAAACATATAAAAATAGCCAAAAACCTAGCCGCCATGGTTTTCTTAAAACGACAGAAAATTTAATTTTTATATTCTTAACTTAAGAAATTAGGAAAATCGGACCATATACACTGAAGATATGGAGAAAAATGTGAAAAATATAAAAATAGCCTAAAACCTGCTAAAAGCGCAGTCTGGCCGTTATGGTTGTTTTCTTTAAAAGACGGGAAATTCAATTTTGATATCTATAATTGAAAAAATTGAAAAATGCAAAAAAATAAAAATTAGCCTAAAACCAGCTAAAAAGCCGTCCGACCGCCATTGATGTTTTGTAGTTAATTGAGCCCCTTTATGATGGGAATGTTGTCATAAAATTTCAGCATTCTATCTTTTATAGGAGCTGAGTAATAGACTATAAAAGTTTTAAAGATTTTTAATCAATATAATAGATTTGAAATCTGCATAAAATTTTAAGGATTTTTTATAAAATTCGTTTTTTATATAATTCTTTATTTAAAGGCGCAAATACGATTTAAGTTAATAAATTTTGATTAATAGGATAGCTGGATTGGAAACTACCTACGCTCTAATTGGTTGAATGATGTACGTCACTTAAGCTTCTCCAATCAGAGCGCAGATAGTTTTCAATCCACCAATCACAGATCTCAAAATTATTTAACTTAATTTGTATTTGCGCCTTTAAATAAAGAATTATATAAAAAACTAATTTTATAAAAAATCCTTAAAATTTTATGCAGATTTCAAATCTATTATATTGATTAAAAATCTTTAAAACTTTTATAGTCTACTGAGTAAATCCCATTTCCCCCATAGCGTTACGGACGGACTGACGGACGGACAGACAAAGTGAATTACATTTTTTTGGTAGGATCAAAGGTTTGGTAAGGAGAAGAATAACACTTTTATTGAGGAGAGGATTTTATTTATATATTTAGAATTTTTGTGGATAATCACCCCTCTAAAGCCTTATTCGCCCTATGTTCAATGTTCTTATGTTCTCCTGATTTATTCATTTGTTATACATAAGCGCTCACACAAACAGAAAGATTATTAATACCCGTTAGCAGCCACACTAATGTAATTTTATATCGAAATAATTAAGAGGTCAATGTAAATATTGTTTATGTGTATATAGTATACCTCTTATGTAAGAATTGTCCTATCGATTCCAAACTTGGCACGATGACTTTTATGCAACGGTAAGATACAACTTTAAAAGCGTAGCAACTCTATAATCAATACCTGGACGTTCATAGAAAATATTTAAAACATTGTGATTTTTAACCCTTTTCTTAAAATGATTCTTAAGATAGCAAAGTCCGATGTTATAAGCAAGCATATCTATAAAAGAATATCAAGAATTTATGAAATTTCGCAACAAATTTACATACAATTTTGATTTGACATATAAAAGTTCTAACACTCAGCATGTATTGATGTTTGTTTGTCATACCGTCTGATTTAAGATTTTTCGCTTTCCTTATTTCTGAAAAATCATTGAAAAGGTTATAAATATGTATGTTAGACTGGCTCAAAAAACATGAATTTTTAAATCTTTACCAAATCAATTTGAAAACTAGACCTCTCTACAATGAAAATTGATCTCGAAATTTCAATCTTAAGCTTTTTATCAAAAACTTCATATTTTCATGATTTTAACAAGAAATGATTAAAGAACTGCCAACCTAAAATAATGTAACAAGAGTTCAAATATGAAGCAATTATAAAAAGTAGGCAGAACCGCCATTCCTGCCGAATAATTCCGAAAAACGTCTTAAAACATTGTTTTATTTAAATTGATAATTTGTGTAAGAAATTGAACTAAAACAGTAGCTATTGGTCTTATGAGAAGAGAAATGATGAAAAACTCTAAAAAATATACATTTAAAGACATAAAATAGGAAAAATCCAGATTATTTTCTTTTAATACAAAGTACCCAAAGATTCTTTTCTTTTAAACAATCAAGATTCATAAAATTACCCAAAGTTACTTAATTTGATTAATTGATTTTGTATTTTCAGGACAGTAGAAATAGGCTAAAGTCAATAAATCTATATTCACACCTGCTGTTGATTGGTCCCAATTCTGGGTGGCTGCCTCAAACTTAAGATCTCTAAAACTTCCCTTGATTTTGGAAGTCATACTGTACCTGAATGTTATATGGTCAAGACAGACATGCATCATTAATATTGTAAGAGTAATTTTCCATAATAATTCAGACAAACAGCCAGACATAAAAATTGTGGATTATTAAAGCTTAGTTTTGCTACTTACTCATAGAAACTACAATGCCATCTTGAAATTTCTTATCTATAAAGACGACATTTCTATGAATGAGAGAATGCCATAAAGACATTAGTAAAGTTTTATTATCCAGGACAAAGACGAGGAACAATAATAGGAATGTTTAATACATTGCATGTATTATATATAGAAATATGTTGAGGGACATTTCAATAAAAACTAATTTGATAAATTCCTATTATTGAACACCGTAAACGTGTTGGACTGATTATGACGTAACAAAAAAAATTAGCCAATGAGAGGCCATTATTGACCAATGGTAAAATTTATAGTGGCCTCTCATTGGCTAATTTTTTTGTTACGTCATAATCAGTCCGACACTTTTACTGTGTTCCCTTTCATTAGGCCCTGAGGGTACAAAGGGCTGGATCAAAAGATATTAGGATTTTTTTTATGTGGACAACTATCTGGTATATTTTTTTTAAATTAAATAACTGTTTTAAACTTTTGGAAACCTTTATTTTAGAATGTTATATTTATCCTATTTATACAATTTTTAAAAGCGAAGCTTTTCTATAATTAGGGTCGGTCCGTCCGTCCGTCACGGATAGCTTTTTTCGTTAATTTAGACATGTTAGGATTGTTCTATCAATTTTGCATGGTGATTCCTTAAGTAGTTAGGTACGATTTAGAAAGCGTAGCAACTCTATAATCATTACCGAAATGTCCGTACGTCCATTTTGAACATGTTGATTGTTTTACTTTTTTAAAAAGCTTTTTTCGTTAATTTAGGCATGTTAGAATTGTCCTATCGATTTCAAATTTTGCATGCTGATTCCTGCAATAGTTAGGTACGAGTTAGAAAGCGTAGCAACTCTATAATCATTACCAGAATGTCCGAACATCCATTTTAAACATGTTGATTTTTTTTACATTTTTAACAACAAACTTGTATGTGACCTAATTATCCGATTAGTCTGATTTTTGGTACACTGATTCCTGGGACAACAAAGTACAATATTATAAGCGAAGCAACTCTATAATCAAGTCCTAAAAATGTAAGTATGTCCATAATCATTATCCTGTATCAAGCAGTTTTTTAACAAATTTACTTACAATTTTGCTTTTACACTTATACTTTTGCATTCTGATTATTCAGTTCTGACATTATACAAGTGTTAATGTCCGTTTGTCCTACCGTTTCAGAGCTTCGCTTTTATGGATGTTGTCATCCTTGTTAGGTTAATTATTTCAAGGACACTAAATAGCAATAGTAAAAGCAAGCATCTCAACAATCAAGTCCTAAAAATGTATTTATGTCCTTGAAAGTATTCTGGTTACACATAATTGTTGCTTGGTATTCGTTGTATGTAATTTAAGACAATTTAGGTATCACACAATCTCAATGTAAAACCTTTTTACATAATTAACAATGAACGAAACAATGATATACATCCCCATGAGAATATACAAGATTAGAACTTCTGTATTCGTTGAAATGTTTGACACTACTAGTTTTAAACTAACCAGTTAAAGCTCAGTTAAAGTAACAAAAGTTTTAGCGTTCACCAATAGAATAACGTGGTTATAAAACTTAAGGTACTAGAATGATTAAACGCCCATTACCCACGCCCTATCTTAAAAAAATCTAATTTTTCTTAAGGGTAGGACGACATTTGATTTCATGATACTATGTACAAAAATGTATTAAATTTTTGTTGTCTCAGATATATGCTAAGCTGTGGCCGCAGCTTCAACCCTCTGCCAGTGCAGATTAAAGAAGTCACAACCACTTGCAGCTTAAGCAATCCTAAAAAAACAACAAAAAAATACATTTAATTTAACGAATATCTTTGCTGCAAACAGAATTACGTACTAAATTATTAGAATAGGTTTTTATCGCATTGTATTATAGACAGTTTTGGAATGTAAAATTACAGGATTAACACCAGAGGGTAGATAGATCAATCCATTTTACAACATGCTTGGCATGTCGGTCACATGCTACAAGACTTACTATATAAGGGTGAAAAAATCATTGCATGAGAACTAAGCCTTCTTGTGCTTCCAGAAAAGGTCTCGCCACACATATTATCCACAGAGAGGCTTTGTTGAATGTTTGCCAGCTGATTGATTCCTTATCCCTGAAAAATTCAAAAAAGATAGTGCTTACTATTACTATCATTTAAGTAAGGAAATCGATGTTTTAAATACGCTGATAGTTAAACATGATTGTACCGTTCCAGTTTCTTCTCCATTGAAAGTGGATCCATATAAATCTAGTGATTTAAAAATGACATCATGGATCTTTATATGCCAACTAAAGAGTATCATAAACAAGGATGACAACATCCACAAAAGCGAAGCTCAGAAACGGTATAAAAAACGAACACATTAACACGTGAAGAGTGTCAGAACTGGATAAGCAGATTATAAATGTATATGTCGAAACAAAATTATAAGTAAATTTATTGCAACTGTTTTAATATAGGATACTGTTAAAGGATATACTTACATTTTTAGGACTTAATTTTAAAGATGCTTCGCTTATAACATTGTACCTTGTTGAAATAGTAATCAGTAAACCAAAAATCAGATGAAATGATAGTTATATCACATAAAAAAATTGTCAAAAAGGTTAAAAATCAACTTGTTTTAAATGAAAATTCTAGAAAAGATTATCGAGTTGCTACGATACTTCCAAAATCGTACCTAACTGTTATAGGAATCTGCATGCAAAGTTTGAAATCAATGGGACAATTCAAACATGTCTTCATCAACGAAAAGAGCTAACTGTTCCGGACGGACAAACCGACCCTAATTTTAGAAAAAGTGGACATTTCTGATTTAAAATCGACATAATATTGACAACACCACAATTTTTGACAGGGAATTTTTGCATTCATGAATGATCCCTTCATTGTTAATTTACTTTAAAATAACAAAAAAAAACTTTTATTTAAAATTTTATTATAAAATATATATGATTATGATTAAAACATGTAAATATTAATTTATAAAAAAAAATATTAATCACCATAATATCAAAAATTTAGTTTAAATTTACTAAAAATAATTCTATGAATAAAACAATGGTTTTCATATGCAATATTAGCTCAGCTTTCAAAAAGGTATTACATATTTATCAGGGCTCGGCAGTCGCGCATCAGCTGTGTGTAAGCCTCAGTGAAATCGTCATATTATAATATTTTAAATTTAGCTGGATGTTAGACCATTTCCTAAACAGACAATCCATCTTTTCAGAATTTTTTTCTTCACGCAAGCAGTCTTAAATTCGACTGAGGCGCGGCTGCTGAGACCTTATAGTCATAAATAAATTGTTTAATTATCCGGTTTAAAAAAGTGATTATTTATCTGTTTAGTTTAATTTTACTATTCAAGTCCATACGTTCGTCCGTATGTCAGTCCGAAATGTTATGAGAGTAATGTGATTTTCTCAGATAGTATTTAAGATAGACTACTGATTGTTTTGGTGATAATTCCCCTTTCTAAAGAGCAAACTTTACACAACTTGCTTGCATCCTTCCTTTTATTTCTTCTTCTCTCTTCCTTTTTTATGATCAAACGACATCTTCTTCTGGCTATTATCATCCTTGTTCGTTTAGATTGATATTAGTCTAAAAGTGTATACATATAAATATTTACATTTGATTAACTAATTATTGTACTTTTACACTATTGCTTATATAATAACTAAATAGCTTTTTTATAAATACATTTTCAATAAATAAGAATATTTATAAAATATAAGCCATTAAAAAAGATTATCATTTTAAACAAGGATGACAACATCCATAAGTAGCGAAGCTCAAAAATTATGATTATATATCAGGAAAAAATACTATAAAGCAGTGTCATACAATTAACATTAATGTTGATAAAATAAGGAGATCAGAAAACCTTTAAAATCACGCAACCTTAAAAATCATGAAAATTTAAAAATCTAGGAATCGATCTAGCACCGCAATTTAAAGACAAATCTTAATGAAACTTGATAAAAAATGTAGAATATGAGCATATTAAATCCCTAATAATTTCAGCCGCAAATCCTGAATAGGAATCGAGAAAAAAAATAGAAAACCTAAAAATCTAGGAATCGATCTAGCACCCCTATTAATAGAAAAATCGTAATAAAACTTTAGGAAAATAGCACCCCTATTAATAGAAAAATCGTAATAAAACTTTAGGAAAATATGTAAAATGTAAATTTAAGCATTCCCTGAAAATTTCAGCCCATTATCTTAAAAAGGAGTTGAGAAAATCAGAAAAACTTGAAAATGTAGGAATCGATCTAGCATCCCAAATAACAGACGGATGGAGAAAACAATGTATAGATTAGATAGGCATATATTATAAGAATCTTCACTAAAAATTTCAGCTGTCTATCTTTTATATGGGCCGAGAAAATCATGTTTCCCCCACTTTGTCTCAGACGGACAGACGGACAGACGGACGGACGGACAGACGGACGGACGGACATTTCGAATTATAGAGTAGCTTTGCTACTAAAAATACATATAAGAAATATACTAATAAAGCTTGTTAAAATAAAATAAAAATTTAAAATGCCATTTTGAATTTAAAGGTCAGATTATATAATCATGTAAGCTAGAAAAAAAGTAACAACATTTCTTATACAAACAAAGAGTAAAGATAGTTAAGGTGTCAATAAATCACTGAATATGATGTTTTCGTTGAATATATTATTTCATTTTCTACAATATATATAAAAAATAGTCAATTAAATTTAGTATGTTAATAATAACGGAGAGAAAAACTTTAAAAAGTCTGCGTTTTTAGATAACAGAACAGTTTTTACATAATAATAATGATAATTTTATTTTGTTTTAAGCTTTTTTTATCTATACATATATCATATCTTTATTGTTTACGGATAAAATAAAAATAACATTTGTATTATTTTCCAGAAAATAATTAATTCATACTTTATGTTTTTAAAAAACAAAAAAATAATATTATAAAGGATGTAAAGAATAAACCAATCGCTCACAATTTTCGATACAAAAATAACCCCTCTAAAGATTACTATAAGTGGTTGAAACGTTTAAACACTGAACTTATTTATCCCACCAATCAAAAGTCCTTTAATTTGTTAAGCCAACGTATAAGAAAACTATAATATAAAACTTTGGGGACTAGTGTAATAAACAGCCCAATGTCCCCTCCCTCTCCTAATTACCATAAACAAATTACTTTTTTGATATGAAAATTATCTTTTATAAAAAGTTTGGGGACCAGTTTAATTTTCAGTTTAATGTCCACACACACTCTGACTATCTTTGTTATGTATGTAAACAAAGGTTACAGAATGCTCTAATGAAACACAATGGAAAGTTTTATTTTCTAGCGAAAATAAACTTAACCTTTATATCTCTAATTGATGTTTTTATTTCTCTGTTTCTATTATATAACAAGAATGTGTAACAACCATAGAAGTTCATCTTAGTTGGTGTGTGTATGTGAATACTTTTCGTGGACTATTCATCACCTGAAATTAAAAACAAGAAATATCATATTTAATAGTTTATATGCAAAGCTAATATTGGATCAATAAGGGATGGACAAAAGTAGCTTCGCAGGTTAAAAGTTTATTTTAAAACATGCGAAGGCTAAGTCTTATAAGGATATAAAAATTTAATAATTTACCCCAAAGAAACGTTTCCTGAAATAAATTCCTTGTCAAACAATGCCCATCCCCCTCCTCCTTTCCATACTAAAGCTTTCTCTTTTCTAATGTAATTTAGGCATGGTATAGTTTATTTAAGGGATAGGTATAATATTTGGAGATTTTCATTAATTAGATTTTTATAACCTCTTACACTTTCTCCTTACTTTTTTAATTAGATAATTTCTTTAAGAAAGTATAAACCTATAATAAGGGTGTGCAGGAAAGATTTGTACGTGGATGGTTACTCCGCCCCCCCCCCCCCCCGTCCGTTCAAAAATCAGATAAAAAATTAACTTTTTAAAATCTCTTTTTAAAACTGTCTTTTAAAGTAAACTCCCCTTTAACATCAAATACACAATAAAATATAAAAAAAACGTAGAATACATATCCTTCTCTATGATTTTTACATTAATTTATTCACGTAGTAAAATTATATTAAAGTTATTGTACATGATATATTGTTTTATGACAAAGTGCACATACTAACTGCGTAGTCTTTATACATACAATACTATCAGTAAAAAAAACCTTTATTGTATGAAGAAAATCTTAATTTAATATTATTAATTAAACGTCAGTTTAGGAAAATTTTGCATATTTTTATGGCTCAGCTGCCTTAGCAGCGCGGCTTTTAAAGCCAACCAAATAGCCACAACCACTACATTTTAATTCAGCTACTCATCAGCCGCACAGCTTTCAAATCCATGCGATAAGCTGCGGTTACTTGCAACCACCCCCAATATCGACTATAAGTTTACTCCATTTATATATTAACCTATTAATATATTAATTAGGTCAAAACACATATGCGCGGCTTTTTAGAAGCTGGAGCAGCAGTCGTACTTATCCTATCAGCGTAGACAAAGCTTTTGTCACAGAAGGGAATAACTAGTTCATTGTACTATTTTTAAATTAGGGGAGTTTAAAATCGATAAGGACCGGTTCTGAGCCATACTGAAAAATAATGTATCGTATCGTATTATTATCAATTTTCCACAAATGCTAAAATAAAAATCATAAAATCAATACTAGTTTTGTTGGCCTGGGCCTCCCCTACCTGCCAACAAAACTAAAATTAACCTTTTAATTTTCAATAATCCGCGGAAAGCTGTCTATAACACTGTCTATAAAACTTAATGAAACGATTGACCCCCTTCTATTTTTCATTGATAATTTTAAAATTAACTTTTATTACCTAGTTATATCCTTGTTTTTATTACATAGCAAAAATTTATAAAAAAAAAAATCATTTTTCACCAAAACAATTTTTTGGTTCTGATTTTATTTGCGATTAAAATATTACACTTTTTAAAATTTCTATTCTAGCGCTTTTTATTGAAGAATATATATTTTTTTTTGGGAGGGGGGTAATTATTGCCTAACCATTTCCTGTTTTAAGCGGGATGCCAATGGCCAATAATGTACATCCCCAATGATGATACTTAAATATACCCCTTTTGTAGATTGCAATTACTCGTTGAAATTTTGGACACTCAACTAAATGAACCAACCAATCAAAATTCAACAAAAGTCTTCAAATTTGTTGAGCCAACGAAAAAGAAAACGTTATTTCAAAACTTTGAGGACATAGGTGTATATAGAAATAGGCGTGGCATTACCTCGTAAGGTCGGGATTCTCCATCGATTTCTAATTGATCATCTAGAGAATCCAGATCATCATCCGTTGTTAATGGGATGCGCTACTCTAGCACCCAAGAATATTGATTTAAGTAACATCAGACGGACAACCAACCCTTACGACCTTTGTCTGAGAAGTACTAACTGCGCATAAAAACGATTTGCGCCTATGGGCCAAGGCATTCTCCTACTCTAACTATTTATGTCGTGCACCTAACATAGCAGCAAAAAGAACCATTTTTAATGACGTGGTTTCGGGCCGAGATTCGAATCTATCACCTCCCCGACGACGAGCGAATGCGCTACGTGTTGAGCCATGATCTTTCTTCACGTTACCAACATGATCCAAAAAGTTATAAGACCACTTATCAGAAAACTCTTCTAACCCTTCACATAATTTATTCTTTTTTTCTGCCTTTTTTCTCCTCTCATCACTTTTCTTCACAAAGATGAAAACATTTTTATTCTGAAGGTGATAAGCTACTCTAAAATTAGAAATGTCCATCCATCCGTAAGTCCGTCTACTCTTTTTGCTGTTTGAAAAGGTGTTAAGGAAAGAATATTTTTTTAACTTCTATTACAGACAATTCTCTGGAACTCATTTGGTTTGTCCCTTCCCTTTATCCATTACTAGCAGATACGCCTCTAGAGGTCTCATGGGCATTGGATGAAAGGGAATTCTGCATTTTAGTTTTAAAAAAGAAATAGTAAAACATTTTTGGTGAGAATATTTTTTTCCAAAGGCGATTTCTACTGGTAGGGGTGAACTGAAGGTACCAATAACTATAAACCTTTCCAGGAAATATGATAATCTTCTATGTTTAGAAGATCCAGTGGTTAGCGAGCAGTACAGACAAGCAGACTCATAAACATCCTGTTACTTTTATATTGATATTAAGATTCTAAAATCTTATTAGGTTTTTTTAACAATGAAAATATTAATATCATATCATGTCCTCAATAAAAAGTATTTATATTCTAAACTTCTATAGAAACTAAACAATGCTTTTCGCTTTAATAGAAATTTATTACTGGTTACAGATTGAAGATCATATCATTTTTAACAAAAATACTCAGATTTACAAAGCGCAATATTTGTTTGTGTATTTTAATATTTTAGCCTGTTTTTGTCAAATACATACCCACAATTAAGAAAGTCCAATGCGAGGGGAGGGGGATTAAATGGTAGTTTACCCTCCCAATAAATTTTGAAAATACATTATATTACGTCCTTAACCAAAAAAACTTTCACTTTACCACTCTACCCCCCTGACGTGACGTCCTTAGCATTATAAAATTAACATGAGTATGAAATATTTTTAAGGTAAGGAATCATGAGACATTTTACACCAATTACAAAATAAAAAGGTTTACCTTTAACCACTGTTCTTTCTCTTTTTCCCCTCTTACTGTTTTACCTAAAAAGTTAAACATTTAAAGTAGAACGATGTCTGTCTGAAGCTTAAGAACTAGGTAACTACTGAACCGATCGTGCTCTTTTCGGGCTATTTTCTTGGTGGTGGAACACCCCAACCCCCCAAAAAAGAATAATTATGTGCGTAGCTTTGATAACCACTGAACCGAGTTAGTTCTCCTTTATAGGGAAGCTTCACATTGGTCCTGGGGTTGTTTAGGGCAATATTTGTTTGGATTAAAGTCTTGGGATGGTTATAGACTATTTATCCGGTCTCCCCTACTCCACTTCAAATAGATACCAGGAGCGTATGTGCTAGTATGTAAAAAGGTTTTTTTTTATCTGTAGCATAAGAATTCAATAACTACTGAATCGATTGAGTTCTTTATTTTGGGGAAGCTTCACATAGATCCAAGGATTAAATTAGACTATTCAAAAAAATATATTTAAGTCTTTTGAGGGTTTAGGCTATTTTTTATTCTTCTCTACCTTTTGAATATAGAGCCTATAGGCTAGTGATGCAGTCACTAGCCTATATAAATATAGATTTATTTTTTTATCCGAACTTGAATAAATACTTCACAAATCCCATAAGCTATAGAAAATACTTAATATATTTCTTTGCTTGTTAATTATATTTCACTTTTTGTATCTTTTAACGTACTTTTTAACACTGATTAATTTCTCCAGTTTGATACCTTAAAAAAGAAGCATGGTTAAGTAAACATCTTTGCTGTAACTCGGATTATGTCAAGAATCGAACCCATCACCTTATGATAATACCGCAGACATTGCCTATAGAGTAGCTGCGTTACTTTTACAATATATTTACCTAAGAATAAAACCCCAAGAACTGGATCTTTTCGTTTTCCTTTTGAATTTTCATATTTCTTTTCCAGACTAAAAAGAAAAATATTGGGTATAGTCCCTCATGGCAACGCCTCTAAAGGGGCGTTTCGTCGTATTTTGATAGGTTATTCTAGGTTAGGTTAAGTTAGATTAGGAGATTGCTCCGCAGGATTAGGCAATTGGCCCCGCAGGGTTAGAGCCCCCCGCAATGGCTGAAATAGGGGATAAGCTACAGTGAAAATACGACTAAACGCCCCTTAAGAGGCGTTGCCATGAAAGGGACTATACCCAAAATAATTTTTATATATCAGTCACTAAAGCACTGAGAAACTATTAAATATTTAGGAGTAAAAATTCGCGCGAAGCACGCCAAAAAAAATTTTTTTAGGGATTTTTTGGGGGGGAAGGTATTTCCCCCCAAAAAATGCCAAAAAAAATGTTCATTGGTTAAAAGTTCACAGATTATAGAAATGTATTTTAAAATTTTACATCCAAATGTGAATTTTAACCCCTCCCCCTTAAATATTTCAAATAATAATTTAATTTTTTTGTCACTTTCCAAAAAAAATGTAATGAGCGTCTATCTATCTATTTTTCAAGGCTCGGCAGCCGCGTGTACGCCTCAGTTTAATCGTCATGCTATAACTTAAAAATTCAGCCAAATGTCTAAATCAGACAAAACATTCATCAGAATTTTTTTTTGCACACAATTATCTTTAAATTTGAGGCTCACGCGCGGCTGCCGCGCTATGCTATATATCTATCTACCTTGACATATTAAACCTATAATAAGACTCTTGGTCAGAAGAATCTATATCCACTCCAATTATTCCCTCGCACATCTCATCAATCTCAGATTCCTGAACAAAAAACAAGGATGACAACATTCATAACGGCAAAGATTATAAGATCAGAATGTCAGAAAAAGTACAATAATAGAGTAAAAACGCATTTAATACATAATATTATTTAACAGAAGTTTGAACATTCATTAAATAATATGGTCCTAGGATTTCATATCTTCAAAACACAATATTATAAAGAATATTGTTTTTATAAATCAAAAAAAAATCATTGTGTTAAAATGGACATATGGACTTACTGGCAATGATAATGAATTTGCTAAAAAGAATAAATTGTACCTAACTACCATAGGAATCACCATCTCAAGTTTGAAATCGATAGGACAACAAGTAAAACAACAATAAAATGTAGAACTAATATAAAGCTTACCCTCTCTAGTTTACTATGAAGTATAACAACAATACTATGTAGAACTAATATAAAGCTTACCCTCTCTAGTTTACTATGAAGTATAACAACAATACTATGTAGAACTATTATAAAGCTTACCCTCTCTAGTTTACTATGAAGTATAACAACAATACTATGTAGAACTAATATAAAGCTTACCCTCTCTAGTTTACTATGAAGTATAACAACAATACTATGTAGAACTAATATAAAGCTTACCCTCTCTAGTTTACTATGAAGTATAACAACAATACTATGTAGAACTAATATAAAGCTTACCCTCTCTAGTTTACTATGAAGTATAACAACAATACTATGTAGAACTAATATAAAGCTTACCCTCTCTAGTTTACTATGAAGTATAACAACAATACTATGTATAACTAACATAAAGCTTACCCTCTCTAGTTTACTATGAAGTATAACAACAATACTGTGCGCCTCTAGCTGCCATGGTTCTGCCTAAATACATTACTGTATCAATGTGAATATGCGAAGCTACTCTATAATTTACTTTGTCTGATCGTCAGTCTGTAACGCTATGTGGATAAATTGGATTTTATGTGCTACTTTTTTCAGATAGACTTCTGATTTTTTTGTGAAAATAACACTAACCAAAGAGCATCCACAAAAGACACACATATGTTATATGCAAAAAGGTTTCGCGAATTATTGTCCGTCATAAAATTTTCTTTTTTTTACACAAATGACCATCTGCTCTATATTCTATTTATTCCGTTTGTTTATTCCTGATTTTAATGCTTTTCTAGATTGATGATGTCATATTTAAAGCTAATAAGGTTAAGCTGTGAAATAACTACTTTTGACTTTAAACAAACATGAAAAAGAAATAAGAAAACGTGATTATTATTATTAATATGCTTAGATAAGTAATATTTGTAGAAACATGTATATACCATCAAATAATATCATTCTACACTGTGTTCATGCAATGTAGTACAATTTTTATCTTTTCATTAGTTTAGATCAGATTTATCTCATAAAAGAAGAGAAAAAATATTTTAAAACATTTAAATTAAACATATTAAATATCCCAAAAGTTGAGTTAATTTTCATCCCCCCCCCCCCTAATGAAAATATAAAATGATATTGAAGTAATTTTAAAATAGAAGGAGATTCCTTTTGATCATTCCTTTTAGAAGCATAGACGAGAAATTGTAAATTTAAAATCATAAAAAATCCTTCCTTGAAAATAGAGCGAGATAAGTCTAAGATCTTATGATACAGACACACAGATAAACACCTTATCTATTTTTAAAGAAAAAAAGGGTAAGTAACAAAAAGTCATTTCTCCCGAAACAAATCTTTGATATCAGGATTTAAAAATAATATTTTTTTTTGTATTTTTGTACGACACAACATTCCTTTCCACAAATAAGAAAATAAACTAATATTAATAATCAGACATATCTTATTATATTCATAACAAACAAAGGAGGTAAAAAGGGATAAAAAAGGAAAGTGTAATAATACAAAACTTGATAGAATTAAAAGTAGACAGGTACATAATTATAACTTTTTCTACTTTCCATCGGTGTTTTAAATTTTAGTTATTTGGTTTAAATCAAAGTGTCCAAACTTTCAATCAATAACTCAAGTCTACATGAGGGACTATTTTAATATTATCGGGATGTATATCAATTTATTGTCCATTATTTTATCCGTTAATATACATGACTTAAATTTCCATATATCAAACGCTACTGTGAAGTCAAGCTAACGTTAATAATATCTTTTTACAGAAAGGTAAAGTTTATAATGAGATTTCGTAAAGAATATTGCTAAAAATTATTTTCAAACAATTTTTAGAACATAGATGTACTTAAATGGAAGGGAGGAGATGTCGACCCTCAACTTAAAAAAAGAAAAAATGCGGGGAAGGGAATTTTTCTAGGTACAAAATATCTAAAAACTTCCTGTGAAGTGAACCATATCAGCAGTTTGCCAGATCTTTCGCAACATTCAGACATACAGAGAGACATACATAAATTCTTTTACTTTAATGAAAAGGATAATATAATTCTGCATGTGTAGCTTTTAATTACCTCGACATTTATAGTTTCCTCAAATTCTGGATCTTTTGTATCAAACTTGATGGAGGATTTTTTCTTCTTCACAAGGCGGCCACTTGGGTTAAACATCAACATTTTCACGTATGGATCTAAATTATAAATTCTAAAAACGATTTTCTTACAAATTGTCGTTATTGGATGATATATAGATATTCTAGCGGCTGCGGCTGCACTCCTAGCATCTAGAGGCTCATTATTCAAAGTTATAAAATAGCCTTAAACTATCTCAAGACTTAAATCTATAAATTAATTAGACTTAAACTAGCTTGGGACATATGTGAAGCTTCCAGTAGTTATTGAAATCTTAAGCTTCAGACAAAAAATCTTACTACTTTATGTACTAGGATGTGAAAGAAAGAGAAAGAGAAGAAAGATATACATAGTTAGATATTATGTTTGTTTTATATCATTCTGTAAATACTTTGTTTGCGTTTTTGGGTCATGTTTTGAATTTCAAATTAGAATATCATAAGAAAGTATCATAATAACTAGTTACAATAAAACAGTTTTAAAATCAAACAATTTCTATAAACATGTAAAACGTAATATTATATGTTAAAAATATTAGAAAAGCTGTTTGAACCTAATGCATTTTTAAGATTTTTTCTTCGATATTCCACATTTTTAAATCTTGCTTTTAACCCTTAACGGTCGGGGGGGGGGGGGGCGTTGAACGCCCCCCTTCCCCTCCGGTTTTTTCTATCTCAATTTCTGTGTGTGAATTTTTGGAGTTGTTAAATAAAAGGGTGAAGGAAGCGAAAATTGACTTAGACTTATAAAAGGTCGAAAATTCATTATCAAACAGGGGACTTGCACAAAAAAATTTAACCCTCTAATTTAGCCCCCCCCCCCCCCCCCCGACCAATTAAGGTGCGGCAAGGGGCCCGACTGTAAAGGGTTAAATGTCTATTTTGTTACTACAATGCCAATTATATTAATTATGTCTGCCATTAATAAGTCGCTGGGTGTTATTTACGTTATATTGTAGTTGATTGTTTCTCCCTTTTCAATTTATCTTTAGATTACAACAGTTTTTTAATTAACCTTCCCTTTCCTGTCTAAACCCGCGACCGTAAGTCAACACGTATCGCATTCGCTCGTTGTCGGGAAGGTGATAGGTTCGAACAGTTAGAGTAGGGATGCATTGGCCCAAAACAGGCACAACTCATTACAATGCATAGTTAGGACTTCTAATACAAAGGTTGTGCAATCAAAGAGTTGTTTTTCTTTGCTTTCCACCGCCATTAAGATGCGGAGTAATTGAATAATAATAAACCCCAAGCCTACTTTTAAATCATTTTGCTTAATTATTTGAATTGTTCATCGTTGTATCATAATTATATTCTATTTGGAAAGTTCATTTAGAGTAAAGATATGCAAAATATTTGTAAAAATGTAATAAAAAAATATTTTTCATATTTTAGTATCAATGTTCGTCATAATCAAATTAATAAACATTTGGTGGAAATTTTTATAAATATTGATAATATTAATACAATAATACCAATATTGTAAGGGATCAAAAAGTAGCGTCTTTTTTTACCTTAACACTTTAGGGACGCAGCCAATATTATATGCAAAGAAACTCGGAAAAGAAAATATCCTTGTATTACAGTCACAGGATCTCTATCTGTTTGTCTGTCTGTGACACTGTGTTTGTTAAAGGATTTGGCAAACCTCTGAACTGATATGGTTCTACTTTACAGCGTAACTTCTCACAGGTCCTCGGAAGGTTTATAGCTTTTTTGGGGGAAAGTACCACCATTTTCCAAGATAAATAGCAAAAAAACACAACTAACCGAATCTAGCGGCGAATAAACACTTTGGTAAATAGATTGAAGATAAAACATTTCACGTGCCCATAGAGGTCTCTAGGGGCGAATCGGCTTCTTAAAGATTAAATTAAGATTAAGATTAAAGTAACGAACAATGGTTACAAACACTTAACGCAAGAATCGTTACTAAAAATATTTCTTACTTGGAAGTCTGTCTGGTTTCTGATGATCAGCTGAAGGTAACCTAAACAAAGTATTTTTTAAAAGAATAATAAGGACGTTTAACTGGCAGATTCTCCCGCCCCCCTCTCGCCTCTTCCCAAATATTTTTTGGGTGGATGGGTGGAGCAATTTGTATGAAGATGCAACTAAAACCATCACGGGAATAGAAGGTATATTCTCTAAAAACACACACACAAATCTATTCAGTAGTTAGCAAAGTTCTTAACCTTATATCGACAATATGAGATAGAAATTTAAGCACTATTCTATGTAGAACATTAATAGAGTTTCATGTAAAAAAAGGTACAACCCATTTAATTTCAGTCATTTCTTAAATTTTACTTTTTTTATATTTTAGGATAGTCTTGCGTCACTTGTTATCGACATTGTTCTAGTTAACTCTTTTAAGGGAGGGTACCACCACCCTCCCATGAGAATTCGCCACTAGAAAAATGATCGCCGGAAAAAATTGTACTTTTAAACCTAAAATTGATAGGAAGGTCGACTCCAACCCTTCATTCATGTGCCCCTGGAGGCTTTTAGGGGCTCAACCGCTAGCTTAATATAAAGTGTTAGGAAATTATAGTGTAGCGGAAACACCTTAAATGCAGGCTAGCTTCGCTCCGACTAATAAGGAATTCCTTGTAAAAATGGCCTGATGTTTGAAGTGTAATTTATTAATTCTCCCCCAAAATACATAAGGGGAGGAATCTGCCATTTATTCTCTATTTTTAGCCAATATAACCTAACCTTAATTGTGTGTATATATCTTTGATTTAGTAACTGACGTCCATCACACTAGAATTGCACAAAAGTTAAGCAAGGAATCTCACCTCAGATTTGTAGCCTTGGTCAAGGTTATTGAAAGCCGTTGAGCTGTTGGTAGATAACTCATACCAAACTGAATATATATATATACATATAAAGGGTGTTTAAAAAAAACCAATCGCTTCAATATAAACCTTGAAGTTTTGGTCCAAAACTAATAAACGAATAATACAATTCATGCCCAAGCAATGACAATAATAAAACAATATTGAATTTTAAATCTACTCTCCCTTCCAGAGCACTAGAGCTCGAAACCTAGCCCTTGCAGATAAATTTGCCCTACGCCGAAAGTGCAAATTTTATTATAAATTAAGACAAACTTTCCTTTTTTAAAAAAAGAACAAACCGTTTTAAGTTTTTGAAATCTTGTAGATAGACCCCAAAATGTTTGGGGTTTTTGATGGGGCATGTTAAGACCTTTCTATAGACACCTTAACAAGGTTTCTAACATAATCCTAGCCAATTTGGCATCAAAAAGAAAGACCTGGCAAACATCAAGAACTAGATTTAAAAAGAGCCGCCATGCCTAAATGTTTGATGGGTCTGTATTTTTTATCCCAAATTGGCTAGGATTGAGGTAGAAACCTGTTTAAGGTGTCTAAAGAAAGGTTTTTACATGCCCCATCAAAAACTCTGAACATTATGGGGTCTATCTCCAAGATTTGAAGTACTTATGGTGGTTCAAATTGTGAGCGATTGGTTTTTTTAAACACCCTTTATATATAGTATACGTTACAGAAATGACCGGTCTTTAAACGCTCCTGACTCCGCTATAATGAAGTTGTGACCCTATTTATTTTTTGTGTGTGTGCTCTTTATATATATATCTGCATGTTTGTATTTGTGTCGATCAATTAAATTAAAGAAAATATACCGACATCTGACAGGCTAAAAAAGAAAATGTATGTGTTTTAAGTTAATTTTACTTAAGCCAAAAAATCATAGATTTTGAGTCTTCGTTACACATACTTTTTGGCTCAAATTACATGTATGAAAGCTAGATGTCAATAGAAGCAGAATTTTATGGCTAGATATAAATCTTTTCAAAACGCCTAGGCTAAAATAAATTTTTCTATTCGATATTTCAGCTTATGTAAAATTTACTTTAAAACCCATTAGTGACGAACCGGCTTTTAACGCCCGGTTCCAGAAAATGCCGAAAAAAACCGGTTTTCAGTTTCAGGATTACATCATGCTCGCATGAGCCTACCCTTTACTGCGCTGTTTTTCAGATAGTGGAAGATGGCAATCATAACTATTCTCAGATATCTTCAAACTAGTTTACCCCCTCTCTTCCCCCTCAAACCTATAATTCTGGTGTTCATACAAATGCGCCAATTTTTGTTTTATAAAATTTTTTTGAAAATAACATCTGTTTGGTTTTCCTTTGCAATTAAGCTTTTTTTTAGGTACAGGGAAGGTTTTTAACTATTGTGGGAGAGCGTATCTCCACCCTCCCAATTTAAAATCCCCCACAAAATTTTTTTTCTGAATATTTCTTATTAAAACTCAAATTAAAAAGTAGAAGGGCGGTTGACTTATCCCCCTCCCACCTTAAGAACACTTAGAGGCTTCTTGGGGGCGTTCGTTGCCCCTAGTCTTTCTTAAAATAAGAGCTATGTCTTGCATTTTTTTTTCAATTAGGTGTTTGATCACGAATTTCATATGGTAAAAATATTTTTCTTATTTAATTGTTATCCTAAAAAGATAAAAGTTATGCTTGAAAATTGTTTTAATAGCTATTATTATATGTTGCATTTTTATATAAACGTGAGAGTTGTGATCACAATTGGCGTAACATTTGTACTCTTTGGCGTCAATGCGTATTTTCAGATATCCATTACTCGTTATCGTTTTTCAATTCCCCCCAGAGAGAAGCGTTTCTATCTATTCGGTCGGCCACAATCTTTCATCGAAAATGGGTGAACCAAGAAAAACAAGGTGATTTAAAATATTATTTTTTATATGATTTTTTTATCGTTTAATTATGTTCTATATAACTCCGGTTCGGCGTGAGTAAAAATACCCGCTAGTTTTATTGCCCTGCTCGGCGCGAGTAAAGATACCCGGTTTTAACTTTTCAACCATTAGATATATTAGATATTTTTTATCATTTATTATTCTCTTCAAATGTAAAAATTTCTTTTTTTCTCAATGATAAATATAATTGATAGATAGATAAATAAAAGGATCGATAGATAGATAGATAGACTGATATATAGGGATAAGACAATGGCCGATAAATTCATGTAGATTCCCAATGATAATCAACAATTGTTAGATAGATAAATAAAAGGATGGATGGACAGATAGATAGATATATCTTGGTTTAGACTTTGGTACATAAATATTTTTAAGGGGTGGGCGGGGGGATATGCAAATTTGATTGTTTTAGGCCATTTTTGTTATCTTGATATTACTGTATTATTCTATTCTTTTGTTTGTGATATTTTTTAAATACTTTAGGCCAAAGATATGTGATAAGTCTTTTCTAGTCTTTCCTTTATCAATAAAAATTATATTTTTTTAGTAGCGAAGCTACTCTATAATTCACTTTGTCCGTCCGTCAGTCCGTCAGTCCGTAACGCTATGGGGGAAATGGGATTTACTCAGCTCCTATAAAAGATAGAATGCTGAAATTTTTTGACAACATGCCCATCATTAAACTGTTTTTAACCTATTTTTGAATGAGGGGTCAAAAATATACTAGGACACCTATAGAATCAGACTGCAGAGCCCAAATTTGAATTAAGTCCCCAATAAACTTTTTTGGGGGGATTTAAAAATTAATTTTTAGTGTTGCTGTAATCATTTTGACCGAAGCAAAAGCTTTTTTTTTACTTCGGGTAATATTGTGGCTTACAGAACATTTTTATACAGCATGACCCTCGAAAAAGTATTTTTAAGCATCTGCAGCCCTTATTTCTCAATGAATTATTAAAAAATGCATATGTCCTTGTTCTCCATAGTATTCCACGTAAGTAGATATAAAAATATTTTTTTTACCTCCATTAACACCGGAGATTTTTAGAGCTAAAGTTTTGAAAAAGTGACTGAGAAAAAGAATTTTTTTTTGTTTCTCTTATTTTTTGGATGGTTATATTATGTTTTTCTGGCAACTGAATAATGAGACACAAAGAAAAACAAGTTAACTAATTATTTCTTTTTTATTCCACCAAAAAATATAAATTTTTAATGGCAAAAAATACTACTGAATGAATTGATTATTTGCAAATTTTAGGTTATTTATTAACCCTTATTTATAGAAAAGGATTAATTATGACAGTTGCTCCGCCTACTTTTCTGACATCTCAATTATTTAATAGGGGGTAAATTAAGCTTTTTAGACTAAAAAATCATTATGTTTATTTTTATTTTCTTTATAACTTTTTTGTTATTAAAGTTAGGATTATGAAACAAAAACAATTTTCCTGCTATATTCATAGAGATTTATTTGGTTTTTTAATCTTAAACAATTTTGCCTAATAAGTAAGTTTTTCAAAATATCATTAAACTAAAAAGACTCAAAAAATATGTGTAAAAAAATGCTTTTTACTCAAAAACTAATTTTTTTATTTCATTTTTGTATAAAGTTTATGCTAGTAACAAAAATAAAAGAATTTCTAGCTTAATTTTGCTAAAAAAGTCGTTTCATGTTAAAAGTTACTTTTTCCTCAGTCACTTTTTCAAAACTTTAGCACTAAAAATCTCCGGTGTTAATGGAGGTAAAAAAAAATATTTTTATATCTACTTACGTGGAATACTATAGAGAACAAGGACATATGCATTTTTTAATAATTCATTGAGAAATAAGGGCTGCAGATGCTTAAAAATACTTTTTCGAGGGTCATGCTGTATAATTCACTTTATATTGATACAATAAAAAAACATTACTCTGTTCATTGGAAATATTTTTTTTTCCAAAACAATTAATTTCATTGAAAAATCTTACATTTACAATAAAACAAATAATTCTGAAATCTAACCAATAAGAAGCCTTGTTTTACATAATTCTTTACAATTCAAAAAAAGAGTGTTTTCACAAAGTGACGTATTTCCAATGTAGTTAAATATTTTTTATTTAATTAAAATGAAAAGAATGAAAACCATACACATAAAAGATACATACTTTTTAAAATTATTTTAAAAGATAAGTTTGAATAATCTTATTTTATAACACATTTGTATATGTGACAAAAATAAATTTGTTGTATTGCATAAACATTTGTTGTCATTTAACCCTTTACAACCATTTTTTATGTTTTTAAAATAAGTGAGAGAACACAAACATGTTAATGTTAATTCGTTGACATATTATAAAGAATTAACTTTTTAGTGAATTTTTATAGTAAAATCATAAGGCCTAATTTTACTCTATACCAGAATACAATATTTATGAAGCAAAACAATCTAAAAGCTACGAATTTTACCCAAATAAAAAAAAGACCTTTTGCTTCGGTCAAAATGATCACGGCAACAGTAAAAATTAATATTCAAATCCCCCCAAAAAAGTTTATTGGGGACTTAATTCAAATTTAGGCTCTGCAGTCTCATTCTACTGGTGTCATAGTATATTTTTTATATACGTTTTAAAAATAGGTTAAAAACAGTTTAAGGAGCACAAATAAGTATAAAACATTGATGGCAGTAGGACCGCTTTTTAGCAGGTTTTAGGCTATTTATGTATTTTTCACATTTTTCTCCATATCTTCAGTGTTTATGGTGCGATTTTCAAAATTTTTTCAGTTATAGATATCTAAATTAAATTTCCAGTCGTTTAAAGAAAATAGCTATGATGGTCAGGCTGCCTTTAAGCAGGTTTTAGGCTATTTTTGTATTTTTCACATTTGTCTCCATATCTTTGGTGTTTATGGTCCGATTTTCAAAATTTTTTTAGTTATAGATATCAAAATTAAATTTCCTATCCTTTAAAGAAAACAACTATGACGGTCAGACTGCCGTTCAGCAGGTTTTAGGCTATTTTTGTATTTTTCACATTTTTCTCCATATCTTTGGTGTTTATGGTACGATTTCAAAAATTTTTTCAGTTATACATATCAAAATCAAATTTCCTGTTGTTTAAAGAAAACAACCATGACGGTCAGACTTCCTTTTTGCAGGTTTTTGGCTATTTTTATATTTTTTACATTTTCCCCCATATCTTTGGTATTTTTGGTCCAATTTTAAAACTTTTTTGGGATATCATTATCAAAATAATTTTTTTTATGAGCATCTTTTATGTAATTTACTTTGACCGTCATCATTATACAAATAAAACAGGGTTTCGTGTTTATTTTCTCCAATAAATCAATTAATAAATACACTTTAAATCTACTTGTACATATTGCCATCCATGATTTTATTTTTTACGCTTCGCTACTTATGGATGTTGTCATCCTTGTTTTATATATTTGTCAATTACTGATACTACTAGAATAGTTGCTACTCTATAATTCACTTTGGACGTTTAAAAATTACATTATCAATATCCCTCCCATTATTATCAATACAAATATTAGCAAAAGTTTTAAAACTTCCTCGAAATGGGCTTTTTTAACCGAAAAGGGCGGTACCTATAGCCAAAATCTTAAATGTGATATAAATTGTTTTGTATGTTAGTTGTAGCTCTATCAATTACATGAGGTTATGTAGTTTTCAATTACGGATCGTATCGTAGTTTTAAAAAGTGTTCATCTCACTTTGGGCGTTCAAAAATTACATTTTAACTTTTTGGGCCAAAAAACCGGAAATTTAGGTTGAAAACGGGCTTTAATGCCGAGGGAAAGCACCAAAAAACGCCAAAAACGGTTATTAATGCCGAAAGGTTTCTTTACTCGCGCCGAACCGGGTTTTTTTGCAACTTTCCTGTGTTCGCCACTAGAGCAAAACAAAAAAATTGGAATTCCGTTTTTACCATTATAAAGCTTCCCTGAGATTTTCAGCTCGATCGGTCCATAAAAGTGGCGCTCGGCACTAATGGGTTAAAAAATACTGCATGGACTTTTTGACATCTTGAATATCTTCTTTTATTTTTAAACGTCGTTGGTTCCTATTACCTGTTTTTAAAGTGGAATTTCAAAAGTTTACTAAAACTGATATTTTAATTATTTTTTAAAGCAGAATAGTGCTTGAAATGTGAAAAGAAGATTGAATAAACCTGAATGAAGTGTATAACTTTTTTTTTTAAATATAAGTTGCTAAGTGAACTACGAGAATTTTGTCGTCAATTTAGGTTGCTAATCTAGTCCACAGATATTAGTCCATACGTTTCTCCATGGTCAGGGAAGGGGATGGGGGTAAAGTCAAAAGGGATTGTGGGAGTATCGTTATATTAGCCAGCTGGGAGAAACATAGTATCGAGCCATGCTTGAATTTCTCATAATAATAATCACGTATTCATCTATGTCCTTTTTTGCAACCAAAATTAATATTTTACCGTGATTTCTCCTTTGTTCAGTTTGGGAGGTGATAAAGGCAAGCATAGAGTACTTTCTTCAGGAACCTTAAAAATTAATAATCAACATTATTAACTGTTTTCACATAATGGCTACGTAAATGCCTGCTAATTTTTAGACTTCCCCCAAAACCACCATCTACAATCCTAAGTTATAAAAAGGCGGCTAGCTATTACATAAAAATGACTAGGATGCATGACTACATTTTTTATTTATTTTTTCAACAAACATTTGCTCCAATCTCCAACTGCTTTTTTGTCTACTAGCGGCTACGCCCCTAGAGGCCTCTAGTGGCACTTTAAATGTTTTTGTTTGTTAAAGTTTACGATAATTCTTTATGTTACGGATACCTCTTAATGTTACGTAGAAGTCTCCCAGATTTTAGGAAAATTTTCAATTTTTTTGTCATTTCTTTTGGGAGGCTGGTAGTACCCTCCCCCAAAATAGTTAAAAACCTTCCCAGGACATATGAGAATCTACCCTGTTAAGGAGAACCCGATCGGTTCAGCAGTTAGCGAGATCCTTCGGTACAGACACACAGACAGACAAACATCCTGTTACTTTAGTATAAGGATTAAAGCATAAATTTTTGTCTGTCTGACGGATACCTGTACAGTTTGTTTAGCCTCCTTCAGTGTCAAAGCCGTGTTAGCAATTTCTCTTGGTCCTGTATAACGATCTTGATCCATTACTGTAACCTTTACCACCATGTCCTAAATATCAAGACTATAACAAAGTCCTACACTTTAGAGGATTTAGGAAGATTCCCCGAAAAGCAGAACCTAATCGAAAATTTATGACAACGCATCTTAAAGGGCTTTTCATCGTATTTTCATAGTAGCTTTTCTCCTATTTCTAGTCCATCGGGGGACTCTAACCCTGCGGGGCCTATTGCCTAACACAGCGGGGCAATCACCTAACCTAAAATAACCTAGCAAAATTTACTGCAAAATACGACTAAACGCCCCTAATAGTCGTTGTCACGAAAGGTAACATACCCGAATATTTTGCCATTAACAAGACGAATAGTCATTGTTTTTCGGTGTATAAAATATTGTATTCAAACATATTGATAGAGTAGCTGCGCTACTAAAAATAATTAGATTACCTTAACTTCACTTCTTTGAACTGTGGCATTGAAAGTTTGATCAAAGTAAGGATTGTGGGCATGTCTGATGGAATAATCAAATTAACCATGTTTGAAGTTTATGTTTATTAATTGAAATGTTTTTAAAAGCTAAGCTTTACTATAATTAATGTCGGTCCGTCAGTCCTTTCGTAAAAGTTAACTCTTTTCATTAATCCAAACAGGTTATAATTGTCCTATCAATTTCAAGCTCTGCATGATGATTCCCATAACAGTTAGGTACGACTTAAAAAACGCAGCAACTCTGTAAAAGTTACCACAAAGTCAGTACGTCCATTTAAAACATGCTGATTTTTATACTTTTTGACAACAAATTTTTGTGTGTTCTTAAACAGTATCATGTATTTACGCAGTTTTGCAACAAAATTATTTAGAATTTTGTCTAGACTTATGCATTAATATTCTGCTTATTCAGTTATGGCACTCTTAAATTCTTAATGTTCGTTGTACTCCGTTTCAGAGCTTTGCCTTTGTGGTTGTTATCATCCTTGTTTTTTTTCCAAACGTTCTGATAATTTACATATATAAAAGCTTTGTTAGAATACTACAAGCAATTTTAAACTTCCTAAAAAAGATTCTAAAAACGTTATGATATTATTACGTAGCAACTCTATAGTTATTATCCAAATGTCAAACAGTACAATCATAATATTAAGCTGCTAGAAAGACCACCAAGAAAAGCTTCTCTAAAATGGAGAGAATAAACGGTTCAGTGGTTATTAAGATCTTAACTAAAAACAAAATCTGCATATAATATATATTATGTATCTTATCTACCTATCTTTATAATTTATCTGCTTATTCATCTATATAAGTATGAGAATAATTTGATGAAAGTATACATAATAAGATAAGATAAGATTTCTTTGAGGATAATCAATTTATCTTTTCAACATTCTACATACCATCAGTACTCATCACCAGTGAATAAGCCTCAAAAAAGTCGCATAATAAAAATTACTTTAAATAATTTTCCAGTATGGCTATGAAACCGATCAATATATTCGCTGGATTAGTACCTTTTTTCAGTCATACTGAAAAATCATGTAGCTATAGCATCGTAGTACAGACAATTTTCTACGAATATTAAACTAAAATCATAATAGTTATTTCTCGCATCGTATTATAAACAGCTTTCCGCGGATATAGAATGTACAATTATATTTTTATATTCGTAGAAAGCTGGGTATAATACGATGCTAGACATGGTTTTTTTGTACGGATGAGAACCGGTTCTTATCCACCGGATTCGAATAAATACGATAAAATTAAAACCAGTTTTGTAGCCTGGGCCTCCGGCCCCTCGTTAATTACAAATCTTATATTTTCATTTTTGATATCTCCGGAAAGCTGTCTATAATACAATGTAATAAATAAATATTCCAAAATAAATTGCATTTTTTTTATCCTGGTTTGACAAACAGCTGATAAAAAGGTTTAGAATGTTAAGAATCTTAGCAATATCATTTTAACTTAATCAAAAGACCATAAACCTTTTCCTGAGAAAATATCATTCTATGCTTTCTAGTAGCAAAGCTACTTTATAATTCACTTTACATGAACGTTCGTCAGTCCGTACTTCTGTCGTTCTGTCCGTAACGCTATTGAGGAAATTGGAATTACTTACCTACTGTTAAAGCTAGAACACTAAGATTTCTCGTCAACATTTCTATTATTATGGAGCATATGTCTATTCCGTTATTTTTTCGCTGCATATGTGTGTTGTTATCCTTGTTTTTATGTGTAAGAATATAAATTGTGAGGGGGTTCCTAGTGGTCCACAAAGCTTAACGAGGGAATTCGCCATATCTCTTTTATGTAAATCTATACCTATATATATATGTATTTTCCTAACCTTTTAAAATAATTGTTTCTTACATAAGTAATAAAACAATTTTGTTTTAACTTAAACAAAGTTGATGATAAAAAAAAGTTATCAAAATTGTAATGTTAAAATACAAGTTTCCTATGAAATGAATAGTTATTTCTTTCATCGTATTATAAACCGCTTTCCGCGGATATAGAATGTACAATTATAAGATTAAAACCAGCTTTTTTTAGCCCCGAGGTGCAGAAGGCACGGGTTTAAAAAACTGGTTTTAATCTTATGATTGTACATTTCTATATTCGTAGAAAGCTGGATATAATACGATGCTAGACAAAGTTTTTTCGTATGGATGAGAACCGGTTCCTATCCACCGGATTCGAATGAATACGAGAATAGTTATTTCTCGCATCGTATTATAAACAGCTTTCCGCGGATATAGAATGTACAATTATAAGATTAAACCAGTTTTTTTAGCCCCGGGGTGCCGAAGGCACGGGCTAAAAAAACTGGTTTTAATCTTTTGATTGTACATTTTTATATTCGTAGAAAGCTGGGTATAATACGATGCTAGAAATAGTTTTTTTCGTATGGATGAGAACCGGTTCCTATCCACCGGATTCGAATGAATACGAAAAAAGTGTTTATTGATTTCCTGATGGTTTTGGTATGAAAGCTTGAAATTTCGGTTGGTGGCCTTTTTCTTAAGGATCTTCTTTCCCTAAAAATAAGATAAGGTGCAGAGGGTGGGGGGGGGGGGGTGGGTTGAGGGTTGTCATCATACCTCTAAAACTGAAATGAGAAGGCCTGCCTTTCATTTTTTCATACCCCATAAAGGTCTACACCACTTTGAAAAAAAACTGTGTTTCACTGTATGTAAGTTTGACCGCTAAAGTTGGATAATATCGTCTTCTTATTCGTTGGCATAACATCTTTAAGGGCCTTTTATAAAATTTTGATTTGTTGCTTTATTAAGTGTCTAAACTAATAGCAATCTACAGAAGTTGTAATTTTGTGCATCATTATTGGGGACATACATCAATCAATCGGCCATTGTCTTTTACCTTCAGATCCCTGCTTACAATCACTTGACGCGTCAATTAGAAAATTTAAACTTTTACCTCAGAACAGAAATGGCGACCCAAGGATCACAGTGTGCCCGGTACTCTCGTGACGGCAGGTCAGATACTAGGTAGATAGATAGCTAGTTATTTTATGTAAGAGGTTAATTCACAAACTTATTTATTACGACAATAATAGTTATTTCTCGCATCGTATTATAAAAAGCTTTCCGCAAATATAAAATGTACAATTATAATATTAAAACAAGTTTTTTTAGCCCCGAGATGCCTAAAAAACTGGATAACTGGATTCGTAGAAAACTGGATATAATACGATAATAGACATACTTTTTTTGTATGGATGAGAACCAGTTCTAATTCGCCGGATATTAATAGGTTTCGAATGAATACGAGAAAGTTGTTTCCACCATGTTTGCTCTTTTTAGATTTTAAAGTTTAAAATAAAATTAATTCAAAATTTAATTAAAAGTATTTTTACAAGATTTATTTGTACATGATAATTTTAATTGATAGATAGATAAATAAATAGAAAGATAAAAAGACAGACAGATAGATAAGAGGATGTGCGACTAAACAATCTATCCATTTAATATATCATATATTATTATTTTGTTTTTAATCTGTAAAACGACCTTGGAAAATTTATAAAAATTTGTGATGCATGATATTTTTTCATTGCTTTAATCCACGTTACACCTGTTAATGTTACTGGTGCTTTTCCACAAATTGCCTAACGAGCAAAGAAATCTCCCTTCATTTTTAAATAAAGAGTAGTTTTTTCACTATTTAAACCTGTCTAAAGTGATAAACAAACAAACAAAAAACTAACACTCCTCCTCCTTATTTGAAAGTAATTTTAAAAAATAAGGGGGGGCCTTTGTGTTCAACAATAATTTTGAGAAAAAACGCCATAAATATTTTATAAATAAAGTTTAACAAATTAGACCAACGGATAAATGAACATTGACAATTATAGAGTAGCACAAATTAGAGAAAATTTAAAAAAATCCAATATTTTTTTAACTGAAAATTTTAAATAAAAAACATGTTTTTGCTTTGGTGAAAAGAACTTTATAAATAAATAAAATCTTGTTGTTAGCTAATTTGTTTTAGATTGATAAATAATTAAAGAATTCTTTAAATAAAGCAGATATTATGTAAAGGTCAATAAACGCATGCTTTCTAAGCAAAGCAATTAATTAACTATGAGTAATCTTCCATTACAATACAAAATATTCATCTTTTTCCTTAAGATAAAAAAGTTCAATATAATGTATTTTTAATACTTATTTTCTTAGTTCAATTTTTTATTTTTTGGGAAGGGTTGAGGGTGTCCCACCCCCCAACAAAATAGTTATAAACCTTCTGGGACCTATGAGAAGCTACCCTGTAAAGGAGAACCCGATCGGTTCATCGGTTAGCGAGATCCTTCACTACAAACAAACAGACAAACAAACAGACAAACAAACAAACAGACAAACAAACAGACAAACAAACAAATAAAGAGACAGACAGACATCGTTCTACTTTGTATTATAGATTGTCTAAACACAATTTTCCAAAAAATCGTTATCATAAAAACTGTGGCTACTTTTATTAGGGTTGTTTTCTGTTTGATTAGCCATAGTTTCTTAGGGTTTGGACCTAAGACTCCTGGAGTATGTTGAGACACTTTTGTATAGCCACCAGGGCCAGCTTAAGCTCCACGTTCAAGTATGACTTGACACGCTGTCTCATGAGAGCTCCTCGCTATTACCTCACCCTCGCCGGTTTTGAGTATGGCAGGTGTCCCAGATTAAGTCACCGTAATGAATGACACTCTCCTCAGAGGAGCCTGGGATTAAGGGAAGTGATGGTATTATACACTTGATTATTAGGCATCCAAACTACCTAACAATCTCCCTTCCAACGCAACTGGGGGAGGTTGCGTGAATACACATTGGAGAATTCGAGACAACATGTTGTGATTGCAACATGCATGGGTTTGAACTCGAATTCTCATCACCATAACTCAGTGCAGTACCACAGAGCTACGGCGCCCCCCTTATTAGGGTTGCAGAAAGATTTAGTGTCAAAATTTTTCCACCAAATATTTTACAGAAAGTTTAATTTTGTTTATCTTAATAGGGATTTTGCATCAATTTATCTACTATTATCATATCCCCTAAAATCTCAAGATAAACTACCGCCTCACCTGAATTAATTGTTATGGTCAGTGTTCCTGTTTGTGGTGTTTTTTCATCAGCTGTCTAAATAAAACAGTAAAATATTGAAGCTCTTTATAGTGCCTTTTATATAAAAAATGAGGTCATATTAGAATAGTTCATTATCAAATTACAATAGTTCATTTTTCTAATTTGATGTAATTCGAAATTTTTTCAGTAAAAAGTTTTTTAACAGTAACCAAATTTAAAAACTTCTGGACAAAAAATCCCAAATTTAGTCATATTATATGATTGATTATTCGATTATTTATAGGCACAATAAAGAGCTTCTAAAACATTAAAATAATGAAATTTATATCACTATCCATATATTTTTTAAGTCTCATAATTATTGCAGATATCTGGAAACAGAACTTTATTGCAAGGCACAATTAGAAAGAAAAATCAATAACCATCTATGAGTATTGATTTTTTTTCTCACAAAAACCAAACTTTATCGTTTTAATCAGCATTAATTTCTAAAAATCAACACGGCTTTATCTTAAATTTTCTAGAGAACTTAATGTAAGGAAAATGATGTTTCTTAGAAGTTCCAATGTCCATCGTTTCTATTCTTCTGTTAATCTATTATCAATTTAATTTGTCTATCTTTATTATTTTTACCTGTTTATAAGCAACATGAAGAGACATATTAAGAACAGGACTCGAAAGTGCAACTCCACTAAAATATAAATTTGTTTATATTTTTTGCTGAAGATGATTAATATCCCTCCACAGATTATGACGTCATACGATAGAATAGCCAATGAGAGGCCAGTATACACTGTAATTGATCAAGTGTAAAATCTATGCTGGTCTCTCATTGGTTATTCTATTGTATGACGTCATAATTTGTGGAAGGACTTTAATAATCATCTTTTTTGCTACCGCTGTGCTTTGTTATATTATATTACGAGAAAATATTTTAGAAAAAGTTAAAAGGTTTAATTAACCCTAAGAAAATTACTTTAAATTGATTTAAAACAAAAGAATCAAAACAATGCAAATTTTAAATTAATCAGAATGAAAAAATAGGGCATTTTACATAGAGATAAACATTAGATTTATCTTCCCTCCTAATATTTCAGGATAATTTATGCATTTGGTAACATATAAGTGGTAAAAGAAAGTGGTGTAGAATTTTGCGCCACACTTTAAATAATCTAATAGTATATAACCCATCTTATTATGGACAGTATTCCGCGGATGTAAATTGAAAAATCATAAGATTAACTCTGAAATTTCAACAAAGTTATTGAATTTAATTATCTTAATTATTATAATTATTATAACCAAATATTCATAATATCTTTTCTCGTATTCATTCGAATCCGGTGGATAGGAACCGGTTCTCATCCATACGAAAAAACTATGTCTAGCATCGTATTATATCCAGCTTTCTACGAATATAGAAATGTACAATCATAAGATTAAAACTAGTTTTTTTAGCCGGTGACTTCGTCACCACGGGGCTAAAAAAACTAGTTTTAATCTCATAATTGTACATTCTATATCCGTTTATAATACGATGCGAGAAATAACTATTACAAAACTTACTTTTCATTATTGGCAGAATTTTCTGAGTGTTGTTGAAAAGTGCTCTTAGCCTTCTTTATGGAACTCCTAGAGTATAAAACAAGGGTTTATTCGTTCGACAGCACCATAGCTTTTTTGATTATCCTAGTAGTGATAAGAGCTGGAGGGAGGGGACAATGGGATGATTATCATTCTAGTCCCCAAAGTTTATAATGATAACGCTTTCTTATTCGTTGGCTAAACAACTTTGGGGACTTATGAATTCTGAGTGGTTGGTTCGCTAAGCTGATTGTCCAAACATTTCAACCACTAAATATAATTTACAAAAGTGAAAATTTTGTGTATCATCAATTTCTCGACCATTGTCTCATCCCTTTAGATTCCTGGATAAGAGGAAGGGAATGAAAAACAAGTTTGCTTAGACTAGATTGATATATAAACCCCCTTACTACCAAATTAAAAGCTCTCTGCTATCGAATGCAAAAATGTTAGCATTCTGTCCATATACAATTTCGATGGTTAATCAAGACTATAAAGCATCGAATAAATAGATAAATATGTGACAAAGTAGTAAAAGGAATTAGATTAAGCATTACCTGAACACCGACGGAGAATTTCTTCCAGAGGACATACTAACAATCAAAAATTACATATATAAAAGGAAAATTGGACTCATCACTTAACGCATTCGCTATTCGTCGGGTAGGTTACAGGTTCAAATCTCGACCCGACATCGCGTCATAACTAAAGACTTCAAAATGGTTTCTACTGCTGCAATGTAAGGTGCGCGAAATTAATAATTAGAGTATAGGAAATGTCAGGCGAAACACATGCATGCACAGTTAAGATTTCATAACAACATGGGTTGTTGGACCTGACGTTAAAGTGTCATGTTTATGTATGTAGCCCTGATTCTCTAAAGTTAGGATTAGATTGGAAATGAAAATATTTTGTCCAATCGTTTCGAGCACAGCTGTATGTATTCTATGATACGTTGTAAGCTGACCCGGAATTCTCGTGGAAGCAACTCAATTATTACCTTATCCTGGCCTAGAGTTTTGGCAGGTTTTCCATTCTAATCCACCCTAATTAATGACACTCATATGAATGAGGAGCAGGACGTGAGAAGGCATGATATAACTTGCTTGATATAAAGAATCCTAACTTTCTAAAAAATCTGCCCACTTACAATCTTAGAGGATCTCAGGGAAGGTTGCGTGATTACAAATTAACAAATTGCGACAGCAATTTTTGATTTAGCAAATCTTTATGTAGGACTTTGAATGGTTTTAGGCTATTTTACTTCCTAATTAAAGTTTTGGGGTGAGCTTTGTGTTTTTTTAACAACTTCCCAATAAAATATAATGCTTATAGAATATAGATGCTAGGGGCAAAGCCACTAATCTAATAAAAAGTATATACTCTATATATCCATTACTTATATTACTTGTGAAAAAATAAAAACACTTGTTCTAGCATTGAATTAATTTATATAGATCAAGGAAATAGAAGATTATTGTAAAGGATTAAATCAGGAATAAAGATATATGTAGTCTTTAATATATAGAAATTAGTTTTATTGAGTCATACTGATGACCCTATAAGGGCGAAACTCTCTGTCTCTGCAATGATATTAAATAAAGTAGTAAGAATTTTAACCTGTAGCAATTAAGATTTCAATAACAACTGAAATGGTTGAGGTATCAATTTTAGGAAGCTTTTTATAGTGCCTTTAAAAATGACGTCATACTCGCCTACCATTGGCCAATTAAAATGTATACTGGCCTTCCATTGGTAATTCAGTCTGTGTATTGGCCTATCGTTGGTCACTCGTATTGTATGACTTTATTTTTATAGGCACAAAAAACGGCCATTTTAGGAAATGGTTTTAGGTTATTCTAATTTTTAGATTTAAGTCTTGGGGTGGTTACGAATACAGAGCCTTTAGATGCTAGGTACGAATCAACTAGTGAAGAAATAAAGTAAGTTAAAAAGTCCTTTGTACAATGCTTTATTACTGACACAGCTTACGGTAATGATAGACTGAGTCATTGAAATCATTTCTAATCATGTATTCAATTTATGTCAAAGAAAATTAATATTTATGATATGGTTATAATTAAAAAAAAAACAGGCAGGGTAAAGATCTTAAAAAGTAAATATTCAGGAATAAGGTATAGTCAACAAGCAAAATATATCTAAAAAATTTCTTGGGGGGGGGGAGGGCAGAAATAAAGGTCGTTAATTGTACTAAGTGCGCCCCCCCCCCCCCCAATGACAGCTGAAAATCACGTTTTGTGTTTTTTTTCGAATTAATTTGGTTGTTGGTTGAAAACAATGTAATGTTTGCCTAGAATATGTTGAATCTTGACGGTTGTACAGCCTTTCACTTCCTACACAAATAAAAACTAGAATTTTTAAAAGCGAACATTTTCTACTATTTGGGTCGGTCTGTCCGTCTGTAACGGTTAGCTCTTTTTGTCAATTTAGACACATTAGAATTGTTCTATCGATTTCAAACTTTGTGTGATAATTCCTAAAACAGTTAGGTACAATTTAGAAAGCGTAGGAACACTATAATTGTTACCAGAAAGTCCTTACGTTCATTTAAAAGATGGTGATTTTTTACTATTTTAGACAACAATTTTCCATGTGATATAATTATCATATTCAGTATGATTTTTAAAAGCGAAGCTTTTCTATAATTAGGGTCGGTCCGTCCGTCCGTAGTAGTTAGTAGTTAATTTAGAAAGCGTAGCAACTCTATAATCAATACCAAAATGTCCGTACGTCCATTTTAAACATGTTGATTTTTTTACTTTTTTTAACAACAAATTTTTATGTAATCTAATTTTCCGATTTATCTGATTTTTGGTATATTAATTCCTGGGACAAAAAAGTATAATATTATAAGCGAAGCAACTCTACAATCAAGTTTTAAAAATGTAAGTATGACCATAAACATTATCCTGTATCAAACAGTTTTTCAACAAATTTACTTATAATTTTGCTTCGACTCTCATAGGCGTCCAAGGGGGGGGGGGGGTAATGGGCCATTTGGCACCCCCAAAATTTTTTGAACAATACCCCCCCCAAAAAAAAATTATCCCTACCTTGGGGGTGCCGTAGGCACCCCCAACGATTTTGGGTGGGGTATTTACCCCCCCAAACCATTTTGGGGGGGGTAATTACCCCCCCCCCCAAAAATAAATGTTCTTTAAAAAAAAATTTTGGGGGGGGGTATTTACCCCCCCCAAATTGAATGTTCTTAAAAAAAAGATTTTAACTAAATTAAATATTTCATTAAATAATGAAAAAGAATTTCTATAGGTGATTTCTTTTGGGAGGATGTCAGGGTGTCTCAAAACTAGTTATAAAACTTACCAGGACCTATAAGACGCTTCACTTTAAAGTATAATCATATTGGTTCATTGGTTAGTGAGTTAATTATTGTATTTTTATGTTCTAAAGAATGAGATACTACTATATATTTGAATAGTAGTGGCGCCCTTAGCAGCTAAGAACTCGTGTTTTCTAAAGGGTAAAAAGGGAGGAGAAAAATAGCCTAAAACCACTCAAAGGATTGACCTATAATAGTGTGGAACCATCATGGGATCTATGTGAAGCTTTCCTAAAAAGGAGAACTCAGTATTAAAAGTAATGAAATCTGAAGCTATAGTCAAATAAACCTTACTTACTACTTTATGTTATAGGATAGTACTTATTAACTTAATAGATTAGGTAGGTGCTTTTTTTACATAATTAAATTACCCCCCCCAAAAATTTTACCCCCGGGGTAAATTAGTTTGGGGGGGGTAATTACCCCCCCCCAACAGATTTGGGGGGAGTATTTACCCCCCCCAACAGACTTTAGGGGGGGTAATTACCCCCCCCAATCAAATTTTACCCCCGGGGTAAAAATTTGGAGGGGGTAAAAAAAATTTCGGCGCGCTTCGCGCGCCATTTTACCCCCCCAAAACACGAATTACCCCCCCCCCTAAAATTTTTTACCCCCCCCCAAAAAAAAAGCTTGGACGCCCCTGTCGACTCTTATACATTTATATTCTAATTATTCAGTTCTGACACTATATAAATGTTAGTGTCCGTTTGTCCTACCGTTTCAGTGCTTCGCTTTTATGGTTGTCATCCTTGTTGTAGTACTGATTCCTAGGATAAAACTGTACAGTGTTTAGTTTGTATTTTCCTCTGACACTCTGGCCCAAGTGTTAATATTCGTTTGTCCTACCATTTCAAAGCTTCGATCTTTATTTGTGTTTGGAAAAAATGAACTGAACAGCTGCTCTACAAGTTACTGTATCCATTTGTTCATTCTTGAATTTTTGCTGCGATACTTATGGAGGCTGTAATTCTTATATATATTTATAAAAAAAAAGTCTTGAGAAACTTTTAAAATGGAATTTTTCCGAAGGTATATAAATCAAATTTTAAAATTAGGAGCATTATTGAAGTTTGATTTAAAATTAATATAAATATTATTTTTATTTATTGGAAAAATTGCAAATGTAAAATGATATCTAAAAATTAAACAATTATACACTAATAATGAGATAAAGGGTAACTAATTTAAAAATTAAAAACAAACAATACATATAATAAAAATTTCTAAATATCTTACATAAATTTACACCTTATGAAGTCGGACAGACGAACGTATACTGACTATAAAAGGGGCACAAATAAATATTTACCGTGTATAGAAGAGAAAGAGCTCCTAGGCCCAGCGGAGCTTGAATCAATAGAACCTCGGCTCTCACAAGAATTTAACCGACTAACCAAGGCTCCGTCAATTATAACTTGCTCCGTTTTAGATTCTATAGAGGATAGATAGATAGGTAAACCTTTCCTTCGGAAAAACTAACTTGGACTCCAACATAGATAGATAGATAGATAGATAGATAGATAGATAGATAAATAGATAGATAGATAGATAGATAGATAGATAGATAGATAGATAGATAGATAGATAGATAGATAGATAGATAGATAGATAGATAGATAGATAGATAGATAGATAGATAGATAGATAGATAGATAGATAGATAGATAGATAGATATATAGATAGATAGATAGATAGATAGATAGATAGATAGATAGATAGATAGATAGATAGATAGATAGATAGATAGATAGATAGATAGATAAATAGATAGATAGATAGATAGATAGATAGATAGATAGATAGATAGATAGATAGATAGATAGATAGATAGATAGATAGATAGATAGATAGATAGATAGATAGATAGATAGATAGATAGATAGATAGATAGATAGATAGATAGATAGATAGATAGATAGATAGATAGATAGATAGATAGATAGATAGATAGATAGATAGATAGATAGATAGATAGATAGATAGATAGATAGATAGATAGATAGATAGATAGATAGATAGATAGATATATAGATAGATAGATAGATAGATAGATAGATAGAAAGATAGATAGATAGATAAATAGATAGATAGATAGATAGATAGATAGATAGATAGATAGATAGATAGATAGATAGATAGATAGATAGATAGATAGATAGATAGATAGATAGATAGATAGATAGATAGATAGATAGATAGATAGATAGATAGATAGATAGATAGATAGATAGATAGATAGATAGATAGATAGATAGATAGATAGATAGATAGATAGATAGATAGATAGATAGATAGATAGATGGATAGATAGATGGATAGATAGATAGATGGACAGATAGATAGATAGATATATATATAGATAGATAAAGAATTATTGTATTGCCGAAATGAAAAAAAAAATCTAATAAGATTAGGATTAATTATTATTACCAAAAAGGAGAAAAAATTATCCAAAAAAATGGTTAAATAAATATTTAATAGCTACATTTTAAATTTAGAATGTGTCTAACTGTCAGTATGTCTATTCGAATTTCTTTATGAAATCTGAATACCAAAAATAATTTCTGTAACAAAAAGAAATAATTGTTAAAGGGTAGAGAATGCATATAATATAATAATAATTATTGATTATCAAATAATTTAATGGGTGTTATCATTCTTGTATTTAGTAAAAATTTTGAGAAAGATTAATCTCAATATTAAACATTTCATAAAATAGTTTTTAATAACTCTTTTAATCTACGAAAAATATATTTAGACAAGAACAATTCTGTAAGTAGATCTAATAAAAAGTAGTAAGGTTTTTTTTCAGAAACGGCTATACTAATTGGGTTGTGCTTTTGGTTATTTTGGTTGGTTAGCTTATCCGCAATGCTGACTTTTCATTGAATATTGCTATTCATAATCACATATGGGAAATAATCAATAAAATTACCACACTACAATGAAAATTAATCCCCCACATAACTACTGACATACAAAATAATTAACAAAGCAGTTGCTCTTGTTGAGAGGAATCTACTCAAAAAAATCTAGTTTTGAGAACAATTAAAAATGATACGATACGATACATAATTAATAATGGCTTATAACCAGTTCTTATCCAGGGGAAATTAATCGAATTGGAAGTCAAACTGGAAAATTTATTACCTTTTCCTTTCCATTTAAGTTGGTCCGCATATGCTCCTTCTTCTGGAATCTAAAAAAATTTTAAAATCTAAAACCACAGAAATTGCTTATTTTGAAATATAATGAAAATAAGGAGGGGGAGAGTTGCGTGAATTCGTGGTTTACCTATTTCAGTTAGAGTTAGGCAAAGAAGAAGAAAATAATAACCCTCTCAGACTCATTTTAATTATTTTAAATGGAAGATGGACTTTATGGTCGCTGGGTTTTTTTAAAGGAAAGTACTTACAAGTTATTATGTAATACAATATTAATAGAGTAGCCACATTTACAGTATAAGAATGATAACTTCAATAAAAGTTAAGCTCTAAAATCAGAAGGTAGGACAAACAATAAAAACTCTTGTAAAGTGTCAGAATTTAATAAACAGAACATTAATCTGTAAGTAGGCTTAACAAAATTGTACATAAATTTGTTGCAAAATTACAGGACACAGTAAAAGGGCATACTTTCATTTTAGGATAATAATAACATTGTATATTATTGTTCTTGGAATGATTATTCCAAAAATCAGTTGCATAGGATAATTACATTAAACAAAAAGTAAAAAAAATCAGCATGTTTTAAATGGATGAACGGAATTTCTGATAACGATAATAGAGTTGAAACGTTTTCTAATACGTTTCTAATATAACATATTATAAATTTTACCTCGTCTAATGAGAACCTTGTGAGGTTAACTGAGCTAAGCACTCCTGTATTAAAGTAGTAAAATCAAACATTTAATTTTTATTCATGCATTCATTCCATATGGTATAATGGGATTGTCATTTTCAAAATTATTTTCCTACATATTCCATTTATAATAAAAGTCCTAAATGCATAAGACGTACCTTATTGACAAAAGAACTAAAGACTTAAGGTCTAATGGGAAAAGGGAAGGGGACAAAGTGACTCAAAAATCAGCCACGTGACGTCATAAAAATGAGGGAAATGAGAGGAGAAGTGGGAAAGAAAAACCCTAAAAAAAGAGATGGATAATCCCTCATTTTTATGACGTCACATGGCTGATTTTTTAGTCACTTTGTCCCCCTACCATAAGGCCATTATTAATCGCTTTTGGAAAGACTAAAGGGCATACACGTAAAGTAGCTTTGCGTTAAACGGATTAACTTATTTTGGAAATTCCAATGTAAATAGTCATTCATAAAGTTTTTATTTCTTTTATTCTTGAGTGTAATTCATTCAACCTTTCCCAATGTTTGCATATTATATGTATTTAAAATAAAATGGCGGTAGTTTATAATTAATTAGCGGCTGCGCCTCTAGTATCTAAGAGCTCTGTATTCTAAGCGATAGGAAAAGCATAAAAATAGCCTGAAACCATTCCACGACTTATCTAAAAAATAAAAAGCCTAAAACATTCCAAGGACCTATGTGAAGCTTCTATAGAAGCAACCAAATTTCAGTACAGCAACACGGTTTAAAGGTAGCTGCAGCCACACTTATCCAATTCTTTCTAAGCAAGCATCAGCCACTATTATTCGTAGCAGCTCTCAGCTGCTGTCATTCTCAGCCCTAGCCGCACGGATTAAAGCGTGGCGGTCGACTGCTGGTTTTTATTGGATAATGTAGATAGATCTTCTCATATAAATTTATGTAAGGTATTCTAAGAGAATTATAATGTTTGGATATTTTTTCCTGTGCCATAGGGTGTCAATTTTGTATCAGGCTCATACTCTTTGCCTTAAAATTTGTTAATTAGATCAATTTTAAAAAAAACTTATTTTCTTGGCTGTAATTTGTGCTTTTATATCAAATTGCATTAAATCTAGATTATTGTCATACATAAATAATTCATTACAGTAATACCAATAATTCTACTAAAATTTTAAAAGACCGTAAATCTGAAGTTGTTTAACGATATAAACCTAGCACTAAAAAGGACAGTACACATAACTAATGTATCGAATATATAACAGGTTTCGTCAAGCTAAATAAATGGACTGTACTTTTTGCTTTTTTACTTTATACTTATAAAAAGACTGTACACTTACCTCCTTTGTGTCTCCTATATCTGACAGTCATAACCCAGCAGATTAAAAGGACTGTACATGAAGCAAGCATGGCTGCAGAAGAAAATATGAGCCCTAGCTCCTCCCAAGGACCAAGATGCCACATTTTGTTCTTGGTGCTGTTACTGCTAAAATAAAAAAATCGTTATATTATATAAAAAAAATGATTGCCAAACAGTTAAGAATTAAGATTTTTTGAACAGACCTTCTGATAATGATTATACAGTTGCTACACTTTCAAAATCATACCTAACTGTTATAGGAATCACCATGCCAAGTTTAAAATCGATAGGACAATTCTAACAAATTCTAACTATACTATTAATAATATATTTGTGCTAACATATTGATTAAAAATACCACAAAGTAAAATAAATTACATTTAACCATAGCAACGTCATTTTTAAATGTCACGTTCACCAAAATCTAAAATTGTTTCTACTTTTAAAGAACGAAGATTTTCTACATTTAAGGCTTAAAAATAACTCGCAGCATTAATGTTAATGATAGCGTGCCTGCTTGCTGTCAGTTAGGAGTCGGGTTCGAGTCTTAAAAACATCTCTACATAAAGACGTTAAAAATGCTGCTGAGTTTGACACATGACACTAGGAGAGTGAGAGTATGGGGAATGCATTGATAGTAAGCATGAGCTACTCAATACCATGCACAGTTATGATTTTCAGACAAAGGTTGTCCAATCAAGGGTTAGGTTGCCTGTTGGATGTTACTCAAATTAATATCCTTTAGTTAGCGTTAGAGCAGTGTGTCTCATTACAAGCGGATAATGTTTTTGCTTTTCAAGGTAATCACTGAATTAGTGCGTAAATATACGTTCGTCTTTACGACAAAATAGGACAGAACTAAGTCTTAAGTCAGGTCATAATCTTCAAAAGAATATTGATGATGCTCTATTGTTTATTTATAATATTATCATTCTTGGTTTCTAAGAGCTAAATATAAAATCAGAAATTGATTTTTTAAAGTGGTTAAACAAAAGATGGAGTCAACAGCTTAGATCATACTTATAATCTGGCGTTTATTTAAGCATTTTGTAACTGATATATACTATTTAAACATATGATCTTAAGATAATTAAAATATGAAGGAATATCTTAGCCCCAAATAAGGCACAAATGCAAAGTTACTCTTCAGTTAATTACCACTGTAGTATCTAACGGAGATTTTTTTTATTATTTTCTAGCTTTGATTATAAATGTAATTGTCTTTTTTTAGTAGAGAAGCTATTCTTTAATTCACTTTAAATGTCACTTTGTCCGTTAGTCAGTTCATTCTGCAATGGAGGAAATGTGATTTTTCTCGGCTAATAATGAGGATAGACATAGGTTTGTTTGGCTTATCCTCTCTTTTTCTTTTCGTTGTTATGACAACTAAACATCTGCTCTCTCCTTTTATTCGTTTATTCATTCCAGGAATATTTTTGTGCTTCGCTACTAATAAATGTTTTCATTCTTGTTTAATCGTTAAAACAAAAACAAACCTAATTTGTAATGTTTGTAATATAACTCTAAATGTTAGTTGTTACATTACTATCAGCAATGCCAAATTTATTACATGTCTATCTCATTTTAGAATCTGAAAACAAAGTTTTTATACATGTTACAGTTTTATCAATTTGATTTTTTAGCAACTTTTACAAAAAATCTTATGATATAATTAAATAGAAATGATAATTCCTTCATGGTCATCTAGGTAAAGAGCAAAATTATTTTTGATCTAATTAAACCATTTTATGTTACCAAAATACTAAAAAATGTTATTGTAGTATATCCTAATATGAAATAATAGAAGTCATTTTCATGTGTAACCCTGCAGGTCCTGATCCTCCAGCAATCTTTAGATGGCCTCTATAATCGTAATTTTTTAATTAGATTCTTCAAATTTCAAACTTAAGCTTTTCTAACATATTAAAATTTCGTGAAAATCCGCCGCCGTTTTCCGGCCGACTGGCAGATGCCTCCGCCGAAGTTTATGTTTTATGACTTAAAACTACATATATTTAAAGAGTAGCCACCTTACTGAGAAGATCACGAAATATGTGTTTAATAATTTTTCACAAGTGTAATGTTTCAAAGTAACTGCCTGTTTTATTACTAACTTTTAAATACAGTTTCAAATGCAAAGCTACTCCATTGATGATCTGAAAGGATGTCAGCATCCATTAAAGCGAAACTCTGAAATCAAACGGTAGAACAAACAAACATGAACGCTTGTAAAATGTAAAAACTTAATAAGCAGAATACTAATTGAAAGGTAAAAACAAAATTGCATTTAAACTTAGGATTCTATTTACGGATATACTTAAATTTTTAGGACTTGATTATAGATATGCTTTGCTTAAGATATTGTACCTTGTTGTCCAAGAAATTATTCCAAGAATCAGTTGAGTAGGTTAATTATAAGAAGCAGCTTATAATGTCTCAACAATTGGACAAATATTCCAACTATCCCGATTAACACCACAATTTAAGGGAACATGATAATTCAGTTAAACGTTGGAAATGGACGTATGGACATTCTGGTAACGATTATAGAGTAGCTACGCTTTCTAAATCGTACCAAACTGTTACAAGAATCATCATGAAATCTATAGGACAATTATAACATTCTTAAATTACGGACGGACCTATCCTAATTATAGAAAAACTTCGCTTGAAAAAATTATGTTTTAGATATTTTTACTACACCAGGCACACTAAGAACGTAGAAGTTTTTATAAAGAAACATTTAAAATGATATTGATCTAAGAAAATCTATTTTTTAAAATATGAAATAGATTATTTAATAAAAATCTAAAAATAATTCCAACATTTTTTCACCTGAAATATGTTTATTACATCTCAAAGAATTCATTGATTAAATAATTTTAGAAAATGTTACAGAAATAAATAACTTATGGAATAAAACAAAATTATATTTTGTTTGGGTTTCCCTTTTAGATTTACTATTTATTAATTTGATAATATTTTATACATTTTTCTATTTTTTCCCAATTTTTTCAATTTTTTTCGGGGAATTTGAGGTTGAAAGTCGCCACCCCCCCCCCCCTCTCCACTTTAAATTTTTGTTTTATATAAGAAAAAGCAAAAACAAATTATGTTAGGTAATTTTTTTCTATGGGCGATTTTTCTTGGAAGATGGTGGTACCCTCCCCCAAAATTTGTATAAACCTTCCCAGGATTGATGAGAAGCTACCCTGTAAGTGAGAATTATATCGATTCAGTGGTTAGCGAGATCCTTCGTTACACACAGATGTCCCTTTACTTTAATTACCCTTAACAATCGGGCCCCTTGCTGCACTCTATAATTTGAAATGTCCGTCTGTCCGTATGAGGGAAACGTGATTTTCTTGGCTCATATTCAAGATAGATAGCTGAATTTTTTAGTGAAGATTCCTATGATATATGCCCATCTAATCTATACATTGTTTTGTCCATCTGTCTGTTAAAAGAATGTGAGGATAAGTAGTAACAATGTAATTAAATCATGATGTAGTCAATAAAATTTCATCCGTGACCATTTTTATAATAGGCTTAGCAGTTTGGTCCTCCCGCAGGTTAGGCTAAAGTTTGAATTTGAATGAATTCAGAAGCTCTTTGTAGTGCCTATAATAAAAAATGACGTAATACAATGACTAAATTACCAATGACAGGCCAATATACATTTCAATTGACCAATGGTTGGACAATATGAAGTCATTTTTTACAGGCACTGTAAAAAGCTTCTTGAATTTATATTTGATCCATCTGAAGTATCTTGACACTTTGTTTTTCTGACCAATAGTAATAGTTATTTCTTGCATCGTATTATAAACGGCTTTCCGCGGATATAGAAAGTACAATTATGAGATTAAAACTAGTTTTTTTAGCCCCGAGGTGCCGGAGGCACCGGCTAAAAAAACTGGTTTTAATCTTATGATTGTACATTTCTATATTCGTAGAAAGCTGGATGTAATACGATGCTAGACATAGTTTTTTCGTATGGATGAAATCCGGTTCCTATCCACCGGATTCGAATGAATACGAGAAAAAAAATTACCCCTCCTTTCCGTTTATAACGTTATGTTAAAAATGCTGTTGTTTATTTTACTGCTATGCACGCTTCGCATGGATGGTGTCATTCTTTTTTCTCTATATTTCTATAGAATCAATTTCGTGTTTTAGATGAAATTTATTATTATTATGTTTTTTAAAAGCGAAGCTTTTCTATAATTAGGGTCGGTCCGTCCGTCCGTCCGTACGTCCGTCCGTACGTCCGTCCGTCCGTCCGTCCGAGATAGTTAGCTTTTATTCGTTAATTTAAGCATGTTAGAATTGTCCTATCGATTTCAAACTTTGCATGGTGATTTCTGTAGTAGTTAGGTACGATTTAGAAAGCGTAGCAACTCTATAATCATTACCCAAATGTCCGTACGTCCATTTTAAACATGTTGATTTTTTTACTTTTTTAAATAGCTTTTATTCGTTAATCTAAGCATGTTAGAATTGTCCTATCGATTTCAAATTTTGCATGGTAATTCCTGTAATAGTTAGGTACGATTTAGAAAGCGTAGCAACTCTATAATCATTACCAGAATGTCCGTACGTCCATTTTAAACATGTTGATTTTTCTACTTTTTTAACAACGAATTTTTATATGATCTAATTATCCGTTTGATCTGATATTTGGTATATTGATTCCTGGGACGACAAAGAACAATATTTTAAGCGAAGCAACTCTATAATCAAGCCCTAAAGATGTAAGTATGTCCATAAACGTTATCCTGTATCAAGCAGTTTTTCAACAAATTTACTTGCAATTTTGCTTCGAATCTTATACTTTTATATTCTGATTATTCAGTTCAGACACTATTTAAGTATTAATGTCCGTTTGTCCTACCGTTTCAGTGCTTCGCTTTTATGGATGTTGTCATCCTTGTTTTTCTATAAAAGTATTTATCATATTCCATTAATACGTTTATGATAAAAAGGTGACATTTTACATTAGACAAAAAGGTTTAGACACATTTTTAGCATGGCAGCTTCTTAAATCTACTCTATGATTAAATTTTCTGTTCGTCAATCCGTAACGTTATGTGGTTTGTTTTCTTGGCTGCTATTTAATATAGAATACAGATTATTTTCTAATACTATACCAAAGAACATCCAACAGAAGTCTACTTGGTAATTCAGATTGCCGGTAATGCTACAAAAGAATTTTATGTATTGATATGAACATTGTTTCGTGATTTTCTATTATCTTTCTTTTTGACCTGGGGTAAAATTGTTGGGAGGAGGGGTGGAGGTGTGAAAAAATTCGGCAGGAAATTTTACCCCCCTCAAATAGAAAATAACCCACCCTTGAGTTCCCTTCCCCCCTCCCTCAAATAAAAAGGCTTGGACGTCATTGTAAAGCAAACAGAAAGCAACGCATCATTAAAATACCAGCATAAATGTAGCTTCGTCATCAGGAAAAATGTTCCATGATTACTCTAAAATCTATAAAAAGTTTGACGTCAAAGATTTTTAAAAAAAAAACACCTGTAGACAATTTGTAATAGATCAAAGTTTATGTTTTATCGATGTTAGTATTTTTATTTAAAAATATCTTTCAGATGACGAATGGAAAAATTTATTTTATAGATAAAGCACTTTTTAAAGAATGCATGAGTCAAACGCTTTGGATAAGTCAAGATATGTTAATCCTAAATTGCTTCTCTGCAAATAAGAATTGTGTCTTGTTGAGAAAATAAATTTTTTAAGACATGTTAATTTATTTATTTTTAAAGCAAAGCTTCTCTTTAAGTATGTGTTATCGACGCAATTTGACAAAACGTCATTTAAAAACTCTAAATAATTTCTGAAAAGAAATGTCCACAAGCTTAGAAGCTAATTTATTGTTTTTGGTTATCGTTTTGTTTAGAATTATTATTTATATTCTGCTTATTCAGTTCTAACAATTTACAAGTGGTAATGTTCTTTTTGTCCTACCGATTCATTTAATCGCTTTCATGGATGTTTCACTTTTTAAAATCTTGTTTGACTTGTGAAAAGCAAAAATTTTCTACATTCATGCTAGGACCGTCCTTCTGTTCGTAACGGATAACTCTTATTGTTAATTTAGGTATGTTAGAATTTCCATTTTGAACATGATGGCTTATTTGCTTTTTGATTACTTTTTATTATATAATATAATTACCTTGTTTACTTAATCTTTAGAATATACCTAAACCGATTAGACATTATGTTATTATCGAGGTATCTATATAATCAAGTCTTTAAATGTATGTAATTAATATTAAAAATATTAAGCATTAAGCTGGTAAAAGTGTCTCCTAAGAATGGAGACAAATAAAAAACTTTAAACCTAAGTATTCCGTTTTCCCCTGGAAATAACGCCAATCGAAAAAGCTTAGCCAAACGTTGTTACACTTGCTCCTTTTTAAGGAGACACATTTACCATTATATATGAAAGTAATTTTGGGGTAAAAATGTATGGAATTTTCGTTCAAAATTCTAAATCAAATTTTTAAGTTTTGTTAATATTCGTTTTTCTGAGTACACATAAATTCTTTGAGCTTCGTTTGTATGGATGTTGCCTTCCTTGTTATTACTAATACTCTATTAAATGAACACAAGAAAATATACAAAAGAAAAAAAGAAGTTTTATATTACAAGTTAAGAAGATCATATTTCACAATATTATAATTAGAATGTAACCTTTTTTAATTTCTTCTTAGAAACATAATTAACTGTTATTTCTTATTATTAGATGTTTTATTTTTCTTTCATCTTTAAAATCCAGTTTATAGGTGTACTTATCTTGAAGTTAATGTGTCTATCTTACAGATAGACTGGCCTAACAACGTTCTGATGGATGATATGAAGTAAATATCTATCTTTTATATAATGTAATTATTCAATTCTAATTTATCTTTGATAACTAAACTTCTAAATAAAAATCAATCAAAAATTTATTTACTTTTTAGTAGCGAAGCTACTCCATAATTCACTATATATGGCTATCCTTCCGTCAGTCAGTCCGTGACGCTATGAGGAAAATGTGATTTAAGACTCTAAAGGATTTTTGTATCTTTAGATGAAAGACAAATAACTTATTTTGATTTTACACATATTATTTCATAATTCCGGTTTTCAATAATTTCTGGATTATAACATCAAAATTAATTTTTCCGTTGTTTCAAGATTCCAGTTTCTAATTTACTTTCATCGTCAGTCTTTATCGAATAAAAAATGTAAAAAAAATGTGGGTAGGTTTCGTGATTCTCTCCCCTATAAATTTGTATTCTTGACTTAACAAATGCTCTTTAAATCCCTTTCTCCGTATTCTTATCCTTTGTTCTTTTGTTCTTTGCTACTTATGGATGTTGTCATCCTTGTTAAAGTATACGATTAATATTAAATTTTAGATTAATATCCCGATTATGAAAAATTAAAAATATGTGAATATAAATAGGTTTTCCTTGATGGAAAATAACCATTTATTATGTGGTAGTTGATCATATAATCCCATACCATACCAAAAAATTAGCATATTCTACGGCATTTTTGTATAATTTATCTTAAAAAGCGTATTTTACAGTATTATCCCTATATAAAAGTAACAGGATGTCTGTGTAGTGTGTTTGTGTGTCTTTTGTGCCAAAAAATCTGCTAACCGCTTAACCGATATTGTTCTCTTTCACACTGTAGCTTCTCAGGGAAGGTTTATAACTATTTTGGGGAAGGTTTTTACCACGCTTACAAGAAAAATGACATCTAAAAAAATTCCTCGCAAATAAATTGTTCATTCTTTGTAATACTAAAATTGAAAGAGGTGGGTCGTCTTACCCTCTTCCCTTCCATCTATCAAGTGCACTGAGAGTCCTCTAGAGTATCTTTATAGAATAAAGTATTACGGTCTGTCCGTTATGATCTCGCAAACCTCTGAACTGATAGTTTTCTTAACTTTAGGAAAGTTTCACACAAATCTCGAGATGATTTTAGGCTATATATAATACTAGACATGGCGTTCTAAAATTATACCGCTATAGGCTAGATTGAATATTAATCCTTTTCTTCTAATGTCCTATCCCTGAATATTCGTTTTTTCATCATTTTTAAAAATTAAATGTCCCTCTCTCTCTCACTTTTTTAAAATTTCATTATTTTATTTAAAACCGTATTTATAATTTTGTTCTTCTTTCTTTAAAATAATTTGGGATCCTAGTATTTTTTTGTTTCAAATTATCGTCCTGAAAGGGTTAAAATGTTTATTTAAATGTTAAATTTTAGTTTAATATCTGGACGCGTCGCCAGTATCAAATTATTTTAAAACTAAGTTTTCTTTGATTTACTATTTTAGAAATTTAAATTTTCTATTTTATAAAATTTAATACTTTAATATAATTTAAATAGCAACATGAAATAAAAGAAATGAATTTATTCTTCATAGAGTAAAATAATGGGTCTTATTGTTCTGATCAATGAGAGTTTATTATGGATTATTGGACCACTATGAGTATTAAACACTTTACCATTGGAAGACTCGAGCTCATATATAGACGTTTATTTCCTATATAGATCTGTCATGGCTCTTGATGCAATAAAGCAAGCCGTTTTATAAAAAATCTGTCGAGAATAATTCATAAGATAAAAAACAGAAAAAGTAGTCGCTCATATAGGTATAGAATAAGTAAATTTTTATATTGCCTATAGAAATGACATCACACTGACCTACCATTGGTCAATTAAAATGTAGACTGGCCCGTCCTTGGTAATTTAGTTAGTGTATTGGCCTATTATTGGTCATTTGTATTGTATGGCGTTATTTTTTATAGGCACTATAATAAATAAAAACCTTGATATTGTATCTGTGTTAAAATTAAACTAGGAAATCATCTGTTTTGTAAAAACCTATCTTTATCTACGTATACAAAGAAGTTTAATCTTTTCAATAGATTATATTTTAAAGGAAAGTTTAATATAAACAAGGATGGGAACATCCATAAATAAGCTTATAGAGATGCTTAGTTCATGTTATAGTGTCTAATCGTCCTAGAAATAATCAGATATTTTGGAATAAGATAAATATAACATACAATATAATAAGGTAACAAGGATGACAACATCCATAAAAGCGAAGCTCTGAAATGGAAGGACAAACGAACATTAACACTTGTAGTTTGTCAGAACTGAATTAGCAGAATATTAATGCATCAGTACATTAAAGTAATATATATAGAGTGATAAATAGCTATGAAACCATTTTTCCTTTTCAAAGACCCCTGACGCTGCAGAAGGTTGTTTATCGATAAAAATTTTGCTTTCTCACTTAGCTGCTAGAAAGCTCATAAGCTGTCATTGGAATAAGATTTGAAGGAACTTTACTAATTAATCAAAACCACCGTATATTTTGGTATAAGGATTTGGGGGGCCTTTATTATTAATCAAAGTCATGTGACCTAATGTACAAGAGTTAAAACAATTAAATCAAAAGATTTTAGTGTAAAACTATTTGTAAATAAGAGTATAAGAATAAGATATTGTTATCAACGACAAAAAATAAATGTTTTGCCTAATTTTTGTAAAAATTTAGAGCATATTTATCATTTAAAATCAATGCTATCTTTTCAAAAGTGTTTCCATTAATTTGATTGTGTTTTGTAAGCAAAACCTGTTTTTTATTATTTGTACTGTGTAATTTTATTTGATTATTTAATTCAAAGATAGCAATTTTTTTTTAAATAACCTAAGATGAATGTCGGAATTTTCTTATTAAGCATAATAATGTATATATAATTTGAATAGTAAGACCTTGAAAATAAGCAAAAAATTATTATATGATAATTATCAGTAAATCTAACAGAATTTAAACGTAATTATTAAAAAGCTAGCTTCAAAAAATAATAACACATTTTTTATTCAAATTCTATAGTACATTCTAACAAGGATGATGATATCAAGTTTGGCAACATTTAACAAATATGTCTTTCAAAAATCAGTTGATTTATTGCATGAAATATTGAAAATGTATATAGCAATTTACAGATTTTTATGATTTTCAGGAATTTAAAATAATTACATTCATTTGGTAACTGTAAAAGCAGAGTATAGCATGTATAGTGTCATAAATGAGCTACAATTTGAAATAATTTACATATATTTATTAGGATGTAATATCCTTTTATAAAAGGCAAATACAAATTGATTTTAATTACAAGTTCATTGAAAAAAAATCCGGACTTTCTGATGGATAGACAAAGTGAATTATAGAGTAGCTTCGCTACTAAATATGACATATGATGAACTGAAATTAGTTTCCGAATGTGAACACATTTTCCTAGGTGTTTCCCAATCCTATCTCAATATTTGCTACTAGCTAAAAAACCTTCAAACTTCAAAAAAAATCAAAATTTGAATGTATTAACGATTTATACATTATACATTCAAAGTTTTAATTTTTCAAATTTAGATTTTTTTTTGGAAGTTTGAATGTTTTTTAGCTAGTAGCAAATATTGAGATAGGATTGGGAAACACCTAGGAAAATGTGTTCACATTCGGAAACTAATTTCAGTTCACCTGACATATACACAGACAAGCACTCTGGTTCAGTTCACATTGCTATGGACAATTAAACTATTTAGGAAAGTTGTAAGGAAGAAAGTTATCTATCTAGTACTAAGATAAAGATTTAAAAGCCTCCTAAAAAAAGAAATATATTTTTAAAAACAAATTAAATCTATAGTGCTGTTAACTTGAACTTTAATAATGTTATTATAAAAAATGGAAATAATCTCTACTTTCCGAAATAATTGTACTCAAGACAGCTTATAATGAAATTACTATCCAGATTTTTACGATTTTATAATTTTTTGACAACGCCAAAATTGTTTTTTTTTTACTTTATTAATTTTAAGATATATGCATTGTCTATAAAGGACAAACACAGATACATAATAAATTTTATAGTTAGGGTATTGTTTCTAAAAATGAAAAACCCTGTATAAAACTCAGCCATTTTAGAATCTAAGCTGTCAAATTTCTTGAGCAATGGGATAGTGTTGGTAGGTCTTTGCGATAGTTCTATATAGTCATGTACCCTTGCTCCCTCTATTCTCTAACTTTATTATCAGTACAATATTTTAAGAAAAATTGTTGCAAAACTGCATTAATAGATGATACTGCTTAAGGACATACTTACATATTTGGGACTTGTTTTTAGAGATGCTTTGCTTATAACATTGTACCTTGTTGTAATAGGAATCAGTTTCCAAAAAATCAGAAGAATCGGATAATTTTAACAAAAAAAATTGTTGTCAAAAAAGTTAAAAATTGACATGTTTAAAATGGACGTACGGACATTCTGGTATTGTTTATAGAGTTGCTACGCTTTCTAATTTGTACCTAACTACAATAGGCATCATCATGCAAAGTTTGGAATCGTTAGGACAATTCTAACCTGTTTAAATTAACGAAAAGAGCTAACTCTCTGTGACGGACGGACGGACCAACCCTAATTATAGGAAAGCTTTCCTTAAAAAAAAACATACCTACGGACTTTGAGGTAATAATTATTGAGTTGATACGCTATGTAAATTTAAATATTGTTACAGGAATAACTTGACGATAGGAACTATACTTTACTGGCGGACCAACCCCCTTATTAAATATAAGCTTCGCTTTTAAGATTATATTTTAGAAAATTATGCGATAACTATTATATTGATTTTATTAAAAGCGAAACTACTCTGTAATTACTGTCTATCTATAAACAGGTATGGCGTAACAATGTAATATAAATGTGAAATCTTATAATACCGTTTTACCTGTTCTTTGTACCTGCCATTGGCCATTATAATGATTAATCTATTCCGGGATTTTTAGTACTCTATAATTCACTTTGTCTGTCCGTACGTACGTCAGTCAGTCCGTAACGCTATGGGGAAAATAGGATTTACACAGCTGCTATGAAAGTGAGACCTCTTATTTTTCTTGTATAATTTTTTTTATTATGGCATGAGTATATAACACCTATTGCAGTGCGACTGCTTTACGGCAGCTTTTTAAACCTTTAATTTTTACTGAATTCACATACCTCCCCTAAAATAATCCAGTGCCTATGGGAAGGCAGGTAGCTATATATTCAATATATCCAAAATAAAAATATTAAATTCTTCACTTAACATTATGAAATATAAAAAAACATAGATTTTTTCACAAAAATAGGCAAAAATAATTTTGTTCACATTTTTCATTATGTTTTGATGAAACTTGGTTAACATGTGGCCTTGAAACCAACAATATATAAACAAATAGTATCATATATTGTGATCTTTTAACATAAGAATGAAGACTAAAGTATATGTAAATATGTAGATATAACTAAAGTGTTTGACACCTGTATAACAATAATAATTGTACATTAATGTAGATTGAAAGCGCGCTTGTGTGTGTGTGGGGGTTGTGTGTGTGTGTGTGGGCGTGTGTATGTATGTGAGTGTTTATCCAATTGAGAGCTAAATATGAGAACAATTATAGTCCTAAAAGCAGTACAAAATAAGTGATTTAGAATTAGAATTAGATTTAAGTGAATCGTGCATTGTACCTAATAGGTACCGAAGGTGATTAAAATTTATGGGAGGTTTTTACATCAAATAGATAATCCAATTATCTATTATCAACCATACGCTTTAAAATAAGGGCTTATTTTGATTAAAATACCAGGATTCATTTAATTATCTATAGGTATGAATTATTAAAGCTTGAACTTAATGCTATTTATTCTTTGTTACTTTTATGGATAACCCTTACTTGTGTGTTTGTATGTCTATTTTATTCGTAATTGTGTGTTATTTTGATATCCTTACAGATGTAACAACATATTCAATGCATTAACTGATTACAATTTTTAATAATGTTTAGAGATATAAATAAGAAACGGATTTCTTTCATCGTAACCGACGAAAAAATTGTAGGCAAAACCCCATCGTTACTTGAAATGAAAAAAAATGCCTTTTATAGCTATCTAAAGTTAGCAGGACACTCTGGTGCTAAATCAACGGACTTGCTAAATTTCAAAATCAGATTTATTAGGCTAATTGTCTAACATAACCTTTTTTATGGGGGGGGGGGGCTTATATAGCCCGCACCGCTAGAGAAAATTGCAAGCAGAATATTTTAACTTTAATCGTAAATCCAGGGATAAGGGATAGGAAACCTGGCCATAAATTAGGTCTCGGCCTGGTTTTGAAAGGGATCATGCAACTTTTACCATTTGCCTAATTTAATGACCTTACTGGCGGACGGCTCATATTGGCTACCGCTCTAAACCAATAGTGTTCTGTGATTTGGGCTTGTTTTGTATCAACCAATCACCAATTGGCGGAAATTTTAGAAGCAGACAATTATAGAAAAAATAATGATTTCGTCTGCTACGAAAAAATAAATATAAATGGTGTTAGATCACATTAGTTTAATTATTAAATCTGCTTAGAGTTAAACATTAAAAAAGGGCCACATAGAAAAAACAAAAATAACGGGATTATTTTTTTGGAAAGAAGGTAGCTACGAATTTTCATTTGGTAGTTTATAAATTAGATGTTGTATTTTGAATTTTAAAAATTTAGTACGGAAATGATACAACACCTTCACCCTAATTTTTGTACAATACAACACAGTACAGATATATCATTACATTATATCCAGTATAGTATCCAAAGAACTTGATAGAATGTTACCCAAGTGCATATTTATTTATTTATTTTGAATTTTAATTAGCAATGAAATTTTCAAATTAAATTTTTACTCATTAATAAAAATGCAAATAATACAAACTAAAATCTGTCTGAGGGAAACCCAACGATAGCTTTCTGACAGTTCAAATTACCAAAGTAAAAGATAAAAAATTTTGGGAGAGAAAAAACTTCATTTTAACAAAAGCCATTAATATATAGGTTTATAAAAAGTTATGTTTTTTACTTTAAACTAGCTACCTGAATTTGATTCTATACTTTATCTACACACACACACACAGCTTTTTCATTAGCATTTTATACGAACCACTGCGCTATCCCAAAACTGGTTTATTAGGCTAGAAATAGGCCTAGGCTTGAAATAGGCCTGAAATAATATTTTCCTACGTTTCCCATCCCTTATCCCTGCGTAAATCCAATAAAAATTTCAGATTATATTACCTAAAATAACTACCTGCTTTTTTTTTTAGCAATATTCATACTAATTGATTATAGTTATAGAATTCGCAAAATTTTTGCAGTCGTTATAATAGTCTTGTAAAAGTACATGGCATAAGAGGGTAAAATCTTTAATTAAGGCGCAATTTGGGCTAGGATTTGAAACAATCATCATCGCAAATCTAACATCTATTCAACATTCCACCATAACACTTTTTTTATCCAAGTAAATTATACGTTAGTTTTTATAAACTTGTAATATTGGCTTATATTTTACCGTGCTATGGCAATCGTGTGTGGACATGTTTTTGGCTGATTTTTTATGCATTTTCGTATGCACATAATTAAGGATTATTCTAATTGATAGCCTGATATCTAGTTGCCGAATGTGTACGCAGTTTCCTGAGTGTTTCCTCATCCTAGCTCAATATTTACTACTAGCTAAAAAAGCTTCAAACTTCAAAAAAAAATCAAAATTTAAAAAATTCAAATGTATAATGTATAAATCGTTTATACATTCAAATTTTGATTTTTTTAAGGGAAGTTTGGAGATTTGTAGCTAGTAGTAAATATTGAGCTAGGATGAGGAAACACCCAGGAAACTGCGTACACTTTCGGCAACTAGATATCAGGCTATCTTCTAATTAACCTGCTCTCCTTTTACATGGTCTATATATACAATTATTCCTTCCTATATAGGTACTTTTACATGATATGTGTGCTCTATACAGCTCTGCCTTTCTCTTTAGGTACTTTTACATGATATGTGTGTTCTATACAGCTCTGCCTTCCTCTTTAGGTACTTTTACATGCTATGTGTGTTCTATACAGCTCTGCCTTTCTCTTTAGGTACTTTTACATGATATGTGTGTTCTATACAGCTCTGCCTTTCTCTTTAGGTACTTTTACATGCTATGTGTGTTCTATACAGCTCTGCCTTTCTCTTTAGGTACTTTTGCATGCTATGTGTGTTCTATACATTTCTACCTTCCTCTTTAGGTACTTTTGCATGCTATGTGTGTTCTATACAGTTCTAATTCCTTTTTAGATACTTTTACATGCCTTATGTGTTCTATACAGCTTTGCCTTCCTCTTTAGGTACTTTTACATGCTATGTGTGTTCTATACATCTCTGCCTTCCTCTTAAGGTATTTTTACATGCTATGTGTGTTCTATACATCTTAGCCTTCCTCTTTAGGTACTTTTACATGCTATGTGTGTTCTATACAGCTCTGCCTTCCTCTTTAGGTACTTTTACATGCTATGTGTGTTCTATACAGCTCTGCCTTCCTCTTTAGATACTTTTACATGATATGTGTTTTCTATACTGCTCTGCCTTCCTCTGAAGATACTTTTACATGCTATGTGTGTTCTATACATCTTAGCCTTTCTCTTTAGATACTTTTACATGCTATGTGTGTTCTATACAGCTCTGCCTTCCTCTTTAGATACTTTTACATGCTATGTGTGTTCTATACAGCTCTGCCTTCCTCTTTAGGTACTTTTACATGCTATGTGTGTTCTATACAGCTCTGCCTTCCTCTTTAGATACTTTTACATGCTATGTGTTTTCTATACTGCTCTGCCTTCCTCTTTAGGTACTTTTGCATGCTATGTGTGTTCTATACAGCTCTGCCTTCCTCTTGAGGTACTTTTAATGCTATGTGTGTTTTATACATCTCTGCCTTCCTCTTTAGGTACTTTGCATGCTATGTGTGTTCTATACATCTCTGCCTTCCTCTGAAGATACTTTTACATGCTATGTGTGTTCTATACATCTTAGCCTTTCTCTTTAGATACTTTTACATGCTATGTGTGTTCTATACATCTTAGCCTTCCTCTTTAGATACTTTTACATGCTATGTGTGTTCTATACATCTCTGCCTTTCTCTTTAGATACTTTTACATGCTATGTGTGTTCTATACAGCTCTGCCTTCCTCTTTAGGTACTTTTACATGCTATATGTGTTCTATACAGCTCTGCCTTCCTCTTTAGATAATTTTACATGATATGTGTGTTCTATACAGCTCTGCTTTCCTCTTTAGATAATTTTACGTGCTATGTGTGTTCTATACATCTCTGCCTTCCTCTTTAGGTACTTTTATATGCTATGTGTGTTCTATACAGCTCTGCCTTTCTCTTTAGGTAATTTTACATGCTATGTGTGTTCTATACAGCTCTGCCTTCCTCTTTAGGTACTTTTACATGCTTTGTGTGTTCTATACAGCTCTGCCTTCCTCTTTAGGTACTTTTACATGCTTTGTGTGTTCTATACAGCTCTGCCTTCCTCTTTAGGTACTTTTACATGCTATGTGTGTTCTATACAGCTCTACCTTCCTCTTTAGGTACTTTTGCATGCTATATGTGTTCTACACAGCTCTGCCTTCCTCTTTAAGTAATTTTACATGCTATGTGTGTTCTATACAGCTATGCCTTCCTCTTTAGGTACTTTAACATGCTATGTGTGTTCTATACATCTCTGCCTTTCTTTTTAGGTACTTTTGCATGCTATGTGTGTTCTATACAGTTCTGATTCCTTTTTAGGTACTTTTACATGCCTTATGTGTTCTATACAGCTCTGCCTTCCTCTTAAGATACTTTTACATGCTATGTGTGTTCTATACATCTTAGCCTTCCTTTTTAGGTACTTTTACATGCTATGTGTGCTCTATACATCTCTGCCTTTCTTTTTAGGTACTTTTACATGCTATGTGTGTTCTATACAGCTCTGCCTTCCTCTTTAAGTACTTTTAATGCTATGTGTGTTTTATACATCTCTGCCTTCCTCTTTAGGTACTTTTACATGCTGTGTGTGTTCTATACAGCTTTGCCTTCCTCTTTAGGTACTTTTACATGCTATGTGTGTTCTATACATCTCTGCCTTTCTTTTAAGGTACTTTTGCATGCTATGTGTGTTCTATACAGTTCTGATTCCTTTTTAGGTACTTTTACATGCCTTATGTGTTCTATACAGCTCTGCCTTCCTCTTAAGATTTCTTTACATGCTATGTGTGTTCTATACATCACTGCCTTTCTTTTAAGGTACTTTTGCATGCTATGTGTGTTCTATACAGTTCTGATTCCTTTTTAGGTACTTTTACATGCTATGTGTGTTCTATACAGCTCTGCCTTCCTCTTTAGGTACTTTTACATGCTATGTGTGTTCTATACAGCTCTACCTTCCTCTTTAGATACTTTTACATGCTATGTGTGTTCTATACATTTCTACCTTCCTCTTTAGATACTTTTACATGCTATGTGTGTTCTATACAGCTCTGCCTTTCTACTTAGATACATATACATGCTATGTGTGTTCTATACAGCTCTGCCTTCCTCTTTAGGTACTTTTACATGCTATGTGGGTTCTATACAGCTTTGCCTTCCTTTTTAGGTACTTTTACATGCTATGTGTATTGTGTGTTCTATACAGCTCTGCCTTCCTCTTTAGGTACTTTTACATGCTATGTGTGTTCTATACATCTCTGCCTTCCTATTTAGGTACTTTTACATGCTATGTGTGCTCTATACATCTCTGCCTTCCTCTTTAGGTACTTTTACATGCTATGTAGGTTCTATACATCTCTGCCTTCCTCTTTAGGTACTTTTACATGCTATGTGTATTGTGTGTTCTATACAGCTCTGCCTTCCTCTTTAAGTAATTTTACATGCTATGTGTGTTCTATACATCTCTGCCTTCCTCTTTAGGTACTTTTACATGCTATGTGTGTTCTATACATCTCTGCCTTCCTCTTTAGGTACTTTTACATGATATGTGTGTTCTATACAGCTCTGCCTTTCTCTTTAGGTACTTTTACATGCTATGTGGGTTCTATACAGCTTTGCCTTCCTTTTTAGGTACTTTTACATGCTATGTGTATTGTGTGTTCTATACAGCTCTGCCTTCCTATTTAGGTACTTTTACATGCTATGTGTGTTCTATACATCTCTGCCTTCCTATTTAGGTACTTGTACATGCTATGTGTGCTCTATACATCTCTGCCTTCCTCTTTAGGTACTTTTACATGCTATGTGGGTTCTATACATCTCTGCCTTCCTCTTTAGGTACTTTTACATGCTATATGTGTTCTATACAGCCTTGCCTTCCTTTTTAGGTACTTTTACATGCTATGTGTATTGTGTGTTCTATACAGCTCTGCCTTCCTCTTTAAGTAATTTTACATGCTATGTGTGTTCTATACATCTCTGCCTTCCTCTTTAGGTACTTTTACATGCTATGTGTGTTCTATACATCTCTGCCTTCCTCTTTAGATACTTTTACATGCTATGTGTGTTCTATACAGCTATACAGAATTCACAATTTGTATTTGGTACCTATTTGTACTTATTATGTATTGGAGCTTTATTTTAGTTTTGCGTTTTATTAAATAAACAAGGATGACAACATCCATAAGTAGCGAAGCCAAAAATTTATTTATAGACATCAGGAAAAAATAATCTTTTGAGTATGTTAAAAAGACATACATGAAATAAATCACGAAACCTTTTAAAATGTATAATAACTTTTGAAGCATTAAGCTAAGAAGAAAAACATAAAATCTAGGAATTGATCTAGCACCCCAACCAATATCAAGTCTTTATTAAACTTGGTGAAAAAAATAAGTATTGCACTTAATTTAAACAAGGGTAGTAACATCCATAAAAGCAAAACTAAACGAGGAGGACAAACAAGCATTGGCAAATTGGCAGTTATTTTAATATCACCGAAACAGAATTTTAGTTGAAATAATCAACGATTAAGCATTACCATCTATTTCAAATTAGAGCAATTTGTTCAATCGTTTTGGAAGCGCGGCGGAAGTAAAAATGATCAAAAAAATTGTTTTTATATATATCTTTATATGCACTTTCCTCGCAGAGGTATTATCTAATAATCAATATTATCACAATAAATAAAAGTTTAAAAACAACGTATTAAAGCATAGTTATACCTATTACACACTGATATTAAATAAATCGATATTTCGAAGCTTTTTATAGAGCTTTCATACTAGACTACCTTTGGTCTTTTATATTATATGACGTCATTTTTGTATAAACACTATAAAGAGCTCCAAATATTTGCCATTCATAATTTTTTTTTTATTTCCTGCAATTTTCCCTTTCCTTTCCGACCTAATCAAACTCTTTATATAGGTGAACTTACTATACAATAAATAGGCTTACCCAAATACTTTTGTATGACTCTTGCCATCTTACAAGACAAATGACCAATACGCAGACTATTAATGACAGGCAAGAATACATTTGAATTGACCAATGTTAGGCCAATATGACGTCATTTCATATAGGCACTATAAGAGCTTCCTACTATCTACTGAATTCAAACATAACTTTCTTGAGATTTTCTGAGTTGTTGAAAAGATTCGACTAAACTGTTGCCGACAAAACTTTCAGACACGTCCAAAGTAACAAAAGAAGCCATTTTCCTAAAAAAATTAATATTACAGAAAAGCAACATGATTTATATCTATCCTTCTCTCTGTATGTTTAAATGTTCAGTAATTTTCCTTAAACGGCTGGACCGAGAAACAGGTTTTTAGCTATTTTCAAGGAGTATAAAAACCTAACAGTATTAAAAAGCTTCTTCTAATTGAATTTTAAGAGAATATTTAAAGAATCTAGCTAGTAGTAAATAGAATACATAAAATCATATCCTTATATAAGTAAAAGAACGTCTTTATGTATGTCTGTTTGTACCGAAGGATTTAGCTAACCACTGAACCTAAGAAAATTTTTTAACTATTTTAACTCTCCATAAAATAATCCGTTAAAATTTCATTCTTTCTTTTAAACTAAATTTGAAAATAAAAATAAGTGCCTCTAGAGGCCTCTATGGGCGCAGCCGCTAACTATATTATAATACTCACCTCAAAGCTGCTAAAGAAGCCACTAGAACAGAATCACTATAGTTTCGCGCCTTTGGATTAGCACACAGTTCTACCAACCTAATAAGTTAAAAAAAAAAGTATAGGCTTAGTTTCGGCATGAAGTTAAATTTCCAGTGACTAACTATATCTTTAAAATAAGGACGCCCATTTAACATCATGAAGAGAAAAAAAATCAGTTTACCCCAGTAGTTATTTCCTGCAGGCTTCTTTCAAACGATTTTCATCGTATTTACAATTTTACGATTCGGCTAAAAGCATGGATATCTAACTCTTTCGTTTTTTTTAAAGCGCAGCTATTCTAAAACAAGTTTTGTTTACCTCTTTACTCCACCTAGTCGTTCAACTTCCCTACATTCAACCTTACTGCTACATAATCTAAAATTAATAACAATCATATCTAAATATTTATATTTTGCATGTTTCATGCATCATACAACATTTATAAAATGGTATAATGTGTTACATTTTATTATTTATTTTTATTGCTAATTTGCAACAGATTTTTGCTGTGTTGTTTGAAGACTGATTAGTTTTTTTCGAGGTATTTTTAAGCTATGTATTGGAAGGGTTGAATTTTATATTTGAGTACAAATTAAATCAATGTTTAAGGTGATTACTTTTTTAGCTCATGCATAAGTACTATAATCGTATAATCTAATTAAAAGTTAAAGTAACGATGTATTGCGAGGATATTTTCTAGTTGACCTTTCAAAACAATCAAACTTGAACTTTGGAGTAAGATAATTAATATGCCAGATTTAAATATATTGTCAAGCTAAATTTTAATTTAGTGATGATATATAACAAAAATGTACTCTATTATTCTATTTATTTCTGCTCTGCTTATGGACAAAATTGTCTTTGTTTATAAGAATCATACCTGGAAATGCCAATAGCAGATTTTTTATAAACTCTGGACAGCGCAGTAAGTTCAGTGCCAGAATAATTATTACCAGACAGGCACAGCTGTGCCACAAGGAATCCTATACCCTAAATATAATAATTATTACCAGGCAGGCACAGCTGTGCCACAAGGAATCCTATACCCTAAATATAATAAATATCACATGCCATGCACTGCTGTGCCACAAAAATCCTATACCCTAAATATAATAATTATTACCAGGCAGACACAGCTGTGCCACGAGGAATCCTATACCCTAAATATAATGAGTATTACCAGACAGACAGGCACAGCTGTGCCACAAGGAATCCTATACCCTAAATATAATAATATTACCAGACAGGAACAGCTGTGCCACAAGGAATCCTATACCCTAAATATAATAATTATTACCAGACAGGCACAGCTGTGCCACAAGGAATCCTATACCCTAAATATGATAATTATAACCAGATATGCAAAGCTGTGCCACAAGGAATCCTATACCCTAAATATAATAATATTACCAGACAGGAACAGCTGTGCCACAAGGAATCCTATACCCTAAATATAATAATTATTACCAGACAGGCACAGTTGTGTTACAACGAATCCTATATCCTAAATATAATAATTATTACCAGACAGGCACAGCTGTGCCACAAGGAATCCTATACCCTAAATATGATAATTATAACCAGATATGCAAAGCTGTGCCACAAGTAATCCTATACCCTAGATATAATAATTATTACCAGTCAGGCACAGATGTGCCACAAGGAATCTTATACCCTAAATATAATAATATTACCAGACAGGAACAGCTGTGCCACAAGGAATCTTATACCCTAAATATAATAATATTACCAGACAGACACAGCTGTGCCACAAGGAATCCTAAACCCTAAATATAATAATATTACCAGACAGGAACAGCTGTGCCACAAGGAATCCTATACCCTAAATATAATAATTATTACCAGACAGGCACAGCTGTGCCACAAGGAATCCTATACCCTAAATATGATAATTATAACCAGATATGCAAAGCTGTGCCACAAGGAATCCTATACCCTAAATATAATAATATTACCAGACAGGAACAGCTGTGCCACAAGGAATCCTATACCCTAAATATGATAATGATAACCAGATATGCAAAGCTGTGCCACAAGGAATCCCATACCCCAAATATAATAATATTACCAGACAGGAACAGCTGTGCCACAAGGAATCCTATACCCTAAATATAATAATTATTACAAGAAAGGCACAGCTGTGCCACAATTAATCCTATATCCTAAATATAATAATTATTACCAGACAGGCACAGCTGTGCCACAAGGAATCCTATACCCTAAATATGATAATTATAACCAGATTTTCAAAGCTGTGCCACATGTAATCCTATACCCTAGATATAATAATTATTACAAGAAAGGCACAGCTGTGCCACAATTAATCCTATACCCTAAATGTAATAATTATTACCAGACAGGCACAGATGTGCCACAAGGAATCCTATACCCTAAATATAATAATATTACCAGACAGTAACAGCTGTGCCACAAGGAATCCTATACCCTAAATATAATAATTATTACCAGACAGGCACAGCTGTGCCACAATTAATCCTATACCCTAAATATAATAATTATTACCAGACAGACACAGCTGTGCCATAAGGAATCCTATACCCTAAATATAATAATATTACCAGACAGGAACAGCTGTGCCACAAGGAATCCTATACCCTAAATATAATAATTATTACCAGACAGGCACAGCTGTGCCACAATTAATCCTATACCCTAAATATAATAATTATTACCAGACAGACACAGCTGTGCCACATGGAATCCTTTTTCTAGTGATATTGTTTCATACCTGGTGGTGTATAATCTGTAGTTTACAGTCTGCTTGACCGGCCATATTTGCCAGGATAGTTACCACTTGGTCCCGCGTGAACACAGACACCTGAATACTTAACCTTTAGTATTAAGTTTTCATAAGAAATTATTGTTATATACAATCTTTTTCTCCGTTTTTTTTTATGTCGGTACGTCTGTATAGAGAAAAAAATAGGTTTTTTACAAACTATATATAGAGTTATAAAACAACCTTTTTGATCAATAATTTTGCTTTTAATTAGTCAAAATAAATTTTAAAAAATTTAAAACTTAGCTTTTATGACATCCTTGTTTTATGTTAAAAGTTTATACCTGTACACTTCTGACGATATTTATGACACATTCCACAGTATTTTGAAGCTTCATTTCTGGGATAGCTCTTAAATAACAAAGAATAATTATTTGTAGCATCGTATTAGAAACAGCTTTCACCGGGAATAAAAATGTACAATTATAAGCCCGTGCCTTCGGCATCTCGGGTCTAACAAAACTGGTTATAATCTTATGATTGTACATTTGTATATTAGTAGCAAACTAGATATAATTCAATATGGGATTTTTAGTATGGCTTGGAACCGGTTCTATTCCAGCTGATATTAATCAGTTTCGAAGCCAAACTGGAAAATAATTTAATAACAATCTATTCAATATATCTATTAAGCTATAAAAATTGGAAAGAATTTTAATGAATATAATAGATTTGAATTCTGCATAAAATTTTAAGGAATTTTTATAAAATTCGTTTTTTGTATAATTCTTTATCTATAAGCGCAAATACAAATTAAGTTAAATAATTTTGACATCTGTGATTGGTGGATTGAAAACTATCTGCGCCCTGATTGGAGAAGCTTAAGTGACGTACATCATTCAACCAATTAGAGCGCAGGTAGTTTCCAATCCACCTATCCTATTGGTCAAAATTTGATAACTTAAATTGGATTTGCGCTTTTAAATAATGAATTATATAAAAAACAAATTTTATAAAAAAAAAACCTTAAAATTTTATGCAGATTTTAAATCTATTATATTCATTAAAATTCTTTCCAATTTTTATAGCTTAATATCTATTCATAAATTTGATAAATGCAAAGAAGGCAAAAAACATAATAAGAAGTTCCATTAAAGCCTGCAAAGTTATCCTCGATGTGTTTATGGAGATAACACGCGCTATGCCGCAAACAATTTTCTGTATTTCAGCTAATTAATACCTGGCATCTAAAAAGGTCAAATTGGCCAGCGCAGCGGTCACAAGAAGCAGAGAATCCTCCCCAATTCGAAACCGACTTTTATCCACATTGTTCTTCAACTAAAAACAAAATATTATTATAAAATATATTAAAATTATGACGAAGTTAAATAGAAGTACCAGCATAATACTTATGGTCATGGCTTTAGAGAATCTTTAAAAGAAATATCAGACTCCCATCTCAAGTAGTAGTCAAGAATAATACTTTTCCCAAATATATTTTACGTTTTTATTTTTGATTTCACTAAAAGTACATATATTGTATATGTACCTGATTTGTAAAGCAATCACCAGGTCCTTCATATTCATCTCCAGTAACTACTCCCCTCTCATCTATGGACAGGGAACTATCTACATAGATAGATAGATAGATAGATAGATAGATAGATAGATAGATAGATAGATAGATAGATAGATAGATAGATAGATAGATAGATAGATAGATAGATAGATAAATAGATAGATAGATAGATATATAGATAGATAGATAGATAGATATATAGATAGATAGATAGATAGATAGATAGATAGATAGATAGATAGATAGATAGATAGATAGATAGATAGATAGATAGATAGATAGATAGATAGATAGATAGATAGATAGATAGATAGATAGATAGATAGATAGATAGATAGATAGATAGATAGATAGATAGATAGATAGATAGATAGATAGATAGATAGTTAGATAGATAGATAGATAGATAGTTAGATAGATAGATAGATAGATAGATAGATAGATAGATAGATAGATAGATAGATAGATAGATAGATAGATATATAGATAGATAGATAGATAGATAGATAGATAGATAGATAGATAGATAGATAGATAGATAGATAGATAGATAAATAGATATATAGATAGATAGATAGATAGATAGATAGATAGATAGATAGATAGATAGATAGATAGATAGATAGATAGATAGATAGATAGATAGATAGATAGATAATCTGTATGCTAACCTCTGGATGACTGAATAGAGGCCAGATCCAGGTATGAAGGGAGCCTGGACAAAGCTGGATCCTGTTCAGGAAATATTCTGGAGCAACCAGAAGCTGTTGACCCAGGGTAGGGGGTACATTTATTGTACTGAAACACGGATAGAGCAATCAACGACGAATTTCCCCCAAATAATCATATATTTATATTAGATTGGGTTGTAGATCAGACTTAATTTGTCTATGGCCTTTTCCTTCATGATCCCTATTATTTTTTATTAGGCCTAGATTTTATTTATTTTTAAATATATTTAAAATTGTATTGTGTCAGAACTGAATTATCAGAATATAAAAGTATAAGAGTCGAAGCAAAATTGTAAGGATGATGTTTATGGACATACTTACATTTTTAGGACTTGCTTATAGAGTTGTTTATCTTATAATATTTTACTTTGTTGTCCCTGGAATCAGTATACCAAACATCAGATCAATCGGATAATTAGATCACATATAAATTTGTTGTTAAAAAAAGTAAAAATACATGTTTAAAATGGACGTACGGACATTCTGGTAATGATTATAGAGTTGCTACGCCTTCTAAATCGTACCTAACTACTACAGGAATCACCTTGCAAAGTTTGAAGTCGATAATACGATTCTAACATGCCTAAATTAACGAAAAAAACTACCCGTTCCGGACGGAAACGGACGTACGGATCTACCCTAATTATAGAAAAGCTTCGCTTTTTAAAAGTCTGAGTCTATTCTATACTATAAAGTAAACTTTTTGTATGAAGCTTAAGATCCCGGAAAACATCCTAATTTGTTGTCCTCTTCATTATAAATATCTTCGGATGGTTTTAGGCTATTTTTCTGACTTTCCCTCCCCTAGAGGCTATTAACGAAGCAACTATTATAGCGTGCCACGTTTTTTGTCTGAATAAAAAGATCTTAATAGTTGTAGCTGGCCTGATTATGTTAGGCTTTTTCATGTGGTTTAAGACTTTTTTTCATTGCCACTATAAATCCCGGGAAGAAAGGGGACAGTGGGCTGTTTTTTATGTTAGTCCCCAAAGTTTTCTTATTCAATGGATTAACAACTTTGCGGACTTTATGTATCATCATTGGGGATGTACATCAATTTATCGGCCACTATCTTATCTCTTAAAATCCATGATAAAGCCTCTAGATGTCAGGGGTGCCACACCATAAAACCAACCACCCATCCCTGAAGAAAAAAACTGACCTGGTCCCCATAAAAGTTGAGTGAATGTTTAATATTCTCTTCACACTCCTTTGAACTCCGGATTTCTACAAATCAAATAAAAACAAGAATGAAAATTTTCAATCTTAAAAATACCTTTTGGCTGTATTAGGTGGTGTATCAGGAAGTATTCGCCATTGGCAAAGGGGTGTATAGGTGACATTAAACTATTACATTATCTTTTATGCTTGAAAACTTTGATTTTATCTAGATTTGCACAAAATAAGCGTTTAGAAGTTGAAGATGCTTCACAAAGTGTTTTCAAAAAATAATGTGAAGTCATAAAAATGAGGGATAATAAGTGGGAAAGAAGTGAATAATCACTCATTTTATGATGTCACATGGCTGAATTTTTTAGACATTTTGTAAAGCTACGAAGTTGAATAGAATTTTTTCCTATCGTTATTATACCAAAATAAGTACGCCAAGAAAAAGAATAATAACAAGAAAAAAATTTAAAGAAAGTTGGGGAATAGTCCCTTTCGTGGCAACGTCGCTTAAGGCTTTTTAAAAAACCTTTTAAATGGCTTTCGAGGCTAGAAATGGGAGAAAACCTACTGTGAAAAAAACGAAGAATCGCCCCTTAAGGTGCGTTGCCACGAAAGGGACTATACCCGAAAGTTCAACAGACAACCATATAAATGAGAAAGCTTTGCAACTAAAAAGAGATTGTGTACTTAGATAAAAAATCTTATAAGGAAAAAAATGAAAAGAATTATATCATAAAATTAAATTTCTTTTAAAATTGAACAATTTGTGGACTATATCAAACTCTAAGGACTATATCAGCAACCTAAATTGAAGGCAAAAAACCACCACGTATTTATATTCATTACTTCATCAAGGATAATTGTAGCTGTAATTAGTGCCCTAGGAAAATGGGGATAGATGTCACAGCTTTCGGCCTACCCATTCTATTGACGTCATGGTAGAGGGAAAGAGAAAGTAAAGGGGGGAAAAAACCTAGAAAAAAGATGGGGTATAGGGTATTTTCTGACGTCAATAGAAAAGGTGAGCCAAAAGCAGTGACATATATCCCCATTTAGCTAGGGCACTATAGACAGCTACAGGATAATTATTTACCTTTAGAAATATCGTCTTCGCTGTCGGACACATTTGTCATGCTGCTTGCAAAACTCTCATCAGCCCTTTTCTGAAAATATTCAATTCATGTCCAAAGCACTTCATAAAATTGTAAGAATCCAAGGTTAATATGTATATCCTCGTATTAGTTTTTATTCTAGTTTGTTGATGTCAAAGTCGCTCAGCGGAATTTACTGCCAATCGGGCAAATGACAGACAGACAGTCCAAATTATAGAGTTAGAACTGTTTCGGGTTATGTTGAATCAGGATTTAATTGTAATTAGATTTATAATCAAATATGACAGATCATTTTAAAATAAAACAATAAAACTTTTAAGCATATAAATTATGTAGATGTGGGAATATTCCCCCTCCCCCTCTCATCTGAAACCTGTAATGTATGCCCTTAATTTTTTTTTCTAGGTTTGTCAAAATTTTCAGGCAAAACCCTGTGAACGCCATTAATGTAAGATAACCTTTTAAAAAAATGATTACCTATTACCTAAATGATTTACCAAGGTTATAACATTTAATCTTCAAACAGTTACATAATTGGAAAAAGAAATTGCACTACAAATGTAATAGCTGATGTGTATTCATAGTTTAGTTGTATAGCTGCTTCGCACTCAGGAATATAAAGGGATAACACATTGGCCGATAAAATATTGTACATCCCCAATGATATGGATGATACACAAATTTCACCACTCCTTTAGATTGCAATTAGTGGTTGAAATGTTTGAACACTCAACTTAATGAACCAAGCATTCAAAATTAGATAAAATTCCCCAAAATTAAAAAGCCAACGAATACAGAAACTTTTTTTAAACTATGGGAAACAGCTCAATGTAACCTTTTTCCCTGATATAAATATTCCAAAAACGTACCTGATACCCATGTAACTCTTCAAAACAGACTTGTCTTCTCATATAGTCAAGTTTTAAGCAGCGGCGGTCAAGAGAAGCTGCAGAGTAACTCATTTGATCCATTGGTGTTGGCAACCTGGCAATGCGAATGATCCATTTTTTGGTGTAAACATTAATACGAGGTGAAACTAATAGACTATTAATTGTAATGATTTTGTACATTAAAACATAGTTGTCTGTCCGTCTGTCTGCTTTTCTTTCTGTCCGGAATGTATAAAAGATTGTTTTGTTTTATTTTTCTGACTTCATGTCATCATTATATCTATAATGGACCAGATGCTTTCTGGCCATAATTTAAGTATTGTTTGCCTTTAAAATTATCCCTAATTGTTACGAGAATCCTATTACCTGTTTATCCGACCATTGTAAGAATATTTTGATCCATTATTTTGATTTGTTATAGTTTGATATGCACTTCTGGCCAATTGAGTGAGATGGTAAACAAGACTCGTGACTCTGTTTTCCAGTCCTATTATAAACAAATTTATTTAACAACAAAGTTTTTATATACACTAAGAATAAAGGGTGGTTCCCTAAAAGTGCCTATTCGGGCTTAGAAACTCGGTCCTTCCCTTTTTTTTTGAAAAGTAAATAGAAGAAAGGGGGGTTAAGTATTTTCTGGTGTTAATTGTTATCTAAAGATAGGGTTGGATCAAGGGTAGCCCAACAGGGTTATGACAATAAGAAAAAATCTCCCTCCCCCTCCCACACCGTCTTATTTTAAGTTATTTAAAAAATTAAATAATTAAAAATATAAGATTTGTCTTTCAATCTGCCTGTCTTTGTAAATCTAAAATAAAAACAAGGATGTTTTTAAAGGGGGTGGGGGCGAGCGTGGGTGTTTAAAATCTCAATAGATAGAAATAGTCCTACTCATAAGTAAATTTGTCATAGGAGCAGTTAAGATCATATAGTTTTTTTTTCAAATTTGGTGGGTAATAGTCCAATGCCTCGGCCCCCCTAAACTCCTTGAATATAAGGATAAAGGATAAAGCTTTATGAGATTGTAATCTCTCTAACCCAAAAAATTGTATTTGATTTCAAAAACTTGATCTATACCTGCAACACTATGATTGTCTGATATCCATGGACTTGTAACCTAAATACATTAATAATAAAAAAGGATCATGGAAAGAAATCAAAGTTGCGTGTTTCATCGTATTTTCACAGTAGCTTTTAATAGGTTATTTTAGGTTAGGTTAGGTTCATGAAGTTACGTTAGGTAATTGCTCCGCAGGTTCAGGGCTAAAAGTAGGGGGAAAGCTACTGTGAAAATACGAGGAAACACCCCTAGCTTATGATCAAAATAATTTGGTAGATTTTTTTTTGCTATTATTGTCATTCGCGGATGTCAGCTAGACCAAAATGGACACTAGATTCGGAATCTCTGACCCCAAATTGTTAAAGTAAGTGGTCTTAAATTTTTCATATAGGCCCTATGGGAGCTATAATGTCCAAAACAATTTTTTGTGACATTGAGGGTGATCCTTTAACTTTAAAATCTTTATTTGAAAATCAGTTTTAAAACGAATACAAGGAAAATTTTGTTTAAAATACTCTTTTAAAATAGCAAATAGAAGTTACATCTTCTTGAAAAATTATTTATGATGTTTACCACAAAAAGTGTAAAAAAAAATGTTTTGTTTTAATATTGTAGAAAGTTAATTTGTTTAAAGTAGATCATGGAAGCTTTCAACGGAAGGGAAGGAACATTGGGCTGTAAATTAATCTGTTACCCAAAATAAAATTAGGACGTTATCTTATTCGTTGGCCCTAAAACATTAGGTACTTTAACTGAATATAGTTGGTTGCTCCCAAACTAGTAGTGGTCAAACATTTCAACCAATAATTTTAATCTAAAGAAGCTTTGAACCTCTGTTAGAATAGAAGCAACCGCTACTAGTACCTCATCATAGTTCTATAAAGAAATATACCAGTGATAGAACACTAGCAGCCTCTACTAGTACCTCATCATCTATAATACAAAGTAGAACGATGTCTGTCCGTCTGTCTGTCCGTCTGTCCGTCTGTCCGTCTGAAGCTTAAGATCTCAGTAACCACTGAACCGATCGGATTCTACTCTTCAGGGTATATACCTATTGGTCCTGCGGTGGTTTTAAGCTATTTTCTTGGGGGGTGGGACACCCCCAACCCCCCCAAAAATGAAAATTTACCCCCCCCAAAAAAATACTCCTGGTGCTGCTGGTGCAGCTGGTGGTGCTGGTGCTGGTGGTGCTGGTGCAGAAAATTATTTTTTTTTGGGGCAAAGCCCCTAGAGGCTAGGGGCGAAGCCGCTAGTAGTTCTATAAAGAAATATACCTGTGCTAGAACACCAGCAGCCTCTACTAGTTCCTCATCTTAGTTCTATAAAGAAATATACCAGTGCTAGAACACCAGCAGCCTCTACTAGTTCCTCATCTTAGTTCTATAAAGAAATATACCAGTGCTAGAACACCAGCAGCCTCTACTAGTTCCTCATCTTAGTTCTATACAGAAATATACCTGTGCTAGAACACCAGCAGCCTCTACTAGTTCCTCATCATAGTTCTATAAAGAAATATACCAGTGATAGAACACTAGCAGCCTCTACTAGTACCTCATCATAGTTCTATAAAGAAATATACCTGTGCTAGAACACCAGCAGCATCTACTAGTACCTCATCATAGTTCTATAAAGAAATATACCTGTGCTAGAACACTAGCAGCCTCTACTAGTACCTCATCATAGTTCTATAAAGAAATATACCTGTGCTAGAACACCAGCAGCCTCTACTAGTACCTCATCATAGTTCTATAAAGAAATATACCTGTGCTAGAACACCAGCAGCCTCTACTCGTACCTCATCATAGTTCTATAAAGAAATATACCTGTGCTAGAACACCAACAGCCTCTACTAGTACCTCATCATAGTTCTATAAAGAAATATACCTGTGCTAGAACACCAGCAGCCTCTACTCGTACCTCATCACAGTTCTATAAAAAAACAAGGATGATTACTACAAATATTAGCAAAGCTTTTTGAAATTATAAATCTCCCTGTCTCCCCCCCCCCCACACACACCCTCAAAGTACTTACCAATGACTCTAACACACCACAGATAATTTGAGTTCCACGATTTGATTCTAAAATAGATATTTTTGAAATTTGAAATTGTATTTGACATTACTGTCATAAGAATGTGTCAACCTTATTTTAATCAACTTTTTTCAGGAATTATCAAAAAAATCACTTAATGAGACATTTTTGATAGTCAGCCAATTCAACATGTATCAATATTTTATGCTTAATCTGCTAAACTTCTAATTAAAAAGGGAAACCAAACTGACGTAAACTTAGATCATCTAGGCAACCCAGGGGCATCATCCACTTTTAATGGAATACAGAGCTGGATCTTTAAATCATTTTAATGGTGCGCCAAATCGGGTTAGCCAACTTTCCACCAATGAGAGCACAGCATTGTACGAAATGCCGTGCTTTGATTGGCTGAAATTCGGCGCACCCCGATTTGGCGCACCATGATTTAAAGATCCAGCTCAGTACTCTATCGCTTATTAGTGGTTATTAGGTTAAGTAACATCAAACATACAACCAACCCTTTAATTGCACGACCTTTGTCTAAGAAGTCCTAACTGTGCATAACAAGGCATTCGCTTTACTCTAATTAATTATGTCATGCATCTGACTTAGCAGCAGTTGGAACCCTTTTTTAGTCTTTAGTTATGACACAGTGTCAATTTCCTAATGACGAGCGGATGCTACGTGTTGAGCTACGGTCGCGAAATGTAATGACATATACTAAAAATTTAAAACTGCTTACCTAATATTCTGATAGCTTCTACAGTGCTACAAATAGAGCTGAGTCCCCGCAGGGATAATATTTTGACAGCTATACTGTTATTGGATACATGCTCCAGCAAACATTCTGTAATACACACAATATTTGTTTATATATATATAATATGTCTATACATGTTATCCAATTTAGATCTGACATGGACCTTGAAGCAGTAAAGCAAGCCATTTTGTAAATGTTTAAAATTAGAAGTTCTAGTGTAATAAAAATTGTCGCAAATATAGGTATTAAATAAAAGTAATAGGTCGCTCTTCCCCTATTCAAGTGCCTGTATAATGTTGCGTAGTCGCTATTAAAGGTAAAATACATAAAAAAAATTATACTGATACAAAAATATATACATATACTACCTATGGCCCCAAGATTACATAGAGAATTGTAAATCTCAATTGACTGTTCATTCCCTAACAATCACAATCATTATACCTTTTTTTACGAAAATTAACATATCATTAATTCTTGTTTGGATTAGATAGGTTTTGACAAACTGCAGACACAAGCAAACATAGATTCTGTTTAAAAGCCGCGGCATTAGCGTAATTGGTTTAGGGGCCTAACATAAACATTAGTAAGTGTCTGTTGGGTGTTCAGATAGAAAATAAGACAGCAACCTCACCCCTAATAATATATAAAAATTGTATCATCGAGTTTGGTTGTTTCTGAAGGCTCATAGGTATTCTTTAACCTGGCCAAAGTTACAGCCGCCAGTAAACTGTTAATTTGCAATTGACCGACTCTGTTTTTAGCCGCATCTGAGCCCCTTAAAAATCCAATGAAAAAATTCAAGATTTATGTAAACATAATGTTTTAGTCTATTTTTCAAAATCATAATATCCTTTTAATAAATTAACAGGATGAATGTCTTCTGTTTTATTTGTACTGAAGGATCTCCATATCGCCAACCACTGAACCGATATAGTTCTCCTTCACAGGGTAGTTTCTCATAGGTCCTTGGAATGTTTATGGTACCATCACCCTCCAAAGAGAAATCGCCTCTAGAAAATATATCTCCTCATAAAAAAAGTTTTATCTTTTTTAACTAAAATTGAAAATGGGGGGGGGGAGGGTAAAATTTGTTATTACTTTTTCTTTTTAAATCTAAATTGAAATATTGGGTTATTGAATTCAACTCCCCCCTCCTCAAGTGCCCCAAGAGGTATTATATAATATATAAAGAATATTAATTATAACACATTTTCTTTTTCTTCAAGGTAAATTCAAATATTAGACTATTATATATTCTCCAAAAACTCCAATATTAACAAAATTTATCTACATTATGGAAACAGTAAAAATTTGACTAACACAGGAAGAGAGAAGAAATTGCATAAAAATTATGAGAATTGGTCGGATAGGGTGCCTCACGAAATATTTTTAAACAAAATACACTTTAAGACATGTAGAAATATTTCAATTAATTTAATCTAAAAATGTGTCACATATTATGTTGATTGTTGAAACTTATCAACAGGATGATAAAATAAAAACTGGAGAAAGTTGGAAAAAAAGATTAAATTGTAACTTTTTAATGGGATAAGTTTAAAAAAAAATTTTTGCCTTATTTGTATTAACCAGGGGGTCATATATAGTGAGATAAACTTAAGAAAAAAAGGTTAAGGACCACAAGCATCTAGTGGGTATGTTATTGTTCAAAAAATGGTAGGAGGGTCGGGGATGTTAAACAGTTAGGAGAGACAAACCATTTTTTTAACCAGAAATATAATCTAACGATTTTATCAGACTAAACTAGGAGTTTTTCTCTCTTCATAATGATACTATTATGGATTGAAGCAAAGCTTCTTTACAATTAAAACTGTCTAACGTCCTTCCGTTATGTTCCACCGCTCACACTCTGCACACTAGACACTCTTAAATTATTCTAAGGTTTATATTCTTTATACAACTAAATTGTATATTTAAAATAAAAAAAATGAGTCACCCTATAAGAAAAATGTCACCTTGTTTTAAGCCTAACAACCCTTCCTCTTTCCTTAACCTAACTTCAATTTTTTTTCCATCAGTCTATGGGACAAATGTGTATTAAAGTTATTTTTTTTCTGGTTTAGTTCATCATTATCAAAATCGTATTTTATTAGTATTACTACAAATGCAATATTTTGTATGAAGAAATTACTAATCTTCTAACTTTTCTTCCTTCAAAAGCAAATATTGGGAAGAAGATTAATTCTAAATGTCCATAGTCCTTTAAATTAATCTCTAAAAAGTGACAAGAGACGAAATGTTTAAAGATACTCTTTTTGAAACTCTATTATCTTCAAGTTTCATGCAAAAATTTTGAGTTTACATCCTTACCAACTTTTTTTCAAGCTTATTCCACTTTACCTTGGATGGGGCTACCAACACAAACAGGGAAATATCATCCTAAGCTAGAATATTTTTCCTTCTAATTTTACATCTGTATTTAAATTCATAAATTTAAATAAATAATAAAAAAAGTTTTAGCAAGTCCCATTAAGATTATGTATTCTATGTATTTTTTCAAGGTTTTTAATGCTTCGAAGTTTTTTTAATGTTTTTATCTGTGTTTTCCAATGTTTCCCTAGGGATATTTTCAATGTTTTAAAAACATTGAAAGAAAAAATCTTTGAACAGAAAAAAAGAATCCTCCAATGAAAACATCCAATAATGTTTACGATAATCTTCATAGTGCTCCATGTAAAAATGAAAATTGTTATGCTGTATCATTGCCGTACTCCTTTAAAAGAAACTTTCCATTAAAAAGATGATTTTCAATTCAACTTAATATTGACTCAAAAGCAAAAAAAGCATTTAGAGAAAAGAACAAACTTATCAGACAACCAAATCACAAGAAATATATTCCTTTAAAAGGAAATCCTGAACTTCTTTAGGCCAAATAATAATTATAATTTACAAATATATAAACTATTATATTATCATGCGAAATAAACTTTTACAAAGAGAACAAGACAGCTATTTTTTTAAAAACTAGCGGCTAATTGTGCATATGATGGTGCTAGTATTTGTATCAAGGGGCGATATATCTTAAAAGAGTGGAGAACCCATCCCAAAAATAGCTATATAACTTCCCTGGACCGAAAACAAGCTTTATATCATCCTTGCAGAAAGCGAAATTCTTCGCTAAACACAAATACAGACGGACATTCTGTTACTACTATTTCATTACATAATTATTATAATGATTGCCTAGACTAATGACAAGATTTAGAGCAGCTTCTAATTCTGTACAACTACTCCAAAACTCTGATAACCATACAATCAATAAATATAATCAGTAAATATCTGTTGCAATCTAATCTTTTCAACTAGCAGCTGCGCTCCTAGAGGCATAGAGGGACACTTGTGGTGTGGGGGGAGGCGAAGACAACATAAATTTTAGTTTTCAAAGAAAAAGTAAAAAAAATATGTAAGGGAGTTTTTCTTTCCGCGATTTCACTTTGAAGGGTTGTTGTACCCTCCCCCAAAATGGGTATAAACCTTCCCATGATCTATGAGAAGCTACATTGTAAAGGAGAAAAATGTTGGTTCAGCAGTTACCGATTTATTTCTGTACAAAAAGTCATACAGACAAACACACACAAACATCCTGTTACTTCTGTTAAAGAATATACTGTTCTTGAAATACAGTGACATTTTCCTTTTAATTCATTTTAATTTCAACTTCTAAATAATATTATTTTCAATATTTTATTATTAATATAATCTTTATTGAAAATTTTCTTTCTATATGATATCCAACAGTTTTATATGGGAAAAAAGATTATTAATTTTTAATTTGATTGTATGCCTAAATGTTCTATCACAGTATGTATCTAAAAAAACACGAAAACTTATAAACTTTAAAAAGGTATATATTAATTATTTATAGCTTCGTATTTTATTTAATTGCTTTCCGAGGATAGTAAACAGAAAATTTTAATTCTAGTTTTGTTAGCCCCGAGGGGTCGAAGTTGCAAGCTAGCAAAACAGGTATTAATATTATGATGATTATTTTATTATTCAAGCGGATATTTATCTGATTCGAAGCATTTCATTGATAGCTAAAACATCTTACACGTTGGTAATGTACTGAAATATGTCAATCTTAAGTTCTTAACCTTTTTACAGACTGTAAAAAATAACCTGAATATACATTAAGGTTGAGGAGAGATTCTCATAAGAATTATACAGTTCTCTGACAACTACTTCCAGCCCTCGCAGAGACTCCTAGATATATAGATAGATAGATATTTAGATATAGATAGATATCAACTAGATAGATAGATATCAACTAGATAGATAGATAGATAGGTACCTGATTATCAAACTGTCTATCATGTATAAATTCAGTAGCATCAGCTAGATAATCTTCTACTGACACACAACCATTCTCACTTATTAATGCTTGGTCTAAAAATAACAAAAATTTAATGCCACGATTTTTATTAATGGTGAAATACAAATTTTTGCCCCCCAACCACAGCTGAAAAGGGCAATTAAATAAACGTTGCGTCATTTTGCCCTCGAAAAAAATTTCGAGATAATTTGCTTGTTAGTTACAACTTATATCTGATAAAAAATATGTAAATATGTATTATATGCATATGTAACCCTATTCGGGGATATGGTTGAAATATTTGGATATTTAAGTTAAGAACTAACCAATCATTATTCACTGAAAGTACTCAAGGTTTTGGGCCAACAAATAAGATGAAATGGACTTCAAACATTTGGGTACCAGTGAAATTAACAGCCCCTCCATCCCCGCAATAAGACAAAAAATCTTTTGCTTATTTAAAAAGAACCTGTATTAAAATCTAAATTGGATGCTTTAAATCCAGGAAGAATTATCAGGTTATAAACAGGATCTATGGACAACTCATCCAAGGACCTAAATAATACAATATTGTCAAGCCTCTAGGGACTTTGTATTATAAGCGAGAGGAAGGCAGAAGACAGCTGGAGCTCTTTTATAGTGTCTATAAAAAGGGGATAAATATAAATTTAACAGAGTAATGAATTTTACGTCATTCAGTATACTTTGGCAAAAAGTTTTTTTATCTATGACCTTTTTTATAGGCACTATAAAAAGCCTAAAACAATCCTGGACCTTTGTGTAGGGTCCTTAAAATGAAAAACTAAATTGGTTATGTTGTTTTCGAGTTTTCAATGGACTAACATAGAAAGCCTCACTGCTTACAGGATGGATCGTCTAATTTATCAGTCTGATATATAATAATAATACACTACTATCAAAATAAATGTGTCCAACTGTTTGTCTGTCAGTCTGAAAATAAAATTAAATTTTATCTATAAATATTGATTTATCTATTATACACATATCATAGTATACCTTCTTATAAGATCTAATATTGTAAGTGTAGCTCTATAAAGGCTGACTACATCCAAACTTAGAAGATCATTAAGAAACCTAAATTAAATATTAACAATGCAATGTACGAATTAACTTTTAAAGATGTAATATATTTTTTGTTCACTTAGTTTTCTTTCTAGTATGGCATTAAAGACGATTAGTATCCTCAGATTTAAAAACGGTTCTTAGCCTATAGACAATTTTCTAACAATTTTTCAATTAAATACAGCAAAAAGCTGTCTCTAATACGATGAGATAAATAAATATTGAAATCGTACAACAACAAAAAAAACCAATTAATTTAATTTCTCGTATTCATTCGAATCCGGTGGATAGGAACCGGTTCTCATCCATACGAAAAAACTATGTCTAGCATCGTATTATATCCAGCTTTCTACGAATATAGAAATGTACAATCATAAGATTAAAACCATTTTTTTAGCCTGTGCCTTCGGCATATATCCGCGGAAAGCTATTTATAATACGATGAAAGAAATAACTATTCTCGTATTCATTCGAATCCAGTGGATAGGAACCGGTTTTCATCCATACGAAAAAACTATGTCTAGCATCGTATTATATGCAGCTTTCTACGAATATAAAAATGTACAATCATAAGATTAAAACCAGTCTTTTTAGCCCCGAGGTGCCGAAGGCACCGGCTAAAAAGACTGGTTTTAATCTTATAATTGTACATTCTATATCCGCGGAAAGCTGTTTATAATACGATGCGAGAAATAACTATTATTAACTTTTAATTCATTTAAGTTTTAAAATTTTAACCTGTTATAAGTATCCTCGATCAGTTTGGCTTTAAAGCGTAGTTTTTGGATAAAACCTAAAATAGCATTTTAAATGAATAAATTTTTTATCCCAATCAAGCTAAGACAAAAAAATATTTTGAAAAATATCACTTATGTATAAACCTAAACACACCCAGGTGAGAACAAAACAAAAGAACATAAAAACCTACCAATATTTGGTAAATCTTTGGCATTATTTGGTTGAGGAGAGGCAGAGCGGACAGGTTTACTCTGCAGATATGTCATACACTCTGGCTCCAGGTACAGGTAAAGTTCCTAGGATATATAGATATTTATGTATTACTCTGGAGATATGTCATACACTCTGGCTCCAGGTACAGGTATAGATCCTAGGATATATAGATATATATGTATTACTATGGAGATATGTCATACACTCTAGCTCCAGGTACAGGTATAGTTCCTAGGATATATGGATATATATGTATTACTATGGAGATATGTCATACACTCTAGCTCCAGGTACAGGTATAGTTCCTAGGATATATAGATATATATGTATTTCTCTGGAGATATGTCATACACTCTGGCTCCAGGTACAGGTATAGCTCCTAGGATATATAGATATATATGTATTACTATGGAGATATGTCATACACTCTAGCTCCAGGTACAGGTATAGTTCCTAGGATATATGGATATATATGTATTACTATGGAGATATGTCATACACTCTAGCTCCAGGTACAGGTATAGCTCCTAGGATATATAGATATATATGTATTACTATGGAGATATGTCATACACTCTAGCTCCAGGTACAGGTATAGCTCCTAGGATATATAGATATATATGTATTACTATGGAGATATGTCATACACTCTAGCTCCAGGTACAGGTATAGTTCCTAGGATATATGGATATATATGTATTACTATGGAGATATGTCATACACTCTAGCTCCAGGTACAGGTATAGTTCCTAGGATATATAGATATATATGTATTTCTCTGGAGATATGTCATACACTCTGGCTCCAGGTACAGGTATAGCTCCTAGGATATATAGATATATATGTATTACTATGGAGATATGTCATACACTCTAGCTCCAGGTACAGGTATAGTTCCTAGGATATATGGATATATATGTATTACTATGGAGATATGTCATACACTCTAGCTCCAGGTACAGGTATAGTTCCTAGGATATATAGATATATATGTATTTCTCTGGAGATATGTCATACACTCTGGCTCCAGGTACAGGTATAGCTCCTAGGATATATAGATATATGTATATGTATTACTATGGAGATACTCATGTTTTCAAAAATTTAAATCAAATAAATTAATTTGGACTTATTGATTTGTAAACATTTATTTCTTAATAAATAAATTGAGATAAGATATATAGCTTGATAGATAGATAGTTACTGTTGGTAATAAGTAAGATGTGAGAAAAACCGATTTAAAATTCCTACCCTGCACCAATCTTCAACAGGGTCTGACATCTCATTGTCTTCATGTTCTAAAAACAAAATTGCAGATAAGGGGAGTGCACAGGAATTAGGTATAAATGAGGGAGATGGTAGGGGGGGGGGGGTGAAGGGTAAAGATGAATCAAAATTACAATAGTAATAATATGTAAATAATAACCTTTTGTTTACAAAGAAAATTACATCTAAAACTGATTGCAACCATTTAAATTATGATACTTTAGATGGGTTAATTAAGGGTAAATTATACAAACATAATTTAAGTTATACTAGAGCAGTTTTTAGGCTCCCAAGGGTTTTTATTCATCCTATGAAAGAGCTATGAAAAACACATGGATTGACAAACGGACTAAGTAATGTTATAGAGTTTAATTGGCATAAAAAAGAGAAGAACATCAGAAAATCATTAAACCCATATGAAAAAAGTATATGACCGACGGACGAAGTAAGTTGTATTCTGGATGATTATTAGAAAGGGGTATTTTCAACAAAGTAAATCATCAGTATATCTTTAATATTAGCCGAGATAATAACATGAATCATGGAAAGATATCGAAGTAACGGGATTCGTCGTATTTTCTCCTATTTTCTAACACCTGCGGGAAGCTCTAACCCTTCGGGGCAATCATCTACATTTATCTAACCTAACCTAAAATAATCAAAAGTATTGTGAAAATACGACGAAACCCGCTACTTCGTTTTCTTTTAATCAACGAATAACAGGCACAGGCTAAAAAAATGGTTTTAATCTTATGATTGTACATTTTTATATTCGTAGAAAGCTGGATATAATACTATGCTAGACATAGTTTTTTCGTATGGATGAGAACCAGTTCCTATCCACCGGATTCGAATGAATACGAGAAAAATGTTTACCTATAATTGTGAGGGGTCCAGGTTCACTGCTGGGAAATATTGTTGGAATAGTTACTCTTTGTTTACCTATAATTGTGAGGGGTCCAGGTTCACTGCTAGGAAATATTGTTGGAATAGTTACTCTTTGTCCTCGTTTCAATTTTCTTCTCCCTAAATTAATAACAGGTATCTAAAAGGATAAGACATAGGCCGATAAATTGATGTACATTCCCAAAGATGATACACAAAACTATCCCTTATGTAGATTACAATTAGTAGTTGAACCGTTTGGATACTCAACTTAATAAACCATCCAATCAAAATACATTAAAAGTCCCCAAAATTGTTAAGCCAACGAATAAGAAAGCATTACCATAAAACTTTGGGGACTAGTGTAATGAACAGCCATTGTCCCCTCTCTCTCTGATTAATAATTTATAACTTAAGGGGGATCTAGCCTTACTTAACGTTTTAATTTAAAAAAGAAAAAGTAAATTATTCCTGAGGTGAATTATCTTGAGAGAGTAGGGGTACACTCCCACAAAATAGTTATTAATCTTTACTGAACTCTAATGTATAAGAAGCTTCACTGTAAGAAACATAAATGTCCAGCGGTTAGCGAGGTCCTTTGGTGGAAACACACAGAAACACGTACATCATGTTTAAGGATAATTAAATTTGATATAAAGGTTGTGCTTTCTAAGGTCCTCTGATGGTTTGAAGTTGTTTTGTATGTTGCACCACAAAATGTTTTACAAACATACAGAACAAAGACCTTCAAACATAAACCTCACAAAAAATTACTGCATAAAATTCTAAAATTATACGTTAAGCTAAAATGAATTACTTAAAATAGATAAAATTTAATAATAGAATATTGAAAAAAAAGATCTTTCCAATATTGCTTTTTCAATTCTTAATATGATAATTCAAAAGTTCCAAAGAAATGAAATAAACAAGGATGACAACATCCATAATTAGCCAAGCAAAAATTCTATCATGAAATAGACACACGGTCAAAGTGAGTTATAGAGCAGATTATCTGTTACTATAACAAAGAAAATAAAGTGAGCGAATATGCAAAAACTTAAAATTACGCAACCTTAAAAAATAAGGTTATGTCTTACAAAGTTGTGAAAAGAAAAGCAGCTAAAAACCTTCTTAGCTTTAAAGGAGTCGAGAAAAACAGTTGTGAAAAATAAAAGCGGCTTAAAAGCAGTCCGACCGCTATGGATGTTTTATACTAAATTATGCTCCGTATGGATGGGAATATTGTCAAGAAGCTTCAGACCTCTATCTTTTATTGGAGCCGAGAAAATCATGTTTCCCCCAAAACGTTTCAGACAGACAGACTTACGGACAGATGGACATTTCAAATTATAGAGTAGCTTCGATACTAAAAAGAATAAAATTAGCAAATTCTCTTCTAATTAAAATTTGTTAGAAATTTCATATTTTAATTTTTATCATCTTTTTATCTTTTGAAAAGGGAAGTTTATAAACATTCCTGTGCAGATATTTGGATAATTTAGCACGAAAATTTTCCCCTCATAAATATAAATTTGATGAGTGAACATGATAATACAAAGATAAATCCAGGGAGGGAGGGGACATTGGGCTGTTTATTACACTAGTCCCCAAAGTTTTAGAATAGCGTTTTCTTATTCACTGGCTTAACAACTTTGGGGACTTTATTGAATTTTGATTGGTTCGTTCATCAAGTTGAGTGTCCAAACGTTTCAACGACCAATTTTAATCTATAAGTACAGAAGGGGGTATTTTGTGTATGATCATTGGATATGTACATTGTACATACATTTACCGGCCATTGTCTTATCCCTTTAGATCCCTGACAGAAACATATTTTGAAATAAATTGAAAATAAGCGAGAGGAGTAGTTTTTGGTTTGTTGTTTATTACTAAAGGTTTATTTAGTTAGGCTTAAAGAAAAACTCTTTTATTTTCAATTCATTTCAAAGGGAGGGAGAGCTTCTGTGCTCGTTTGGCACTTCGTGATAAAGCACCCAATATTCCTCTCAATTCTTATGTTTGAAATTCTCAGGGAGTAAGGGAGGGAACAATGGATAGAATATTAAATTTTTAAGAGTCTCAGACTTTGGGTGCTGGCTTAAAGGGAACGTGCACGAATTCAGCAGGTTATGACTGGCTTTGGGTACTATCGCATCAATGCCCCGCTAACTAGCTGAGTTAGTTTTGAATATAGCAGACAGAAAAGATGGCTGGTTTTAACAAATATTTTTTCCCAAGAAAATGTCATTTCATATATAGAAACTCTACTGTGATATTTATGTATTACACAATCTAAGAACCCCTTGAATTTAGGTTGCAGTTAAAAATATATGAGAAGGGTTGACGAAGTTCTAAACACGATTTTTCTAGTGATTAATTACAGAATGTTTACTACATTGGGATGTATTGGTAATTTAATTTTCAAGTGAATGATTTTTTTCTTAGAACTAACTTTGTTCTAAATTATATTTCCATGATCCCCTTACAATTTTGGTCAAATTTTTTGAATAAATCTGGTTTTATTTGCTTTACAGCGAAAACTCTTAAATTGAATTAATTGCCCATTGTCCCCTCCCTTATTCCATGTGAAATTCTACATTTATATCAATTTGCATAGAGTGATCAACACAGTTTACTTAAACATGTTATTTTTATTTGATAAGTCCAATACACGGTGTTTCATGTTGAAACAAATCTTCAGTTGGTTTATAAATAAAAAGACATGATGCTTTAATGAGTAAAAATTATATAAATTTATATTTATTTGTAGAGAAAGGGTAGATTAATTCCCTTCATTAGGAAAAGCAAACCATAAAAAATTAATGTTTTGTCTTTAAACTAAACTTGAAAAAATTACCCTTCTTTTGATTATCATTATCATTTTTGTTGATTCCTGTGTTATTAATCTTGATAGCTCCGCTTGTAACATTGTTGTTAGTTGGTGCAGGTCTGACATGATGACGCACAGAATGACCACGCAACCTCTCCCTGTGGGCTTGATGTGCACTGAGGAATTTATTAGAATAGACATTAGGTTTTTTAATATGTTTTTTAGGTTAGGTTAGCTAAGTGTTAATTAATGCCCCGCAGGGTTAGAGCCCCCTGCAGGGGCTAGAGATATGAGAAAACCTACTGTGAAAATACAACAAAACCCGCAACTTCGTTTTCTTTCCATGATCCTTTTTTGTTTCAATCTTTTGTTATCTCTTTCTAACTCTGTTTCAATTTTTTTATTTGCGAATCTAATATATAATTCTAAATATCCGTTAGTCTGTAAGTCTGTAGTTTTAAAACTTGAATTTTTCGGCAACTATATAAGATAGTTGATATTTTGTCAATATTTACCATATACAAGTAGATGTATCTTACCTATATCTTGATTGTACCTAGGAAGCGCAATTAAAAAAAGACATCATAAAGAACGCTATCGTTCAAAATGCCATATCGATTACTTGGTCTAAATGTCTGTGTATTTAGTATATAAACATATTTAGCTTCTTAAAGGTTTTATTACATATCATTCTTTTATTTATTTTTGTTTTCAAAAGAAAAAGTAAAAAAAAATTGTGAGGGATTTATTCTGTTATAGGGTCGGTTTCTCTTGGGAAGGTAGTGGTACCCTCCTCCAAAATAGCTAAAAACCTTCCCAGGACCTATGAGAAGCTAGCTGTCTGTAAAGGAAAATCATATCAATAAAGCGATTAGCGAGATCCTTCGATACACACTGTTAAACATCCAGTTACTTTTATATTAGGATATAACTCATATTTGCAAATGACTTTATCCTTGCCTATTGCTAGTATATCTGAGAGAGGCGCTGCTTGGTAGTTTGTTAACTTGAGGCTTGGAATTTCCATTCTGAAGGATTATCTTTCCAATTCTTCCAATACTAAATATATTTTTATATAGAACAAGCGGCTACGCCCCTAGAGGCCTAAAGAGAAAGTCAACCTTTTCTTTCTTTTTAAAAAAAAGTCGGTGCCATTTAACAAGCGGGCTGTTTCTTTTTAGAGGATTATTGTCCCCTCCCAAAAAATAGATAAAAACCTTTAAAGAAGCTTCATTAAAAAGAAGAACCATATTGGACCTGCGGTTAAAGAGGTCTTAAGCTACAGAAACACACTTAAACAATTTCTTACTTTTATATAAGGATAGAAAGAAAGAGAAATAAGTAAATTAACATAGAATTACATATATAGAAATTTATAGATAAATATATTTATAGAAAACATAAAATATTAAAAACAAAAACAAGAAAAAGTTTTCATAAATAGACAGGTATGTATAATTTCCAGTAGCGAAGCTACTCTATAATTCACTTTGTCTGTCCGTCAGTCCGTAAAGCTATGAGAGAAATGCGATTTTCTCGGTTACTATGATAGATAGATGGCTAGAGTTTTTTGTGGAGATTCCCTGTGTCAATGAGAAACAAGTCCATAATCGACTTTGTCCTTTAATCTGTCGTTCATATTTTAGAAAGGTTTCGTGATTTCTAAGAAATGTTACACATTTATCAACTACACATCTTCTTTTTTAATTCATTTTGTCCGTTTGTCTTTCCAGGAATTTTTAGTTTTTTGCTACTTATGAACGTCGTAATCCTTGTTTTGTTATAATGTTACCTGGTAGAAGTATTGTCTGCAATAGGCTCATAGATCCCCTCATCACCTTACATAGGAAAATTTTAATAGTTTTACTATCATTTGCGCCAGGGGCGTGAAGAAGGGGGGTGTATCTACCTCTACTTCCCTGTCAAAATTAAGGGGTGTAATCACTTTCCCATGTTTCCACCTTCTATATCCCCCTTGGCAAGGGTCTACTCTACAGTACCCTTCTGACATACCCCTCTTAGGGCCAGGGAAGATAGGGTAAAGATATAACCCCCCCCAAAAAATAGCAGTTAATAGCAGCCAACACCGCCGAAGCCGATAAAAAGGTAGAATATCCGGCCTTTTTAAACAAATAACCAAACTCCCTCGTGGCGTGCACATGGTTCTCCCAAGGGGGGGGGTGGTGGGCTGTGCGAAGCTCACCCAAAAAATTGATATCCCCTAAAACCTTGTGAGCCTTGGGGGTAAAATACAGACAACAAGAATGTTTAATTTTATTGTTAGGGGGTAGAAACCTAGAGGATATCTCCATCCCCCCTCTGAACGCCTCTGAAACCCCCCAAAATATCACCAATAATAAACTGACCCAAACAAAGATTTCAATATAGAAAAGAAAAATTCCGCAATTTTACAAAATAGTGAAAATTGCTGAATACTTTTTGAAAAGCCAGGCTTTTCTTTAATTGGGGTCTGTACGCACGTCCGTCCGTACGTAAAAGTTAGCTCTTTTCGTTGATTTAGTAATGTTATAAATGGATTTCAAACTTTGAAATTTGATCTTGTATATAATCGTTACCAGAAAGTCCATTTTAAACGTTTTAATTTTTAAAAGCGAAGCTTTTCTATAATTAGGGTCGGTCCGTCCGTACGTCCGTCCGTCCGTCCGTACGTCCGTAACGGATAGCTTTTTTCGTTAATTTAGGCATGTTAGAATTGTCCTATCGATTTCAAATTTTGCATGGTGATTCCTTTAATAGTTAGGTACGATTTAGAAAGCGTAGCAACTCTATAATCATCACCAAAATGTCCGTATGTCCATTTTAAACATGTTGATTTTTTTACTTTTTTAACAACAAATTTTTATGTTATCTAATTATCCGATTGATCTGATTTTTGTATATTGATTCTTGTGACAACAAAGTATAATGTAATAAGCGAAGCAACTCTATAATCAAGTCCTGAAAATGTAAGTATGTCCATAAACATTATCCTGAATCAAGCAGTTTTTCAACACATTTACTTACAATTTTGCTTTCACTCTTATACATTTATATTATGATTATTCAGTTCTGACACTATACAAATGTTAATGTCCGTTTGTCCTACCGTTTCAGTGCTTCGCTTTTATGGATGTTGTCATCCTTGTTTTACAACAACTTTGTGCAGCAAGTTTAATACATGATCTTTGCTTTATGGATGTTTATCCTTGTTGTTATGAATAAATGTGAATTTTAAACAAACAGGAAATTAAATTTCCAAACTATATTGTTGAATACATCTCTAGAAAATTTTAAACTTTCAAATAAAATTCTTCAAAAGTATGAATATCAAAAGTGAAATATTTTTTGGAATTTTTAAAGAATTTATCAAAAATATTTTAATTTTAATTTGATATAATTTCTGAATAGATTATCCTGCTTAGAACAAGGATTACACTGTCTATAGGTAGTACAGCACACAGACATAAAATACACAGAAATAATAAAAAAAAGCTACTTTAAACGTCAAGAAGCAATCTTAAATATACAAAAATAAACTTCAGTATCAGACTAACCCTTTCCTTCACAGCAGCTGAGAAAATCTCAAACAAACCATCAATGTGGAGCCGGAGCTATACAGTTTTTCGGGCGCGGCTCCGGATTTGGAACCAGGGCTTTTTTGGGAAGTGTAGGGGATGTACGGGGGTAAAGTTGGTTGTACATCTTTGGAGGTGTATATACACAACCCCTAATTTTGCAACAGGTGAAGATACACCATTCTAGTGCACAGTTTTTGAAACTATTGCTGCTATGCCAGGTGCCTCTATGGAAGCTTTTATAGTGCCTATAAAAAATACGTCATACTGGCCTACCATTGATCAATCAAAATGTATACTGTCCTGCCATAGGTAATTTAGCCTGTGTATTGGCCTATCATTGGTCATTTGTAATTTATTACGTCATTTTTTCAGGCACTACAAATAGCTACGCCTCTAAGAGTAAGGGAAGCTGGTTTTATTTTTTTAATTTTAAAATGATATTTACCTTCATCGTTGCTATTATCATTGTTCTTCTCATCTTTACAAACAATTCTAAAAAAAATTTACCTTCGCAGATTTTATGTATTTTTTGAAGATTTAAAAAAAAACACCCACATATGGGTATTGTAGGTTTCGTGAAATCGCCTTTTTGGCTTTTCTTCGTATTTTCACAGTATCTTTTCTCCTATCATGGGCTAGAAATCCTATTGAAGAATCATTGACACTTATCTAACCTTACCTAAATTAAATAATATAACCAAAAGTTACTGTGAAAATACGACGATATGTCCATTAAGAGGCGATGTCACGAAACTGACAATACCCACATATTACTTTGTTAGCTTCAATTTGTTAGCTTTCAATTCATTGACATTTTCATCCTTATTTTTTATTAACTAGTACTGTCTACTGCCTAAGAGGCATCTAGGGGCACTTAATGGGAGGGGGGAGGGGGTCATATTTATAAACTTTAAAAGAGAACAATATCGGTTAAGCGGTTAGCGAGATCCTTCGATACAGACACACACACACACACATAGAATTCCTGTTATTTGCATACAAGGATAAAAATTGTTGTTTGATTTCGAATTTTAATTATCATAATTACGGATGAGTTGAACATTTTATTTAACAGCAGGAAAAGTGTTTTTAGGCAAAACATTTTAATTGCTGTTTTTTGCTTTAAAAAAAGTACATTACAATTTAATAATGTGGGATTTAAAATGATTTGCTCACAACACGCAACTGTAGAATGTTTGCTCGCTCATTGTCTCGGGGAGGTTCGAATCTCGGCTTATCTAGTGGATATCAAATTGAGAATGGCTCAGAACCGGTTCTAATCCAGTGGATATTAAATGATTTCGATGCCACGCTGGAAACATATGTAAGCCTTACTTGTTTCCAGAATTTATTTGGATAATTGAAACTGATCGTTTTCTTTCTGCTGCTGCGGCTGCAGCCGTTTCCAGGCTCTTTCTTTGCGGTTTTGGCGGCTGTGGAAATATTTTGATCTTGGTGACATATTCGTAGCCGCCATTTTCCCGGTCAGCCTAAACATGGATACAGTTCAATTTTACTAAATAGACAGACACACAGACAAACATACATACAAGCAGACACACAGACAAACAAACATAAAAACAGACAGACAGATATATACCGATATTCAGATAGACATAAAGGAAGAATGACAAATAGACAAACAGACAGACAAACATATATATAGACAAACAGACAAGACATACTTACATTAAGAAATACAAACTGGCAGGTAGACAGACAAACAGTCTCACAAAATGGACAGATAGAAATATTGATATGAAGATAGACAGATAAACAGACAGACAGATAGATACACTGACAAACATACACACAAACAGACAGACAGATATAAATAGTCCATCAAACATATAATAAAGACATACAGACAGACATAAACGAAGAATGACAAATAGACAAACAAACAGACAGATATATAGAAGTACATAAAGACATACTCACATTTAGAAATACAGACTGGTAGGAAGACAGACAAACAGTTATATAAATAGACAGATGTAAAGATTGATACGAAGATATACAGATAAACAGACAGATATATATAGACCAACAAACAGATATACAGATAAACAGACAGACAGACAGATATATATAGACCAACAAACAGATATATACCGACATTCAGATACATATAAAAGACATAAGACGGACAAACAGACAGACAGATATATAGACATACATAAAGATAGATAGAAAGATACTAACCTGCGCATCGTCAAATGTCGAGTGAATAATTCTTTTATCTGTAGTGATGTTGCTTCCATGATCATTATATCTTTTATCAGTTGTGATATTGCTTCCATATTCATTATGGTGCAGTTTCTCACATTTCCCGCGGTTTCTGTTCAGGCTCTAAATAAGTAACATATAAAAAAAACTGATTTTGGTACTCCAGGTCTCCATTTTTCAATGGCTTCTGTTACCGTATTTTTTTACTTATAGACTTCAAAATTTAAACATAAGCTTTTCTATCATGTCTACGTAACATTATAATTATATTTATAATTTATGAAAACAAAATGTTTTTTTAGCTTCAAAAATAAGAAATCTATAGCTGTTTATTTTTTAAAAGCAAATAGGCCCCAGAACATAGGTTGTTAAAAAAAGGAAGCAAGCAAGCAAAATGTGACAGACTTATAGTCTGAGATTTTTTTTAACAGGGTCCTTGCACAAACAATTTTATACCTCTAGCTCTAATAGGAGCTGAGATAATAGGGGAAAACCAACCTCCCCTCCCGACCGATTAAGGTGCGGAAAAGGGTCCCACTTTTAAGGATGAAAAGAGAAACGCTTTAGACGAACTGGATGACATTTTGAACTAAAAAGTAGCATCACTGCTTACAATACTGACCTGGGAAGAAAAATCATTGCTTGGTTTCAATGAGTCACCACTAGAGTTAAACTCGTATATTTCAGAGTAACCAGAATCTGAACTTCTGAATATTTATAGATAAATAGATTATTGGATAAAATGGTATGAATTCATTAAAAGACACATAAATAAATATCTATTTAAATATTTTATAGATTAACTAGCGGCTGCGCCCTTAGCATCTAGGGACTTTATATATGGAAGGGTAGAAAAATAGCCTAAAACCATACCTACCCAAACTCTTTGTAAAAATGAAATAGCCTAAAACCATCTCAAGACCTATAAGTAGCTTCACTGTAAAGGAGGACCATTTGATTCAGCGGTTAGTGAGATCCTTCGCTGCAAACAAAAAAGCTTACTACTTATATATTAGGATAGATTAATAGAAAAATAAATATGAGAAGTATTATAGAAGAATTTTAATATTAAATATATTAAGATGGGTCGCCAATAGAGTTAAACTTATAGCATTTAGAGTAACAAGAAGATGCTGTGAGTATTGGTGCAAAAAATATGACGTAACAAAAAAAATTAGCCAATGAGAGGCCGTTATTGACCAATGGTAAAATTTATAGTGGCCTCTCATTGGCTAATTTTTTTTGTTACGTCATATTTTTTGCACCAATACTCACAGCATCTAACAAGAATCCAAATATTTTAAAATGTATTGTAGATGGATAGGTTGTCATTTGAATTTTTTTTTTTGAAAATTATCCTTTTTGTAGATTAAACATATTGGTTGAAAAGTTTCGACTATTGGGGTATACAACTTTTGGTACCGGTGTAATTTACATTCAAATAAACCCTTTAGATTAATATTTATTTATCCGATTAAGAACAGAGAGAGGTGAAATTGGGCTGTTTAATAAGAGATATAAGTTTTCCGGAATTGTAATGTAGGGAGTAGATTTGAAATCTGCATCAAATTTTAAGGATTTTTTATAAAATTCGTTTTTTGTATAATTCTTTATCTAAAAGCGGAAACACAAATTAAGTTAATTAATTTTGGCATCCGTGATTGGTGGATTTAAAAAATCTGCGCTCTAATTGGATGTCGTACATCATTCAACCAATTAGAGCGCAGGTAGTTTAAAATCCACCTATCCTATTGGTCAAAATTAATTAACTTAAAATGTATTTCCGCTTTTAGATAAAGAATTTTACAAAAAACGAATTTTATAAAAAAAATCCTTAAAATTTGATACAGATTTCAAATCTACTCCCTACATTAAAATTCCGGAAAACTTATATCTCTTACTGTTTAATACAGAGCTGGATCTTTAAATCATTTTAGTGGTGAGCCAGATCGGGGTGAGCCAACTTTCCATCAATGAGAGAACAGCATTTTATGAAATGCCGAGCTGTGATTGGCTGAAATTCGGCTCAACCCGATCTGGCTCACCGCTAAAATGATTTAAAGATCTAGCTCAGTAGTCCCCAAAGTCTCAATAACGTTTTCTTATTCGTTGACTTAACAACTTTGGGAACCTAGTAAAAGTGTCTGACTCTGATTATGACGTAAAAAAAATTAGCCAATGGGAGGCCACTATAAATTTTACCATTGGTCAATTACAGTGTATACTGGCCTCTCATTGGTTAATTTTTTTATACGTCATAATCAGAGTCAGACACTTTTACTAGGTTCCAACTTTGGGGACCTTTTTTAGATTGATTCATTTTTTGTTTATCATTATTTGGGATGTACATCTATTTATCGGCCATTGCCTTATCCCTTTAGATCATTGGAAGGCTTACCTTGTATTTATTCCCATCTTGTTTCAGTTACAATACACACATCTTATTATCAGCATCATTTTCTAAAATCCAAGATTTTTATAGTACCTATAAAAATGACGCCTTACTGGACTACCATTGGTCCATTAAAATGTATTCTGGCCTGTCAATGGTACTTTAGTCTGAATATTAGACCATCATTAGTCATTTGTATTGTATTACGTCATTTTTTATAGGCACTATAAAGAGCTTCCCTAAAATCAATTAAGACATAATTTCAGTTTCAAACTATCTTAATAACTTTTGAAATGACAATGTTTCTTTGATAATTTCATATGAAGAACTAATACTATTATAAAGATTTTAAAATTCTTAAATTATACTGTCATTATCTTTTATTAAAGTGTTATAATAAGTTTTATAATAATGTTTTCTTATTCGTAGGCTTAACAACTTTGGATACTTTTAATTGAATTTTAAAAGGGTTTACTAAGAAAAGTGTCAAAAATAACCACTGATTGTAATCTACAGGGTAATTTTGCGTATCGTCATTGAGTTTGTACATCAATTTATCGGCAATTGTCTCATCCCTGGAGATAACTACTCCTCTTGAGTGACCATCCGTCACATAAACTAGATTACAAGTTAAACAATAGACATAACAGCATTAGAGGTACACTAAAATATCTTTTGTTGCATAAATGCTTTATTGCATTGCCTGTCTGTCCATTTGACTGACCCAATAACTGTACCAGTTAAATATTTTCAATTTAAATTTAAATGATCACAAAAGCTGCCTTAATATCGACAAAATCTCAAAATGTTAAAATCAGACCTGCCATTGAAGGCATCTTACTGTACATTGACCTATTTCTAGCTACTTCAGTAGCTAGAAGATTTGATCATCTATACATTAATAGGACTGTCTTCAATAAATTGGATAAATACCCAGCAAGCGTAATCATAAGTGCGACAAAAGGAGATGTTGTTGCTATTTAACCAACCCCCAATCTACAATGACACGTCCCTAAAACGGCCAAGAAGGGTGTCAAAAATGAAGGCCAGTATACATTGCAGTTGACCACTCGTAAAATGTTTACTGGCCTATCAATGGTCATTTTTATTGTATGGCGTCGTTTTTCATTAGGCACTGTAAGCTGCTCCGTCAAAAATTAAGGTTGTTGTTAAAATTTTGCAATCCATTTGAAAAGATTCTATTCATCCGAATGTCTTTCTGAATGAATTAATTACATACATTTTTTAAAGTTTCAGAGAAAAAAAAGTTCACTAAAACGGATGTATATTATAACTTTATTGTAAATTGTCCATTAATAAATAATAAATCTAGCACATTATATCTAATTACATCTCATTTAAGCTTATAATTCCTTAATTTTTCAAGTTTAACCAGACCACTTTCTTTATTTTCTCAAGCATAGCTACTCTACAGCAAATACTGTTAACTTTTTAATGTGCTAATCCCAAAGTTTGTTTAAACTGTCAAGGCAATAAATTGATGTATATAACTAATATTGATATATTTGGACACTCAACTTAATGAATCAACAAATTCATTAAATAAGACGAAAAACAATCGAACATTAACACTTCTAGAGTTAATGAGCAGAATATTAATATATAAGTCTAAACAAAATTGTTGCAAAATTTCTTGCAAAATTGCAAAGATACAGAATTCTGTTTTAGGACATTTTTACGTTTTAGGACTTGTTCATAGAGATTTTTCGCTTATACCATTGTACCTTGTTGTCCTAAGAATCTTTGATCCAAAAATTAGATGAAAATGATAGGTGTATCATATAGAAGGCTGCTATTAATAAAGTAAAAAAAATCATGTTTTAAACATACTGCCTTTCTGGTAACGATTATAGAGTTTTAAATCGATATGACATTTCTAAAATGCCTAAATTACAATAAGATCTTACAGACGGACAGCTTCTAGGTATATAAAAGCTTTGCTTCAAATAAAACATTATAAGATAAAGTTTTAATTTAAACTCTTACCTTTAATCTGTTGCTTTTTAGACCACTTATCATAATACTTTTTATACGCCTACAGTTTTTATTCTTAACTAGTGTCTTCTCCCCTAGCATCTAGAAGCCAGAGAGAGAGGGGACAATGGGCTGTTTATTACATCAGTCCCAATAGTTTAATGTAACGTTTTCTTATTCGTTGGCTTACCAACTTTGGATACTTAGTGAATTTTTATTAAGTTGAGTGTCCAAACGTAATGTAATCTAGAGAAGGGTTTATTTTGTGTATTACCATTGGGCTTGGAACGAAAATCAATTTATTGCCTTTTAGATCCCTGTCTAGAAGCTCTGTATTCAAAGAATGATAAAATAGCCAAAAATATTTACAATTAAAAAGCTAATACGGAACATATGTAAAGCTTCCCTGAAATCAATCAGTTTAGAAGTTTGTGAAATCTTAAGCTTCAGACAGGGAAAATTTGCTACATTATATAACACTAACGGTTACGTCCCTAGTATCAAGGGAGGGGCTGGAAAAATAACATTAAAACATAAAAAGACATCAATCTGAAAATCATATAGCTTAAAAACATCACAGGCCCTATGTCAAGATTAAATAGAATAGTGATCTCAGTCGATTCAGTGTCTATTGACTAACTTAGACATCTTTGCGATAATTTTTATAGAAATCATCTTGCAAAGTTTAAAATCGATAGGACAACTCTAACCTGTTTAAATTAACGAAAAGAGTATACTGTCCCTGACGGGCGTCGTGTCTCGTCCGACAATCTGTCCGTCTCTCCGATCGTATGGCTCTTAGGATAATAAAAATAATTTTGCTGCTCTATTACTTGAAATTGGCTGTTACAATTTAGTGAGCTTCCCTGTTATTTATTATATATCTAATTAAATTGTCTTTGTTACTTGATATATTAAGAAAGATGCTTATTGGTCATAGAAAGCCTCACAATTGCCTTTAATAGCATCCTAGATAATCACATTTTTCTAATAATTCATTAAAACAATTAATCTACAATTAAAATAGACTAAAACAACCTTGTATCTATGTGAAGCTCCACTGAAATTGAAAACTTGCTTAGTTCAAAAATTCAACAAACAATAACTTATTACTTTATATGATAGGTAGAGCATTTTTTGTTATTGCCCCTCCAGATCTCACTAACCACTGAACCGATTTTGTTTTCCATTTAAGGGCAGCTTTACCTGACCCCTGAACGGTTTTAAGCTTTTTTTAAAATTTAAGTCTTAAGATGGTTAGGGCCATTTCAAGGACGTCCAATGGGGAGGGGGAAGTGGTTAAAACCCCCCTCCCCCTCCCCGAAAAAAATGTTTGAAGTTTGAATTTTTACTCCCCCCCAAAAAATAAATTCAAAAGCTTAGACGTCCTTGTCTTCATGATATAAATATTAAATTATGAATTTTTACCCCCCTCCCCACCCCCAAATGAAAAAGCTGGGAAGTCCTTGGGTCATTTTACTGCCCTTCCTTCCCTAGAGGTGCAGTACCAATGTAAACTAAAGAAAATTATTAAAAGGTCAATTTACGTACATACCATAATCTATTAAAAGCCACGATTTATATTACAAAACAATTCAAAATCTTTTAAAAACACTTGAAAATAAAATATTTTTGCGCTCATAAAGTAACGCGCGCTATTATCACATTGCGCTCGCGCACACACTCTGTGTATTTGCACAATTCTTATACTTGCTACTTGTCTTCATAAACTGATGGGTTCTTATACGGACGTTAAATGACACGAACGGACAGACGGACGGACAGACAATTAAACAGTTAGCCGCTTGTTTGTGCGTGGCGCCCAATTTTTCTTTAATTCGCGCTCACGGACAGACAAACAGACAGACAGACACTCAAACAAATAAATAAAAAAGATAAATAGAAGAGTTTCTAGGCATAGAATGCTTAACAAATATTTTCTGTTTTTTTGAGATTTATAAGATATTTAAACATTGCGTTAAACTTGAATAGCTAGACCTATAAAAGCTTCACTGTAACAAGGACCAGACCAATTCTGCGGTTACTAAGAATCATTTTTATTAGGGTCGTTCCGTCCGTCCGTCCGGAACAGTAGCACTTTTAGTTAATTTAAACAGGTTAGATTTCAAACTTTACATGATGATTCCTATAACAGTTGGGTACAATTTAGACAGCTTAGCAACTCTATAATCAATACAAGAAAATATGAACATCCATTTAAAACATTTTGATTTTTAACTTTTTTAACCACAATTTTTTATGTGTTATAATTAGCAGTTTTGCAGAAAATAAAGTACATAATATTTTGTTTAAACTTCTATTTTTTATTCCGCTTATTCAGTTTTAACTCTATAGACGTGGTAATTTTCGTTTGTCATTTTATTTCAGAGCTTCGCTTGTTGTCATCCATGTTTTATACAGGATTTATAAATCATCTGTAATTTAGGGTTTTCTTGCAATCTATGGTTATATTCTCTACTAGTACAATATCATTCACACATATAAACAAACACAAACACACACACACACACACACACACACACACAAAAAAAAAATATATAGACATAAAATTTCTAGCGAAAAATTTGATGTCTTCCTTTTGGCTCGTATACAATATTTTTAATGATATTTCATTAGTTAATATGTAGAGAAAATCAGCAGGATGTATTACAAAATTATCATGTTCTAAATTAACGCTTTTCTATAATTAGGCCGTCTGTACGTCTCTACATTACTGTTTCATGAAGAGTTTTGTATGAATTATTAACAAATATATTATACTTTAATCCTCAAAAAGATATTATGTCAGTCAAAGAACACATTTTTCTATTAATTATGCTTCTATCGGGGGTATGCAATGCAACAATTTTTCGCCTATAGTTTATCCGTTAAGATATCTTTTTTTATTTTCTATGTAAAGGACAGTCTAGGATAGGATTTTTTCTTATACTATTTGAAGCACAGTTTTGAGTTTGAGTTTAAGAAAATTACAGATTGGTGAGCTTCTCATTTCCGGGCAAGCTACACATAGGTCTTGTGATGGTTTTGGGCTAATTTATTTTCAGAGTAAAGACTTTGGATGGTTTTAAGCTGTTGTATTAGTCTATCTTTGCCTATTCGAATACAGAGCCTCTATATGCTAGGGGCGTATGAGCTAGTTTTTTTAAGGTATAAGTTTCATGGGTTAAGCTCTTTTTAAAAGTAATTAATAAAGTTTGTTTCGCTTCTTATTAACATGATTTATCTTGTAATTTGATTATAGAGTAGCTACGCTACGATCGATAATCCTTATACTAAAGTAACAGGATGTTTGTTTGTCTGTGTGTCTGTACTGAAGGATCTCGCTAACCGCTGAACCGATAGGGTTCTCCTTAACAGGGTAGATTCTCATGTGTCCCCGGAAGGTTTATAACTATTTTGAGGGAGGGTTACACCACCCTTCCAAGAGAAATGGCAAAAAAGCGGAAAAATTTTAATATATGGAAGACTTCAACGTAACATAAAGAGGTATCGTACGTAAAGAATTATCGTAGAGACTTTAACAAACAAAAACATTTAAAGTGCCACTAGAGGCCTCTAGGGGCGTAACCGCTAGTATTTAATATTTTGGTCAATAAGCAAGTTTATATTTATATTGGTCGTGAACATTAATATAGTACACCGCTGGTTTAATCAAAAGACTTTCAAATTATATTTTCAAAAACATGATTAAGAAACTGAATAGTTGTTGGCAGAAAAGGCGAAGCATTTATGCAACTATATGTGACCGTCCTTATGAACATACATCCTTATTTTGTCATGTATGGATGGCTGGCTAAAAAAGTAGATAAATACAAAAAAATCTGCTAATGCCAAATCCCTGTAACATTATTATCATATCCTTTGAAGAAAGATGCAATAACATGTTTAATTTGTATTTCTCAAATTTCTTTGATTTCCTTTACAAAATGTTTAGAAGATTTTCTACATTTAAGATGTGTTCGTTCTTCTGCTACGGAGTTTTCCTGTTAATTTTATATAGTTTTGAATGATTCCTATTACAATTAGGCTTAATCTTAATAGCTAAGCGACTCTGAAACCATTACAAGAATATACTTATTTTCATTTATTAAATTTAGGTTTTTATACTCAATATTGTACTTTTAATTGAAAGGCATTTATTTTGTGAGTTTTACTTTTGTCAATGTTGTCATTCCTGTATAATTTGAAATTTGGTTAAATAATAAAGTTTAAGGTAGGTAGATTTCAAGGAAGCTTTGTACATTTTTTGAAATGATTTAGGTCTTTACAATTGGGAATAAAGAAAGCCTGTTCATGGGCTAGGGTTGTAGACTGCTTATTATTGTAAAAGACATATTTCTAAAAGCGAAGCTTTTTTATAAGTACGTCTATGCGTCCCTTAATTTATGCATGTTAGAATTATCCAGGAATTAAATTATCGATTTTACACTTTGCATGATGATTCCTGTAACAACCAGGTAAGATTAATAAAGCGTAGCAACTCCATAATCCTTACCAGAAACTCTACCACGTCCATAGAAAACAAGCTTATTTTTAACTTTTTGGCAACATTTTCTTGTGTCATATAATTATCCTAATTAAATAATTTTTAATTTCAATTCCTAGGATAAAAAAGTTCAATATTATAAGCGAAGCATGTATTTGTGCAATTTTTGTTTAGACTTAATAATTAATAATAAGCTTATAAAGTTCTGACTCTGAGTGTTTATGTTCTTTTATCATACCACTAGCGGCTTCGCCCCTAGCCGCTAGGGGCTTTGCCCCGAGAGATAATTAAAAAAAATAAAAAATAAAGTACTACTGGTGCTGCTCATAGTCTAATGTGTTTCCAAGAAAATTATTTTTTTTTGGGGGGGGGTGTCCCACCACCCAAGAAAATAGCTTAAAATCACCTCAGGACCAATGGGTATATACCCTGAAGAGTAGAATCTAATCGGTTCAGTGGTTACCGAGATCTTAAGGGATAGACGGACGGACGGACGGGCAGACAGACATCGTTCTACATTGTATTATAGATATAATATTAGATTTATGCTTTAATGGCTGTTGACATTCTTGTTCTATTAGTTTTTTATATTTACTTAATCTTTTTACTTGTATTAATAGGGAGGGAGGGGAAATTGGGCTGTTCATTGCACTGGTCCCCAAAGTTTTATAATAACGGTTTCTTTTTCGTTGACTGTTCGACTTTGGGAACTTTTATCAAATTTTGATTGATTGAGTGTTCAAACGTTTCAACCACTTATTGTAATCTAGAAAGAAGGTCATTTTGTGTATCATCATTGGGCAGTTACATCAATTTATCGGTCATTGTCCTATCCATTTATATACCTGAGTATTATTTTATTTTTTGCCCAGAATGTTAAATATGTATAGAAATTATGACAGTGTTTTTAACATCCATGTTGTACTTCTTGGTTGCTTGCAGGGCAAGTTTGTGATCAATCTTTTGTAAAAACATGGTATAGGATAGAAGGGGAAACTAAAGTTTCCCCTCGTGCAAAACAATGCCTTTTGTCGTTGGTAAATATTGGAGTTAAGATATAACTGTGAACTCACGCGTTAACTCAACCGTTGGCTTTAAAAATTTAATATTTCTTGATTGGTTAGCAGTGTTCTTACTATTCCTAACTTTATATTGATCTACAGAGCCACCCTGGTAAAATAAAGGGGTTAGGATACATTCCTCAGGTGACCACAACACTATACAACCCTTGACAATGGTCTAAACCCCCCTGTTACACCCGTTAAATATAGCCAAGGTGTGTGTCAAGCTAAAAACATAACACTCTTTTTAAACTTCCACACCCACAACAACGAAATATACCCCTCATGTAAAACACCCCTCTCAAGCTCTAATCCCCCTCACTTTCCTTGATTTTGGTTTAAGCGGGTGTCAAAATCTTCATATGTGCTTCGTGCATTCCTCTGGCAAAACCATGTGGACGCCACTGGTTTAACTCAGGGATCCAAATGGATAGGACAATGGCCGACAAATTCCCAATGGTGATTATCAGAATTAACTCTTCTGTAAATTACAATTAGTGGTTGACACGTTTGGTCACTTAACTTAATGAACCAACGAATCAAAATTTTGGACTACTGTAATAAACAGCCCAATATCCCCTTCCTCCTTGGATTTAAATACAAAATATTAATCCTAAATGCGGCCCCTAATTTTGATATCTGTCTCCTTATCCTCACTTACTTTATTTTCCTCTCACAAACAAGTCAAAATTCAACTATATGTTCCTACAATACAGCAGTGATATTAAGCAATAAGACAATGGCCGATAAACTAATGAACACCCCCAATTATAATAAACAAAATTATCCCTTCTACAGACAAAAATGATTGGTTGAAAAATTTGAATACATCTAATTTTAACTAACCAATCAAGATCCAATGTTTTTAGACAAAAAATGAAATTGCAAGCTTATAAACTTTAGGCACCAGTGTAATTTACCATCCAATGATCTCTCCCTCCCTAACAATACAGTCATGAGAAACTTAACTTAAACCTAACTTGAGTTAATAAGGAAAATGGGATATTTTATTTTCAAACATTTTGCCATTGATTATGAATTTTTATATAATTTAAATTAAACAAGAAAATAATTTTAATGTTTTAAAAAAACGTCACAAACATTATTTTACTTTACTCCGAAAAGCAAGTAAAAAACAAGGACATTATTAAAGTACTTATATCTATTTTAATTATGTAAAATATATCTAAAAAAGAGTTTCAAAACAGTGCACCCGAAATTTCTACACCCCACCTAAATCAAAATCGAGGGGAGTGTAATGGGGCGTGGGCTTTAGTGGGGTGAAATTCAGGCAACAAGGGGGGTATTATTTTTAAGGAATTAAGGATGGTGCAACTAAAAAGTTGCTTTAAAGAAGTCGGACTGCTATAGAAATTATATACTTAAATATGCTCCACAATAATAGGAGTGTTTTCAAGAAAAATCAGAACAATACCTTTATAAGCATTCTCGTAAATCTGATTTCTCCCATAGAATTACGGATTGACGGCTGGACAAAATGAATCATAAAGTAGCTTCGCAAATCATTTGTAATGAATAAGATTTGAAATAAAAAGAATAACATATCATATTGTAATGATTATATTCTATGTTTTTAAACATTCTTCGCAATAGATTGAAATAAAATGAAAACATTAAAAGTAACATCTAAAACACTAATATTCATTAAGCTATAAAAAATTGGAAAGAATTTTAATGAATATAATAGATTTGAAATCTGCATAAAATTCTAAGAATTTTTTATAAAATTAGTTTTTTATATAATTCATTATTTAAAAGCGCAAATCCAATTTAAGTTAATAAATTTTGACCAAAAGGATAGGTGGATTGGAAACTACCTGCGCTCTAATTGGTTGAATGATGTACGTCACTTAAGCTTCTCCAATCAGGGCGCAGATAGTTTTTAATCCACCAATCACAGATGTCAAAATTATTTAACTTAATTTGTATTTGCGCTTATAGATAAAGAATTATACAAAAAACGAATTTTATAAAAATTCCTTAAAATTTGATGCAGATTTCAAATCTATTATATTCATTAAAATTCTTTCCAATTTTTATAGCTTAATATTCATACCAATTCATATTTTCCTCCTTATTGTAGAATATTAAAAATATAACCCTCAATCATATTAAATCATCATACAGATTTTTTATATTGTCTAATTTTCATGTATGTTTTATACTTGGTACATGTAATAAATAAAACACACTAAACTGTAATAAGTACTAGCGGGTACGCCCCTATAGACCTCTCTAGGGGCACGTAAAATGTTTTCTGTTCAACATATGTGAAGATCAGCTGTTTATCAAAAAATATTTTTTCACTGCTAGATAGGGTTATTTATGTATTTTTTGCGATTTTTCTTGGGAGGGTGGTGGTAACCTCGATCAAAATAATTATAAACCTTCCTATGACCTTTGAGAAGCTTCATTGTTAAGGAGACCTATATCGGTTCAGCTGTTAGTGAGATTTATTGGTACAGACATACATCTTGAAAAATTCATATAAAGATAATGCATTGCATTGAAATGATATGAAAATTTATGTGTTCAGTCTTTATTTGACCAGCACATCACAATGAAGGAATATGCACACATGATAAAACCATTTCAAAATTTGTTTTTTAATTAGTATATGTTCAGTTTGTTTGATGTTAATTTTGAATAAATATGAAAATCTTAATAAAATTCCAATATGAAAAAGATACTTGTTTAAATAGTTTTATTAAATGTTTATTTTCACATTTCTTAACGGAAGCCTGCAAGAAATACAACGCTTTACCTGCTGAAAGTCTGCCACAAGTAGACCTAATACCCCAAATTTGAAGCTGGAGGCTTAAAAAAGTTATAGGCATTTTAAATGACATATTAGGCAGATTAAATTTTGAAAGATTTCCAGCACTCATGATACAAATTTCAGACTTCCTTTAAACTTCATAATAATTAAATTAAATTTATATGTGTGTCATTATTAGATTTTACTGATAGCTACAATTATTGTGTTCTACATGGATATTAGTATTTCACAGCATACTCAGCATGCTGCTTGGTATCATTCTAACTTCCTCAGGGTGGCGCAAACGCAGTTTCAAGATTTTAAGAAAACCTACAGAAAATTCTATGGAAGGGTTAAGAATTATAAAAGGTAATTTTGTTATAACATTATTCATATCGCATCAATAACATTTAAAATGTACATCTCAAAGTAACAAATATTTCATAATTAAAGCAAAATAATATAGGGGGCATATACTATATGTAACTCTAGCCTCAGGGCAAGAACCCTGTCCCGATTTTGAATTGGGTCTTGAATAACCTGATAGCTTCTAAAATATAAGAACAGCCGCGTTCCTAAAAATTGTAAACATAACTAAAATATTTTCTCTATCTTTTGTCAAAAATCAGCTGTAAGCTTCCAACAGCTGAATTTAGAAAGTTTATTGAAATTGTTTATCGTCTGCTAGCCAAAGTGTCTTAGAATGTACATCTAGACTTATACATGTATTGCTTCATCAAAATAAGCTAAATCTAATTGTATCAATTATCACAGAGATATTTATATGTACAGTCATAAAATTACTAATTTCAGGTTCGCAGTGTTCAAGAGCAACTTGGTTAAGATAAATTACCACAACTCTAATCCAAACAGTACTTGGAAAATGGGGGTTTGTATTTTTTTGAAATACCTATCTAAAATATAAATCTATTTACTCCTTACAACCCCTCAAATTTTTGGGTGCCTAGGTTTAATTTTACCCCACACCCCTCTAATCTTTGAAATTTGCACATATACCATTAACCCCCAACTTAAATTACCCTCCCTATTGAGATTTAAACCTCCCCGCCAAAAAAAAATAAGAATAAACCTCGACGTCCTTGAAGGAATCATAGTTCTGAATAAGTTTTGATTCAAATGATTTAAATGAAAATGTATTAGGTGAATAAATTCTCTGATTTAACTGATGAAGAATTTGTACAAACTTACACCTGCCTTGTTAATACTTTAGCAATAAGAGAACAAACAAGAAGTAAGAATTTTTGCTTTACTAATTCAAGTTTTTAAGGTAAATTATAATCAGTTAAATTTTTGGAGTCACGTGAAGGAAACGAAGTTGCGGGTTTCGTCGTATTTTCACAGTAGCTTTTGAAAGGATATTTTAGGTTAGGTTAGGTGGTTGCCCCGCAGGGTTAGGCAGTTGGCCCCGCAGGGTTAGAGCCCCCTGCAGGGGCTAGAAATAGGAGAAAATCTACTGTGAAACTATGACGAAATCCGCAACTTTGTTTCCTTCACATGATCCAATTTTTGTATTGTAGAGAGAGTTTCTGAAAGCTTTTTAGAGAAAATTCCAAACAAAGTTGATTGGAGACAATCTGGGATAATCACTAAAGTTAAACATCAGGTAAATTTAGTCATCACTTTAATTAATGAATAATCAATTTTCAAATGTTTCATATTCTAGGGTCTTTGTGGCTCATGTTGGGCATTTTGTGCAACAGAACAAATTGAATCTTATGCTGCTTTAGCAAATGTATCTCATGCTGAGTTAAGTACTGAAGAGGTTTAAATATTTTTTTAATTCTTGATTTTTGTTCTTGGATTTGGACATAGATATTATGTTTATTTTATAAAAACTTATCCACAACAATCAATATTATACATTATATTCACCACAGTGTGAACAGTGAATGTTTTGATTCTAGCAATTGTATATTGCTAAAAACAGGTTTTAAGTAATTATGATGAAGTAGGCTTAAATAGTTAATACACATGTTTGTTATACATTATACCTGACTTTAAGTAAACAAGATAAACACTCAATTTTTAGAACTTATTGTTAAAGATTGCAAAATTACATCAAGGTTAAAAGAATATAATTCAAATAAGATTATTTCTTGTGTGCCAAGCATAAGGAATATTGGTGGAGGTTGTATAGGTGGTAATGACTTTATGGCATATGGTTATGTCAAGTTGTTTGGAATATCCAAATCTGAACAGTATCCATATACCTCAGCACAAAATATTAATATTACAGGTATTATATAGATAAATTTAAATAAATTTTTTTTAAGTTGCTAGGTATTGATGAGAAAGCTCAATCTGTCCCGATTTTGTATCACTTTTGAAAAGTGCGATTCCTTTGACGCCATATAAAAAGGGAAGGGGGGAAGAAAATATCTTCCCTTTTCTTCCATCTCTTTTGAAGAGATTTTCTTCCCCCCTTCCCATTTTCTTTCCCTAAAAATATATGACGTAACTGGAATCGCACTTTTCAAAGTGATACAAAATCGGGACAGATTGGGATTTCTCGGTATTGGTCATAAGATTTATTTAGATAGTTGCAGGCACAGAATTAAACAACCAGCTGTTGGTTTACAAGGATATGAACGACTTGAAAGTAATGATTTGAATGCAGTCTTAAACCATGTTGCAAATGTTGGACCATTGGGAGTTTCAATGGGGGGTCTTAATTTTATAAGGGTAAGATTTATACATATAACTTAAGTTATTAATTTAATAGCTAACCTGACCTCAATTTAGTTTTTAAGAACTATCCTTAGTAGCATAAAATCTACAATAATTTTACAAAAAAATATATATTATTTATTAGATTTTTATGCATCTTGCATTTGGACTTATTTAGGATTATAAAAGTGGAGTAGTAAAGTGTAATTTTGATGAAAAAATTATGTTCAACCATGCTGTTCAAATTGTTGGGTAATTTGATAAATAAAATTAAAACTTTCCTATAAACCATTAGGGATATTTCATGTTTAAATTTAGGGTGGTAAATAATCATATTATTTACTACTACTTTATAAAAAACCAACGATGACAACATCCATAAAAGGAAAGCACTGAAACGTTAGGACAAACGGACATTAACACTAATATAGTATCAGAACTGAATAATCAGAATTTAAATGTATAAGGTCGAAACAAAATTGTAAGTAAATTTGATTAAAAACTGCTTGATTCAGGATAATGTTTATGGACATAATTACATTTTTAGGACTTGATTTAAGAGTTGCTTCGCTTATAACATTATACTTTGTTGTCCCAGGAATCAACATACCAAAAATCAGATCGATCGGATGATTAGATCACATAAAAATTTGTTGTTAAAAAAGTAAAACAATAAATAAAAAATCAACATGTTTGAAATGGACGTACTGACATTCTATAATCAAGGCCTAAAATGTAAGTATGTCCATAAACATTATCCTGTATCAAGAAGTTTTTCAACAAATATACTCACAATTTTGCTTTGTCTCTTATTCATTTATATTCTCATTATTCAGTTCTGACAGTATACAAGTGTTAATGTCCGTTTGTCCAACCGTTTCAGAGCTTTGCTTTTATGGATGTTGTCATCCTTGTTTACTATATGTCTGAAATATATTCATAGATTCAGATAAAAAGAAAGCAAAATAATGAGAAATCCAATTTATGCCATCTGCACTACAAAATTTCATTAAATATATATTAGATATGGTACAGATAGCAAAGACGGGGATTACTGGTTAATTAGAAACTCCTGGGGTGGTGATTGGGGAGAGGAAGGATACTTCAGATTGTCCAGGTAATTTGGATATTGATAAAAACGTGAGTGAAGAAAGTCGCTCAAAAAAAATTCTGACGTCATAAAAATGAGGGATGAGGAGAAAAGGAGTGGGAAAGAAAACCTAAAAAATGAGACGGATAATCCATAATTTTTATGACGTCAAAATCACATGCTGATTTTGTTCAGCGACTTTCTTCACTTAAATTCTCGTCATTTCTATAATTCCGCTGATCCTCCTAAATCTGTTTGTCTGTGCGTCTAATCAGCCTAACAGATGAAAATCAGAGACAGAAATAAACATTGTTTTTATTAATTTAAAAATCATTTTGTAGTTTAGCTTGTAAGTTTTAGAAAACGAGAAATCAGTAATCTTTTTTCATTTAAAAAAGGCATCAGATTTCATGAAAATTAATCTTGTTTTAATATTATTGAATATTTATTGTTGAGTAAACTTTGAAAAGTTATCTATCGTAACGAATTATAATTAGGTTTTCGCGCATTGTACATTTTTATATTCTTAGAACTGGATATATTACGACGCTTTACATCTTTTTTTTCAGTATGGCTATAACCGGTTCTATTTAACCTAATTCGTCGGCTTAGAAGTGATACTGGAAAAAGCATTAAACATTTGTTTAAAATTAAAACTAAGATTTGAAATATCCCAACAACCAGAGGTGGATTCTTAAAAAAAAATTGGCCTACTTTTCGCTTAGTGGGGCAAAAATGTTTTCGTAAAAACCACCAAAATCACATTAAAATCACAAAAATGAAACAAAATCATAGAAGGGTTATTAACATAAGATTTTATTTAATTTTTGTAGATTTTTTGTGTGATTTTGGAGGGTTTATCACGAAAACAATTTTGCCCCACTAAGCGATTAGTGGGGCAAATTTTTTTTAAGAATTCACCTCAGGACAATATTTGAAAATAAATTTTTATATATAAATATATTTTAGAGAAAACATATGTGGCCTGGATGACCATTATCGGGTATAGAAAACTTTTATTAATATTTTTGTATAAAAGAAGTACAAACAAGTGATAATAAAATCATTTATTGCAGTCTATCAAAAAAATCTTCTTGCAGTCTATCAAAAAAATCTTCCCTGTATTTTCATAGTACTTTAACCAAGGAAGGGAAGGAACATTAGGCTTGTTCCAAAAGTGTTATAATAACTCTTTCATATTCATTAACTTAAGAACTTTGGGGATTTTTACCAAATTTTAATTGGTTGGTTCATTATGTTGAGTGTCCAAGCGTTTCAAAGATGTTGTTTTGTATTTTGTCATATGGGATTATGTACATTAATTTATAGACCATTGTCTTATACATTTAGATCCCTGAGTTTAATCAGAAGTTTTTTTTCAGAAAGTTTGTGGAATGTGTGGAATATTGTATGAAGTTACCTATCCTGTTGGTCTTTTCAAAATTAATTAAATGCTTTTTATTGCCGCGCGGCTGATAGAGCTATGGCTAATCTACTGCTGCTTAGCTTTGTTATTTGCGGTTGAATTTTTTCTTCAATAAAAAAAAACAATACATAAATTTACCAAGTAACATGTTTTTTTTATGAAATATATTATACAAATACACAAAAAATTGATCTTGAGCATTTTGTTTTCTTATTAACAAAAATGTTTTTCTTCTTCTACCATTTGAGATATTAGGTAGATTTTTTTGGGCTACTTTATCAATCATCTTATTCTTAATGTACAGGCCAAATATATATTACAAAAACTTCGGTTTTTATTTTCAAAAACACAAATTTGTAAATAATAAGATTTTGCTCATCAAAGCGCATCTACTCTTTATATCACGTGGTCCGTCTGTATGACTGTATTACTCTATATATCATCAAATCATTTTATGAAATATGTGTTTTACTCAGCTGTTATCAAAGAAAGTCTTCTGCAATTGAAAGAAATATATAGGTAAATGTTTAACTTATATCATTTAGGACACTCTAATTATGATGAAAGTTTATAGAGTAGAATAGAGTATTTATAGTTTTTGAAAGTTTATATACAAACTAGCGGATACTGATAGGCCCATAGCATCTAGGGGTTATGTATTTAAAGGTACAGAGAGGGATTAGAAAATAATCTTAAAACCACCAAATGACTTAAATTTGAAAATTAGAATATAAAGCATCACTGGTCCTATGTGAAGCTTGCCTAAAAAAGAGAATGCAATCGATTCAGTAGTTATTGAGATCTTAAGCTCTAGACAAAATTCTTAATTTTACTTTATAGAATAGGATATATATACAATTTTGTTTACACTTATATTAGTATTCTACTTATTAAGTTACTGAGAAGTATTAATGTTCGTTTGTCTATAGTCACATAGGAGCATTAGTTATATTCCCTGAAGAGTAGAACCCAATCGTTTCAATTATTACTGAGGTCTTAAGATTCAGACAGACGGACCTCAATCTAATTTGTATGATAGATAATTATTGGTTGTTTTGCCAACTAACTATTGAGAAGAAGACGCGAGCTTGTGCATGCAAATATTTGTAAATTTCGCAATATTTGCCACACTGCCACTGAGCCACATTACAGGGACGCATAACATCATCTTGAAAAACAAAATTAATCGAATCTTAAACAGAAAATAGTTAGAATCTTTCAGATCAAACAGTAGACGATACATAGATATCTCAGAGAAAAAATTACATCCTTACGGGACCTAGTTAAAAGGATGAATCATATTTTTAAATAGTATAAAGTTACAATTTGAATTAAAAATATATAATGTTTTTAGATTAAATACCATCATTAGTGATTTACAAAATATATTAGATTATCATTTTAATTATTTACAATATTTAAATTTACCTTTTTTCTCTGTAAAAAGTTTTTTTTAGATTATTTATTTTTTTGAATAGTTATCTATGTCAGTGAAATACTGGTGCTGCGCGCGACCCCATTCTTCTTCTTTTTTTATTGGTTTTCTCATGAACCAACCAACTTTTGTGCCTTTCTAAGTTAGCGAGAGGAAAAAAGTTTTTTTCCCCCAAATTGTGCCTATTTGAGCAAATATACAATACTCCTCTCCCATTATTTTAAATTAAAAGGGGGGGGAGGGTTGTTTTTCGTGTATTTTACTTTAGGTCAGGGTCGGTTAGCTTATATTGGTTACAGGGTTTCCCCGCAGGGCTAAGGCAAAACAGTTTTAGGTCCTGTATATCCAATATCCTACTTTCGAATAGTCTATGAAAATATTTAAAAGAATTTTTAAAAATAATTAAGTATTTTGCTTTATGTGCTAGTTACTTTATACAGTTTTATATAAACTTTTACCAAATAAAATAAGGGTTTTTTATAAGGGGAAATTAGAAAGAGACAGGATAAGAGAGAGAGAGAGAGAGAGAGGGGGTGGGGGGAAATTAAAGGATAGTTCACTGAATAAAGAGAAGGGACAATGGCAGTCAAATTAATCTGCAGCTCTTTGTTTCTTAAAATATTTACTAGCTTATAATGGTAAAACTGAGTATGGAAGAAAAAGTTATTAACCATTCATTGTACTATCCCTGAATCCTTGAGGGTAGTAATAGATTCATTATATTTGATGTGATGACTTACACAATAATCCGTCTACACCGGTGTCCAGGAAAGGAAACAGGTTTTTTTTGAGTTACGTATGACAAGACCTATATTTCTATGACCGGGCTTGTATGACAATTCAGCACATAACTTTCACTAAATCACAGCTGATCATTTTTGTGGATTTTTTTGAAAATTACTTTTTTACCCAAATTTTCATAGTTTTTCCCCAAAAAATCACAATGTTCTCACATTTCCAGCTTATTTAACCTAAATTTATTCAAAAAAAGTATCATAGATGACAGCTGAACCAAAGATTATGTTATTATCAATAACAAAATCTTTCAGAATCAATTGACTAATCTAAGATTTGTAGTCTAGTAGTTGGGTAAGAGTTGTTTGAAGTTATTATTTGAATTAATGCCTATACAATTAAACAAAACTTTAGTTTGTTTTGGTCATTAACACAAAAAAATACTCACTTTTCATGTCCCTCATGCATGCCTCATGAATTGTTATAGCATAGTTCCTGGCTGTAATAAGATGTCCCTCTGAGGTGTCACCAATGAAGTTTAAACTAACATGCTTCAGAATCAGCAATGATTCTGTATAAAGTTTTTCTTCTTGTAATATTGACAAGTTATCCTGCTCAATATTGATTCCTGGCTGACTTGGGTGTCTAAATAGTTCCTCTGTTGTTGTTTGTTCCTGTTCATCATCATTAGAAACAGTCAGTTCAGGAATCTGGCTGCTTTCAAAGGTCTCTAGGTGATGATAGGTTGTGGTTGCAGTTGAATTGATGGTGGTTGTGTGTAACTCTTGCCAGTGTCAGACACAAGCTGCACCAGGTTCTTATTTACTCTGGCCTTCAAGGTATTCATTGTAACCTGAAAGTATTGGGCCAGGGTGGTTTTAGCTGTTAAGGGTAATGAGTTTTCATGTTTTCTAATGGCTGGGGCTGGTATGTTTAGAACTTTATTGTCATTTTGGTTTCTGTTGGTATTTCTGGCAGTTTCTGTTTGTATCTCCTTAAGTCTGGATTTGTAAGTCTTATCAGACAGATCTAGTTGGTAAATCCTTTTTTTTTCTCTGCCTTAACCCTTAACAGTCGGGCCCCTTGCCGCACCTTAATCAGTCGGGGGGGGGGGGTGTTCAACGCCCCCCCATGTTATCTCAGTTACTATTAGAGCTAGAGGGCTAAAAAATTTTGTTTAAGTCCCCTGTGTTATGATGAATTTCCGACCTTAAGTAAGTCAAGGTCAATTTTCGCTTCCTTCACCCTTTTATTTAACAACCTTTGTTTTTAGGTCCTTTTTTACTTAAAAATTTCAAACGGCTGTAATTTTTTTATTTTTGAAGCTAAAATAAAAATTTTTTTGCAGAAAATATTAATCTTTATGTAAATTTTATATTTCAAATATCAAAATATAAATTTAAGCGGCCGCAGCTGTACTTGGCAGCTGCCAGCCGCCACAGTCGGCGGTCGGCGGGAAAACTGCGGCGGATCTTTATGAAAATTTAATACGTTATGTAGACATGTAAGAAAAGCTTAAGTTTAAAATTTGAAGTCTATAAGTCAAAAATTGCGGCCACAGGAGCCATTTAAAGATTTCTGGAGACCTGGAGGATCAGGACCTGCAGGATCATACCTGGAACCTGAAATTGACTTGAACACCTGTATTTAATATAAGGATGTACTACTAGAGGATATTTTAGTATTTTGGTAAGATAAAAAGCTTTTTTTAAGTCAAAAAAATATTTTTGCTCTTTACCTGGATGACCCTGCCAGGTTTGCTGGCATCCTGTGCCCGACAGGATGGAGATATTCAAAAAATTCCAACTCTCGGTTATGTGTCATACCCAAACTTAAAAAGTCACGCAGTTTGGGCTCTTTATCTTTCACACACAGAAAATGACCTTTGACCAAGACCTTTGAGAAGCTTCATTGTTAAGGAGAACCATATCGGTTCAGCTGTTAGTGAGATTCATTGGTACAGACATACATCTTGAAAAATTCATATAAAGATAATGCATTGCTTTGAAATGATATGAAAATTTATGTGTTCAGTCTTTATTTGACCAGCACATCACAATGAAGGAATATGCACACATGATAAAACCATTTCAAAATTTGTTTTTTAATTAGTATATGTTCAGTTTGTTTGATGTTAATTTTGAATAAATATGAAAATCTTAATAAAATTCCAATATGAAAAAGATACTTGTTTAAATAGTTTTATTAAATGTTTATTTTCACATTTCTTAACGGAAGCCTGCAAGAAATACAACGCTTTACCTGCTGAAAGTCTGCCACAAGTAGACCTAATACCCCAAATTTGAAGCTGGAGGCTTAAAAAAGTTATAGGCATTTTAAATGACATATTAGGCAGATTAAATTTTGAAAGATTTCCAGCACTCATGATACAAATTTCAGACTTCCTTTAAACTTCATAATAATTAAATTAAATTTATATGTGTGTCATTATTAGATTTTACTGATAGCTACAATTATTGTGTTCTACATGGATATTAGTATTTCACAGCATACTCAGCATGCTGCTTGGTATCATTCTAACTTCCTCAGGGTGGCGCAAACGCAGTTTCAAGATTTTAAGAAAACCTACAGAAAATTCTATGGAAGGGTTAAGAATTATAAAAGGTAATTTTGTTATAACATTATTCATATCGCATCAATAACATTTAAAATGTACATCTCAAAGTAACAAATATTTCATAATTAAAGCAAAATAATATAGGGGGCATATACTATATGTAACTCTAGCCTCAGGGCAAGAACCCTGTCCCGATTTTGAATTGGGTCTTGAATAACCTGATAGCTTCTAAAATATAAGAACAGCCGCGTTCCTAAAAATTGTAAACATAACTAAAATATTTTCTCTATCTTTTGTCAAAAATCAGCTGTAAGCTTCCAACAGCTGAATTTAGAAAGTTTATTGAAATTGTTTATCGTCTGCTAGCCAAAGTGTCTTAGAATGTACATCTAGACTTATACATGTATTGCTTCATCAAAATAAGCTAAATCTAATTGTATCAATTATCACAGAGATATTTATATGTACAGTCATAAAATTACTAATTTCAGGTTCGCAGTGTTCAAGAGCAACTTGGTTAAGATAAATTACCACAACTCTAATCCAAACAGTACTTGGAAAATGGGGGTTTGTATTTTTTTGAAATACCTATCTAAAATATAAATCTATTTACTCCTTACAACCCCTCAAATTTTTGGGTGCCTAGGTTTAATTTTACCCCACACCCCTCTAATCTTTGAAATTTGCACATATACCATTAACCCCCAACTTAAATTACCCTCCCTATTGAGATTTAAACCTCCCCGCCAAAAAAAAATAAGAATAAACCTCGACGTCCTTGAAGGAATCATAGTTCTGAATAAGTTTTGATTCAAATGATTTAAATGAAAATGTATTAGGTGAATAAATTCTCTGATTTAACTGATGAAGAATTTGTACAAACTTACACCTGCCTTGTTAATACTTTAGCAATAAGAGAACAAACAAGAAGTAAGAATTTTTGCTTTACTAATTCAAGTTTTTAAGGTAAATTATAATCAGTTAAATTTTTGGAGTCACGTGAAGGAAACGAAGTTGCGGGTTTCGTCGTATTTTCACAGTAGCTTTTGAAAGGATATTTTAGGTTAGGTTAGGTGGTTGCCCCGCAGGGTTAGGCAGTTGGCCCCGCAGGGTTAGAGCCCCCTGCAGGGGCTAGAAATAGGAGAAAATCTACTGTGAAACTATGACGAAATCCGCAACTTTGTTTCCTTCACATGATCCAATTTTTGTATTGTAGAGAGAGTTTCTGAAAGCTTTTTAGAGAAAATTCCAAACAAAGTTGATTGGAGACAATCTGGGATAATCACTAAAGTTAAACATCAGGTAAATTTAGTCATCACTTTAATTAATGAATAATCAATTTTCAAATGTTTCATATTCTAGGGTCTTTGTGGCTCATGTTGGGCATTTTGTGCAACAGAACAAATTGAATCTTATGCTGCTTTAGCAAATGTATCTCATGCTGAGTTAAGTACTGAAGAGGTTTAAATATTTTTTTAATTCTTGATTTTTGTTCTTGGATTTGGACATAGATATTATGTTTATTTTATAAAAACTTATCCACAACAATCAATATTATACATTATATTCACCACAGTGTGAACAGTGAATGTTTTGATTCTAGCAATTGTATATTGCTAAAAACAGGTTTTAAGTAATTATGATGAAGTAGGCTTAAATAGTTAATACACATGTTTGTTATACATTATACCTGACTTTAAGTAAACAAGATAAACACTCAATTTTTAGAACTTATTGTTAAAGATTGCAAAATTACATCAAGGTTAAAAGAATATAATTCAAATAAGATTATTTCTTGTGTGCCAAGCATAAGGAATATTGGTGGAGGTTGTATAGGTGGTAATGACTTTATGGCATATGGTTATGTCAAGTTGTTTGGAATATCCAAATCTGAACAGTATCCATATACCTCAGCACAAAATATTAATATTACAGGTATTATATAGATAAATTTAAATAAATTTTTTTTAAGTTGCTAGGTATTGATGAGAAAGCTCAATCTGTCCCGATTTTGTATCACTTTTGAAAAGTGCGATTCCTTTGACGCCATATAAAAAGGGAAGGGGGGAAGAAAATATCTTCCCTTTTCTTCCATCTCTTTTGAAGAGATTTTCTTCCCCCCTTCCCATTTTCTTTCCCTAAAAATATATGACGTAACTGGAATCGCACTTTTCAAAGTGATACAAAATCGGGACAGATTGGGATTTCTCGGTATTGGTCATAAGATTTATTTAGATAGTTGCAGGCACAGAATTAAACAACCAGCTGTTGGTTTACAAGGATATGAACGACTTGAAAGTAATGATTTGAATGCAGTCTTAAACCATGTTGCAAATGTTGGACCATTGGGAGTTTCAATGGGGGGTCTTAATTTTATAAGGGTAAGATTTATACATATAACTTAAGTTATTAATTTAATAGCTAACCTGACCTCAATTTAGTTTTTAAGAACTATCCTTAGTAGCATAAAATCTACAATAATTTTACAAAAAAATATATATTATTTATTAGATTTTTATGCATCTTGCATTTGGACTTATTTAGGATTATAAAAGTGGAGTAGTAAAGTGTAATTTTGATGAAAAAATTATGTTCAACCATGCTGTTCAAATTGTTGGGTAATTTGATAAATAAAATTAAAACTTTCCTATAAACCATTAGGGATATTTCATGTTTAAATTTAGGGTGGTAAATAATCATATTATTTACTACTACTTTATAAAAAACCAACGATGACAACATCCATAAAAGGAAAGCACTGAAACGTTAGGACAAACGGACATTAACACTAATATAGTATCAGAACTGAATAATCAGAATTTAAATGTATAAGGTCGAAACAAAATTGTAAGTAAATTTGATTAAAAACTGCTTGATTCAGGATAATGTTTATGGACATAATTACATTTTTAGGACTTGATTTAAGAGTTGCTTCGCTTATAACATTATACTTTGTTGTCCCAGGAATCAACATACCAAAAATCAGATCGATCGGATGATTAGATCACATAAAAATTTGTTGTTAAAAAAGTAAAACAATAAATAAAAAATCAACATGTTTGAAATGGACGTACTGACATTCTATAATCAAGGCCTAAAATGTAAGTATGTCCATAAACATTATCCTGTATCAAGAAGTTTTTCAACAAATATACTCACAATTTTGCTTTGTCTCTTATTCATTTATATTCTCATTATTCAGTTCTGACAGTATACAAGTGTTAATGTCCGTTTGTCCAACCGTTTCAGAGCTTTGCTTTTATGGATGTTGTCATCCTTGTTTACTATATGTCTGAAATATATTCATAGATTCAGATAAAAAGAAAGCAAAATAATGAGAAATCCAATTTATGCCATCTGCACTACAAAATTTCATTAAATATATATTAGATATGGTACAGATAGCAAAGACGGGGATTACTGGTTAATTAGAAACTCCTGGGGTGGTGATTGGGGAGAGGAAGGATACTTCAGATTGTCCAGGTAATTTGGATATTGATAAAAACGTGAGTGAAGAAAGTCGCTCAAAAAAAATTCTGACGTCATAAAAATGAGGGATGAGGAGAAAAGGAGTGGGAAAGAAAACCTAAAAAATGAGACGGATAATCCATAATTTTTATGACGTCAAAATCACATGCTGATTTTGTTCAGCGACTTTCTTCACTTAAATTCTCGTCATTTCTATAATTCCGCTGATCCTCCTAAATCTGTTTGTCTGTGCGTCTAATCAGCCTAACAGATGAAAATCAGAGACAGAAATAAACATTGTTTTTATTAATTTAAAAATCATTTTGTAGTTTAGCTTGTAAGTTTTAGAAAACGAGAAATCAGTAATCTTTTTTCATTTAAAAAAGGCATCAGATTTCATGAAAATTAATCTTGTTTTAATATTATTGAATATTTATTGTTGAGTAAACTTTGAAAAGTTATCTATCGTAACGAATTATAATTAGGTTTTCGCGCATTGTACATTTTTATATTCTTAGAACTGGATATATTACGACGCTTTACATCTTTTTTTTCAGTATGGCTATAACCGGTTCTATTTAACCTAATTCGTCGGCTTAGAAGTGATACTGGAAAAAGCATTAAACATTTGTTTAAAATTAAAACTAAGATTTGAAATATCCCAACAACCAGAGGTGGATTCTTAAAAAAAAATTGGCCTACTTTTCGCTTAGTGGGGCAAAAATGTTTTCGTAAAAACCACCAAAATCACATTAAAATCACAAAAATGAAACAAAATCATAGAAGGGTTATTAACATAAGATTTTATTTAATTTTTGTAGATTTTTTGTGTGATTTTGGAGGGTTTATCACGAAAACAATTTTGCCCCACTAAGCGATTAGTGGGGCAAATTTTTTTTAAGAATTCACCTCAGGACAATATTTGAAAATAAATTTTTATATATAAATATATTTTAGAGAAAACATATGTGGCCTGGATGACCATTATCGGGTATAGAAAACTTTTATTAATATTTTTGTATAAAAGAAGTACAAACAAGTGATAATAAAATCATTTATTGCAGTCTATCAAAAAAATCTTCTTGCAGTCTATCAAAAAAATCTTCCCTGTATTTTCATAGTACTTTAACCAAGGAAGGGAAGGAACATTAGGCTTGTTCCAAAAGTGTTATAATAACTCTTTCATATTCATTAACTTAAGAACTTTGGGGATTTTTACCAAATTTTAATTGGTTGGTTCATTATGTTGAGTGTCCAAGCGTTTCAAAGATGTTGTTTTGTATTTTGTCATATGGGATTATGTACATTAATTTATAGACCATTGTCTTATACATTTAGATCCCTGAGTTTAATCAGAAGTTTTTTTTCAGAAAGTTTGTGGAATGTGTGGAATATTGTATGAAGTTACCTATCCTGTTGGTCTTTTCAAAATTAATTAAATGCTTTTTATTGCCGCGCGGCTGATAGAGCTATGGCTAATCTACTGCTGCTTAGCTTTGTTATTTGCGGTTGAATTTTTTCTTCAATAAAAAAAAACAATACATAAATTTACCAAGTAACATGTTTTTTTTATGAAATATATTATACAAATACACAAAAAATTGATCTTGAGCATTTTGTTTTCTTATTAACAAAAATGTTTTTCTTCTTCTACCATTTGAGATATTAGGTAGATTTTTTTGGGCTACTTTATCAATCATCTTATTCTTAATGTACAGGCCAAATATATATTACAAAAACTTCGGTTTTTATTTTCAAAAACACAAATTTGTAAATAATAAGATTTTGCTCATCAAAGCGCATCTACTCTTTATATCACGTGGTCCGTCTGTATGACTGTATTACTCTATATATCATCAAATCATTTTATGAAATATGTGTTTTACTCAGCTGTTATCAAAGAAAGTCTTCTGCAATTGAAAGAAATATATAGGTAAATGTTTAACTTATATCATTTAGGACACTCTAATTATGATGAAAGTTTATAGAGTAGAATAGAGTATTTATAGTTTTTGAAAGTTTATATACAAACTAGCGGATACTGATAGGCCCATAGCATCTAGGGGTTATGTATTTAAAGGTACAGAGAGGGATTAGAAAATAATCTTAAAACCACCAAATGACTTAAATTTGAAAATTAGAATATAAAGCATCACTGGTCCTATGTGAAGCTTGCCTAAAAAAGAGAATGCAATCGATTCAGTAGTTATTGAGATCTTAAGCTCTAGACAAAATTCTTAATTTTACTTTATAGAATAGGATATATATACAATTTTGTTTACACTTATATTAGTATTCTACTTATTAAGTTACTGAGAAGTATTAATGTTCGTTTGTCTATAGTCACATAGGAGCATTAGTTATATTCCCTGAAGAGTAGAACCCAATCGTTTCAATTATTACTGAGGTCTTAAGATTCAGACAGACGGACCTCAATCTAATTTGTATGATAGATAATTATTGGTTGTTTTGCCAACTAACTATTGAGAAGAAGACGCGAGCTTGTGCATGCAAATATTTGTAAATTTCGCAATATTTGCCACACTGCCACTGAGCCACATTACAGGGACGCATAACATCATCTTGAAAAACAAAATTAATCGAATCTTAAACAGAAAATAGTTAGAATCTTTCAGATCAAACAGTAGACGATACATAGATATCTCAGAGAAAAAATTACATCCTTACGGGACCTAGTTAAAAGGATGAATCATATTTTTAAATAGTATAAAGTTACAATTTGAATTAAAAATATATAATGTTTTTAGATTAAATACCATCATTAGTGATTTACAAAATATATTAGATTATCATTTTAATTATTTACAATATTTAAATTTACCTTTTTTCTCTGTAAAAAGTTTTTTTTAGATTATTTATTTTTTTGAATAGTTATCTATGTCAGTGAAATACTGGTGCTGCGCGCGACCCCATTCTTCTTCTTTTTTTATTGGTTTTCTCATGAACCAACCAACTTTTGTGCCTTTCTAAGTTAGCGAGAGGAAAAAAGTTTTTTTCCCCCAAATTGTGCCTATTTGAGCAAATATACAATACTCCTCTCCCATTATTTTAAATTAAAAGGGGGGGGAGGGTTGTTTTTCGTGTATTTTACTTTAGGTCAGGGTCGGTTAGCTTATATTGGTTACAGGGTTTCCCCGCAGGGCTAAGGCAAAACAGTTTTAGGTCCTGTATATCCAATATCCTACTTTCGAATAGTCTATGAAAATATTTAAAAGAATTTTTAAAAATAATTAAGTATTTTGCTTTATGTGCTAGTTACTTTATACAGTTTTATATAAACTTTTACCAAATAAAATAAGGGTTTTTTATAAGGGGAAATTAGAAAGAGACAGGATAAGAGAGAGAGAGAGAGAGAGAGGGGGTGGGGGGAAATTAAAGGATAGTTCACTGAATAAAGAGAAGGGACAATGGCAGTCAAATTAATCTGCAGCTCTTTGTTTCTTAAAATATTTACTAGCTTATAATGGTAAAACTGAGTATGGAAGAAAAAGTTATTAACCATTCATTGTACTATCCCTGAATCCTTGAGGGTAGTAATAGATTCATTATATTTGATGTGATGACTTACACAATAATCCGTCTACACCGGTGTCCAGGAAAGGAAACAGGTTTTTTTTGAGTTACGTATGACAAGACCTATATTTCTATGACCGGGCTTGTATGACAATTCAGCACATAACTTTCACTAAATCACAGCTGATCATTTTTGTGGATTTTTTTGAAAATTACTTTTTTACCCAAATTTTCATAGTTTTTCCCCAAAAAATCACAATGTTCTCACATTTCCAGCTTATTTAACCTAAATTTATTCAAAAAAAGTATCATAGATGACAGCTGAACCAAAGATTATGTTATTATCAATAACAAAATCTTTCAGAATCAATTGACTAATCTAAGATTTGTAGTCTAGTAGTTGGGTAAGAGTTGTTTGAAGTTATTATTTGAATTAATGCCTATACAATTAAACAAAACTTTAGTTTGTTTTGGTCATTAACACAAAAAAATACTCACTTTTCATGTCCCTCATGCATGCCTCATGAATTGTTATAGCATAGTTCCTGGCTGTAATAAGATGTCCCTCTGAGGTGTCACCAATGAAGTTTAAACTAACATGCTTCAGAATCAGCAATGATTCTGTATAAAGTTTTTCTTCTTGTAATATTGACAAGTTATCCTGCTCAATATTGATTCCTGGCTGACTTGGGTGTCTAAATAGTTCCTCTGTTGTTGTTTGTTCCTGTTCATCATCATTAGAAACAGTCAGTTCAGGAATCTGGCTGCTTTCAAAGGTCTCTAGGTGATGATAGGTTGTGGTTGCAGTTGAATTGATGGTGGTTGTGTGTAACTCTTGCCAGTGTCAGACACAAGCTGCACCAGGTTCTTATTTACTCTGGCCTTCAAGGTATTCATTGTAACCTGAAAGTATTGGGCCAGGGTGGTTTTAGCTGTTAAGGGTAATGAGTTTTCATGTTTTCTAATGGCTGGGGCTGGTATGTTTAGAACTTTATTGTCATTTTGGTTTCTGTTGGTATTTCTGGCAGTTTCTGTTTGTATCTCCTTAAGTCTGGATTTGTAAGTCTTATCAGACAGATCTAGTTGGTAAATCCTTTTTTTTTCTCTGCCTTAACCCTTAACAGTCGGGCCCCTTGCCGCACCTTAATCAGTCGGGGGGGGGGGGTGTTCAACGCCCCCCCATGTTATCTCAGTTACTATTAGAGCTAGAGGGCTAAAAAATTTTGTTTAAGTCCCCTGTGTTATGATGAATTTCCGACCTTAAGTAAGTCAAGGTCAATTTTCGCTTCCTTCACCCTTTTATTTAACAACCTTTGTTTTTAGGTCCTTTTTTACTTAAAAATTTCAAACGGCTGTAATTTTTTTATTTTTGAAGCTAAAATAAAAATTTTTTTGCAGAAAATATTAATCTTTATGTAAATTTTATATTTCAAATATCAAAATATAAATTTAAGCGGCCGCAGCTGTACTTGGCAGCTGCCAGCCGCCACAGTCGGCGGTCGGCGGGAAAACTGCGGCGGATCTTTATGAAAATTTAATACGTTATGTAGACATGTAAGAAAAGCTTAAGTTTAAAATTTGAAGTCTATAAGTCAAAAATTGCGGCCACAGGAGCCATTTAAAGATTTCTGGAGACCTGGAGGATCAGGACCTGCAGGATCATACCTGGAACCTGAAATTGACTTGAACACCTGTATTTAATATAAGGATGTACTACTAGAGGATATTTTAGTATTTTGGTAAGATAAAAAGCTTTTTTTAAGTCAAAAAAATATTTTTGCTCTTTACCTGGATGACCCTGCCAGGTTTGCTGGCATCCTGTGCCCGACAGGATGGAGATATTCAAAAAATTCCAACTCTCGGTTATGTGTCATACCCAAACTTAAAAAGTCACGCAGTTTGGGCTCTTTATCTTTCACACACAGAAAATGACCTTTGACCAAGACCTTTGAGAAGCTTCATTGTTAAGGAGAACCATATCGGTTCAGCTGTTAGTGAGATTCATTGGTACAGACATACATCTTGAAAAATTCATATAAAGATAATGCATTGCTTTGAAATGATATGAAAATTTATGTGTTCAGTCTTTATTTGACCAGCACATCACAATGAAGGAATATGCACACATGATAAAACCATTTCAAAATTTGTTTTTTAATTAGTATATGTTCAGTTTGTTTGATGTTAATTTTGAATAAATATGAAAATCTTAATAAAATTCCAATATGAAAAAGATACTTGTTTAAATAGTTTTATTAAATGTTTATTTTCACATTTCTTAACGGAAGCCTGCAAGAAATACAACGCTTTACCTGCTGAAAGTCTGCCACAAGTAGACCTAATACCCCAAATTTGAAGCTGGAGGCTTAAAAAAGTTATAGGCATTTTAAATGACATATTAGGCAGATTAAATTTTGAAAGATTTCCAGCACTCATGATACAAATTTCAGACTTCCTTTAAACTTCATAATAATTAAATTAAATTTATATGTGTGTCATTATTAGATTTTACTGATAGCTACAATTATTGTGTTCTACATGGATATTAGTATTTCACAGCATACTCAGCATGCTGCTTGGTATCATTCTAACTTCCTCAGGGTGGCGCAAACGCAGTTTCAAGATTTTAAGAAAACCTACAGAAAATTCTATGGAAGGGTTAAGAATTATAAAAGGTAATTTTGTTATAACATTATTCATATCGCATCAATAACATTTAAAATGTACATCTCAAAGTAACAAATATTTCATAATTAAAGCAAAATAATATAGGGGGCATATACTATATGTAACTCTAGCCTCAGGGCAAGAACCCTGTCCCGATTTTGAATTGGGTCTTGAATAACCTGATAGCTTCTAAAATATAAGAACAGCCGCGTTCCTAAAAATTGTAAACATAACTAAAATATTTTCTCTATCTTTTGTCAAAAATCAGCTGTAAGCTTCCAACAGCTGAATTTAGAAAGTTTATTGAAATTGTTTATCGTCTGCTAGCCAAAGTGTCTTAGAATGTACATCTAGACTTATACATGTATTGCTTCATCAAAATAAGCTAAATCTAATTGTATCAATTATCACAGAGATATTTATATGTACAGTCATAAAATTACTAATTTCAGGTTCGCAGTGTTCAAGAGCAACTTGGTTAAGATAAATTACCACAACTCTAATCCAAACAGTACTTGGAAAATGGGGGTTTGTATTTTTTTGAAATACCTATCTAAAATATAAATCTATTTACTCCTTACAACCCCTCAAATTTTTGGGTGCCTAGGTTTAATTTTACCCCACACCCCTCTAATCTTTGAAATTTGCACATATACCATTAACCCCCAACTTAAATTACCCTCCCTATTGAGATTTAAACCTCCCCGCCAAAAAAAAATAAGAATAAACCTCGACGTCCTTGAAGGAATCATAGTTCTGAATAAGTTTTGATTCAAATGATTTAAATGAAAATGTATTAGGTGAATAAATTCTCTGATTTAACTGATGAAGAATTTGTACAAACTTACACCTGCCTTGTTAATACTTTAGCAATAAGAGAACAAACAAGAAGTAAGAATTTTTGCTTTACTAATTCAAGTTTTTAAGGTAAATTATAATCAGTTAAATTTTTGGAGTCACGTGAAGGAAACGAAGTTGCGGGTTTCGTCGTATTTTCACAGTAGCTTTTGAAAGGATATTTTAGGTTAGGTTAGGTGGTTGCCCCGCAGGGTTAGGCAGTTGGCCCCGCAGGGTTAGAGCCCCCTGCAGGGGCTAGAAATAGGAGAAAATCTACTGTGAAACTATGACGAAATCCGCAACTTTGTTTCCTTCACATGATCCAATTTTTGTATTGTAGAGAGAGTTTCTGAAAGCTTTTTAGAGAAAATTCCAAACAAAGTTGATTGGAGACAATCTGGGATAATCACTAAAGTTAAACATCAGGTAAATTTAGTCATCACTTTAATTAATGAATAATCAATTTTCAAATGTTTCATATTCTAGGGTCTTTGTGGCTCATGTTGGGCATTTTGTGCAACAGAACAAATTGAATCTTATGCTGCTTTAGCAAATGTATCTCATGCTGAGTTAAGTACTGAAGAGGTTTAAATATTTTTTTAATTCTTGATTTTTGTTCTTGGATTTGGACATAGATATTATGTTTATTTTATAAAAACTTATCCACAACAATCAATATTATACATTATATTCACCACAGTGTGAACAGTGAATGTTTTGATTCTAGCAATTGTATATTGCTAAAAACAGGTTTTAAGTAATTATGATGAAGTAGGCTTAAATAGTTAATACACATGTTTGTTATACATTATACCTGACTTTAAGTAAACAAGATAAACACTCAATTTTTAGAACTTATTGTTAAAGATTGCAAAATTACATCAAGGTTAAAAGAATATAATTCAAATAAGATTATTTCTTGTGTGCCAAGCATAAGGAATATTGGTGGAGGTTGTATAGGTGGTAATGACTTTATGGCATATGGTTATGTCAAGTTGTTTGGAATATCCAAATCTGAACAGTATCCATATACCTCAGCACAAAATATTAATATTACAGGTATTATATAGATAAATTTAAATAAATTTTTTTTAAGTTGCTAGGTATTGATGAGAAAGCTCAATCTGTCCCGATTTTGTATCACTTTTGAAAAGTGCGATTCCTTTGACGCCATATAAAAAGGGAAGGGGGGAAGAAAATATCTTCCCTTTTCTTCCATCTCTTTTGAAGAGATTTTCTTCCCCCCTTCCCATTTTCTTTCCCTAAAAATATATGACGTAACTGGAATCGCACTTTTCAAAGTGATACAAAATCGGGACAGATTGGGATTTCTCGGTATTGGTCATAAGATTTATTTAGATAGTTGCAGGCACAGAATTAAACAACCAGCTGTTGGTTTACAAGGATATGAACGACTTGAAAGTAATGATTTGAATGCAGTCTTAAACCATGTTGCAAATGTTGGACCATTGGGAGTTTCAATGGGGGGTCTTAATTTTATAAGGGTAAGATTTATACATATAACTTAAGTTATTAATTTAATAGCTAACCTGACCTCAATTTAGTTTTTAAGAACTATCCTTAGTAGCATAAAATCTACAATAATTTTACAAAAAAATATATATTATTTATTAGATTTTTATGCATCTTGCATTTGGACTTATTTAGGATTATAAAAGTGGAGTAGTAAAGTGTAATTTTGATGAAAAAATTATGTTCAACCATGCTGTTCAAATTGTTGGGTAATTTGATAAATAAAATTAAAACTTTCCTATAAACCATTAGGGATATTTCATGTTTAAATTTAGGGTGGTAAATAATCATATTATTTACTACTACTTTATAAAAAACCAACGATGACAACATCCATAAAAGGAAAGCACTGAAACGTTAGGACAAACGGACATTAACACTAATATAGTATCAGAACTGAATAATCAGAATTTAAATGTATAAGGTCGAAACAAAATTGTAAGTAAATTTGATTAAAAACTGCTTGATTCAGGATAATGTTTATGGACATAATTACATTTTTAGGACTTGATTTAAGAGTTGCTTCGCTTATAACATTATACTTTGTTGTCCCAGGAATCAACATACCAAAAATCAGATCGATCGGATGATTAGATCACATAAAAATTTGTTGTTAAAAAAGTAAAACAATAAATAAAAAATCAACATGTTTGAAATGGACGTACTGACATTCTATAATCAAGGCCTAAAATGTAAGTATGTCCATAAACATTATCCTGTATCAAGAAGTTTTTCAACAAATATACTCACAATTTTGCTTTGTCTCTTATTCATTTATATTCTCATTATTCAGTTCTGACAGTATACAAGTGTTAATGTCCGTTTGTCCAACCGTTTCAGAGCTTTGCTTTTATGGATGTTGTCATCCTTGTTTACTATATGTCTGAAATATATTCATAGATTCAGATAAAAAGAAAGCAAAATAATGAGAAATCCAATTTATGCCATCTGCACTACAAAATTTCATTAAATATATATTAGATATGGTACAGATAGCAAAGACGGGGATTACTGGTTAATTAGAAACTCCTGGGGTGGTGATTGGGGAGAGGAAGGATACTTCAGATTGTCCAGGTAATTTGGATATTGATAAAAATGTGAGTGAAGAAAGTCGCTCAAAAAAAATTCTGACGTCATAAAAATGAGGGATGAGGAGAAAAGGAGTGGGAAAGAAAACCTAAAAAATGAGACGGATAATCCATAATTTTTATGACGTCAAAATCACATGCTGATTTTGTTCAGCGACTTTCTTCACTTAAATTCTCGTCATTTCTATAATTCCGCTGATCCTCCTAAATCTGTTTGTCTGTGCGTCTAATCAGCCTAACAGATGAAAATCAGAGACAGAAATAAACATTGTTTTTATTAATTTAAAAATCATTTTGTAGTTTAGCTTGTAAGTTTTAGAAAACGAGAAATCAGTAATCTTTTTTCATTTAAAAAAGGCATCAGATTTCATGAAAATTAATCTTGTTTTAATATTATTGAATATTTATTGTTGAGTAAACTTTGAAAAGTTATCTATCGTAACGAATTATAATTAGGTTTTCGCGCATTGTACATTTTTATATTCTTAGAACTGGATATATTACGACGCTTTACATCTTTTTTTTCAGTATGGCTATAACCGGTTCTATTTAACCTAATTCGTCGGCTTAGAAGTGATACTGGAAAAAGCATTAAACATTTGTTTAAAATTAAAACTAAGATTTGAAATATCCCAACAACCAGAGGTGGATTCTTAAAAAAAAATTGGCCTACTTTTCGCTTAGTGGGGCAAAAATGTTTTCGTAAAAACCACCAAAATCACATTAAAATCACAAAAATGAAACAAAATCATAGAAGGGTTATTAACATAAGATTTTATTTAATTTTTGTAGATTTTTTGTGTGATTTTGGAGGGTTTATCACGAAAACAATTTTGCCCCACTAAGCGATTAGTGGGGCAAATTTTTTTTAAGAATTCACCTCAGGACAATATTTGAAAATAAATTTTTATATATAAATATATTTTAGAGAAAACATATGTGGCCTGGATGACCATTATCGGGTATAGAAAACTTTTATTAATATTTTTGTATAAAAGAAGTACAAACAAGTGATAATAAAATCATTTATTGCAGTCTATCAAAAAAATCTTCTTGCAGTCTATCAAAAAAATCTTCCCTGTATTTTCATAGTACTTTAACCAAGGAAGGGAAGGAACATTAGGCTTGTTCCAAAAGTGTTATAATAACTCTTTCATATTCATTAACTTAAGAACTTTGGGGATTTTTACCAAATTTTAATTGGTTGGTTCATTATGTTGAGTGTCCAAGCGTTTCAAAGATGTTGTTTTGTATTTTGTCATATGGGATTATGTACATTAATTTATAGACCATTGTCTTATACATTTAGATCCCTGAGTTTAATCAGAAGTTTTTTTTCAGAAAGTTTGTGGAATGTGTGGAATATTGTATGAAGTTACCTATCCTGTTGGTCTTTTCAAAATTAATTAAATGCTTTTTATTGCCGCGCGGCTGATAGAGCTATGGCTAATCTACTGCTGCTTAGCTTTGTTATTTGCGGTTGAATTTTTTCTTCAATAAAAAAAAACAATACATAAATTTACCAAGTAACATGTTTTTTTTATGAAATATATTATACAAATACACAAAAAATTGATCTTGAGCATTTTGTTTTCTTATTAACAAAAATGTTTTTCTTCTTCTACCATTTGAGATATTAGGTAGATTTTTTTGGGCTACTTTATCAATCATCTTATTCTTAATGTACAGGCCAAATATATATTACAAAAACTTCGGTTTTTATTTTCAAAAACACAAACCAGTAAATAATAAGATTTTGCTCATCAAAGCGCATCTACTCTTTATATCACGTGGTCCGTCTGTATGACTGTATTACTCTATATATCATCAAATCATTTTATGAAATATGTGTTTTACTCAGCTGTTATCAAAGAAAGTCTTCTGCAATTGAAAGAAATATATAGGTAAATGTTTAACTTATATCATTTAGGACACTCTAATTATGATGAAAGTTTATAGAGTAGAATAGAGTATTTATAGTTTTTGAAAGTTTATATACAAACTAGCGGATACTGATAGGCCCATAGCATCTAGGGGTTATGTATTTAAAGGTACAGAGAGGGATTAGAAAATAATCTTAAAACCACCAAATGACTTAAATTTGAAAATTAGAATATAAAGCATCACTGGTCCTATGTGAAGCTTGCCTAAAAAAGAGAATGCAATCGATTCAGTAGTTATTGAGATCTTAAGCTCTAGACAAAATTCTTAATTTTACTTTATAGAATAGGATATATATACAATTTTGTTTACACTTATATTAGTATTCTACTTATTAAGTTACTGAGAAGTATTAATGTTCGTTTGTCTATAGTCACATAGGAGCATTAGTTATATTCCCTGAAGAGTAGAACCCAATCGTTTCAATTATTACTGAGGTCTTAAGATTCAGACAGACGGACCTCAATCTAATTTGTATGATAGATAATTATTGGTTGTTTTGCCAACTAACTATTGAGAAGAAGACGCGAGCTTGTGCATGCAAATATTTGTAAATTTCGCAATATTTGCCACACTGCCACTGAGCCACATTACAGGGACGCATAACATCATCTTGAAAAACAAAATTAATCGAATCTTAAACAGAAAATAGTTAGAATCTTTCAGATCAAACAGTAGACGATACATAGATATCTCAGAGAAAAAATTACATCCTTACGGGACCTAGTTAAAAGGATGAATCATATTTTTAAATAGTATAAAGTTACAATTTGAATTAAAAATATATAATGTTTTTAGATTAAATACCATCATTAGTGATTTACAAAATATATTAGATTATCATTTTAATTATTTACAATATTTAAATTTACCTTTTTTCTCTGTAAAAAGTTTTTTTTAGATTATTTATTTTTTTGAATAGTTATCTATGTCAGTGAAATACTGGTGCTGCGCGCGACCCCATTCTTCTTCTTTTTTTATTGGTTTTCTCATGAACCAACCAACTTTTGTGCCTTTCTAAGTTAGCGAGAGGAAAAAAGTTTTTTTCCCCCAAATTGTGCCTATTTGAGCAAATATACAATACTCCTCTCCCATTATTTTAAATTAAAAGGGGGGGGAGGGTTGTTTTTCGTGTATTTTACTTTAGGTCAGGGTCGGTTAGCTTATATTGGTTACAGGGTTTCCCCGCAGGGCTAAGGCAAAACAGTTTTAGGTCCTGTATATCCAATATCCTACTTTCGAATAGTCTATGAAAATATTTAAAAGAATTTTTAAAAATAATTAAGTATTTTGCTTTATGTGCTAGTTACTTTATACAGTTTTATATAAACTTTTACCAAATAAAATAAGGGTTTTTTATAAGGGGAAATTAGAAAGAGACAGGATAAGAGAGAGAGAGAGAGAGAGAGGGGGTGGGGGGAAATTAAAGGATAGTTCACTGAATAAAGAGAAGGGACAATGGCAGTCAAATTAATCTGCAGCTCTTTGTTTCTTAAAATATTTACTAGCTTATAATGGTAAAACTGAGTATGGAAGAAAAAGTTATTAACCATTCATTGTACTATCCCTGAATCCTTGAGGGTAGTAATAGATTCATTATATTTGATGTGATGACTTACACAATAATCCGTCTACACCGGTGTCCAGGAAAGGAAACAGGTTTTTTTTGAGTTACGTATGACAAGACCTATATTTCTATGACCGGGCTTGTATGACAATTCAGCACATAACTTTCACTAAATCACAGCTGATCATTTTTGTGGATTTTTTTGAAAATTACTTTTTTACCCAAATTTTCATAGTTTTTCCCCAAAAAATCACAATGTTCTCACATTTCCAGCTTATTTAACCTAAATTTATTCAAAAAAAGTATCATAGATGACAGCTGAACCAAAGATTATGTTATTATCAATAACAAAATCTTTCAGAATCAATTGACTAATCTAAGATTTGTAGTCTAGTAGTTGGGTAAGAGTTGTTTGAAGTTATTATTTGAATTAATGCCTATACAATTAAACAAAACTTTAGTTTGTTTTGGTCATTAACACAAAAAAATACTCACTTTTCATGTCCCTCATGCATGCCTCATGAATTGTTATAGCATAGTTCCTGGCTGTAATAAGATGTCCCTCTGAGGTGTCACCAATGAAGTTTAAACTAACATGCTTCAGAATCAGCAATGATTCTGTATAAAGTTTTTCTTCTTGTAATATTGACAAGTTATCCTGCTCAATATTGATTCCTGGCTGACTTGGGTGTCTAAATAGTTCCTCTGTTGTTGTTTGTTCCTGTTCATCATCATTAGAAACAGTCAGTTCAGGAATCTGGCTGCTTTCAAAGGTCTCTAGGTGATGATAGGTTGTGGTTGCAGTTGAATTGATGGTGGTTGTGTGTAACTCTTGCCAGTGTCAGACACAAGCTGCACCAGGTTCTTATTTACTCTGGCCTTCAAGGTATTCATTGTAACCTGAAAGTATTGGGCCAGGGTGGTTTTAGCTGTTAAGGGTAATGAGTTTTCATGTTTTCTAATGGCTGGGGCTGGTATGTTTAGAACTTTATTGTCATTTTGGTTTCTGTTGGTATTTCTGGCAGTTTCTGTTTGTATCTCCTTAAGTCTGGATTTGTAAGTCTTATCAGACAGATCTAGTTGGTAAATCCTTTTTTTTTCTCTGCCTTAACCCTTAACAGTCGGGCCCCTTGCCGCACCTTAATCAGTCGGGGGGGGGGGGGGTGTTCAACGCCCCCCCATGTTATCTCAGTTACTATTAGAGCTAGAGGGCTAAAAAATTTTGTTTAAGTCCCCTGTGTTATGATGAATTTCCGACCTTAAGTAAGTCAAGGTCAATTTTCGCTTCCTTCACCCTTTTATTTAACAACCTTTGTTTTTAGGTCCTTTTTTACTTAAAAATTTCAAACGGCTGTAATTTTTTTATTTTTGAAGCTAAAATAAAAATTTTTTTGCAGAAAATATTAATCTTTATGTAAATATTTCAAATATCAAAATATAAATTTAAGCGGCCGCAGCTGTACTTGGCAGCTGCCAGCCGCCACAGTCGGCGGTCGGCGGGAAAACTGCGGCGGATCTTTATGAAAATTTAATACGTTATGTAGACATGTAAGAAAAGCTTAAGTTTAAAATTTGAAGTCTATAAGTCAAAAATTGCGGCCACAGGAGCCATTTAAAGATTTCTGGAGACCTGGAGGATCAGGACCTGCAGGATCATACCTGGAACCTGAAATTGACTTGAACACCTGTATTTAATATAAGGATGTACTACTAGAGGATATTTTAGTATTTTGGTAAGATAAAAAGCTTTTTTTAAGTCAAAAAAATATTTTTGCTCTTTACCTGGATGACCCTGCCAGGTTTGCTGGCATCCTGTGCCCGACAGGATGGAGATATTCAAAAAATTCCAACTCTCGGTTATGTGTCATACCCAAACTTAAAAAGTCACGCAGTTTGGGCTCTTTATCTTTCACACACAGAAAATGACCTTTGACCAAGACCTTTGAGAAGCTTCATTGTTAAGGAGAACCATATCGGTTCAGCTGTTAGTGAGATTCATTGGTACAGACATACATCTTGAAAAATTCATATAAAGATAATGCATTGCTTTGAAATGATATGAAAATTTATGTGTTCAGTCTTTATTTGACCAGCACATCACAATGAAGGAATATGCACACATGATAAAACCATTTCAAAATTTGTTTTTTAATTAGTATATGTTCAGTTTGTTTGATGTTAATTTTGAATAAATATGAAAATCTTAATAAAATTCCAATATGAAAAAGATACTTGTTTAAATAGTTTTACTAAATGTTTATTTTCACATTTCTTAACGGAAGCCTGCAAGAAATACAACGCTTTACCTGCTGAAAGTCTGCCACAAGTAGACCTAATACCCCAAATTTGAAGCTGGAGGCTTTAAAAAGTTATAGGCATTTTAAATGACATATTAGGCAGATTAAATTTTAAAAGATTTCCAACACTCATGATACAAATTTCAGGCTTACTTTAAACTCCATAATAATTAAACTAAATTTATATGTGTGTCAATACTAGATTTTACTGATAGCCACAATTATGGTGTTCTACATGGATATAAGTATTTCACAACATACTCAGCATGCTGCTTGGTATCATTCTAACTTCCTCAGGGTGGCTCAAACGCAGTTTCAAGATTTTAAGAAAACATACAGAAAATTCTATGGAAGGGTTGAGAATTATAAAAGGTAATTTTGTTATAACATTATTCATATCATCAATAAAATTTAAAATGTACATCTCAAAGTAACAAATATTTCATAATTAATGCAAAATAATACAGGGGCATATACTATTTGTAACTCTAGCCTCAGGGCAAGAACCCTGTCCCGAGTTTGAATTGGGTCTTTTAAATAACCTGATAGCTTCTAAAATATAAGAACAGCCGAGTCCTTAAAAATTGTAAACATATCTAAAATATTTTCTCTATCTTTTGTCAAAAATCAGCTGTAAGCTCCAACAGCTGAATTTAGAAAGTTTATTGAAATTGTTTATCGTCTGCTAGCCAAAGTGTCTTAGAGTGTACATCTAGACTTATACATGTATTGCTTCATCGAAATAAGCTAAATTTGATTGTATCAATTATCACAGAAATCTTTGTAGTTATCAAAAAAAAAAACAATTTCAGGTTCGCAGTGTTCAAGAGCAACTTGGTTAAGATAAATTACCACAACTCTAATCCTAACAGTGCTTGGACAATGGGGGTTTGTATCTTATTGAAGTACCTATTTTAATGCTAAATTAATTTACCCCTCCAAGGGGAGGGAAAGTGGTGATTACTACCACCCGCAACAAATATTGGGGTGCTTTAGACACCTCAAAGTTTTTGAAAATTCGCACATATTCCATTACCCCCCAACTTAAATTACCCTCCCTATTGAGATTTAAACCTCCCCGCCAAAAAAAAAAAATAAGAATAAACCTCGACGTCCTTGAAGGAATCATAGTTCTGAATAAGTTTTGATTTAAATGATTTAAATGAAAATGTATTAGGTGAATAAATTCTCTGATTTAACTGATGAAGAATTTGTACAAACTTACACCTGCCTTGTTAATACTAATAACTTAGCAATAAGAGAACAAACAAGAAGTAAGAATTTTTGCTTTACTAATTCAAGTTTTTAAGGTAAATTATAATGAGTTAAATTCTTGGGGTCACGTGAAGGAAACGAAGTTGCGGGTTTCGTTGATTTTCACAGTAGCTTTTGAAAGGAATTTTTAGGTTAGGTTAGGTGGTTGCCCCGCAGGGTTAGAGCCCCCTGCAGGTGCTAGAAATAGGAGAATAGCTACTGTGAAAATATAACAAAACCTGCAACTTCGTTTCCTTCACATGAACCAATTTTTGTATTGTAGAGAGAGTTTCTGAAAGCTTTTTAGAGAAAATTCCAAACAGAGTTGATTGGAGACAATCTGGGATAATCACTAAAGTTAAACATCAGGTAAATTTAGTCATCACTTTAATTAATGAATAATCAATTTTCAAATATTTCATATTCTAGGGTCTTTGTGGCTCATGTTGGGCATTTTGTGCAACAGAACAAATTGAATCTTATGCTGCTTTAGCAAATGTATCTCATGCTGAGTTAAGTACTGAAGAGGTTTAAATATTTTTTTAATTCTTGATTTTTGTTCTTGGATTTGGACATAGATATTATGTTTCTTTTGTGAAAACTTATACACAACAATCCAAATTATACATTATATTCACCACAGTGTGAACAGTGAATGTTTTGATTCTAGCAATTATATTGCTAAAAACAGGTTTTAAGTAATTTTGATGAAGTAGGCTTAAATAGTTAATACACTTTTTTGTTATACAATATACCTGACTTTAAGTAAACAAGATAAACACTCAATTTTTAGAACTTATTGTTAAAGATTGCAAAATTACATCAAGGTTAAAAAAATATAATTCAAATAAGATTATTTCTTGTGTGCCAAGCATAAGGAATATTGCTGGAGGTTGTATAGGTGGTAATGACTTTATGGCATATGGTTATGTCAAGTTGTTTGGAATATCCAAATCTGAACAGTATCCATATACCTCAGCACAAAATATCAATATTACAGGTATCATATTGATAATTTTACATTAACAGTATAGCTTCCAAAAGATCCTGATTGATTGGATGAAGAATGCAGAAATTCCAGTTGTATCTGACTGCACAGTTAATTACCATGACCTTAAAATAATATGAACACATTAATAATCAATTTTATGTTCAGAAAATTATAGGTATCAAGTAAATGTTTTTTTGTTTCAACATTTTTCCAAACAAGTGCCAAAGAGAGAGATATGGCTTTATGAACATATTTTTTTTATAAATTGCTAGGTATTGATCATAAGATTTATTTAGATAGTTGCAGGCACAGTATTAAACAACCAGCTGTTGGTGTACAAGGATATGAACGACTTGAAAGTAATGATTTGAATGCAGTCTTAAACCATGTTGCAAATGTTGGACCATTGGGAGTTTCAATGGGGGGTCTTAATTTTATAAGGGTAAGATTTATACGTATAACTTAAGTAATTAATTTAATAGCTAACCTGACCTCAATTTAGTTTTTAAGAACTATCCTTAGTAGCATAAAATCTAAAATAATCTTACAAAAAAATATATATTATTTATTAGATTTTTATGCAACTTGCAATCATTCATTTGGACTTATTTAGGATTATAAAAGTGGAGTAGTAAAGTGTAATTTTGATGAAAAAGTTATGTTCAACCATGCTGTTCAAATTGTTGGGTAATTTATTAAATAAAATTAAAACTTTTCTATAAACCATTAGGGATATTTCATGTTTAAATTTAGGGTGGTAAATAATCATATTATTTACTACTACTTTATAAAAAACCATTGATGACAACATCCATAAAAGGAAAGCACTGAAACGGTAGGACAAACGGACATTACCACTAATATAGTGTCAGAACTGAATAATCAGAATATAAATGTATAAGGTCGAAGCAAAATTGTAAGAAAATTTGATTAAAAACTGCTTGATACAGGATAATGTTTATGGACATACTTACATTTTTAGGACTTGATTGTAGAGTTGCTTTGCTTATAACATTATACTTTGTTGTCCCAGGAATCAACATACCAAAAATCAGATCGATCGGATGATTAAATCACATAAAAATTTGTTGTTAAAAAAGTAAAAAAAATCTATAGAAAATCAACATGTTTGAAATGGACGTACTGACATTCTATAATCAAGGCCTAAACTGTAAGTATGTCCATAAACATTATCCTGTATCAAGAAGTTTTTCAACAAATATACTCACAATTTTGCTCTGTCTCTTATTCATTTATATTCTCATTATTCAGTTCTGACAGTATACAAGTGTTAATGTCCGTTTGTCCAACCGTTTCAGAGCTTCGCCTTTATGGATGTTGTCATCCTTGTTTACTATATGTCGGAATATATTCATAGATTCATATAAAAAGAAGAAAAATAATAAGAAATCCAAGTTATGCAATCTTGATTAAAAAAGTGCTTGATACAGGATAATGTTTATGAACATACTTACATTTTTAGGACTTGATTGTAGAGTTGCTTTGCTTATAACATTATACTTTGTTGTCCCAGGATCTATGCCCCATCAAAAACTCTAAACATTATGGGGTCTATCTACAAAATTTCAAGTACTATAGACAGTTTATTCTTTTTTAAAAAGGTCAAAACTGTCTTAATTTGTAATAAAATATGCACTCTCCACGTAGAGAAAAATTTCCACAAGGGCTAGGACTTGAGCTGTAGTGCTCAGGAGAGGTAAGTAGAAATCAAAATTCAATAGTGTTTTCTCATTGTCATTGCTTGGACATGATTTGGGCCATTTTTGTTAGTTTTTGACCAAAACTATAAGGTTTATATTGAAAAGAGTGAAGCGATTGTTTTTTTTAAACACCCTTTAAAAAAGAAAAAAAATCAATAAAAAATCAACATGTTTGAAATGGACGTTCTGACATTCTATAATCAAGGCCTAAAATGTAAGTATGTCCATAAACATTATCCTGTATCAAGAAGTTTTTCAACAAATATACTCACAATTTTGCTCTGTCTCTTATTCATTTATATTCTCATTATTCAGTTCTGACAGTATACAAGTGTTAATGTCCGTTTGTCCAACCGTTTCAGAGCTTCGCCTTTATGGATGTTGTCATCCTTGTTTACTATATGTCGGAATATATTCATAGATTCATATAAAAAGAAGAAAAATAATAAGATATCCAAGTGATGCAATGTTGACTACAAAATTTTAATAAATATATATTAGATATGGTACAGATAGCATAGACGGAGATTACTGGTTAATTAGAAACTCCTGGGGTGGTGATTGGGGAGAGGAAGGATACTTCAGATTGTCCAGGTAATTTGGATATTGATAAAAAACGTAAGTGAAGAAAGTCGCTCACAAAAAATTCTGACGTCATAAAAATGAGGGATGAGGAGAAAAGGAGTGGGAAAGAAAAACCCTAAAAAAGAGATGGATAATCCATAATTTTTATGACGTCAAAATCACATGCTTATTTTTTTCAGCGACTTTCTTCACTTAAATTCCCAGCACCTATGAGAAGCTACCCTGAGCTCGATCTTTAAATCGTTTATAGGTGATTTAAACCGGGGCGATTCATTTGGCGCACCATCAAATTATTAATATCAATCTTTAAATCGAATTTGCATGGGTGATTTGAATCGGGCAGTGGCGCGGGCCCGGCGCGCCAATGCCACTCACCGAGTGGCATTGGCGGTTTAAATCGGGGTGATTTATTTAATAAATAAATATTTTTTTTTAATTACTTTAATATTTTATTGCAAAACTATCGTGAAAACATTTTTATAGTTATTTTTAAAATAAATTATATATTAATGTTTTATATAAAATACTATACTGACACGGTATTTTATATAAAATACCTTACTGACACTGCTTAAGTAATAAAGTTGTACTGGCGCGGATCGATATTTTAGTGAGTGCGCAAGCGATTTAACAACACCGCACCGAAAATCTTTTAAAAATCAGGTGCGCTGTGGCCTACCACCAGCGCGCCTACGGTTCATCTCTGAATCGCCCCGATTCAGCGCGGCATAAAAACGATTTAAAGATCAAGCTCTGTTAAGGAGAACCCGATCGGTTCAGCAGTTAGCGAGATCCTTCGGTACAAACACACAGACAGACACACAAATAGACCAACAGACATCCTGTTACTTTAGTTTAAGGATATTTATTGTTAAGTAAACTTTGAACAGTTATCTATAGCATCGAATTATAAGCTGGTTTTCGGGATAAATACGATGCTTTACATCATTTTTCAGTATGGCTATAACCGGTTCTATTCCACCTTATTCGTCGGTTTAGAAGTGATACTGGAAAAAGCATTAAACTTTTATTTAAAACTAAGATTTGAAATATCCCAACATATTTGTGTATAAATTTTTATATAAAAATATATTTTAGAGAAAACATATGTGGCCTTGATGACCATTATCGGGTATAGAAAATTTTATTAATATTTTAGTATAAAAGAAGTACAAACAAATGATAATAATATCATTTCTCGTATTCATTCGAATCCGGTGGATAGGAACCGGTTCTCATCCATACGAAAAAACTATGTCTAGCACCGTATTATATCCAGCTTTCTACGAATATAAAAATGTACAATCATAAGATTTAAACCAGTTTTTTTAGCCGGTGCCTCCGGCACCTCGGGGCTAAAAAAACTAGTTTTAATCTTATAATTGTACATTCTATATCCGCGGAAAGCCGTTTATAATACGATGCGAGAAATAACTATTATTGCAGTCTATCAAAAAAATCTTCCCTGTATTTTCATAGTACTTTAACCAAGGAAGGGAAGGAACATTAAGCTAGTTCCCAAAGTGTTATAATAACTTTTTCATATTCATTAATTTAAGAACTTTGGGGACTTTTACTAAATTTTAATTGGTTGGCTAATTATGTTGAGTTTCCAAGCGTTTCAACCATTATCGTAATCTATAGAAGATGTTGTTTTATATTTTGTCATATGGGATGTACGTTAATTTATAGACCATTGCCTTATACATTTAGATCCCTGAGTTTAATCAGAAGTTTTTTTTTCAGAAAGTTTGTGGAATGTGTGGAATATTGTATGAAGTTACCTATCCTGTTGGTCTTTTCAAAATTAATTAAATGCTGTTTATTGCCGCGCGGCTGATAGAGCTATGGATACCGCTGCTTAGCTTTGCTATTTGCGGTTGAATTTTTTCTCCAATAAAAAAAACAATACATAAATTGACCAAGTAACATTTTTTTTATGAAATATATTATAGAAATACACAAAAAAATGATCTTTAGCATTTTGTTTTCTTTTTCACAAAAATGTTTTTCTTCTTCTACCATTTAAGATATTAGGTAGATTTTTTTGGGGCTACTATATCAATCATCTTAATGTACAGGCCAAAGGTATATTTTAAAAACTTTGGTGTTTGTTTTGAATATACGAAAAAACACAAACCAGTAAATAATACAATTTTGCTCACCAATACGCATCTACTCTTTATATCACGTGGTCCGTATGTATGACTGTATTACTCTATAATTCATCAAATCATTCTATGAAATATGTGTTTTACTCAGCTGTTATCAAAGAAAGTCTACTGCAAGTGAAAGAAATATATAGGTATATGTTTAACTTATATCATTTAGGACACTCTAATTATGAAAGTTTATAGAGTAATTAAATAGAATTATGAGACAAGAAGAATAGTGTATAGTAATAGTTATTTCTCTCATCGTATTATAAACGGCTTTCCGCGGATATAGAATGTACAATCAAAAGATTAAAACTAGTTTTTTTTAGCCCCGAGGTGCCGAAGACACGGGCTAAAAAAATTGGTTTTAATCTTTTGATTGTACATTTTTATATTCGTAGAAAGCTGGATATAATACGATGCTAGACATAGTTTTTTCGTATGGATGAGAACCGGTTCCTATCCATCGGATTCGAATGAATACGAGAATAGTTATTTCTTTCATCGTATTATAAACCGCTTTCCGCGAATATAGAATGTACAATTATTAGATTAAAACAGTCAGACTTTATAGCTTTGCTTTTATAGATGTTGTTATCCTTGTTAATTAAAGATTTATAATTTTAAACTTATCTTTTAAGTCTAAATATCATGTTAAAGTTTTCTAGAAATCCGCCAATGTTATCCTTTTACAAGTTATATACTTATCTTACTGATTCAATAGACAATAGTTGCTTCACTATAGGCCAGGAAAAATCCCAAAACCACCTTATAACATTTATAAAGCTTTCCTAATTAGTAACACAAAATCAAACCATCAATTTCCGAGATTTTTAGGACATCAGACATTACTACTGTATATAACAGGACTAGCGTCTTCGCCCCTGATCTATTTGGGGGAAGGTGGGGGGGGGGGGGAGTTTTCACGGAGGCTTCGTCCCTCAAATTTGTTTTTACATACAAAAAAAATCAGGGTTGGGATTTTTTCTTTTTAGATGAGGTGGGGTTATCCCCCCCCCCCCAAGAAAACAGCTTGAAACCACCATAGGAGCATTAGTTATATTCCCTGAAGAGTAGAACCCAATCGGTTCAATTCTTACTGAGATCCTAAGCTATAGACAGACGAACGCCAATCTACTTTGTATGATAGATAATTATTGGTTGTTTTGCCAACTAACTATTGAGTAGAAGACGCGAGCTTGTGCATGCAAATATTTGTAAATTTCGCAATATTTGCCACACTGCCACTGAGCCACATTACAGGGACGCATAACATCATCTTGAAAAACAAAATTAATCGAATCTTAAACAGAAAATAGTTAGAATCTTTCATATCAAACAGTAAACGATACATAGATATCTGAGAAAAAAAAACTAAGGAAAGTAATTAAAAGTATGAATTATATTTTTTTAAAATAAGTAGAATGTTGAATCAAAATTATATAAATGTTTTTAGATTTAATGGCTTAATTTGTAATTTACGAAACATCAATGGTTTTAATTGTTAAGTTCCGCCAATTTGATTATAATTTTAACTTTTTATAATATTTAAATTTACCTTTTTACTTTTTAAAAAGTTTGTTTTAGATTATTTATTTTTTTGAATAGTTATCTATGTCAGTGAAATACTGGTGCTGCGCGCGACCCCATTCTTCTTCATTTTTTTATTGGTTTTCTCATGAACCAACCAACTTTTCTAAAATAGCGGGGGAAAAAAGTTTTTTCCCCCAAATTGTGCCTATTTGAGCAAATATACAATACTCCTCTCCCGTTATTTTAAATTAAAAGGGGGGGGGGGGTTGTTTTTCGTGTATTTAACTTTAGGTCAGGGTCGGTTAGCTTATATTGGTTACAGGGTTTCCCCGCAGGGCTAAGGCAAAACAGTTTTAGGTACAGTATATCCAATATCCTACTTTCGAATAGTCTATGAAAATATTTAAAAGAATTTTCAAAAATAATTAAGTATTTTGCTTTATGTGCTAGTTACTTTATACAGTTTTATATAAACTTTTACCAAATAAAATAAGGGTTTTTTATAAGGGGAAATTAGAAAGAGACAGGATAAGAGAGAGAGAGAGTGAGAGAGAGAGAGAGAGAGAGAGAGAGAGAGAGAGAGAGAGAGAGAGAATTAGGGAAATCAAAGGATAATACTGTATATATGTATAGCGGTGACAATGACAATTTAATTAATCTACAGCTCTTTCTTTCTTCCAATATGTACTTGCCTAACAAAAGCAGATATACACTACACCTTGGAATAGAATTATATCATTTTATCACCGAATCCTTAAGGGTAGCAATAGATTTATTATCCTAGATGTAATGTCTCACACAATAATCCGTCTAACTACAACAAAAAATTCTATTTGTTTATATTTAGTTCAGGAATTTTAAGACTATACCATTTTCTGAAAGCCAGCTTTATCCAAGAAAATTTAACTATTCTAGCTGAATCATTATACATGGATGAAATCAAAGTAAAAATGTGTACAGTTTCTATCCAATAATACCGCCGGATTGTTTCTACACTGTGTTCTTATTGACCTATTTTACTGATTAGGGATCTAATTCTATTAACTTTATTAAAGTAGCCAAGGAAATTAGCACTGAGAAATAATCAGGAAAGGACGGGGTGATTAGAAAAATCATTCTATTGGGTTAAAAAAAATTTCAACTGAAATTATTCTTTACCCAGCAAGACGAAAACACATTCGTCTGCAATTTACACTGACAAAGCTACTCTTTAAGTCCTAATGTCCGTCCATCTGGCTGATTTTTTGTGTGAAGATTCTCTGTATTAACGCGCATCCAGCTCGTTTCTATAAGAAAAATGTAATCAATTTTCTTAAAGTTTTAACACGTCTGTCTTCTCATCTGTAATGCTACACAGATATTTGCAGGGATTTGAGGAATAAGACAATGACAGATAATTTTTTGTACATCCCCAATATCGATAAACATAATAACCCCTTCTGTGGATTACAATTAGTGATTGAAACATTTGGACACATAAAATTACAAACCAATCAATCAAAATCCATTAAAAGTCCCCAAAGTTGTTGATCAAACGAATAAGAAAACGTTATTATAAAATTTCGGGGGACTAGTGAATTGAACAGCCCAATGTCAACCCCCCCCCCCTCTCTCTCTGGATATTTGACTTCTTTGGGGAAACGTGAATCTTTTAAGTGATTAATTTTTCTGTTTGTGTGTGAACCCTTAATCTTGAGGAATGAGAAACTGTCCCAATTTTGTATAACTTTAGCGGAACAAGTTCCAATTACGTCATATTTTTCTTTCCCGAAAAAGAGAAGGGGGAAAGAAAAAAAAGGGAAGGGGGGGAAGAAAAAAGAGATGGGAGAAAAGGGGGTTTTCCCCATCTCTTTTGAAGAGATTTTCTTCCCCCCCTCCCTTTTTCGGGAAAGAAAAATATGACGTAATTGGAACTTGTTCCGCTAAAGTTATACAAAATTGGGACAGTTTCTCATTCCTCCTTAATCTTGTTTCTTGAATTAAAGAAAAATAAAAAATTTTAATATCCTTATTGATGGATCTACAAAAGACATACAATTCGTTATCATTCTTTTTACTTTTCCAACATAAACTAAATAAATAAATATTTGATTTTCCTTTGTTTAATATGATTAAATACTTTCTTGAAAAACATCACAACTTACAGAAAAACAAGAATACTTAGTATGGCAAAGAAGGTGTATAAACTTTTTCACTTTTTATTTAAGATAGCTAGCCGGTTCTTTTAGTAAGTAGTAGATGTAAAATTTTTCATAGAATTCAGATGTGCAATCGGTTTTTTTGTAGACCTCTTATTTTTTAAGTAATTTAAGTTTTAAAAAAAAATTAAGTCAATTTTAAGGTACTAAAACGCAACAAAAAAAAAGAAAAAAATAGCCATTATGAACAAAAATAGTAAGATCTTTAATTTGAAACCTTACTTTTTGAATTTTGTCAGGTAATTATTGAAAAAATTGATTTTTTTAAACCCACGAGAATAAAAACTTTGAACTTAATTTTATCATTTCACAGGTAAAAAAAATATGGGTTCATATATACCTTTAGAATCAGAAAAATATTACGAATCCATTGTAAGCAAAATTGAAAAAAGTAAAAAATACAAAATGAAAAAATGGCCTATTGTATTTTGTTGTACAGGCAACACTTTCATCATCCCCTACCCCTCTTTACCCCCTTCCCATTTCTATTCTCAATTAAAAAAATAAGGTGGTTGCCTGTATAATATAATATAATATTTTCATATAATTCCTTTTATTGTAGTTTATAAACTATATTGTAAACTTTTTATTTCAATTTTGCTTAGAATGGATTTGTAATATTTTTCTCATTCTAACAGTATATATAATGCCTATTTCTTATGCCTTAGTAATGATAAAATTTAGTTCAAAGTTTTTATTCTCGTGTGTTTAAAAAAATCGTTTTTTTTTTCAATAATTACTTGACAGAATTGAAAAAGTAAGGTGTCAAATTAAAGATCTTACTATTTTTGTTCATAATGGCCATTTTCTTTCTTTTTTTGTTGCATTTTAGTACCTTAAAATCGACTTAATTTAAAAAAAAAACTTAAATTACTTTTAAAAAAAGAGGTCTTCAAAAAACCCGATTGCATATCTGAATTCTATGAAAAATTTTACATCTACTACTTACCAAAAGAACCAGCTAGCTATCTTAAAGGGACTGTGAACGTAAATTTTTCTCATCTTAATATCAAATCTTAACATTATCTCATTCATAATATCTCACAGAAAAAGCAAAACGCGCTTTTGTTTGCTTAAAAAACGGCTTTTTCCGACGATTTTTATAAGGTAAAGGGAAAGGAAGAAATTTTCCGTATTATATAAAATGTGCATTAAATTGCTTTTTTCTCCCATTATAGCTAAAATTAAACTTTTTCACATAGTTCTAGATTTTTCCTAAAGGTTAAGCTGACTTTTAACATAATTCTTGCTTTAAACCAATGTATAGTTACTTAGAAATTGATAAAATAAGCAATATTTTTTATGGAAAACCAAATACAATAACAAATCTAGAAACAGGTTTTTTATTAGTATCCAATTAACTTTAGATGGCCCATCTCTCGCCCACCTTTAATTACAAATTTGTAAATAATAAAGGCGCAATATTTCTTTATAAACAGTCTGATAAAAGTGTAAACTAATTCTCCAAAGTGGGTTATTTATTGTCCAACACAATAAAAAAGGATATTATTATTTTAAATAACCTATGAGATTCAACCCTTTGTAGACAGTGAGGTATTTTTTTGTCAATAATACGAATTTAAAATAGGTCTTTATGAAAAAACTAATTGGCAATTTTATATCATAAAATAAATCCTTAACAGTAAGTAAATTGTTTCAACTATATATGACAAGTTAAATATCCCTACAAACATTATAAGAAACAAAAACGTTCAGATTTTCCCTGTTTTTTCCTTTTTCCCTCCCAAAATACCATAAAATCAAGGCATTATTCCTGGATATTTTTGTTAATAGGACGTTTTTGGTTGATCAGTGTAGTGAAATGTGCTTAGAAAATGTTAAGATTTGATAATCAGATGAGAAATTATTCGTTCACACTCCCTTTAAATAAAAAGTGAAAAAGTTTATACACCTTCTTTGCGAAAAATATTTTATTTGAAAAAATAGGTGGTTTCCCTCAAAGTTACTGGTCAAAGACAGAACATGAACCCCCTCCCCCTTTAATTTATATTCATTCTAAGTAAGGGAGGGGCACGTATAACCCCAGCAATTTGATAGCCCTCCCCAGGGGTAAGGCATACCCTCCCCCCCTCCCGAATTTCAAGATATTTCTAAAACAAGAGAGAGGGGACACTGAGCTTTTTTTGACTTGTAAAATGTAAAAGCACTCGTGCACCAGAAATTTGACACCCCTATGGACTATTCTCGAGAAGGGTGTAGAGATGGATTTAGGGGGTGTAATAGAGACAAGTGGGGTGTTGTTTAATGATTGACGTATGGACTTTATAAGTCTTTGTGGCTACGCTGCTTATGCATTTCTGGTAAGGAGGTATCTGTCAGAAAATATGATTAGTTTTTTTAATAAAATAACGGGGTTTGACTTCTTCAAACAAGATCATCAGCAAAAATCCTTGAATCAACAAGTGGATTAAAAAAAACACATCCCCTATTAATTCTTGCTACTCTTAGAGGAAAAATAAAGTGAGAGAATGGTCGCAGGACAATAAATTATACCAGCACCCAAAGATAAATGTTATCTTATACGTTGGCTAAAAATTTTGGGTACTTTTTACTTAATATTGATTGGTTGATTCAAACTAACAGTGCTCAAACTTTACGACCATCATTAATTATTTTAACTATTAACGATTAGACATAATGTTATAAGCGAAGTATTTCATTATTTATGACTTAAAATTGTAAGAAAGTCCTACTTTTTAATTGACTCTCTGTACAAACACAAATTATTCAGGGATCAAAGGGGATAAGACAATGACTGATAAATTGATGTACATCCCCAGTTATGATACACAAAATTGAAACTTTTGAACACTCAACACTCAAACAATCAAATTCAATAATATTCCCCAAAGTTGTTGAGACGAATGAGATAACGTTACTATAAACTTTAGGGACTAATAAATTGTGAATTTTTTTTGTATTTGTAAAATAGATAAAAATGCACATTGACATAAATACCGAATTTTTTTAGTAAAGGAAATAAAAAAAAGAAAAAAAAGAGCGATTTCGTCCAAAAGTATCGAAACTAATTAAAAATCATAAGCTAAATAAATGGGCATATGCTCCATAATGATAGAATCATTGACAATAAATTTCAGAATATCTTAAATGAAGCCAAGAAATTTTAAGACGGACATACTGACAGGCGTTTGGCATTATATAGTAGCTTCGCTACTAAAAAATATGTGAAATAAAATTCTGTCCATTTTATACGTTATATGATAAAAAAGCACAACTTTTTGAAGGTGAATCCCTAAAAAAAAATGACAAACGAATGAAAGAAAACTAAACCTATAACAAAAGTAATCAGAGTTATCAACTTTGAACAAAATTTTATAGTACGTTACAAAACTACTTTGACGATTAGATTCAAGTTACATATCTATCATATTTCAATATTCGTGGAAATTTGTCTGTAATACGATGCTGTACATGATTTTTTTCAGTTTGGCTGAAAACCAGTTCTAATCCAGCGGATAATCGATTTCGGATCCATACTGAAAAATATATTCAAGTCACAAAGTTTTGGCCCCCCTGCTCTGTTTAGAAACACATTAACATCTTCAATTTGTTGTTGGCACCCATTCAAAAATCCATAAACTAGAAAAATACAAGATTTACTCAAGAAATGCGTCACCAATATGCGCTTAGTCCTTTTGAGTTTTTTTATTCATTTTAGGGGTGAGGAGATTTTTAAATTAAATAATAGTTATTTCTCGCATCGGATTATAAACAGCTTTCCTCGGATATAGAATGTACAATTATAAGATTGAACCAGTTTTTTTCCCATCCACCGGATTCGAATGAATACGAGAATATTACTTACTCCTCCTCCGTACATTTTAAAAAATCCTATATCAAGCTTTCATGGAAATTATTTTAAAATAGTATAGTAGTTTACATTTATAAACATAGAGGCTTTTTCTGAGAATGATTTCTCCTGGGTGGGTAGTTGTTACCTCCTCCAAAAGAAATTATAACCTTCCTGAAACTAAAAGGAAACTTTATTGTAAAGGAGAACCATATCAGTCTAGCGAGATCTTAAGCTACAGACAGACAGACAGCTCACAGACATACATCCTCTTATTTAAAGTTATTAATAAGTATCCAAACCTTAATAAAATAGCGCGCAATTTTTGAGTTACTCTGTTGTGTTTGAGTTGTAAACGCCCTAAAAATTAATGATAGCACTAAATATACTAAATAATATCAGCTTATCATTTATTTTACAAAACCATAACAATTTTTTTGTTTGTAGAAGCGCAGCTTCTCTATAACTAGGGTGTGTCCGTCAAAGAGTCAACAACAATCAAGTGTTTAACACATATAACATATATTTAAAAATATATATCATATTCGCCTAACATTAAAAAATGAGAAACCATAGACCCTCCCCCCCCCCAAAAAAAAAAAACAACAACAGAAAAGAGGTATAGTTTTTACAATTTATATATCCCTCCCGTACCCCTCTCTCAACCCTATGTAAATTTTGGGGGGTTGATTAAAAAAGTTGCCACCCCTCATAGGCTATTTTATCCACATTGAGAGATTCTAAAGTTTAATTACCCCATAAAAAATATTAAACTTGGACGCCCATTGTGAGTACTCATGGATATGATTATTCTTGTCAATTCTTTGTTTGAGTGAGTGAGAAAAAGATTAATTGGTGAATATAAATAGAATTATTTTTGGACATAAAAAAGACAAAGGAAAAAAATCTTTAAAGTAAAGAAAGATTAGGCGACTTGACAAACTAAGCCGTGTGACGTCATATAAGGGAGAGATGAGAGGAGAAGTGGGAAAGGAAACCTCTTAAAAAAAGATGGATATATTGACGTCACACGGCTCATTTTGTCGAGTCTCAATTAAACGTCATCATTATATTGATTAAAGTAGGTCAATTATTTATGCTTTTATAAATTTAAGTATTTGGTAATGCTAACAGACAGCACCGAAATGTAGATAGATTTGCTTTAATATTTCTATAAAATCAACTGTGGCGTGTGGTAGGTGGGTGTCATCACTCCCCTTAAAATTAAAATAGGGAAAGTCTGACTTTCCCTTTTCTTTCAAAACCCCCCACCCACCCATTGTTAAATTGCTGTGAACGCCACTGAAATTGATATTTATATATTAGGTACATTAGGTTGGGACGGGTTGAACACTCAACTTAATAAAACAACCAATCAAAATTCACTAAAGTCCCCATAGGCAACGAATAAGAAAAAACTTCGGGACTTATATGATGAACAGCCGATTGTCTCTCTGATCTTTTTTTAGTATTGTCCTTAGATAACTAAAAATACGGATAAATATCAATATAAATTGTAGATAGATTTTAATGAACGGGAAACCGACGTGGTAACTTGCACAGTACAACAAGTTTCAATGGGCTTCAAATTAAGGCGGTTAATACAGAATAACAAGGACAATCATATCAATAAGTAGCACAACAACAGTTCATAAACAATTATAAAATTAAATTACAGTTTTACAGAAATTATATTAAAGATATATTGGTAAAAACATCCATAGAAGAGAAGCTTTCAAAAAAGACGGTAGGACAAACGAACATAAACAAACACTTGTAGAATTCAATGAGCAGAATGTTAATTAGTAAGTGTAATCAAAATTGTATTTGTATTTGTTGCAAAGATGCTTGAATGCGGGAAACTGTTTAAGGACATGCTTACATTTTTTCCAATGCTAGTAAAGCTGTATAAAATAATTAGGGAGAAAGTGAAAAAGAAAAGAAAAAAGATAAATAATTGAATTGCAGTCAGCTTAGAATAGTTATTTATCTCATCGTATTATAGACAGCTTTCTGAGGATGGTAAAAAAAATTATGAGATTAATTCTAGTTTTGTAGGCCCTGAGAAAACGAAGGTCCAGGCCAAAAATATTAGTATTAATTTTAAAATTCTAATATTATTATTGCCTAATTGTCTAAAATACGATACGATACATGATTTTTTGGGATAATAACATTACAATTTTAGATTAGACTTATTGATTGACTAGCTTACATCTTAACAACAAGTCAAGTCTCTAAAAAGTACCAAATTTTGAGCCATGAAAGATAGCGTTATAAAACTTTGGAATTACCAGTATAATTTACAGTCCCATGTGTCAACCCTCCCTTTCTTTAGATTAAACCAGACTATCAATATAAATGTTATTTGTCAAGAAATCAGCATTGAAATTTCAAATTTTGCCATAAAGCCGGATATAAGGGCGTAATAAGTAGATTTTAAAGAGGGAAAATATACAAAACTTCTATAGGGGTGGGGAGGGGGGGGGGGGGTGGGGGGTGAATCTCTTCCCTCTCTCCCTCAAATACAGTAATATCCATGGGGGAAAAAACATTAACTTTTTAGTTTTTTGGGTTTAATGGTTTGAAATACCAAAAATTTGAATGTTTTTTTTGTTTATTTAAATAAATTATATTCTTTAGGATATATTATTCAAAGAACAAGAAAAATTCTTCTTGAAACCATCTGTTTTCTCTTTGTCTTCATGCTCGACTTCTTATTAATGTTATCATCCTTGTTTACATAATATCTTCAGTTTTCAATTCATCATTCTTTATTGCCCGATTACAAGTTGTTACAAGGATGACAAAATCCATAAAGCGAAGCTCTGAAACGGTAGAACAAACAAACATTGACACTTGTAGAGTGTCAGAACTAAATAATCAGAATATAAATCTATTTAGGTCAAAACAAAATTGTATGTAAATTTTTTGAAAAACTGCTTAAATACAGGCTAATGTGTAAGAACATACTTACATTTTTAGGACTTAATTACAAAGATACTTCGCTTATAACAGTGTACTTTGTTGTCCTAAAAATCAGTATTTTAAAATCGGATAATTATATCAAATAAAAAATTTGTTGTGAAAAAGGTGAAATCACCATGCTTAAAATGAACGTACGGACAATTTGGTAACGATTATGGAGTTGCTACGCTTTCTATATCTATTCAGTATGCAAAGTTTGAAATCGATAGAACAATTCTAACATGCCTAAACCAAAGAAAAAAGCAATGTGTTCTGGACGAACGGACCGACCCTAATTATAGAAAAGATTTACTTTTTTACTTTTAAATAGGAAAATAATTTATATTACCCTATGATCACCCCTTGTATACGCGCCACTGAAAGGAAACGCATGGCTCTACATTATATAGCCAAAGAATTAACCCTCATTATATGCCCTCTGTTTGGGTTAACCTACAAAATCCCTAAATAGAAATTATGGATTATGAATTATAGTGCCTAATAAAAATGACGTCATACAATACAAATGACCAATGATAGGTCAGTATACATTTTTCATTATCCAATTAAAATGTATACTGGCCTATCATTGGTCATTTGTATTGTATGACGTAATTTTTTTAGGCTCTATAAGCTGCTTTAAAAATATGTATCAAAGGGTATAGTCCCATTCGTAACATCGCACCTTATGGGGCGATTCTTCGTATTTTTTCTCCTATTTCTAGCACCTGCGGGGGGCTCTAACCCTGCGGGGCCAATTACCTAACCCTGTGGGCCCGTGGGGCTATCACCGAACCCAATAAACCCTAACCTAACCTAAAATGACCTATAAAAAGCCATATGGGGCGATGTTACGAAAGGGACTATTCCCAAATTTTGTTGTAAAGAAATTTTGAATATGTATGGAAGGGGCGCAACCGCTAGTAATCGTATAAAATTATGTCTTGGAATAGTTAGTGTTATACATTTTTACATGATTTTTTAGTTAAATATGATATACTGTTGTGAAAGGGTGATATTCTTCTTTATTTCACTTAGAACTCAGGGACAAAGGGAAAGGATCAATTAATATAATTATATAAAAGCAACAGGATGTCTATGTGTCTATAACTGTAGCTGGAACAAAATAGTTATCTCTTGCAGTGAAACTTCTAATAGGTCCAGGGAAGGTATATGATTATTTTGGAAAAGGGTAAGAGAAATCGCCTCTGGAAAAAAATCTACCACCAAAATATTTTTTTTTCTTTCCCTTTTAGATTAAAATGGAAGGTAGACTTTCTCCCCCCCCCCCTTACTTCGAGTGCACTAAAAGGGTCTAGGGGCGTATCCGTGATTTTTAATTTAAGTGCAATTGTCCTCTCCCTGCATTGAATCATATGGTGATATAAATCAATGAAAGAAGGGTAAAAGACCACAATTTAGGCCAATAAATCACTATTAAAGTGGTTCCCAAAGACAAGATGTTACAGCAGTGTAACAATAAAACAAAAAAATGTGTTTCAACAAATGGGCAGATGTTACCCCCCACCACCGCCCCCTCCAACTTAAAAATTTTGCTAGACATATTGTAGTCAATAGTCAAACAAGTCTTCTTTGATAGGTAAACTGAGGCGCGAAGCGCACAAATTTTTATCATCTAACTATTATTGCTTGACAGCTCACTAGGCTGTTTTAGATGGGTGTACTGTATTGTATATCATTGTATTTGAGGGTGTAAAAGAGTGAATACAACACCATTCACTTCCCTACTACACGCCTCTGCTGCAATTTATGATAGTTTTAGATTCTATAGTGTTATTCTATTAGATCTTATAAATATAGGAATGACTGTCCTACTAGTTACACTTTTCCGATGAACTGAAATTAGTTTCCGAATGTGAACACATTTTCCTAGGTGTTTCCCAATCCTATCTCAATATTTGCTACTAGCTAAAAAACCTTCAAACTTCAAAAAAAATCAAAATTTGAATGTATTAACGATTTATACATTATACATTCAAAGTTTTAATTTTTCAAATTTTGATTTTTTTTGTTGGAAGTTTGAAGGTTTTTTAGCTAGTAGCAAATATTGAGATAGGATTGGGAAACACCTAGGAAAATGTGTTCACATTCGGAAACTAATTTCAGTTCACCACTTTTCCGCTACTTGAGCGTTCATACATTCGCGCATAAAAACCTATGATACATGAATAAGAAAAGGAGGAGTTAAAATGTGATAACAGCACCGTGGGGGTGATGGTGGTTTGTTGAGCGAGGGGTGGTAGAATAGCTAGAAGGGGGTGGTGTATATGACTGTCAGTAGGAGGTGTGCCGTAGATGCAGGTAAAAGGGGAAGGTCTGGTGGTTGGGGTTAGAACCCCCTTGCCTTGCCCCGTTATGTGAGCGGTCAAACAGGCAGGTGAAACAGAACAATGGCTTGGCATTCCTTCAAATGGTCATGTCTCAAACCCAAACAAGAAACACACAGGTGGTAGGATTTCAAAAAGAATTGTAGGTCTGCTATTCTATAATTTAGGTCACACACTACCACACTTGATTTTAGGTTAAGTTCATTATATTTTCTGCGAGAATAGAACCCGGAAGGAGGAGAGACCCATATTTTACTTCAAAATTCAAAATGAGGGTTTGGAATAAAATAGAGAGGAGACCAAAAAAAGAAAAAAATTGCTATTCATAATATTGTCATGAACGTTTAAACACTGCTACTTGAATTTTATGGCATAGAAAATAATTTAGATTCATCAAAAACTGTTCATCTTTAATTTTTGAAATATAACGATTATGTATTTAATCTAAATTAGAATGTCTTGGTATGGATTAAAAGTAAATATTGGATTGCTCTCTTTATCTATCTATTTTTCTCTCTGTCAATATGAATCCCTTTTCTTCAATCTATCTATCTATCTATCTCATCAAAAATCTATAAGTTAAACACAAAAAACGTTTTCTATTAATGGCGTCGGTATGTCAGTCCGTACGTCCAGAGCGGTAAGCTCTTTTCGTTAATTTAAACATGTTAGAATTGTCCCATAGATTTTAAACATTGCATGATGATTCATAAACAAATTAGGTATGATTTAGGAAACGAAGCAACTCTGTAACAGTATGTTACCAGTATTTAAGCAGTTTTGTATCAAATTCACTTACAATTTTGTCTAGACTTATTTATTTATTTTCTGCTGATTCAGTTCTATCAAATTTACTTACAACTTTGTTATGACTTATACATTTATATTATGCTTATTCAGAACTGACACATTCTTTAAGTCCTAACAATTTAGAGCTTCGCCTTTATCGATGTTGTCATCATTGTTTTACATTGACTATAAAATTAAATAAGATATAAACAAATAGAATAAAAGATGAAATCACAAAAAATACAAATTGTTATAATTGGCACTGTTTCGAGGAAACACTTTGTTTACTTCCAGCGGAAGAAATAAGTTTGGTCTAAATACATACCCATCAAATTATTGGCGCAAACAGGGGGCAATTTTGCTTATTTACAAAAGGCAGAGATCATAATCAAGTCTGCTCTTCATATAACTTATTGAAAAAAAATGCATATTTTATTTATTCATTATAAGCCTTTAGTTTTTTTTAAAATTAAATTTATACAAACTCGATTCAATATATGTTTTTAGTAGCGAAGCTACTCTATAATTCGAAATGTCCGTCCATCCGTCTGTCCGACCGTCCGTCTGTCCGACCGTCCGTCTGTCTGAGACAAAGTGGGGGAAACGTGATTTTCTCGGCTCCTATTAAAGATAGACAGCTGAAATTTTTAGTGAAGATTCCCATGACATATGCGCATCTAATCTATACATTGTTTTGTCTATCTGTATGTTTATTGGGGTGCTAGATCGATTCCTAGATTTTTTTTGTTTTTATAATTTTCTCGACTCCTTTTCAAGACAGACAACTGCAATATTCAGGGATTAAGTAAATTTGCATCCTACATATTTCATTTAGATTTGTATATTAATTGGGGTGCTAGATCGATTCCTAGTTTTTTAAGTTTTCATGATTTTTTTCGACTCCTGTTCAAGATAAACAGCTGGAATTTTTAGGGATTAAATAAGTCAACATTTTACATATTTTCACAAAGTTTATTAAAGACTTGCTATTGGTTGGGGTGCTAGATTGATTCCTAGATTTCACGGTTTTCTTCTTAGCCTAATGCTTCAAAAGATATACATTTTCAAAAGGTTTCGTGATTTATTTCATTTATGTCTTTTAACATACTCAAAAGATTATTTTTCCTGATGTCTATCAATAAATTTTGAGCTTCGCTACTTATGGATGTTGTCATCCTTGTTAATGATATATTCTACCCATTTTTTCTTTTGGAAGTGTGGTGATACCCTTCAAAAAAAGTTATAAAACTTCCCAATGCCTATGAGAAGAACCATATTAGTTCAGCAGTAAGCGAGATGCTTTGATAGAGACAAACAAACATCCTGTTACTTCTTTATAGGGATATATAATTAATTCAATTTTAAGTGTTTTTTTTTCAGTGTTGCAGAGCCGGAGCCGGGAGCTGTGGAGCCGCAATATTTTGCTGGAGCCATAATTTTCGTTAAAAAACGGCTCCGGCTCCGGACTAGATAAATAAAGAGATTTTTTATAAATTATTATTTGGTAACTCTGTTTTGTCATGTGCAAATGCCCCTATTAAGTTTTTCAAGTCCATTTTTATCAACAATTGAACTTTTAAAACCTTCAAAAGTCAAAAATAGACGTGGGGGAAAAGATACGTAGAGTTTTTTCTTGATTTCAGGTCGGAGCCGGAGCTGCTATCATCACAGACGGACCAAAATCAAACGCCTCCGCAACGCTGGTTTTTTTTTATCCCTCAAACTTCAAGAACGATATGTCTGCAATTTTTATGGAAGCTGCTTTTCAGTTCGATACATGTTTGTAAATGTAAATCAGAAGCTAAGCTAAAATAAGTTGATTATATAATTGCTTTATGAACATATTTTTATATTCATACTACGCCCTTATGGGAAAATGTAAGCGTAAATTAAAATCAGATAAATTATAGAAGATGCGGAAAGACTAACACTGATGTTTTAAGGTTTGCAACAGGCGCGTGCACAGGATTTTCAGTTGGAAACTTTATTAGAAAATTAAACGTTTATAGATTCTATTGTAGCAATAATTTTCCATCATGGCTTCGAAACCGATTATTATCCGGTGGATAAGAACCGGTTCTCAGTCATACTGAAAAATCATGTATCGTATCGTATTATTTCCAGTTTTCTGCGAATATAAAAATGTAAAATCATTGTACTTTTGTTAACTTGTGCCTTTGCATCTCATGACTAATAAAACTGGTTTTTTACCCTAACAATTTTACATTTTTATATCAGCGTAAAGCTGTTTTAAGTACGATGAGATAAAAAAAAAACTATTATTATATTAGCAAAATAACGCACATAATAATGCACATCAAAAAAACAGCAGGAACGGCCACCGTCCCTTACCGTTAACATAAGCATGGTAGAATAGTCCTATTGATTTTAAACTTGGCACGATGATTTTTGTAACAACTAGGTACGATTAAGAAAGAGTAGCAACGCTACAAAAAGTGTTTGTGATTGTTCTAACAATATGCTGAGCATATTTATGATGTTGATGTAGCAGACAGACTTATTTGAAGAATGGCTGTGCTCACCCTTATAACAATGTTCTTGTATTATATCTATTAAAGGCAAATCATAAATATAACTTTGTATTATCTATTGTGTTGTTGATTCCATCCCCCAAAATATATATAAAGAGAAGGAATCTATTATTATCCTATCTAACCTATCCTAATTCTGTAGATATTGAATATAGTATTTTTTTGCTTGTGAATAAATAAACTTGTATATAAAACCTCCGTGTTATTGGGGATTGAAGCGAAGCTTCTCTACAGTTAAAATGAGTACCGTCCGTCCGTTTGTCACGCTAGATCAACACAAACCGTGCAAATTGATTTTTAAACTTATGGATTGTTTGCACACAATTGTTGTATCCCTTCCTACTTTTATCAGTATTTAAATACGTGATGTAATAAAAGCTTTTAACCCTGATAATTAAAAGATAAACTGTTGCTTTAGATATGTTGACTTCATTAGTAGGGAAGCTACTCTATAATCTACTTTGTATGTCCGTCCGTAAAGCTTAGAAAAAAAAACGATGTTGAATATCATTATAATGTATTTTTGCGTTCATAGATGAAAGGACAAGTATCTTTATTTTTTTGTGTTTACATATTTTTTTTTATTTTCACTGAATCTATTGAAGATAAGATTGCAATTTTTTCCAAAGATATCTCTTTCCGAAGAGCATCCAATATACAACTCACTTTGTCTGTCGGTCTGTTGGCCATGAAAAAACTGACGTAAATATTTTGAAGAAGGTCTCGTGATTTTCTATTCCAATGTCCCTCTTTCTTTTTCTTCCTCTCTTTTATTTTTATGCTTTGCTACTTATAGATGTTGTCATTCTTGGTTTTTTTAGCAAAACTTTATTTTATATTTTAACGTGAATATTCTTCAGTCTGTAATGTTAGTTTTTATAGTTAGATTATTGGTTGAAAAGTTTGAACACTGCTAGTTTCTAGTCTGGAAACAACCAATAAGGATTCAGTAAAAGTACCTAAAGTTTTTAAGCTAACGAAGAAGAAAAATGGTAATAAAACTTTGGGTACCGTTGTAATTTACAGTCCAATGTCCCCTTCCTACCTGCTATCCTTCTACTATATTTGTTTCCCTAACTTTATTTCACATGACCCCTGCATTTAAGTGCCAACATCTTTTAAGTAGCGCAGCTACTTAATAAATGGTGTTTGTATTGTAATATGCCTTGCTAAATAAAACAAGGACGACAACATCCATAAGTAGCAAAGCATACAAATAAAATTAAGAGAGGAAGAAAAAGAAATCATTGTTGAAATTCAAAATAAATTTTTAAATATTTTTTTTATTATGAAAATATAGGGTAAAGCGGGGCGATCTCGGTTTTGAGGTGAAGTCGGTATTTTTTTGACCACCTTCATTAAATGACATTTTTCTCCATGTTTTAATCGACTGACAGAAAAAAACATAAAATGAATTTTTAGGGTACTTATTGGGTCTTAAAGTCGGACGACAAAAAAAATTTTTTTCGATTTTTTTGCTTCGGTCGGAAAAACGGTAAGTTGGACAAAAACTGGTAAGAGCTAGAGCTTAGACGTCTTCAGGGGACTTATTAAGAATCTAATAGGCTATCCACTTCCGTTTAAAACTTTAAAAAGGCTTGTATAGTTTTTTCTTTAATCGACTAAAAGTGAAGCGGGGCGAATTCGGTTTTTTCACTTTTTATACTAACTTTTTCAATTTTATATAAAAAAGTGAAATTTTCGAGAAAAAAAGTCAAATTTCTCGTACTTAGAAAAAATTTATTTTTTTTTGTAGAAAAAATTGTCCGATCTTCATAATTTTTTTTGTGAATGCTCTTTATTACATTTAGCAACTTTAACCTTTAGGGCATGCTGTAATTAAATCAATATGTCATAGGTTTTTGAAGCTGGAAAATCGACCACAGATTTTGCCAAACTTTTCTCTTTTTTTCAACTTGATTTTTTTAGGAAATTTTGCTAATAGAACTAATTTTTTTTTAGACCAAATCTATTCAAAATTGCCTGAATTTTAAGGATCAGGCCTTTAAAGTCATAAAAAGTTATTTTTTCTAGTAGTATTTTTATGTTTTTTATCAAAAAAAATTTCGAAAAAAAAAGTCAGATTTCGCGTACTTCGGAAAAATTATTTTTTTTGGTAGAAAAAATTGACCTATCTTGATAAATTTTTTTGTGCATACTCTTTATTACATTTAGCAACTTTTACCTTTTGGGCATGCTGTAATAAAATCAATACGTCATCGATTTTTCGAAGCTTGAAAATGCCCTACCGACTTCGCCTCAAGGCGGGGCGAAGTCGGTGCCGTTTTAGAGATCAATTTTGACAAACTTCCCAAAGTCCTAGGTTTACGTCCTTTTAGGACCTGATCGACTTTTCCGAGATCTTTCTACTGGTCTTGGTCCCATTTAAAAAAAATAATTTTTACGATTTGCAGGTTCAAAAAACCGAAAAATACACCGAGTCCGCCCCGCTTTACCCTAATCTTGTATTAAAATAATAAAAATTTAAATCAAAACTTTTGCATCAATTTATCGTCTTAACCCTTTAGATCCCTAAAATTTTAAATCTTCTTGAATTTCTATAAATATTTTTCAGCTTGTTATTGCTGAGCTGCGATTTCTACTGACATAATTGTTCTTGTTCTAAAGATGCAGCAATGTTGGCAGAGGGAATTTCTCATACAGACGCTAAATTAACTTGCAATACAAATTTGCTAACAAGAATGTTAATTGAAATAGCAAAAAACAGCATAGCTGATATATTGATGATTTTAATTTGCTATTTCAATTTACATTCTTATTAGCAAAGGGATAGTTTCACGAAGTGCATTTAAAAAAAAAATAGTGAACTGTAAGTTTTTTCTATTTTAAATAACGTAGTAGTGCATAATATAAAGTTATTGATTAAAATTAAAAGATTTGACCAGGGATTTTCCTTAAAAAATGAGTTTTACATTTTTATTTTCAACTTCGTTGCATGTTATATATGGCAAAAACTTTTTTGTCATAAATACAACTTTAGAAAGCATTTACTAGTTAAAAGAACTTCAAACTTTTTATAAAACAAAATACACATAACAACAAAGAATGGCCAATAAAATATTTAATATAGTACTTAGAGTAATGATCTTTTTATATGTCTTAGTAGAATATATTAGGCATTGGATAGATATGATTGTAATAAAGAATTTTAACATTGACCTGACCGAATTTTTTTTTTTTTACAATACCTAAAAAAGTTTGTGATTTGCAACATAAATTACATGAGAATGGTCTTTTTATATGTATATATATATATGTTGTTTGGTTAGTTGGTATTTCCGCGTGAGATAATGTGTATATTGTAAGTAAACCGGACGGTTTTCTTTATTTTTTTTAAAAAAATCTATTAGAAAACCTGTACTATAATGAACCGGACGTTATTTTTTATGTTTTTTTAAGTAACTTGTCTCAAGGGGAACCCCTGTTCAATTTTTTTAAACTCTTGTGAAATATGTGGAAAAAGATTCTCTAAAATTGGTGTTTTGGCTATACATATTTGGTAAAAAATAGACAATTCTCATGTAATTTATGTGGTAAATCACTTTAACTTTTTAGATATTGTCAAATAAAAAAAGTTTGGTCTGGTCAATGTTAAAAATTCTTTAACATATAATCATATCTATCCAATGCCTAATATATTCTACTAAGACATATAAAAGTTCACTACTCTAAGTACCTTAACTCTTTAAATACACTTCATAGAACTATCCCTTTGTATTGCAAGTTAATTTAGTATAAAACAGACTTTATAATCGAGGTAGAGAAGAAAAACTTCGTTTTTCTCCCATCTCTTATCTTTCCTAAAATCATGTACATACAGACATGGCTAGGTTATGAAATAGATACTAAACTTTTATTAAAAACCTAACAACGCCCACTCTAATTTAGGTCTATTGTAAAAATTTAAAACGTATTTTGTTTATCCTGTGTAACAATTTTCACAGGGATAGCAAATATATTCACTTCCCACCAGGGAGGGGGGGGGGGGGGACAGTGGACTGGTCATTTCTCTGGTACCCAAACCTTAACCTGGCTGTGACTGATGTCCTACAGAGTAGACCAGTCGCAGCAGTTTTCTTCATCGACTCAACTGTCAGCCATTCTGTTGGCTGCAACCGGCTGTTGAACTGTAGAACTCGACGCCATTTCCTCAATTTTATATTATATATTTATTTTTGGTGTCTGTGATGTTATAATGTGTAATGTTTAACTAATACTGAAAAAAGTTGAAATGTTTCAAGCCTTTTATCTTTTATAGGAGCCGAGAAAATCACGTTTCCCCAAAATACTTTTCAGACATACGGACATTTCGAATTGTAGAGTAGCTTATGTCCTAAAGAACAAATCAGTGTGAATTTATTTATTTCTTCTATAGAGGTGGGTTTAGGATTGAGGTGGTTAACAATAAAGGAATAAAACATATATTGCATTGCATGTTTATAATCACAATATTTGGGTCAAGTGCAGTTCACGGGAAATTGTTCATAGTAACGATTGACTTAATTTGTGGACTTTGAAGCCCGCTAGCGGAATTCATATATTATGCAATGCACCCACAAAATTCTTTACGGAAAAAATACGACCTAAAAGTAATCGGGTATAGAAGCTTCAATACGCGCAGTAAGATATATAAGTTTTCCGGAATTTTAAAGTTAGGGGAAGATTTGAAATCTGCATCAAATTTTAAGGATTTTTTATAAAATTAGTTTTTTCTATAATTCTTTATCTAAAAGCGGAAATGCAATTTAAGTTAATTAATTTTGGCATCTGTGATTGGTGGATTTAAAAAATCTGCGCTCTGATTGGATGTTGTAAATTATTCAACCAATTAGAGCGCAGGTAGTTTAAAATCCACCCATCCTATTGGTCAAAATTAATTAACTTAAAATGCATTTCCGCTTTTAGATAAAGAATTATACAAAAAACGAATTTTATAAAAAAAATCCTTAAAATTTGATGCAGATTTCAAATCTCCCCCTAACATTAAAATTCCGGAAAACTTATATGTCTTAACGCGCAGTTATCTCGCAGTGCACAAAAATGCTCGAAAAAGTCTTTTTTTACGCAGTTTTTTTCAGCTAAGCTTTCCTTTTATATCAATGGATATTATACATTCCAGATTATTTACAGGCCTTCTTATGCTGCTTAACGAATGAAATGAACGTTCAGCCGTTTGGCAGCTAGCAGCCTTTGAAGTTCGTAGATTTTTAATATAAAGTAACCAGCGATGTTTTACCGTGAACTGCACTAGATCCCAAAATAGATAAAATTCATAGTGTATGGCATTACATCTGAAAGAATTTTTAGATCAAATACTTTTACTTATATATAAATCAACCAATATGAAAGTTTTTAAAATGGGTTTTATATTGAAACACCAGACACTATAATTTTCCCTTGTAAAAAAAGTACTGTCTAAAGTGCACGTGCAGGATGGAGGGTTAGAACAGTGCTCAACTTGTACTGAAGCACCAAATTTTCTTTAGCCGTTTCTTGCTCTCAATTGATCTGTTATAAGCTCTGCATACAAACTAAAATAAACAAAATTTCTGAAACGTTTTTAATATACCCTCGTTGCCCCCCAAAAATAGTATACATTATATGATTTTTATTTTGATATTCGTGAAAAATTGTAATTTATACGATACATAACACAATTTTTCAGCGTGACTTAAAACCGGTTTGAATACAGCGGATATTAATCGGTTTCATCGCCAAACTGCCACAAAGCCTACCTTTGAGGTAAATCTCCGGGTTTAAATAACACAGCTAAATTTATTAATACAGTTCAACAGTTGTACAAAAAATTTAATAGAAAAGTTTAGCTTCTTTCATTAAAAAACAATTCAGCGAAGAATGATTAATGCTTTATGATATAAACATCATTAGAGATTTATACAATGAAAAAAGTATTGTTTGGCATTTAAAATATAGTTGTTGAATTGACAACATTATTGACTTGCTACAAATTTTTGATGAATTGATGCAACTAATTTAAGATAATTAAGTGAAAGCTTTTAAACGGCTAGACTAAAATCTTTCTTAATTAAAAAAATGCCCATGCACAAAAAGCAGAAGTAGATTGTTTATGCTTGAATTGGAACGGACAGCTTTTTCAAGCCTCCCAAAAAACAGGAAATATTTGATAAATTTCATTTTTAAGATTGAACTGTATTCTTTCCTAAATGTATTAATAATTGGAATGTTTTGTGGGGTGGACAGGATTTACGCAGAAACTTGGCCAGTTCAGACCAGACCAACGGGCACTCGTCCTGCAAACAAATTTTATTTTAATACATGTATGATTCTCTAATTTAGGATTCAGATGCACATGGAGATTAGAAGTGAGAATCCTTGGTAAGCTTTGCGCACAACTGATTGTATTTTATGTTACATTAATTTTTTAAAATTTAATCAGTTGCATGCAGGGTTCATTAAGCGGTTCTTATTTCTGGGAGAGGGATTTAAAAAGGGGAAGGTGTTCACCAGGCCTTGTTAGCCTTATAAAAGAAATAGTGCTTTCCCCTCCGGATATGACTGCCGCGTGGGCCCTTGAAAACATAAGTAAACAATAGCGGCTATCACCCTTTGGGCACTTCAGAGAATGGGAAGAGTCACTCTTCATTTTCAATTTTAGTTTTAAGAACAAAATACAAAAAATTTGGATTGGAGTTATTTCTTCTAGTTGCGATTTTTCTTGGGAGATATCCTCCCCCCAAATACTTATAAAACTTCACTGGACCTATAATTAGCTTTACTGTAAAGGTTAGCGAGTTCATTCGCTAAACACAGAGACACACATACATACAGACATCATGTTAATTTTACACAAGGTCGAGCGGCTAATACCCTGGCCTTTAGGAGAAATTAATAAAGAAAGTGTTTGAAAATTTAATATTGGAAGGGCGAAGCTATCCTCATCAAATATAGTTATATTCCTTCCCTGGACCTATGATAAGCCTCACTGAAAATGAAAACCACGTCGGTCCAGCAGCGGTTAGTGATATCCATCGGTAAGACGCAATACATACAGATAGACAGACGGACATTCTGTTATTTTTTTCAAACGGATTACCTGTTTGTAAACCTGGAGAATATGTTGTACAGTAGTATCACAGTTCTCTTCAGATAAAAGGCCAACATCATATAACAGTTCTACAAGGATAGACATATATTAGAAAAAGTAAATGAACAAGGACGAAGGGGTGTCAAAAACCCTTTCTAATAGTCTGTAATCTTCTTGATGCCAACGTATATAGCGGAATGATTGGTCTAGTGGTAAACAAAATTTAAGAATATAGAATATTACCTGGGTCTCTTAATTCTACTAACAAAGGAAACTATGTTATTTTAGTATATAGAATATTTCCTGGGTCTTCTAATTCTACTAACAAAGGAAACTATGTTACTTTAGTATATAGAATATTACTTGGGTCTCCTAATTCTACTAACAAAGGAAACTATGTTACTTTAGCTAGTATATAGAATATTACCTGGGTCTTCTAATTCTATTAACAAAGGAAACTATGTTACTTTAGTATATAGAATATTACCTGGGTCTCCTAATTCTACTAACAAAGGAAACTATGTTACTTTAGTATATAGAATATTACCTGGGTCTCCTAATTCTACTAACAAAGGAAACTATGTTACTTTAGTATATAGAATATTACCTGGGTCTCCTAATTCTACTAACAAAGGAAACTATGTTACTTTAGTATATAGAATATTACCTGGGTCTCCTAATTCTACTAACAAAAGGAAACTATGTTACTTTAGTATATAGAATATTACCTGGGTCTCCTAATTCTACTATCAAAGGAAGCTCTGTTACTTTAGTATATGGAATATTACCTGGGTCTCCTAATTCTACTAACAAAGGAAGCTCTGTTACCTTAGTATATAGAATATTATCTGGGTCTCCTAATTCTACTAGTAAAGGACGCTCTGTTACTTTAGTATATAGAATATTACCTGGGTCTCCTAATTCTACTAGTAAAGGAAGCTCTGGCATGGAAAGCTCTTTATTTAGTAACAAACATCTGAAAATACGAAAGAATATTTTTACTTCATATTGATATTTTCCTGTACAAAGTGCCCCAGGCCAATGAAGGAAATTAGATGTTGCTTATTAATTTCTGTCAATGGTAAGTGGGTTAAATAAGCCGTACCATTATTACAATTAATAAAAGCACACTAGGTATAGTAAGGTCCAAATTTTTTTTATTTGTCTTTATATTTTAATCTAATATTAGCATGGGACCTTGTTCTCTATACATTTATACACCAGAATAAAAAAGTAATCCGTTCTACTGTATACCTGACAAGCCCTGGCATGAAGGAGAATGTCTTGGCCCATCCCAGCTGTTTGACAGGAGAGGAATCAACTCCTTCTACTTCCATTAACAAATTGTTTAGGGGACTTAGTTCCAATAGTTCTAAGCTCTTGTGGGAACCTAGAATGTTATTCCGTACATATAACAATGCTTATATCTCTTTATTGTTAAGTATCTTTGTGTAAAGGGACTTACTATAACTGTAAGTATTTTGTAACTATACATAAATATTCAAAACAATTAATGTTTTTTTGATATAATTAGCATTTGACGATATCTTATGCCATAAGTTTTTAACACCTTGAACTCAACAAAACATTTGAAATCCTGTTTACTTGCTCTTTTTCAAGCCTTGCCCACGCCAATTCTATTTAAGTTAGGATATTAAAATGTAAAATTGTAGGCAATGAATTTAATCTTTATTTCAACACAATAAATGTCTCTTAATTAAAAGCAAAAATTCGATGAAATCTACCGCATTTATCATATTCAAAAAAATAAATTTTGTCGGTTTCTTAATTTAGATAACTACTGGACCGATTTGGTTCTCCATTTAATGGAATCTTTTTACAGATCCTTGGATGGTTTTTAGGCTATTTTACCACTTTTTTGCTTCTTTGAATACAATGAACCTAGATACTAGGAACACAGCCGCTAAATTGTTAAAAAGCTTACCTTTTATAGCAGACTGTTTTCCAAGGAAATGAAGGTTTGCTGCTTTAAAGGTGTTCTTTATAAAATGAAAGAAATTTGGGTGCTGCTTCATCACTTGTTGCCAATCTCGTGGCCAACCTTAACAAATTCATCAATTTTTATATAAAAGTAACAGGATATCTGCCTGTGTGTCTTTTTGTGTGTCTGTACGGAAGGATCTCGCTATGGTTCCCCTTTACAACGTAGCTTCTTAAAAGTTAAATCGTCCCAAGAAAAATCATTTCTAGAAAGAAACCCCACCGCCCCCCCCCCAAAAAAAAATAAGAAATAAAATATCTGTTACATTTTAATAGTCAATTAAACTGAAATGAAAATGAGTTGGGCTTGTTAAACAAGGCATTCCCCTATCTCAATAATAATGTCAAGCGCCTTAAACAGCAGCAGTAGAAAGTACCTCTTTAGTATGACGCAGTGTGGTCCAAACTTAAACCCTACACCTTCCCGACACATTACCATTTGCGTGCATGCCGCGTATATTTACTAAATATTTGTAACCTGGAACATGGACAGCCATTGCTCTTGCCATGAAGGTTGACCACTCAGCCTGGATTTGTCCATAAAGATCACCAGTCCTGGAGTTTTCTAAATTATAGTTTTTATCTTGTATATCCCATTGACTCAAACTTCTTTTATAAGAATTTTGATTCTTTTAAATATATAGAATTTTTTAATAGAAATTTTACTATATACTGCATTTTAATGGGTATAAGTAAATTATCAGGGAGTGAGGGGACCTTGGGCTGTTTATTACACCAGTCCCAAAGTTTTATTGTAAAGTTTTTTTTCGTTAGCTTGACAATTTTGGGAAATTCAATTGAATTTTGATTGGTTGGTTCATTAAGTTGAGTTTCCAAACGTTTCAACCACAAATTGTCATCTACAGAAAGGTTAATTTTGTGTATCCTCATTGGGGATGTACATCAATTTATCGTTTATTGGCTTATCCCTTTACAATTACATCTCTGCTAAATTATTCCATATCCGCTCAAATTGTATGTACATAGGTATATATTTGGAATAATAAAACAATGGGCTAAAATTGATGTAAATCCACAATGATGATGTGCAAAATTAACATTTCTGTAGATTGGAATTATTGGTATAAAAGTTGGACACTGCTGGATTGAACCAATCAATCAATCAATTAAAGTACACAACGTTATAGAGAGCATTTAGAAAGTGTTGACCTACTATTCTATAGACCCCAAGAACAGTTTTAAGTATCTAAGATGGAGAAAAAAAGATGTCAGTAGAAACAGACAAACATATGATTATACCTCCTATTATTTGATATTTGGATAAATAAAATGAACTTTACCTGAAGTTATTGAATTAAGGAATGAGTAACATTGCAGGCAGACATAGAACACACAAATTGGTGGTAGAGATAGAACCTAAATACAATTTTATTTTATAGTTTTGACTTTCAAAGTATTCCCTTTTCCCAGAAGATTGGGGACAATGTCTTGTAATTGATAGGAGGGGCCTCTTGAATAAGAATATAAATATTTTTAAACTAAATTTGAACTAAATTTTTAATGTCTGAATTATATTGTAAATTCATTTGTTTGTGAATTAACCCTTAAAAGGCTATATGTATTATTATTGGTTTTATGATAAAAAGATTTACATATCCCATAAAACAGAAATAGCTTGCAAAGCATTTAGTATTGAAACTTTCGGCAGCTTTGACAACCTTAGTCTACATACTAGTTTGTTCTGAGACCATAAACATAAAATAGACAAAAAATACTCTTTTTCTATGGATTCATATTCAGCTTATAAAGGGTGAAGAATTTTGCTCTACCGGGAGAAAAGAACAATTCGTCTTAATTACTTGAAATCTTGTAAATATAATATAAAAAAGGTACTTTACTTGATTTTGAATAACATGTAGGCCACACTCAAAATTAATCTTCTGAATTTCAACTGAGAGAAAAAAATTTTGTTGATTAAATCTTGTTTTTGTTATTTTTCTATTTTTAGTTTAGAAACAGTTTAGATTTACAGCCTTGGTCTTTTGTAGAGTGAGGTCTTTTGTAATTTAGATCTTTTGAAATTAGATTTTAGCATTATGCCTAAGTCTTACTTAGTTTTAGGTTTTTTTTGTAATTTAGGTCTTTTGAAACGTTAGGTCTTTGGTAGGATTAGGTCTTTTGTAGCAACGCCGCAAAAAAAAAAAACCAATGACGTCTACGCTTTTTTTTATGGTAGGTAGAGGAAAAATCATAAGGGGCGGAGAGACCCCAAACTTAGAAAATTTGTTCAGGGGTATGGTTTAAAAAAAATCTGAAAAAGCTTACCTATATATCTGACTAAGTGAAGCACAGAAAATCCTTTGTATGTTGAAATAAAGTTTGAACAATTATAAATATTTTCTTCAGTAACCTTTAATAAAATAATATTAATATTGTTCAAATTATGACAAAAAATAAGTAATTCATTTTTAAAAAAAGGATCCATAAGTAATAAGTAATTCTTTAAAAAAAAGAATACACGGCACCCTTTTCCTGTTGTTTCTAGGGAGAAGGGAGGTGGGAGTAAGTGGAATGAATTATTGGGCGGGGGAAGGCCGTGTATTCCTCATTTTTTTAATAAAAAAAAAGTCGCTGGAAACAAACTGATTATAAGACGTCTTTAAACACGGAAAAAGTATAGTTTTATCAATTTGTGTAAGGAATTGAAGCTATGATTGGTTCTCTGCCACAGTGAAAAATCATGTATCGTTTCGTAATATTTCCAGTTTTCTACGAATATAAAAATATAACTACAATCGTAATATTTAAAACATTTTTGTTAACCCGTGCCGGAACGCTGTTCATAATACGATGCGATCAATAACTATAATTACCTCTTCTAGCATCACAGGACCAAGGGTGGGACTCCGCTTACAATCCAAGCTAAAAAATTAATCCTATAATTTTTCTTTGTACTAACTGCGGAGAACTGTCTATAATACGATAAATATATATTCTAGCATCCGATACGTAAAAAGCGTACTACGTCAAACCCAGATACGTCAAACAGTAAATGCGACAAACGCTTGACTGTGACAAATCAAATCTCTATTTTTATAAAATGTTTACCTTATTAGATAATGCAGAGTATAATAATGTGTAACATTCAAACATTCAAGTAATCTATCAATGTCCAGAAGTCCGCTAAAACATTCTGAAACACAAAAGGGGCATTTTTTCACGATATACCGTAAAGTTGTGTGCCAGCTTACAGTCAAATACGCTTAAAAGGTCAAATTGTTCTTTATTATTAACAAACGCATATGATTAAGAACAGTTTGACGCAATAAGCATATTTGACTAGAAGATTGCACCCAACTTTACGGTATATCGAGAAAAAAATTTCCCCCTAAAAATTAGAATTAAAACTTACTTAGCCAGGGACCGCACAATAAATATATAGTTTATTTCATTCTAGAACTCTGCATTTAGTCTAGCCAATAATTTAAAAGTTTTAAAATAACGTTTTCTTATTCGTTGGCTTAAGAACTTTGGGGACTTTTATTGATTTTGGTTGGTTTATTATGTTAAGTGTCCAAACGTTTCAACCACTAATTGTCTCTACAGAAAGGGTAAATATGTGTATCACCATTGGGGATGAACATCAATTTATCAACCATTATCTTATCCTTTTATATCCCTGAGATTTTTTATTGTAAAAAATATACCTAAAGTTTTTGCCAGTACCATGTCTTCTCTGACAATCTGTTCTTCAAATACCAAGGTCAAGTTCTAGAGATAAATTTGGTAGAATTATGTCCGTCTGAATCTTAAGATCTCGGTAACTTCTTAACTGATTGGGCTCTAGTCTTCCGAGAGTATACCTAATGGTCCTGCGAAGGTTTTAAGCTATTTTCTTAGGGGTGGGATCACCCAAACATACCTGATGAACAGCTAAATCCTGATTCTGTATCTCCAGGTCCTGCTTCATGATCTCCCAACTATACCTTGTGAATAGATAAATCCTGATTCTGTATCTCCAGGTCCTGCTTCATGATCTCCCAACTATACCTTGTGAACAGATAAATCCTGATTCTGTATCTTCAGGTCCTGCTTCATGATCTCCCAACTATACCTGGTGAATAGCTAAATCCTGATTCTGTATCTCCAGGTCCTACTTCATAGCCTCCCAAACATACCTGATAAACAGCTAAATCCTGATTCTGCATTTCCAGGTCCTACTTCATAACCTCCCAACTATACCTGATGAACATCTAAATCCTGATTCTGTATCTTCAGGTCCTGCTTCATGATCTCCCAACTATACCTGGTGAACAGCTAAATCCTGATTCTGTATCTCCAGGTCCAGCTGCATGATTTCCCAAACAGGACACACAAATAATTTCAACAGTTTCGGGTCTGATAGGATCACCACAAGAGCTGGCAACATCAATGATTTCTATTATAACTTTCTGTAAACTTAGTACATGACTTCCATTAAATACTAGGTTCTAAAGCTAAAGAATAAACATTTAGGTTATATTATGGTCGTGAAAAGTGGAAAGCATGAAAATTGGTTAAAAAAAGAAATATTTTAAAAATCATTCCTAGATTTAAATCTCTCTGTTGTTGACGGTCGAGACAGGATGATAAATCTATTTCAGTTTTATATTTAAACCATTATTTTGTAGACCTATTAAATCCTTATCATAAAGTAAAAGGATGTCTGTGTGTACAAAGGATCTTACTAACCGCTGAACCGATATGGTTTTCCTTTACAGATTAGCTTCTCTCATATGTCCTGGGAAGGTTTATAGCTATTTTTGGGGAGGGTATCACCGCCACCCTCTCAAGTGAAATCGTAAAATAAACAAGAAAAACATAACTAATCCCATCAAGTGGCGAAAAATATTTCGGTAAAAAGCTAATATCAACATAGATTAAAAATAAAATATTTTACGTGCCGCTATTGCGACTGTGATTAAAAGAATATATAAAGATATCATATGGTTTAAACTTTATTCCTGGTGTTTCTATAGTATCCTCGTTTTCAGATTCTTTGTCATAGACAGCCTTCTTAAAATCTAAGAAAAAAAGTATTGGATGTTTCAAAACTTTTCTAAATATGGATCTAAAATTCATTCTTTTGGTTAACTTGGACTTTGAGCACTAGCACCAATGAAAATTTCCTTTTCTTGGTTAATTTTTTCTAACTTTGGGCTCTAGCGCATAGAATGCCGTAAAAAAATATTCTCCAAACAGACCAAACTTGTTGATTGGCTTTATTAATGAGGCTTCGCTTATAAAGTTGTGCCTAATAGTTCAGGAATGTGTATTTCAAAACTTTCTGAAATATTTGTAGAGTTGCTATGTTGATAAATCATACCTTAATATTACACAGGGAACAAACTGTTAAGTTTGAAATAGATGGGACGGTTCTAAGTTTAAACATGACTAAATTAACGAACAGAGCTATGCGTTACGGACGGACGTTTCCTGAATGTAGAAAAGCTTTTCATTTAAAACATAAATAAAGTCTTACCCAGGTAAATAGAGACAAACTCATTTGCAAAACTCTTACAGTGCGCATTTCTAAAATAAATATCAACTATACAGATTTTCTTATACAGGGTGCGGCACCTGCAACTTTATTTGTAATTTTGTACAATTTTGACAAATTTAGATTGATAAAGTGGAATTTGCAGAAACATAATTTGTGTTTTAGGCTTCTGAATAATCCCAATTGACAAAAAGTGTAAACAAGAATGAAGGGGACATCTACTGAAATTATAATGTTACTCAAAGTTTAAATACGTATTTTTACCCAGCCAGAAAGTCGAGTTACTATCAAGCTACAATCGCTTGCGATGTCGTAGAGTAATCTCGCACGAGTTCTTACGATATCGCTAAATAATCGCCCTATTCACATTGACGATATCATACGATAAATGGTCGAAAAGGTACTTACAGCTGCGCGATACACCCATGAAATCTTAAGCGATATCGTAAGGTTCGTAAGCGATATCGTGCCAAAATCGTGAATAAAAAGTACATTTAAAAATATTTAACATCGTGTAGTTTAGTGTAAGGAAAAGGTTCCATAATAGCTCGATTTCTTGAAGAATTTGATATTCCCTATGACAGCTTTCACTGAGTGAACTCATAGAAAAAGTGTATCATGAACAATCCCGATGTAAAACCGAAGTGAATTCCCGAAGTAAATTCCCTAAGTGGACGTCATTTACATATGTGAATTCAATCCTTATGTTACATGGGGAACAGGCTATTCCTTATGTGAATAAGCTGTTTTACCTAAGCTTAGCTGTCAAATACATGAGTAATAATCGATTTTTACGGGGCATTTGTGCATAATAACAATAATTTCGGGAGGGTAGAATTAAGTAGATATGTTTTTCAAGGTACTTTTGTAGATTAGAATTTAAACACAAATAAAAAAGCTCGAGAAAATTAAAATAAACAATGATAAAAATTGTTCTATATGGAAGAAAATATAGAAAATAAAACTCTTTAAATAATTCTAATCCCACCACGGTTTTAATTAATTTCTTCAAGGGGGATGTAACTGCTTTTTTTATGTAGACCATTAACAAACTATAAAAATAAAAGCCTAACAATAGAATTTATTATTAAAAATTCTACAAAAAATTACTAAGTGCTCTCGCAGTGGAAAATTTTTGGAAAAAAATAACATGGTCTTAAATGATACAATATTGTCTGATATGGCAAGAAATGGTGAAAAAATTTTTTTTGCCAGTGGCAGCGATTTCAGCAGCTGCAGTTTCTCTAAAAGATAAATATTACAGAGACAAACACTGTCCCTGCAAAAAAGATTTTGTTCAATTATCCTTTGGTACAGACGAACATACAGATAAACATCCTGTTACTTTTGTATAAAGATTTACTCTTTGTATTTTTCTTAATTTATCTACACTCTTTGTAAACTTAATTTGTTAATAAGAGAAAAAAATTTAAGGACATATTTGTATTACCTAAATAATTAAGAAAAGTTATTATATTGATTAAATTATTGTTTCTATAAAATTATATTAATACTTAAAAATAATAGTTATGTTTACTATTATCATTTTATGATTCTATTTCCGGAATTTAGAGAAGAAGACATTTAATAAGATCTTCAAAATGGGCTTTGTGTAAATCAAACTGTTAAAAAAATTGGACAACATAATAATTAAAAATGTGGCAACATTGCTTTTAAATACTTATGACAGCTTACTTCCCTCAGCTAATTACATATGTGAAAAATACGCACAGATAACATAAGTATTATTCTTGAGACACTTTCTGTAAGTTCGTCATAGGGAATCACTTTCCCTAAGTCCACATAGGTAACACATAAGGAATTTCCCCCTAGTAAACCCTATGTACCAAGCTGTTTGTTCAAGAAATCGAGCTAAAAAAATCAATTTCATAATAAACAAAAATTGTACATTTAATACAGAGAGAGAGAGAGAAAGGGTCACAATCTCTATGTGTATATTATGTACTCAATAATAATAAGGGGTGAGATTACATCAGTTACCATTATAATTAGAATAGAGAGGAAGTTGTGTAATCCTTGATATTGGTTATTTTAAAGTACCATCAAGACATTTTTGTACTTATAGTGTTGTTTAAAATGAAAATGCTTTCAACAATTAATTTTTTTAATAATAGATCATTAACACATTATGACATTATGTCATACCAGTTTTGAATTTATTTTGTTTGATAACAAAAAAATTCAAATTGTCTACATAAAGTAACGTGAATACCTAGCGGCAATTTTATAAACTATATTTATCACACAATGATTTTGATTATAAGTTGGTTGTGAGTCTGTTTGTAAGTGTGTGTTGACAAACATACAGTGTGAGACACACACGATATCTTAGCCAAATCGTGGTTGCCGCGATTTTTACTACAAAATCGAATTAATCCCTAGCGATTTTTTTCGATTTTTGCTATAAAATCTTAAATAAGATTTTGGCGATAAAATACTACATATCGAATGCGAGTTTCCTTACGACGTTTCTAGCTGGGTATTCATAAGCTTAAAAATTTTGGATACTATAAAAGTAACATGATCTCGGACTGTGTGTCTGTACCAAAGGATCTCACTAACCGCCGTAACGATATGGTTCTCCTTTACAATATAGCCTATCATAGGTCCTGGGAAAGTTTACAGCCATTTTGGTGGAGAATATAATCATCCTCACAAGAGATATCGCAAAAAAAATATAACTAAATCCGAAATTTTTTTTTGTAAACAGCTGATCTTGTGAAAGATTGGAAAAAACATTTAAATGCACTATAGGCCTCTAGGGGCGTAGCCGCTTATAATTACACATAGTTTAAATTTTATACCCGTTGTTGTATATAAAGTTTTGCTACCTTAGTTCCAGGCTGTCAATAAGTTTGCTTGCAATGGTTGCCAATCTTCCCATTCTGCTATCCAACTCTGCACTTCTTAGCTCCTGACATGTAATAAGATTGCCTTTTTTCAGCTATTGTAAATTATTATGTTTGCATGCTTTATTGGTTTAACAGTTTCTGTGTACATGATAAAAAAGAACTTAAAATGACTGATTTTATATCTGGTATTTTTTAATTTGTTTAGAATTTATAGTTCTGGCGTTCTTTCTTCTTTTCTGTGAACCGTGAACCATTTTTAAAATGTAAGAGAGACAAGTGGTTTATGACTCAAAATAATACAATAATACCAAAGCTGTGAGCTTTTTTAGACAAAAAATCAAATTCAGAAATTTTACCTTAACAATTCTTTTTGAAAGAAAAGAGGTTCCATTATCATCTCTAGAACTTCTCTCATCTCCATTCTCTTTGTATGCGTCTTGATCTGTGTTGTCTTGTTCCTCGGCAGTATCTTCGTCTTGCATAGTTTCCTCGTGGGCTTCCTTGTTGTTTGTATCAATCTCCAGACCCGCACTACGAGCTCTTTCCTCTAGACCAAGGATAAGCGCATCCATACTCTACAAATAGAGTAAAATCCTTCACGATAATAAATCTGGATAATCTGGATGTATGTATTTGTGTTTATATGTCTGATTGTAATTAAACGTGTCTTAGAAGCTAGTATAAAACATTTAAATACAAAAAAAAATACACGATCAGAGCTATCCGTTACGGACGGATGGAGGAACGGACCGACCCTAATTGCAGAAAATAATCGCTTAAATAAATATTCATACTGTTAAACGGTAAAAACTATAAAACTACGTATCAAGTAAAAGCGAGATACACAAGATGTAGAGGGACGTAAGGACGAACAGACAAACCTGTTAGTGAGTAGATACGCTACTATTATCATATTAGTACCTTGTGCATACATTCTGTTGGTGACAAGTCTGCTGTGCTGGTTAAACTGTATAAACTTCCCTCATCCCGGGTTAGTGTATCTCTAAATTACATTAGACTTTTAACAAATATATTCTATTTTTACCATGAAATCAAATTGTGCATACATTTTATACAAATATAAACCAGGGGAGTATAACCCCCCCCCCCCCCCAAAAAAAAAGAGAGCAACATTTTGGCTGTGAAAGGTCAAAATTATGGTTGCAATTGTATGAGAGCAGGGGGTCAAACATCTCATCATGTGTTATCCCCCATTTCCATGTACGTCCTTGCAAGGATCTAAAGGGATAAGACAATAGTGTACATCCCTAATGATGACACATAATTACCCTTCTGTAGATTAAAATTTTTGGTTGAAAAGTTTGAACACTCAACTTAATAAACAAACCAAAGCCAAAGAATAAGAAAACATTATTGTAAAACTTGTGGTGGGGTTTGCGGTCTCTAGGAAAATAACAAACAGATACCTTGCTGATTGTTTAATTTTGTAAAGCTGTAAAGCCTGGAGTCCCTGTTCACTTGCTGACAGCTCCCTGCTGCTGTCCGCTGACAGGTGGCGGCCAGAAACTGCCGAAGCCGCTGACAGCTTCCTTACTCCAGTCAATGTTAACTCCTTGCTACAAAAAAATGGTTCAATCATTAAAACTGAACAGAAGAATTTAGATAGTGCATTAAAAGATACCCTACTCTTATTACCAAATAGGGGCTACGCCTATAGAGGCCTCTAGGGGCATTTACGATTAAAGGGGAGAGGGGGTAGAAGTCGACCCTCAATCACTAAAAATTGTTATAAACCTTCCCTGGATCTATAAGAAGCCTAATGTAAAAGAGAACCATTTCGGTCAAGTTGTTAGCGAAATCTCACGCTAAAAACAGACTGATATCCTGTTACTTGTATATAATGCAATGCAGTATTTATACCTTGATAAAGATAGTTTGCCCGTAATAAGGGCTTGTCTACGTCTGTCACCACTATCTAATAAATCCTCCTAGAAACAAAACATTTTATTTTTACCAGGAGCACTAAAGAGATCAGCATTTTAACATTTTTGGATGTTTTCATTGGAGGATTTTTTTCTCTCTCAATATTTTTCAGTTCGAAGATTTTTTTCTCAATGTTTTTGAAAACAATATAAAAAGTACCTACCATTGAATAAAACATAAAAAATATTGAGAAAAAAACTGAAAAAAAACCTAATCGTCATGGGAATCGCTGAAACTTTCTAGCGCTTATAAAAATGTTAATGTTTCCACTACTGACAAAAACATTGAATAAACAAGGAAAAGATTTTCTTAACCGTAACTTATTAGATCTTCTTTTAATAAGTTGATAAAGTCCTTTTTAAAAGCGAGGCTTTTCTATTATTAGGGTCGGTTCGTCCTTGCGTCTGTCCATCCATAGATTTCGTCGTTAATTTAGGCATGTTTAAATTATCCTATCGGTTTAAAATTTAACATGTTGATTCCTGTAGTAGTAAGGTACAATTTAGAAAGCGTAGTAACTCTATAATCATCACCAGAATGTCTGAACGTCCATTTTAAACATGTGATTTTTAACTTTTCAAACAACCAATTTTTATGTAGGTATAATTATCTATTCATGGGACAACAAAGTACAATTTTATAGCGAAGTATATCTAATCAAGTCCTAATAATATTATAGGATTAATAAATTACCTGAGAGTGGCTTTTTCCTCCAATTAGATCATCTAAAATAATATAAAAAAATTATGAAAATTAAATATAAACAAGGATGACAACATCCATACGTAGCAAAGCACAAAATTTTGTGGATGGGACTGACCGTCATGGTTGTTTCTTCAAACGACGTGAAATTTAATTTTGATATCTTTAACTGAAAAAATTTTATAATCGGACTAAAAACACCAAAGATATGTGGAAAAATGTAAAAAATATAAAAATAGCCAGAAACCTGCAAAAAGGCAGTCTGACCGTAATTTTTGTTTTCTCCAAACGACGGAAAATTTAATTTTGATATTTTTAACTGAAAAAATTTTGAAAATCGGACTAAAAACACCAAAGATATGGGGGAAAATGTAAAAAGTATAAAATAGCCAAAAACCTGCTAAAAGGCAGTCTGACTGTCATAGTTGTTTTCTTCAAACAATGTGAAATTTGATTTTGATATGTATAACTGAAAAAAATTTGAAAATCGGATCATAAACACCAAAGATATGGGAGAAAATGTAAAAAATATAAAAATAGCCAAAAACCTGCAAAAAGGTAGTCTGACCGTCATTATAGTTTTCTCCAAACGACGGAAAATTTAATTTTGATATCTTTAACTAGAAAAATTTTGAAAATCGGACCATAAACACCAAAGATATGAGGGAAAATGTGCAAAATTAAAAAAATAGCCTAAACCCTGCTAAAAAGCCGTCTGACCGCCATTGATGTTTTATAGTTAATTGTGCTCCTTAATGATAGGAATGTTGTCAAAAAATTTCAGAATCCTATCTTTTATAGGAGCTGAGTAAATCCCATTTCCCCCATAGCGTTACGGACGGACGGACTGACTGACGGACGGACGGACTGACTGACGGACGGACATAGTGAATTATAGAGTAGCTTCGCTACTAAAAATAAATATTACATATGAATTTATATGAAAAGTACAGTCATACAAAGCAACAATAAGCAAACAATATTTTACTTCAAATAATATTAAACAAGAATAAAAAAATTCTTTAATTTAATTACAAATTATCTGCCATTTATTTATTAAATTTGACTTTTTACCGTTGACTGACGAATTTCTTCCTGGATATAGTCTATCATGCCGATCCTTAAAATGATAAAAAAAAGACATAAATTTTTTTAAGAAAAATAATATAATCACAATGATAAGGATTATTGAATAGAGAATACCTTGTAATTATTAAAAATACTTTTGTTTTGAGCATTTACAAACAAAAAGCTTCTTTTAGAATCTGCAGCCAACCGCTAAAAACCGCCGATTGGAAGCAAAATTTTAAACTTAAAATAAATGAATACCTAGATGGTTCAATTGGACCCTAAGCTATAGGTTTCTCAAACTATTAAACACACACACGCCGCCTAACTTTTTGGAGATCACTATTTTGAGGCTACCGGGGCCATAAAAATGACGAGAAAGTAATAGAAATATGTTTTTGAATTGGTGGAAAAAGTAATGACAATATGCCTTTTTTCAAAAGACATAAAAACAACTTATAAAAACCTGAGAGACTGATCTATTTTCATATCTTCTACCATCCAGAGTAATACACAATCTCTCTACTGCATCCATCAATTTATATACCTACAATTATTTCAAATATTGGTATAATGCTGGTGCTTTCCAGAGAGATGGAGGATAATGGGCTGTTTATTACACTAATCTCCAAAGTTTTATAATAACGTTTTCTTATTCCTTAGCTAACAACTTTGGGGACCTTAATGAATTTTGATTGGTTAGTTCATTAAGTTGAGTGTTCTAACGTTTCAACTACTAATTTAAATCTACAGAAGGAGAAATTTGTATATCATCATTGGGGATGTACATCAATTCATTGGCCATTGTCTTATCCCTTAAGATCCCTGGGTGCTTTCCCTAAACGTGTCTATCGAGCACATAAAATATTGTTTAAAAAAATTATTAATGTCTACACTTAGCCTCTACCCTGTACCCTATCACAACTTAGGTATATTGCTGTATTTTTTCTGCTACTTAAAAAAATAACATTAAAAAATACTTACTTTTATACTCTTTGATGATTCTCTCATTCTTGTGCTCAAATCTTTCATGCTAATTATTTCTTTTAACTCTTCCTATTATATAAAAAAAAACAAGGATGACAACATTCATAAGTAGCAAATGAAATTGCAAAAAATCACTGACAAGGATATTTAAAGAGCATTTGATAAAAGAAAGAATTTATTTATTGGAAGATATAAATCAAGAAACTTTTCACATGTATTTTTTATGTGACAGGCTGATGATCATAGTAAATATAATACCGCATGCCTAGAACAAATAAAACATTGATTTTGATACTATATCATTATCCACAAAAAAATCTTGAAAATCGGACCAAAAACACCAAAGATATGGGGGAAAATGTGAAAAATATAAAATAGCTAAAACCTGATAAAACAGTACGACCGCTATTGAGGTTTTATCGTCAATTGTGTTCCATAATAAAGGGACCGTTGACGGACGGACATTTTAAATTATAGAGTAGCTTCGCTACTCTAAAAATAGATAAAATGGCAAGAGCATGTAGGATTTTAACTTTTGTTGAAAAACTGAATACAAAATTATTCATCTGATGAGTCAATTATAATATTATTATACAATTTATCTGCAAACTTCTACGGTTTCTAATAAATTCATTTTTAAAAGCAAAGCTTTTTATAATTTGGGTCTGTACGTTCGTATTACATTAAGAACAGATCGTTTATTTAGGCATGCTAGAACAATGATTCCTAGGACAAGGTACATCTTAACAAAATTTTCTATAATTAAGGTCCTTAAACAGTATTTTGTATTTATTCGATGTTGCAAAAATGTTTATATAATTTAGTTTAGTCTTATAAACTTATATTCTGCTTATTAAGTTCTGACACTCTACAAGTGTTAATGTTCGTTTGTAATACCTTATGATTTTAGAGCTTCCCTTTTATGGATGTTGTCATCCTTGTTTTAGTATGTATATAATTGTATTGTCTGGATATGATAATCATTGGCGTGCACAAGGAGTAACCCCCCCCCCCTCACCTAAGTATTACAAATCAAACTGCCCTTAACTCAAATATTCAATGTTTAAGAACCCACGGTGAAAAAAGCCTCAAAAAATAGGCATTTAAACGGGAAATTTAGGGTGTTTTTCATCATATCATAAAGGTTTGTCAAATTATAAGCTAATATAACAGTCCAGTAGTGGCTATAACTGGCGGCTCAGCCGTTTAGCCATTTTTTTTTGGCTATTTTCAGGGCAAATCCGTCACTAAACCTATCTCCACATAATACTCTTTGCCCCTACAAAACGTTTTTAACGGTTCTAGCCGGTAGTTGCTGGTAATAAAAATTAAAAAATAGTTTTTGGTATCATTTCACATGATTTAAAGCAAAAGTATGTTTCAAAAATTTGATTTCTACGTAGTTTATGACAGATTTGCCCTAAAAATAGCCAAAAAACGGCTAAACGGCAGAGCTCAGCTGTTAGCCGTAACTTTTTCAATTTTTGGAAAATATACATACCAAGGATTACTCATGCCAAGTTTCGTAACGAAATTCGGATCATAAGTGCCATTTAATCATTGATTACGAGATGGTTGAATTACCCCATCCTCCCTTAACGATTTTCATAAATTTTATAACCACTTTAGAAACACATCAGATAAAAAGAAATCGTTAAGAAATTTTATGTCTATGCCAGGGAGGGAGGAGACATTTGACTATAAATTACACTGGTATCCAAATTGTTATGATTCCAAAACTTTGGGTACTTATATCAGATTAGAATTAGTAAATTCCAAACTAGTAGTGTCCAAATTTATCAACCAATAATGTGATGTACAGAAGGGATAATTCCGTTTAATATCATTAGGGATTACATTAAAAAGCAAAAAAAATTATTTAAAACTCCAAAGAGAAAATAAATACCTACCTTATCTAAAGATCTAATTTGCTTCCTATTGGCCACAAAGATCTCTCCACAATAATCAAACTAAATAATAAAATACTAAATAGACTAGGTAATTCTGATTTCATTAACAAGATCCTATTTTAAATAAGATCTTTTAATAGCTCTACAATTGTTTAACGACTTCAAAGATAAAGTAATATAGTTAAATGTTCTTTCTTTAAATTAAACTGTATAACAGTTTTCTTTACTTTTTTGCGATTTTGTCAGATTATTGTTGCTGCGCTGCTTTAGACAAATTGAATACTAGAGGCTTTGCCCCAAGCATTCTGTGTGCCTCAATTTTTCCCTTTGTTTAAACGAAAAAAAATTGGAGTTGTTCTTTTCTCAGGGCTATATTTTATCTCATAATAGGGTAAGGCACCTCCCTCAAAATAAAACTCACGCTCTGAGCCAATACTAATCTTCAAAATTATGGATTGATGTTCCAGCCATTTAAAAGATCCTAATAAATATATATACAAACCTGTTGAATATTGTAAGCTGCCTTCATAACAATATCTATAAAAAAAATAATAGTATTCAATACTTTTAACACAGAAATCAACATATTACATTGATGAAAAATGAGCTAACTCGTATCATTAAAGTAAAACAAGGTTTTGCTTACATATTACCTTGTACACCGTCCAAAAACAAAAGTACAGTAATTTTACTTAACTAGCAATGACCTGTTGGTGGACATACAGACTTGCCCTTCATATACAGAAGCTACGCTATGAAACTAATGCAAATCTTCGATTATACGAGAGAGAAAATACATAACGTCAGAACTAGACAGATATACGGACATAAAAGACTTGAAGACTATTTTCGATAAAAAATATATAATGCTCATACCTAGTGTACCAAAAGTGTAGTGGTGAATATTTCCAGTGATATCTAGCACTAACAACGTGTTCTTTTCTACCCTTACATCTCTGAAAATAAAATATCTAAATGATTTTGTTTAAGTTAGGTTGGGGAAGGGTTTAATTTTTTTGTTATTAAAACTTGTAATTTCTATGCATGAAATACCCTAAACGGGTAGGGCTACCCTGTACCCAATACCCATTACAAAACTAACCCCCCCCCCCGCCCCCCCCCCCCAAACTTATTTTCAATTTATTTCCAATTTATAGGGGTGGGGGGTGAGTCACTGGGCATTTTGAGGGAAGTCGCAAAAAATTCTACCAATTTAAATCTATTATAATTAGCTTTCATTAAAAGCAAGGAAGCGAAGAAAATTGACCAAGGTAATAGTAAAAAAAAGGACTTACTTAATTTTAGCAGAGATAGAAATCCAAGCTAAGAGTTTTGAAGAGTGGATGTCCATTAAGTAAATAGCACCATCCTCGCTAAAACTGTAAAAAGAGAAAATGAACTAAATATTTCATTGTTTGTATTATTTTTTAAGTTTTTAATCACGTCCGTAATTAAAATTGTCGTCCAAACTGGATTTATCCTTAGTTATACCTGACTAGCGTTGTACTAGATTTTCTCAACAAAGAAAACCCATGTTCAGAAATCTTTGAAAAGGAATCTCCATTCTGTGACCCTTCCTGCAGCAGCTGAGCTGAGTCTAAAGAGCTGGGTCCAGTCGTATCCTGCCAGCCAGCAGCATCATAGCCTGGCCCACTCGTGCTACATGTAGAGGAGGCATCTGAGCTGGCGCTTGACCTGTCTCTGGCGGTCAGTGATCTGTCTCGTGTTGCTAACCTTCGTCCATTTCTGTATCCTGTATTATAGTAATGATAAATAAGCTTTTAATCCTTTTTTTACTTCAAAAAAAACCCACAAAAAATATAACTATTTTGTAACACTACTAAAACAATTTGTTCCTTCACAAAAAATTTTAACCTGAGCTGTGTCTATTTCTTGAAAAGGTCTGTATTTTCTGACTTCCTTGTTCAGAAATAACACGCCTAGAAAGTCGGCATGTCTAGTTTTTTTTATTATTATTCATGATTATTTATTAATACTATCAGCTGTGCATTTAGTCTTTGTGAGCATATTATAGGTATTAGATTTATAGAGTGTAGGGAAGGTTTTTTGATCTTTGGTCGTTTTTCTTGAGATGGATCAGCTACCCTTTTAAACCTAATACAAACTTTCTTATAAAGATGACCTAATCAGTATAGTATAGTATTGAGCTAATGATTTGGATACATAAAAGGCACAAACAAACATACAACCAACTTAAAGGTTTATAAATTAGAAAATGATGGACTCACCTATATTGTCTGGTAGCTGCCACGTATGCTGTTGCTATTTCAACCTCCCAAATTCTAAAGTTTACAAATAACAATATGATATAACTAAAGGAGCGAAAGGAGAAAAATACACCACTTTTACTTGTTCTTTATTTTGAACATAATGGAAAGGATGTTATGTGCTCGCTTGTCACTTTAAGGGAAAGCACCATCTAAACTCTTATACTACAGAGCACTTGTGAATTTTCAAATTATTAAAATCAATACCCCCCTTTTATTTGTTATTTATTTTTGAATGTAATGGAAAGAGTGTTATGTGCTCGCTTGTCACTTTTAGGGAAAGCACCATCTAAACTTTTATACTTGTAGAGCACTATTGGATTTTCAAATGTACATCCTGTCCTTACCTGCAACCAGGACGAGCTGCCCAGACTCTGCCAAGGCCAACAGCTATTCCCTGATTACCTTGCCTTAATTTACTTCCAACCTAACAACATTTTGGATTTATAAGAATTATTATATCTAGTAGTACAACAATAAGAGGAATAACTGAATATGAACATTGAATTGAATTTTAACAATTTTTAATTTTTATTATTCATGTTTGGAGAGGTAAATTAGAAGAATAAAATAATAGTAAATGTAAAGTTTAAGATTAGAGTTAAAAATGGCCATAAATCCTTTTATTTAAGTATATTTTATTAGTATTTGCTCAAACAGAATATATTACAGATTATATAGTGAAAAGTAACCAAACTTGAAGAATGCCCTTAAAATATAAGCAATTTACCTCTTTTAGTGTCTTATCTTGCATATTGTATATGAAAGCCCTTGTCAGTGTACTTATTCCTAAAGCAAATCAATAGATTACTTTTAGTATAGAATGTTTTATTCAGAATTAGTTTGTATTATAGGTAGTTTTTATTAATAATCAAACTCACCTAAAATACTTTCACTTTCTGAAGCATCAAACTGAACTATGCTAGAATCTAAATCAGAAATTCTATAGGTAATTTTATAATTTGTTAAAAGTTTAATTATTTTAATATTTTTGAAAGTTTATTCCTTATAATACACAAATCTATTAAAGAGTATTTACCTAACGAAAGTATAAGCTTATTATCAGAGTAACCCTCTTCGTCCATTGATATACTACACTCAAACACTTTTCCAGTTGTCTAGAAATTATATGTTAGTCAAAACCTTCACAATTGAGAATAAAATTACATAAGGGGGGGGGGGGGGGGGTTAATGCAACCATCTCGTAATCAGTGATTAAATGGCACTTAGAATTTGAATTTCGATCTGAAATTTTGCATGAATAAACCTTGGTAGGTCTATTTTCCCTAAATCAAACAAAAAGTTGGAAAAGTAATAGCTAACGGCTGGCGGCTCAGACGTTTTGTCATTTTTTGGTTATCTTAATAGCAAATTGGTCACGAAACCTATCTCCACATAATACTTTTTGTCGCTCAAAAACCCTATCAAACGGTTCTAGCCGGTAGCTGTTGGTACTAGAAATTTAAAAAATGGTTATTGCTATCATTTAACATGAATTAAATCAAAAATATTTTTTAAAAGTTGATTCCTACGTAATTAATGATGAATTTGCCCTGAAAATAGGCAAAAAACGGCTAAACGGCTGAGCCGACAGCCGTTACTTTTCCAACTTTTTGTTCGATTTAGGAAAAATAGACCTACCAAGGATTATCACAAAAAATTTCAGATCGAAGTTCGAATTCTAAGTGCCATTTAATCATTGATTACGAGATGGTTGCACTAAATCCCCCCCCCCCCTTAACTTAAATTTTAAAACTTTATAATACACTATAATTCTCTATTCTCATTTACTATTCTACGAACTAAATTTAAAAACAAACTTACCGAGCCTAGATATAAAGAGAATCCCATCCAAAATATTGAGGTGATTTTCTCTGGTAACATTGTCTCATATCTTGTTTCTCCACTTAATCAAATTGGTCAGTTGATTAAAAAAAATACAAAACAAATTTGTGTATGATATAGAAAAGGTAGAGGCATAGGCGTGCGGAGTGAGGGTGTAGGGGGGTGTCAACACAACCCTTGGTATTTAGATTTAGGTGTCATGACTTCCTCTTTCTTTAAAACACCCACCTGACAAAACCCTGTGCACTCAAATGTGTGGAGGTACTTTTAAAAAACTAATCATTTGAGAATATATATATTTATTATCTTTTCTATAGGAGGTGAGTCCTTCTTTACAAAAAAAAAAATTGTTCAGCTTTTTTTAAAAATGAATTAAATCGGACATACAAAAGTTATATAGCAGCTCTGCTTCCCTTAAAAACTTTATATTTCTTCTTTTTAATTAAAAATTAAAATCTAATAATCACCTTTGAATATCATAAACAACGACATTGTAAATAGATGATTGACTATCTTCATGTGTTATCACAGCTAATAGATTATCTAATTTGTTAATCTCAACAAGTTCGATTCCTTTAACGTCCTGAAATAGTTCTCTATAGAATTAACTGTATAATTATGTAGGTAAGTAGCGCAACATTAGCAATGTAAAATATTTCATTTTAGGACAAAAAAATATATATGCTTAGGTTTTTGAGACATTATGAGATATAATTCAAAAATTATAACATAAGATGCCTTGTGGTAAAGATAAGGAAAAGCTAAACTTCCATGTTTTGGAAGTTTTTTTATAAATTGTATTATCGATATATAATAGGTAGATAATTTACTCGTAAACATACTAAATAATCTATATTGGACCCAAAAGCAGAACTTTGGCATACGGATAATGTTATGACCTTGTATTTAAAGAAGCTTTACGAGTGAAAACAAAAAAAATACATAGCTTACCTTAGAATGAAGTAAAGTTAGATATTGTGATTTTGTGATGCAATAAACTTCTAAATGTGATGAATCTGCCAGGCTTAAGTATCCAGAACTTATACTAATAGCTGAAGCCTGAACGTAATAAAATTAAATAAATTTTAATTGACATACTTTTTGGTTTATATCTAGATATTTAATTATTTCTTGCTTCTTTCTTTACCTATGTTTTTTTTCAAATTAATCGAATAATTTATTAATTAGCCTACATTTTTATAATTATTAAGTACCTTTAGTTCTTCATTAAGGAATTTCCAATTATTGATAGATTCATATATCAAGCAGGAGGCCATTTTTATTCACCTAAAAATAAAATAAATTTTTTTTCATTTCTTATGTTTGGGAAACGCCTTTTTTCTAATTAATCAATTTTAATTAATCTTCTGCTTATTAATTTTAAAATAATGCCTAATTTTTAACATTAGATATGCTTAATGATTATTTGGCTTTCTTTAAATGCTATTGTCCTTTGCCTTCATTAGTATATGGCTTAAAGAAATAATGTTTTTGTTTATTTATTTTGTTATTTTTAAACTTACGCGCAAAACACAAAAAATGCCGCTAATTTTATTAATTTTATAATGTCGTCTTTGTATTAGTATAGATTTTATTTTGCGGCCTCTAATATAAAACGAAATTAATTGTGCATACAACAGGACTCATGCAAGTCTAGTTCTAGTTATTTTATTGATTTTTCAAAAAGTAATCAGTCATAATTGTAATAATAAAAGTGTAATTTGAAATAAGTACAAAATTTTGTTATGGAAAAAATGAACCTTATAATTCTTTGTCTGTTTCTTTCGCGCATTTTAAAAACTAAAAAGATAAAAGAAACAACAAAATAAGTCTATTAAATTAATTTTTTTCTATTTCTATTTTAATTTAACATCAAATAAAAGATTTTTAATTTGTATCTTTTCATGTGATCAATTACGACATCGACCAAAGAACGCATTTTTTTCGTTGGTTTTGGTTGATCATTCATCCAGAATTTTGTCTAATAGAAGCTCAGTATACAGAGCTATCTTGTCTCTCATTGGTTCAAACATTTCTTTCAATAATCATATGAACTTTGGGCACAGTTTTAAAAAAAAACTTTATTCAGATTGAACAACGACAAAATATTTATACTGATAGTTTTTTAAATAATCACGCAAAAATAAAATTTCAGCCCTAATTTAAAAGTTTACATAATTAAATTTTACAACTTTTAGGCGTTGTTGCTTCAAAAAGAAAGTTGTTTAAAAACTGTGCTTTTATTTCAGTGTACACCAAACAAAACGTGCGCAATCGCAAATCACCGTCCCTCGGTCGCTGATTCATTCCGTTGTTTGAGATTTTGTGTTAATTTTTAGCTTTTTGTGCTGAATATTTATAATTTATGCAATTAATTATGTTAATTTTGATAAATTCTTACAGTTTTGTACAATTTAAATACGAAATATCATTGTCATTACCTAATATTATTAAATATTGATTTGAACGATTTTAAATACTTTAATTTTCAAGTAACTATCATCCAGTGTTTTATTGATACATTTTAAAATTGATTTAATAATAACGAATTCTTGTGCTGTTATTAACTGTTTTATACATTTTCTCAGCGAGTCTAATTGGAAAGTACATGGTAAATTCTTTTTAGAATTTTGGCGCGCATCGCGTGGCCGGCTAAACGTACTTTTCAATTTTTAACATTTTATTATTATATAACTAGATCGAGTCTATGCTTTTTTGGCACATAAAAAATATGTGGGAGGGGGGGGACAGTAGACCTTATTTTAAAAGGCTATTTTTAGTTTAGTGAGTAAAATTGTTTGGGGGTAATAGTGCGTTTCTTAGTGGGAATTTCTCTAGGACGGGTGGAAATACCTTACTCGATTAGTTTAAGATTTAAACCTCTTTTGGACCTTCAAGAAGCTTTAATGCTCTGGGTTCATATTGGTTTAGCGGATAGTGAAATCTTACACTAATTAACATAAGCTAGCTCTATTTTATGGTTACCTATAAAATTAACATTGAAAATTTCAGAGTAATAGGATCAGTAAGGCTTATTTGTTGTGATGTCTGCCACCCCAATGGAATCAACACCTGCCCCTGTGGCTACGGTCCCAGAACCAGTTAAGGTAATAACCCCACGGGGTATTCAGAAGAGGAATAGAGCACGTTTATAACAGGGAGGGAGGGGACAAATCAAATAAACTACACTGGTACTCAAAGTTTATGACTCGACCATATCTGTTTGACTTAAAAACTATGGGTCACCCTAATCGAATTCTGATGAGTTGCTATGAAATTAGTGTGTTCAAATTTTCAGTCGATTATTGTGATTTACAGAAAGCAAGGGTATTTTATTTATCTTCGGGGATGTATATCAATTTCTCGTCCAATGTTCATCTCCTTAAATGCTTTGGTTCAGCAGACAAAAGCAAAATTGTAATATAACAAATGATCTGAATGTCCTAAGGTTCTTTTGTAAAATTAAAGTTTCAAACTAGAAATAGTTATCTTTTATAATTTGAACAGTTTAATGAATTCACCTTTAGTCCGTTGGTAATCCAATGGGTATGATAAATTTCTTCAACTTGGCTGTTATTGAAGAATAGGATAGACTGCTGAATTTATTGTTAATATTCACCTGTTTTAATATTTACCCCCTACAGGCTGGAGGAGATGTATCCAACGCTGAGATGACCAGTAAGGATTATTATTTCGATTCCTACGCTCACTTTGGTATTCACGAGGAAATGTTGAAGGATGAAGTCAGAACTCTTACTTACAGGTTGGACATTTTTTATTATGTTAAGCAAACCGTGATAAATAGTGGAGAACGTATTATAAAGTAGATTTATTATTAAAGGGGGGGGGGGGGGGGGGCGAAAGTGACACTTTTTGAAACCCAAACTAAAAGTCAAAGGAACTCAACTAAAAAAGAGTTACTTACAGGTCTGACATTTTGCATGGCAGTTGCTTTATAGGGGTACAATATGGAACTGTGAAGAAACGGCGGCGCAACCGCCGAAAACCGCCGAATTTTGGTTTTCGGCGGTTGCGCCGCCGTTACTTCACAGTTCCATATTTTACCCCCATAAAGCAACTGCCATGCAAAATCTCAGACCTGTAACTCTTTTTTTTTAGTTGAGTTCCTTTGCTGATTTTTAGTTTTGGTTTCAAAAAGTGTCACTTTCGCCCCCCCCCCCCCCCCCTTTTGTCTAGAGGTTTACCGATGTGTAGTTTGAATCAACTTCGATTTTTAATTACACTTCATATTTGATTTGGGATATTAATCTACACATAGAATCGTTTTCAAAGAGTATGATTGAAACAACTTATTTGATTTAGGAACTCAATGTATCACAACAAGCACCTGTTCAAGGACAAAATTGTTCTGGATGTTGGTTGTGGAACTGGAATCCTCTCCATGTTTGCTGCCAAGGCTGGAGCTAAGAAGGTTAGATTTCATTTAAAAGTGACATCAAACTTAATTGAATAGAAATATTTTTTTCTTTCACTTTTCTAAGCGTTTGATTAAAGTGTCGATTAAAAGCGCTTTTTCTCTGTTATTTTTATTCTAAAATTAAAAAATACAGGTAAGCTTTCCATTTCCTGTTGATAGGAAGTTTTGTGCTTTGTTTGATTTCAAAGATGTTTTAAAATATACAAAATATTTGTTTTTAGGTGATATCAACTTTAGCCCTGAAGCTATTTGTAATCTATTTTATGATTTCTTAATCCCTTTTCAGGTTATTGGTGTTGACATGTCTAGCATTGTTGAACATGCCAGAAACATTGTTAGGGACAACGATCTCTCGGACAAGGTAAGAATTCAGATTTGTTAGTTCATAACCAAGGCAGACAAAATTAACCATATGTGGCTGTACTAAAGTGTCTCGTCCTACTCCATGACTACTACACTCCGAAATTACCCATATGATATTTAATTTAGAATTGAGATTTAATTAATAGTATGAAGGAATAAACTATTATTATAAATAGATATAACAAAAGAACATTTTTGCGTAAATCATAAATCATAGTTCTAACACAACTATTTTTAGGTTGAAATCATCCGTGGTAAAATCGAGGAGATTACCCTACCCGAAGGAATCGACAAGGTGGACATTATCATCTCCGAGTGGATGGGTTACTGCCTGTTCTACGAGTCCATGTTGGACTCTGTACTCTATGCCAGAGATAAATGGTTGGCCCCCAACGGTCTTATGTTTCCCGACAGGTATTCTTTGTTTTGTGCATTTTTTTTTGTGCAGCTACTCCAGATTTTTTTGTAACTAAGGTTATAAAAATTATCCCCTTAAATTCACCTATGATACTCCTACAGTAGAAACTATGCTGTATGGCACAATCTAAATAATACACATTACATATTCATTATGCTGTGTTCTAGAGCCACCCTGTTCGTTACAGCTATTGAGGACCGCCAGTACAAGGACGACAAGATCCACTGGTGGGAGGATGTTTATGGATTTGACATGTCCTCCCTGGGTAAGGTGGCTGTCACTGAGCCTCTGGTTGATGTTGTCGACAGGAACCAGGTTGTTGCCAGCGCTTGTCTTCTCAAGGTAAGTTTTCTAACAGTCTTTTAGATGGTTTAAAGAAAAGGTACTCGAAATTATTTTTCTTTTTATTGTACACGTTGCCTTAAAATGATAAGCTTTTCTAATTTTCCTTATATCTGCGCTTGATACTTAAAGCTGAAATGTTTGAATATTGAAAAAAAAGTCACAATGTCAAATGAAAATTCGAGGAAAATTTTATGAAAAACAGTTTTCTCAAATGATTCCAAATTGTCTGGCGAGAAAAGTCAAAAAATAATTTCGGTGGAAAATGGTGGTTTTCGGCGAGAGCAGTGGTTCCGCCGCCGTTTCTTTACAGTTCCCCATTATACCTCATAATAGCTACCGCCATGCCAAATTTCAGTTCTTTAACTTTTTTTTAGTTTAGTTCCTTTGACTTTTAATTTTTGTTTCTATTAGAGTCTCATCCGCCCTCCCCCTTTGTTTTGACCATTCTGAATGTTCGAAGTAGAATTATAAATCTTATGCAATTTTTCCAGGAGATCGATATCCAGACTTGCACCAAAGAAGATATTCCCTTCCAGTCCGACTTCATGATCCAGCTAAAGCGCAACGATTATGTTCAGGTAATACTATCTAGTGGATTAAATCAAGGGCTCGGCAGCCGTGCCCCAGCTTCGTATAAGCCTCAAATTTAAACCCACGTGTGTACAAAAATAAAAATTTGAAAAGTTGGATTGTCTGTGTACTAGGAACAGGTTTATACATCTAGCGGAATTTTAAAGCTATAACATGACGATTTCAATGAGGCTCACACGCGGTTACGCGTAACTGCCGAGCCCTGATAAAACCTTTTGTGGATGGTTGATAACATAGTAGCAGGGTTTCGGATCCGCATTGATTTTATGCGGATCCGGATCCTCAAAATTTGGTCAGTGCGGATCCGGATCCGGATCTTTGACAATAAAAATAAAATCACCAAATTTTTCAAAAAAAATTTATTCTTTAATTCGAAGTCAAAAATACTTTTAATTTCAAGTCTGAACCTAAACCTTAAAGATTGGCTCTCATCAAGAGAATGTCTGAGATTTTTTTTATAAATTTAGGTAGATTTTTCCATTTTTTCCGCATTTTTTTAAGTCTAAGGATCCGGATCCGCATTTTTTTTGCGGATCCGGATCCGGATCCTTGGACTCAAAATATGCGGATCCGGATCCGAAACCCTGCATAGTAGGGACAGACCTTGATAGTAGGTTCCAAAGTTCTAATATTTAAACTAATAAAGACAGCAAACCCTTTGATTGCACAACCCTTTTCTGGAAGTCTAATCTTTGCACTATAATTAGAATTGCCTGTTTGGCAAAAGTAAAGCCTCTACTCTTAACTTTTAGTCGCACATGTATTATCGAAGCAATAGGTACAACTTTAGTTATGCCACGGGTTGAGTCGAGATCGAACCCATTTCAAAGGTCAGGCTTTAACAAATGAATCAACAATTGAAAGAGTTCAATGTATATATCTTTTGTGAAACAAATGAATTATTTTTTAGGCCCTTGTGACTTTCTTCAACATTGAGTTTACCCACTGTCACAAGAGAGTTGGTTTCTCCACAGCCCCAGAGGCACCTTACACTCACTGGAAGCAGGTACCATTCTAATTTAATTGCGCCTTATAGGATTTTAAGGGATGAATGAGACAACGTAAGGTAATTACATTTTTTGTACAGGGAAAGAGGGGACGTTGAACTATTTTTTACACCATTACCCATAAATTTACTGTTAAGTTTTCTTTTTCGATTTTGTATGGTTGGTTCTTCAAGAGTGGTAGAATGTTTCAACCAACAGTTTAATCTACTAAAGGAATAGTTTCTGCCAATATGTTGGGATCGTATATCATTTTATCGCCCATTGTCTTATCCTTTAAGATCCCTGCCTTATGTATAGAAGCTTTTAGTTGATTTGATATTCGTTCAAAAATTTAGAATACAATATTGTCTCAATTTGAGTTTTAGGAGCCATTACATATTAAAACATAGAAACAGGTCTTCAGCAAATAAAACAAAAATAAAGAAACGTTTTTCTTATTTGAAAATTATGGACTGTATTTAAAAGTTTGCGAAGTAAGGAAAGGGTTTGAAGGTCGACTAAACTAACTTATTTAAAAAAAAAAACTTTAATAAAATCTAGAAAGAAGATTTTTACAAGACAAAATCACTTTTTTAAGCCAAACTAGCTAACGAGAACTTGTTCGACCATCCGTACGAAGTCTAAAGAAATTTGCTATGATTAGTTTTTGATTAATTTAAAGTTTATGAACAAAATTTTTCCTTTGATGAATGAAGTAAAAAAAAATATTGGAAGTCGTATATGTGATTAATGGCAATGTCTGCAATAGCTTGAATCTTATAGTTAGTTTAGTTGTTCTATTATAATTGTCTTGGTTTACTTCATCTAATGAATAATATTGTATATTATACTAGCAGGGAAATAGCATAAAACCATGCCAAAGCTTAAATATTAGAATGTTAAAAGTCTAAAACTTTAGCATTTGTTAAAATCTAAAGATTCAGACAAAAAAAAAAAATTTTAATAAATGTTTTCCTATCACTTTTCCCTGTTTCTTATTTAACTTAAATATTAAAGCTGACAAAAAGAAACACCTTTATGATGTAACTATTAAAAGCTTAATAGGAACAATTTTGCTCATAAGGAGCGTAGCATTAAATAAAGGAGGGGGGGGGGGGGTGCATATATTCCAATTCATTGTATAGCTATGTCACGTGTTATTAGGCATGGCCAGGGTTGCAGATAAAAAACCCACCCCAAAACCAACCCGGGTTTTTTGCCCTTTAACCCACCTTTAAAAACCCAAGGGGTTTTAGGTTTTTGGGGTTTTATTAAAATAAAGTAAAAATTGTTTCAAAAAAAGTTTATTTTTCATTGTTTATATACAATAAATAAGTTTTTTATTGACCCCTTGCATGTATTTAACAAAGGAATAGACTGCTGTGCTTGATTTTGCCGTTGTCACGGGCTCAGGAAGAGATAAACCAGCAAGAAAAGCACGTACAGTTTTAGGATCTTTAGATTTTTGCATTTTTTCTGTTTTTCCTGTAAATAGCAGCCAACTTTCATCTTTCTTATGTCCTAGCCTGTTTCTAAATATTAAAAGAATGGACCTAATTGGTTTCATGGCACAGTGGTTTTCTTTGTATTTTTATAGTAGCTATTAATAGGTTAGGTTAGTTAAGGGGTAATGATTGCCCCGCAGGGGTAGAAATAAGAGAAAAGCTACTGTGAAAATACTATGAAACTCGCTGCGCCATAGAAAAAAATCGTCTATTACATATTATAAAAGGGGGGGGGGGGGTTAATTCAACCATCTCGTAATCAATGTATAAATGGCACTTAAAATTCGAATTTTGATCTGAAATTGTGCATGAGTAATCCTTGGTAGGTCTATTTTCCCTAAATAGAAAAAAAAGTTGAAAAAGTAAGGGCTAACGGCTCAGCCGTTTTTTGGCTATTTTTAGGGCAAATCTTCATAAATTACGTAGGAATCAACTTTTTGAAACATATTTTTGCTTTAAATCATGTGAAATGATACAAAAAAACATTTTTTTAGATTTCTAGTACCAGCAACTTCCGGCTAAAACCGTTTGAAAACGTTTTGGATCGGAAAAGAGCATTATGTGGAAAGAGGTTTCGTGATGGATTTCGCTTGAAAATACCCAACAAATGTCTAAACGGATGAGCCGCCAGCCGTTAGCCGCTACTTTTCCAACTTTTTGTTCGATTTAGGGAAAAAAGACCTACCAAGGATTACTCATGCAAAATTTCAGATCCAAATTAGAATTTTAAGTGCCATTTACGAGATTACGAGATGGTTGCATTAAAACCCCCCTCCTTATACAGCATGACCCTCAAAAAAGTATTTTTAAGCATCTGCAGCCCTTATTTCTCAATGAATTATTAAAAAATGCATATGTCCTATTCTCTATAGTATTCCACGTAAGTAGATAAAAAAATATTTTTTTTACCTCCATTAACACCGGAGATTTTTAGTGCTAAAGTTTTGAAAAAGTGACTGAGGAAAAAGTAACTTTTAACATGATACGACTTTTTTAGCAAAATTAAGCTAGAAATCCTTTTATTTTTGTTACTAGCAGAAACTTTATACAAAAATGAAATAAAAAATTTAGTTTTTTAGTAAAAAGCATTTTTTTACACACATTTTTTGAGTCTTTTTAGTTTAATGATATTTTGAAAAACTTACTTATTAGGCAAAATTGTTTAAGATTAAAAAACCAAATAAATCTTTATGAATATAGCAGGAAAATTGTTTTTGTTTCACAATCCTAACTTTAATAACAAAAAAGTTATAAAGAAAATAAAAATAAAACATATTGATTTTTTAGTCTAAAAAGCTTAATTTACCCCTTATTAAATAATTGAGATGTCAGAAAAGTAGGCGGAGCAACTGTCATAATTAATCCTTTTCTATAAATAAGGGTTAATAAATAACCTAAAATTTGCAAATAATCAATTCATTCAGTAGTATTTTTTGCCATTAAAAATTGATATTTTTAGGTGTAATAAAAAAGAAATATTTAATTAACTTGTTTTTCTTTATGTCTCATTATTCAATTGCCAGAAAAACATAATATAACCATCCAAAAAATAAGAGAAACAAAAAAAAATTCTTTTTCTCAGTGACTTTTTCAAAACTTTAGCTCTAAAAATCTCCGGTGTTAATGGAGGTAAAAAAAATATTTTTATATCTACTTACGTGGAATACTATGGAGAACAAGGACATATGCATTTTTTAATAATTCATTGAGAAATAAGGGCTGCAGATGCTTAAAAATACTTTTTTGAGGGTCATGCTGTATATAATGTATTATTCAAGCTTTTACAGTATAAAAAACTATAAAAACCCAAAATACCCCAAACAACCCCAAGAAACCCCTAAAACCCGGGTAAAACCCCTATTTTCCACAACCCCGGGGTATTTTTAAAAAAAACCCGGGTTTTGCACAGCCCTGGGCATGGCAGATGTACATTGTATTAAAGGAAATTTTTATGCCTTATTTTAACTTTTTATCCAGTGTAAGAGTTCTCAATTCGTCGATATTTAGTTAATTTATTTCACGCAATTAATTTCATAGTTTGTCAGATGGACACACCAGCGTTGTAGAATATAGCTGCGCTATTATAAATTAGCATTAATACACAGCTATAACTGTGCATTTATTATTTAAATATTGAAGCTTCTATAAATAGTCTTATTTATGTGTAGGATTTCGTATTTTAATTCATGTATTTTGTAAACATTTATCGACCTTACATCTACTTCTAGAGGCATTTGATTAGGGGGAGGGGGGGGGGGCGACACTCCGCCCCTCTCCCTCCCAACTTCTAAGTTTAGTTTTTGAAAAGAAAAATTCAAATAAAATTTTGTGGGTGCCATTTTCTTCTAGGGTCGAACATTCTTGGGAGGTTGCCCGCCCCTAAAATAGTTAAAAACCTTCCCAGGACCTATGAGAAGCTTCACTGTATAAAAACATATTGGATCATACTATGTGTTTTATTTAATACTGAAAATGTTTTATGTAGTAATGCGTAATATTTTTCTACATTTCCCTAAAAAAATGCGTCAAATGAGCTTCAAACTTGCAGAAATATTTTTACAATTTGTGTGTTTCTTAGATAATGCATAACATAGATCAAAATATCTGTATACCCTATCTGTCAATATTTAATCTCAGATTTAGATATGGCTTTCCAGGAATTAAGGAATATTAACGTTTCCGTGAACTTTGTGGTGAGGTTTCCTTAAGGATTTCAGAATCGGTTTTATTCCAAAAGAAAATATTTTTGTACTGTCTTGAAAGATTTTAAAATATTTGATGCCCTTATAACTCATAAGATCGTGTAAACCTAAATAATAAAGTGTGTTTATAAGTTCAATATTATCTCTAAACAGCTTAAATTAAAACATTTTTATATTATTTTCCGGTTTAAAACAAATCTGAAGTTTTGTTGTTGTCGTAGACACAGACATTTTTAATTTTTGATTTCATGGATTAAACCGTATCTTTTTCCTGTTCCTTCATGTGAAAGTATGTGTGTGTGTAATATGTATTTGTGTGTAAGTTTGTTGTTTGTGTGTGATGTAATACTTGGCATGTTAACTTGAGTGCATGAATCAGTTAGAAATAGTTCAAAGTAACATTCTAATACTCTCAACTTAGTGACTATCCTTTCTTAAATATCTTGTGATAAAAGTACAGTTACACAAGGATGAAAGCAAACATACAAGCGAAGCTTAAAAATTAGACTACAAGACAAACGAAAATAAGACACTTGAAGAGTTCCGAACTCAATAAAAATTAAATATTTAAACAAAATACATAGTGTATTTATTACTGTGATGAAAAATTACTTAAATACATGATACTGTTCTTGGCTGGAGTCTCATTGGTAAACGAATCTTTGTAAAAAAAAAATTGCAGACTAGAAAATAACATTACATCCATTATGTGACGCAAGGACGTTCAAGGGGGGGGGGGTAAAGGGTTGATTCCCCCCCCCCCCCCCCCCCCAACGAATCAAAATATTTTTTATTTTAGCCCCCCTTCCCCATTTAAAATTTACCCCTACGGCACCCCCCAACCATTTAGGAGGGGGTATTTTTACCACCCCAAACAATTTTTTTATTGGGGGGGGGGGGCAAAAATTGTACACCCCGAAATAAAATAGCTTGGACGCTCCTGATGTGACGAACGGACTGTTAATAATAGAGTATCTTCGCTACCTAAAACAAGTTAAATATAAAGTTTACGGGTTGTAGAGAAGCTACATTGAAAATTAATAAAATAATAGCAAATAATAAAAATAATAAAATGAAAATCTTTTTTGTTGAAAAAATTGTCCAAAATTGTGGCCCAAGTTTACTTAACATAATTATGGTTTGGTAATTGAACTTGTCACGAAACAACCATTTTGTCCTAAATACTTGTTAATAATGAAAATATAAAAACAAGGATGAAAACATCCTTAAAAGCGAAGCTCTGAAACGGTAGTATAAACGAACATTAACACTTGAGTAGAGTGTCATAACAGAATAATCAGAAAAAAAATGTATTACGAACGAAACAAAATTGTAAGTAGATCTGTTGAAAAACTGCTAAAATACAGGATATTTTCAAGGACATACCTACAATTTTCGGACTTTATTATAGAGATACTTCGCTTTTAACAATGTACTTTGTTGTCCTACGAATCAGTATTCCATAAATCGGACCAATCGGATAATTTAATCACATAAAAATTTATTGTTAAAGTTAAAAAGCAACATGTTTAAAAAATGGACGTACGGACTTTCTGGGAACGATTATAGAGTTGCTTTGCTTTCTAGCTCGTACCCAACTCCTATAGGAATCATCATGCAGTTTTAAATCGATAGGACAATTCTAACATGCCTAAATTAACGAAAAGATCCATCCGTTACGTACTGACGGACCGACCCTATTCAAGAAAAGCTTCGCTTTTAATAACATTTATGAATATTATACTTGTGAATAATATAAATATCCGTAAGTAGCGTAATTCCGAAAATTGAAATGACTGACTTAGGGATGGATTAAAGAGCACTTTATTTGCATTTGGTTTAGGGCACCCTTTTTGACGTAAATATTAAATCAAAAATGCATATTTTCACTTTTACTCTCAAAATTATTCTTAAATTGCAAAAAAAAGATTTTAAAGTTGTCCCTAGAGCACAAGGGGGGGGGGATTATTCCTCGAAAGAATATTTATGTTCTGGATCTCAAAAAATCACCACGCTTCACTTGCTCGAAAACCAGCCTACAAAATGTAACTAACGGAACTGAAGATGAAGTTTTACATTATATGCCTAATGATAACCACATCTTTTAAAAAATATATATCCTATTTAAAAAGCAACCTGGAAAACACCCTATGTGATTTCTAGAAAAGGATCAGTACTAAAATTATGTTATATTTATATGTTTTCCTTTTCTTCGTGGGCATTTATCTGCATTAAAACTACATTAGTTATGCATTTATACACCAAGTATATCTAGTATACCAAGAAAGCCAGCTATTTTAAAATTGAGATATGTATCAGTCTTTCAAGTAAAAAGTTATCAAAGGCAAATATTTTAATGAAATGTAACTTTGTATCTGTAAGTTCCTGTCTATAAATGTTTTTTTAAGGAAATACAAATATATATGTAGATTTCGTCATTGTAAACTTTTGTCTGCTAGTGTTTGTGTTGATTTATTTCAATTTACATGGTCTGCTAGGAGCGGTCAAATCCAGCGGCATTATGGCTAGTGGCGAAAGTTTTTAGAATAGCCAAAACAAGAATATTTGCGTTAATTCTTGTAACCAAAGAGATTTAATTTTAGATCCAAGTGTCCCATCCTTTATTCCTGGATAATTCATAATTGTTTGTAATATCTAGACTGTGTTCTACCTGAACGACTATCTGACCTGCAAGAAGGGTGAGGAGGTGAAGGGAACCTTCAAGATGGTCCCCAACGAGAGGAACAACAGGGACATGGACTTCAACATCAAGATTGAATTCAACGTAAGTAGAGTTTTATGTGATTGGAAAATTGAAATTATTTTTATCAGTATAAAAGATGCAATTTACAAGAAAAAAAATGGTTTTGATATATTTCGCAACAGGATTTGATTTTTTCAGATTGTTTATTTTTTTGTCTTCCTTTATCTCTGAAATAAACTAACAATCAAGTCTTTATGATGAACGCGTATCGCATCCGCTCGTCATAGGGGAGGTGATGAGATCGAATCATGACTCAACGCCGCGTCAAAAACTAAAGACGTGAAAAATGGTTCCCACTGCTGCTATGTCAGATGAGCGACATTTATAGTTCAGAGAAGGGGAATGCCTTGGCCCAACATAGGCGCACCTCATCACTTTTAACAAATAGGACTTATAGACAAAGGTCGTGCAATCAAAAAGTATGTTGTCTATCAGGTGTTACCTTACCTGGGTGATTGAGCGTGTTGCACTGTAATTTCCAAGCAGAGTATGTTCAATTTGGCGTGTAGAGGTCATGTACCCGAAGCGGCACTGATCCCCCAAGAGGTCAATTCTTTATGATTCATTTCAACGTGTTAAAAAAAAAATCATCCAATTATTCTTTTTATAGGGTGAACTGTGTCAAGTAACCGAGGATAACAAGTACAGAATGCGATAAAAACACATCCATACATCCAGTATACCTTCTACTTAAACATTATGTGGCATTGAATTGGACAAGTCTGGTTTCTTAGCATCAGCTGTTTGTTTTTTCAAAAAAAAAATCAGCTGATTGAACTATCTACCTATCTATCTGCACAATAACAGGTCACCTGACCATTGAAACTGAAATCCTATCCTGAAACCTGACTGTCTCGTGTTACCACCTCACCAATCATCACATCAAACAAAACAAACCAACCCAACCATTAAAATAAGCCAGCTGAAATGTATGAATCTTGTACTTGTAATGTTTCACGTCTGTACCTCAGTTTTTTTACTCTCTATTTTTTTTATATAATTTGTCCCAAATATGATTATTTGTTTTTAATGTGCTTTATACAAGGTGTATCAGAAATGTATATTGTACAAATAACAAAATTTGACTCTTTGAACCTAGTTGTAGTTGTTATTTTCTATCATTAACGTGACCCCAAAATATTTTAATCATTCAGATAAAAAAAATCCACGAAAATTTTGAAGTCTCTGGGATAAAATAATTGTCAACATTATGCTCATCAGATCCATCCCAATGATATTATTCCAGCAATATAATAATCTGATTAATATTTTGATTAGGATCTTGCAACATTATTGCCAAAGTATTTTATATTATACAATACACGTTTATTGTACAAAAACAAGGCTTGGGCTCTTAGTTATTTGTAACATTTGTGTTGATTAAACAATTGCATTTCTTTATCAAAAATAACTCTAAAGCCTAAGCTTTGTCCTGGTGAATTAATAAACCCAATATTTTGTATTTTTGTTACTCTTTACAAAAGAACATAGAATAAAAATAATTATTACTTAATTCCTACCCAAAGACGCGCATGCATTAATATTGATTGGGGCATTTGGAAATACTAAACTAGAAGCCTTTGCTGTTCATCATTATTACTCTTCTTGTATTTTCTGCATTTTTTCAACTCTTCAGAAAAATAAAAATGTGGTAGTCTTAACTCGCCACCCTCCGCAACACACTTGGACCAGATTTTGAAAGCGGACAAAACGGACCTCACGAAGGTACACTTTTTTTCACAAACTTTAATTTTGATTAAAGGGGGGGGGGGGGGCTTGCGTATATTTTCATTGCTTTAATTTATGTTTGGAGAATATGCGATACAAATTTGAAAATTTCTTAGACTTGTAAGCAGAAAGTATAATTGACGAGCAAAATAAACAGAAAATATGTTTTATGGAGGAGTTTAATAGGCCGTCATTACTAATGAGACAAATTAATATATTTAAATTGGTTCAGTTGGCTACAGCCGATATTACGATATAATTAAACGTTAATGCCCATTTAGAATTTAAATTGAATAAGGTCGACATTACTATTATGTTAAAAGCTTACATGTATACAAAAAAAATTCGTCTCTGCAATTGGATAGAACTATCCTTGTTTCATTTAGGAGAACTTTATAAAGATGGAGGAAACAAACGCTTCCGACACAACGGAAGAGAATCATTTTCAAACAATACAGGCTCTCACTGTACAGGTAATGATAGTAGTGTAGCTACTCTTTTTTTGAAGCTTTTATTTGATAAACATGTCTTTGAGATTTTCCTTGTGAACGCATAACCACAATATCTTATTCGTTGACTCTAAAGCTTTTGGACATTTCTGAACCACTCAAAAAAAAATTTGGTCTATTAAATTAAATGGAGTAATTTTGTTTTATCATCATTGGGTATGTATATCAAATTGTTCAATGTCTTATCTATTAAGATCCCTGAATTTTATTGGAAAATTCTATCTTGGCAACTTGTACTGAATACCTAGCTAACTATATTAGATTAGGTTATTACTTTTATCCTTTCAAGAAGAATAACACTTTGTTTTAATGACAATAATATTTCTTTTATAGTTGATAACTTTATCCTGCGAGCTGGCAATAATGTTTCTTTTATAGTTGATAACTGTATGCTGCGAGCTGGCAATAATATTTCTTTTATAGTTGATAACTGTATCATGCGAGCTGGCAATAATGTTGGGTGGTGTTGTCCCCTATGTACCTCAATATGTACAGATCAGAAAATCACAAAATACACAGGTAAAAAAAATTTTGTTCAGTTTCTTTTAAGGGTGTATATTTTGCATGGTTGACTGCCAAAGGGGGGGGGGGGGTGAAAGATAGTGGTTAGGGGGAAAAATGTAAAGGAAGTCTTTAACACTTAAATATTAAATATATATTTCATTTGTTTTAGGGGTTTTCACTGTATGTATGCTTGGCCCTTTTAATGGCTAATACCATGAGGTAAAAATTAATAGTATTGAAGTTTTGAGACAGAAGGGTAGTAAGAAATCCTAACGTTGCCTCTTAACTTTTCTTATCTTTTTTTAAGCATGATATGAAAGTTTAAATTCTACTTTTAATATTGAATTTACCTGAAAATGATGAGTGCATACCTACAAATTTTCAGTTAAGCATTGAAACCACTCTTTTAATTTTAAAATAACATAAAGTAAAGGGAGGGGGGGTTGTTTTTTTCTCCTTTGCCTAACAGTAACTAAGTAATCTAAATTAATGAATAAGTACCCAACTTTATTATCAATCATTTTAAAAAAACTAGTAGGATGTAGTGCTCATCAAGGCACTTAAAGGGAAAACTCCGATTGAACAAAATAAAATATTTTAGGATTGTATTTTGGTTTGGGAAGCATTACGAGACTCCTCTGTTGATTCAAAGTATTCTGATGAATATTTGTATGTTTGCTTTGGTACAGCTCTGTGTTAAGGTCAATACGAAGGTAAGCACAATAATATAACTAGCATCTGGCATCTAGGAGCTCTGTATTCGAAAGAGTAAGGAAAGTATGAAATGAAAATTATTTCAGTTATTTATTTATCCCATAAATATATATATATACAATATGTCAGCTATGAATATTTGAATTTGATATTAAGACTTGGTCAGATTTCAACATGAGGTTTAATCCATTTAAAAAATGTCTTATGATTTGATAGTGTTAATTTTATTAGGAAAATAAAAGCTCGCACACAGAAACTCATTCAAGTTTATTAAATGAACAAGTAAGGAAAGGGTGATACTGAATATACTAACATATGATCAATGTTGTTTAAACACTAAACATTTCTCTAACTCATCAAATTTACCTATTAATCTTGCTTATTTTAATATAATACTAATGCATAACTTGCTTTTTATGCTTAACTAACAACTTTTGATGCTAATAAATCAATGTTTAAATTTAAATGAGATAATGAAAGTTTTGTATTTAACTATGTCTATATGCTAACCCCCAAACCAGTGAGGTATCTATAACTATTTTAAAAATAAAGTATGGGGAGGGGATGGGGTTATTTTTAATAAGGGTTGTGGTACTATCCCTCCCACCTCCAAAACAAATACAAAGACAGCTATATTATTCTTATTATTAGGTATAATTTGTTTCTTTATTCTTTGACTGTTCATAGGAGGTTATTGTCCAAGAGAGGCGACGTGAGCGAGTGTTCACAGATTTTGATCCGGCCTTCTTTTGGAAATGGACCGACTTCTCGTCCTATGTGGAGTTCACCATGACCGTGGCGGCCCTAGCCTCCATGCTCATGTATTTCTTGATTGAGTACAAGCCGTTTGTGGAGTTTATTGGCTTTGTTGCCGTTTTCACCGAAGCTTTGCTTGGTGTACCGCAGTTCTATAGGTAAAATCTACTTCAAATAGGGGGGGGGGGGTTAACGCAAGCATCTCGTAATCAATGATTAAATGGCACTTAGAATTCGAATTTCGATCGGAAATTTTTCATGAGTAATCCTTGGTAGGTCTATTTTTCCTAAATCTAGCAAAAAGTTGGAAAAGTAACGGCTGGCGGCTCAGCCTTTTAGCCGCTTTTTTGCCTATTTTCAGGGCAAATTTATCATTAAATACGTAGGAATCAACTCTATAAAGTTCTATTTAATCACTGATAACGAGATGGTTGTATTAACCCCCTCCCCTTTTTGGCTTTTTCAGGGCAAATTTATCATTAAATACGTAGGAATCAACTCTATAAAGTTCTATTTAATCACTGATAACGAGATGGTTGTATTAACCCCCTCCCCTTTTTGGCTTTATGAAATGTTACTTGAAATTATTACTGTCAGAATTTACCTTTATATAAAGCAAAAAATCCGTACAAAATGGTATATTGCCACACAATGCTCAAAAGCAAAAAAATACCACTTTCAACCATTTTTTTGTTAGAAGTATAATTCGATTACTAAAGCCTTTATTTTAAAACTTTAATAACTTACAAATCCAATTACATATTTTTGATTTTTTAATTTAATTTAGTCAAATAATGTTGTGATTCACTATTTAAGAAATCTACGAAACAAGTCAACATACGGTATGTCCGTACCTATGGTGTTGATGTGGACCACTGGAGATGTTTTCAAGACCTCATATTTCTACCTACGTAATACGCCCCCACAATTCTTTATATGCGGCTCCCTTCAGGTTAGAATGGTTTAATATTTAGTTTAGATCTCAAAAACAGCCGAGATGTTCATAAACCCGATCTAAAAAAAATTTAATTAACATAACTACCCGTGCCTAGGGGCCATTAATGAAAGTTTTATTTCAAATTAAACGAACTGTGTGTGGTAAAGTAGATCTGTTATTTTGTATTACATACCTTATTAGATCATCCCTCCAGCTCCTATAATAGCTTACTAGCGGCTTCGCCCCTAGCCCAGGGGTGTATATTCTGCACAAGATTTTTTTCCCCTGCTACAGGGGGATTTTTTTTTGTTTTTTGGGGGTTGGGGGTGTCCCACAACAGGACCAGTAGGTATATTCCCTAAAGAGTAATATCTGATAGGTTCAGTGGTTACCGAGATATTAAGGGACGGACGGACAGACATCAAGCTACTTTGTATTATAAATATCTCAACGTTTGATCCATAATTTACAATCCAGAAATAAATCAACTCAACTCGGAAAGGCTGCTACAATCTGATCGATTTATAGACTAATTTAAAGTAAAACTTTGCTAGTTAAAATTAAAACTATATTTAGGTTATGGTTGATATGATGATCCTATGTCAAGTATACATATACAGAGAGAATACCCTAAAGAAGAAACGATCAGAGAGAAATCTGAACCTGTGACAGGTATTAATAATAAATAGTTAGGGCGTTATGTTTTGTCTTTAAGTAATTTTGATTTGTGAAGTTTTGTTTACATTTGTCTACCATTTTTCCTCTTTAACTTTAAAGATATCGTTTGTTGATTAGTCCCTGTAGAATTTTCCCATAAGAAAATTAAGTCGTTATTTAAAGGAAGGTTGTTAGAGTTAACATTTTATGGATATTAACAAGGAAACCTCCCAAATTACTGTTGGAACACGGGTATATATTCTGCATTGGATTCTTGTTAAAGGGGGATGGGATGATAAAAAATAAATAGTTTTAGAAGTTGAGAAAGCTCAACTTAGAAATATTTTATACAATTCATAGAGACCTGTCCTGTTTGTTTGTAGGAGGAGGAACTGGACATGCTGGATGATAACCGGAAGATGAGGTCCACCCCGGGCCATGACGGAGTCATGGAGACACCACTCGGCAGTCCTCTCGTCGAGGTCAAGGATGTGGTCGTTGTGGTGAACCGGAGCGACATCAAGACTAACTCTAGCAGTGGGGTTGGGATACCCTCCTTTCTTCCGGGGGGTGGTGGGGGTAATAAAAACAAAGGCAGCGTGTCCAGTAATATTAAAGCTCCTGATTATCCTCCAAGTAAGTAAAATATTTCAGAATAAATTGGAAAAAACGAAGAGGGGTTTGTTGTTTTACTTCAGGTTACGTGAATTTGGGTACATGATAGCACCGCGTGATAGCACAAAGACGTAAGAAATAATTTCCCTCCCCACATTCCCTATCTTATTTTGAATATATTTAAAAATTTTGGGAGGTTAATTTTTGTGCTCGCTTGGGACGTAAAGGGATAAAAACTGAATTTTCCTCGGCTTTGAGATATCTTTTTTTTCCCCCTCTGTTTTAGTCATATGTAGTTAGTGGTTAAAGCAATGTTTTTTTTGGCCACAACTCATATGTAGTTAGTGGTTAAAGCAATGTTTTTTTTTGGCCACAACCATATTATTATTATACAAGGAAATATATTTCAGTTGAACAGTTTTTTCTTTTCACATTTTAATGTGCATGCTATATATCATTGCGTGATTATTATGAGATCCTGAAGTATTACTATTTAATTTTACCTTTTTTAGTCGATCGAGGAGTTTCAATCATCGGCAAAAGTTTGAATTTTGTTGAACAAAGCGAAACAGACTTCAAAGAAGTTATTGAGGAACAAATGAGAATTCACGCAGAATCAATGTCCATATTCTCGAACGAGGATGTCAGAAAAAGTCTAGGGTCGGACAACGGTTCATTTTACCTGGCTGGGAGTAACGGCGGCAGCCTGGCCACTGTTGGGGTCGGAAGCGGAATCGGCGGGGTGGAGGATCTTATGTCCCCACAAGGATCCGGCTGCTTTCGCCAGGGACCAATAGATTTGCCCAAGTTTGATCAGTTGGTGCCGCTGAAAAAGCCGCCAATCAGCAGCAGTATATCAGAGCCGCTGCCCACAGCAGCTGTCGTGTCTGGCAACAGTACATCAACAGTTTTTGTGCCGCTGTCAATGGTTGCTGCTTCGGTTGGTGTTACTGCAACCGCTTTGCCATCAGTTGTTTCAATCTCTAGCACATCACGACCAACCAGTAGTGCGTCATGCACTCTACACCGAGCCAGCCTCGTCAGTCAGGACTCCTTTGTCCGTGGTCTTGGACTGGCCGGGTCACACCTGCAGGGCAGCCTTACCAGCCAAGATTCTGTGCGCGGTTTAGTAAATCTGCAGGGCAGCAGTTTGGCCAGTCAAGAATCTGTAGCTCGTGTGGGTATAGCTATTCCGCGACCGACACCACAGCAGCCGCCGCAAGGAAATCTTGTTAGACAAAGTTCCATTGCAACCCTAGGCTTTGCTGGAGGTCAGGTGGCACATTTAGTTAGCCAAGATTCTCTAGCACGAAGTATCGCCCAGGGCGGGCTAAACAACCATGACACAATGGCTAGAAATATTGTGCAAGGAACTCTAATAGGCAATGACGCCATGGCGCTTGTAGCCACGACAGTGGCGCCACCTATTAGTAATATAATGAACCAAGATACAGTACCACTACAACCTGTAACCTGCACTTCTGGCCTTGTGAAACAAGATTCTATAACACTTAGTATATGTTCATCAACCCACCAGCAACATGACAGTTTAATTAGACAAGATTCTATCAACACATACGATAACATTGCACCTGATAAACTATAACCTTGAGCGAGATTGAGCCCTGCGGGCTGATGATAGGTTTTCAAATTAGAAAATACTCACTGCATGTATCATAATCAAGTATAATAATATAGAAATACACGACTTTATATTAGATGTCGTTGTTATGAAAAGAAAATATTTTACTAGTCACAAAATTTATAAAAAATAAACAAACTAGGCTGATATTTATTGAAATAATTATAAAGATTGTAGATTTAGTACAAAGTCACAGAGATTTATTCCGAGATTTGTTCAGCTTATTTTTGTACGACAAATCGAGCAGAGCTTATTTATTACAAGTTCGTTGTAGAAGAGAAATATATTTCATCGTATCTTCATTGAAAATGGAGTACAAACAATAAATTTGCACACTAACTTTAAGATCATGGCTTTGAATAAATATTCTCTGAATTAAAAAGCAGGATAAGGAGGTAGACAGACACTTTAAATGATGCTTATAAAAGTACAAAATTGGGAAACCTACAATAAAACGTTACGAAAAATGACCGGTCTTCATAATGATCTAGCCCCTCCCCTGTAATGAAGTTGTAATTTATTTGTGTGTGCTCTTTATATACATGTATTATGGTGTTTGTTGCGGTCAATTAGATCATAGAACATTTTTCTACATTCAGCAGGCTATAAAAGAAGATATTAAAATTGAAAAAATTCAGACCCTTATTTGTTAAAGTAAATTTTACTTAGACTGTAAAATCACCCAGTAAAATTGAATTAAGTTAGGGGTTGTGTCGAGTTTTGTCTTGAGCATAAAATTCTGCTTCCATGGACACCTTACCCGAATTCCTAGCTCTCATACAAGTCATTTGAGCCCAAAAAGTATGCATCAAGAACTGGAAATATATTATTTTTAGGCTTCACCAAAATTCACTTAAAATACATAAGGGTCGGAATTTTTTCATTTTGAATATTTTCTTTTATAGCCTGCTGAATGGCGGAAAATGTTCTTTGATCTAGTTGACTAATACAAACATCATCATACATGTATATAAAGAGCACATACAAAAAAATAGAGTTACAGCTTCATAACAGGGGGGCTAGGCCATTTTAAAAACCGGTCATTTTTGGTAATGTATGCTGTAATTAAAATTTTTAAATGAAGATTACTAGTTGGATGCATTAGTAGTTTAGCTAAAATACAGATTATGAAATGTCTATTTTAAAACTAAAGCATACATTTTTCTTATCTGCTTTAACTAATATTTATTAAAGAATTGTTCAAAGCTCTGATCATATAAAAGCAAGATATATTTAAGATAAAGTATTTTAAGAATAGAGTATTGTGTTGTTAATTAAATGATAATTTTTAGAATTTTAAATGAATAATTCTAGGATTTTTTAGAAGCAAAATTTTCAATCAGTGAGATCATTTAGCTTTTGATATTTGGTGTATTATCCCTCTCCATATTTCCCTTTATCTAATATTAATATTGCCAGGGTGGGAGGGGGCATTGGACAGTAAATTCACTTTTACCCAAAGTTATCCTAATACAAGGGGGGGGGGGGGCGGGGGTAATGCAACCATCTCGTAATCATTGTATAAATGGCACTTAGAATTCGAATTTTGATCTGAAATTTTGCATGAGTAATCCTTGGTAGGTCTATTTTCCCTAAATCGAATAAAAAGTTGGAAAAAGTAACGGCTGGCGGCTCAGCCGTTAAGCCGGTTTTTGGCTATTTTCAGGGCAAATCCATCATAAATTACGGAGGAATCAACTTTTTGAATGATAGTTTTACATTATTCGGCCTAAAAATTATACTTTTGGCATTTTATAGTTTCTACCAGCCTTTTTAAGTCGATTCTAGCTGTTAAACAGCTGGTACTAGAAATTTTAAAAAGTTTATCGGTGTTATCGATAATTTTGCCCTAAAAAAAGCCCCTAAACGGCCGAGACGGCAGCCGTTGCATTGCATGGTTGCATTAAACCCCACCCCCCCCCCCCCTTTATTCGCTGGCTCAAAACTTTTGTGGTTGGTTCAAAACTAGTGGATTATCTTGTTTATCGTTCATTGTCTTATCCCTTAAGATCCCTGAATGTTACCCGTCCCGCAGAATTTAAAGGTGAGGGGTAAAGTTTTGCTGTATCAATAATCTACGGATGTGAAGGTACACTAAAGTGTCGGCTAAATGATGGAAGCTAATAAAATAATAGTTGTCATAATCATGTAACTATAGTAACAAAAATACAATGCATAATTGTACAAAATTATTCATTACTACAAGAAATGATCTCAATATAAATCAAGATTTTCAGTATAATTTATTTTAATAAAATTTTCAGTTTTGATATCCCACCTATATAGGGAAAATATAATTTTTTTAAAACTAAATGTGACCTATTTAAATTGTTAAATAGAGGTTTCATTGGAAACCGTTTCTGAGTTGTAAAGAAAATACCTCTTAATATAGATTAATTTTGAAGGGTCATATATTTTGTAGAGGATCCATAATGTTATTAAATATGATATGCTTTCTCTAATCTGCTTTCGTCTATGTGTTGGAAAGGTAAAGAAACGAAATTAAATTTTTCGTTATTTTAAGTTATAATTTTAGACAATTTTCCTCGAATATTAAAAAATTATCCTCTCAAATATATTGCACAATATTAATTTTTTTCCCCTGCTGCAAAAATTTTTTTTTCCTTGTTTTTTTTTCCAGTAAGGAAGGGGATAAATGGAAAATATTTTCAGAATTCTTTATTTTATCCATAATATCCCCCCTCCCACATATTCTTTTAGGTTTTTTTTCACCAAAGAGGAGAGAAAAATGAAAAAAAATCATTTCAGTTCTCTTATTTTTTGTATTTTTTCCCCAACCACATAGTTTTTATTTCCTTCCCCCCACCCCATTTAGCAGTGTCAAATTTGCAATATATACACCCCTGTATTTCATTATGGTTTATGGTGTTAAGTCAGCGGCGTTTCAGAGCTTTATTGTAAAGTCTCTAAAAAAATATTGTAGATACAAGGACTATAATTGCTTTGAACTATAATATTAGGGCTTTCACCTAAGATTTATCTAAAAGAAATATCTACCCACCCATGTAAGTTTTATTTTATTTCATTATTCTATTTCATTATTCTGATATGTATGTTGGATTTTATTTCTTATGCCGATTTATAATTGTCTTTAAACTGTTTTTAACCTATTTTTAAAACATATATCAAAAATATACTATGACACCAGTAGAATTAAACTGCAGAGCCTAAATTTGAATTAAGTCCCCAATAAACTTTTTTGAGGGGATTTAAAAATTAATTTTACTGTTGCTGTGGTCTTTTTTGATCAGAGCAAAAGGTCTTTTTTTATTTGGGTAAAATTCGTAGCTTTTAGAGTGCTTTGCTTCATATATATAGTATTCTGGTTTAGAGTAAAATTAGGCCTTTTGATTTCATCTAAATTAATTCATTAAAAACTTAATTCTTTACAATATATCAATGAATTAACTTTATCGTGCTTGTTTTCCATCACTTATTTAAAACACACAAAAAATTGGCTGTAAAGGGTTAAATAGTGAAAGATGACAACAAACGTTTACGCAATACAACAAATTGTTTTTTGTCACATATACAAATATGATAAAATATAAGATTATTCAAACTTATTTTTTAAAATATTTTTTAAAAGCATGTATCTTTTATGTGTATAGTTTTCATTCTTTTCATTTTAATTAAATAAAAATTATTTAACTACATTGGAAATAAGTCACTTTGTGAAAACACTCTTTTTTGAATTGTAAAAAACTGAAATGAAACGAGACTTTTAATTGGTTCAGACTTCAGAATAATATGTTTTATTTTAATGTTGAATTTCTTCTATATAAATTATTGTTTTAGAAAAAAATTATTTGCATCGAACAGAGTAGAGTTTTTACTATTGTATTGATATAATCTGAATCACATCAAATTGTTCTGTAAGAAACAATTTAACCCCAAACTAAAAAATGCTTTTGCTTCCATCAAAATGATCACAGCAACATATAAAATTGATTTTTAAATCCCCCAAAAAAAGTTTATTGGGGACTTAATTCAAATTTGGGCTCTGCAGTCTGATTCTACTGGTGTCCTAGTATATTTTTGATATATGATAAAAAAATAGGTTAAAAACAGTTTAAGTTATTTTTGTTTCTATATATATAATTCTACCTATCCTTTTGATTGTTAAAAGTTTATAAATTTTATGCAAAATGTCAAGATAATTTTCAATTCCAAGCATAATTTCGGCATTATATTGACTTTGTTTCGTTTGTTAATTGTGATAAAAACCCGTCTTTTTTCCAAAGTTTTGACCCAGTGATTGCTTTTTATCATTTATGTAGAAATGCTTGGATTTTTTTCCCTCAAAAATCTAAGATTTTTGTTAATACAATTGATAAGTGTTCTTAAGACGGCACATTTATCTACCCGTTTTATTTCCCAAGTCCAAATAATTTAATTTTTATTTATTCTGATAATATTAAATGATTAAATTAATGACTTATTTTATCCAGATTCAAGTCACAAATAATATTAATAAAATTTACATAATTTAATACAAAAAATTGTGATTCTCTAAATTATTTGATTTTGTTTTTTTTTCATGAAAGCAAGACAATGTAATCATGCTAATCTATAAATAATAAATCTATGTTCTGACGCTTATGTCTCTAATTTGTAAGTGTGAAATTGTAACCTATGTTTATTTAAATGCAAAGAATAAGATATTTTTGTGCATATATATTGTAGTTTTATTCAATTTTATCGTAAGCTATTTCAGATTAAAATTAATCATGTTAATTTGAAAGTTGGTAAAATATTTACAGGTAATTTGACAGGTGTGTATATTCTGCACAAGAATCTTTTTTTTTTTTCTCTGCTAATTTTTTTTATTTATTTCTCCCCACTCCCATTTTTCTTTTCCATCAAGGATGGGGGAAAATGGTAAAATATTTAAAGAACTATATTTTTTTCACATTATCCCCTTCTCACATATTTTAAATTTTTTATTTCCCCCTTTAGCAGGGTCAAATTTGCTGAATATACACTATTAATTAAAATTTTCGTCTGCTAGGAAATCCTTTATTGAGTTGAGAAATTTAGAAATAGTAAACTATTGTGTGGGTACTTCAATGCAGCAAAATTCTAGATCCAGTATTTCATCATTCTTAGAATTCTAGGGGAGCTATGGTTTCATTATGTAACTAAACTGTTACTGTATACTAACAATTGGTTGAATGTTTATAACGAGGAGTCTTTAAGATCTTGCATTACATTTATAGTCCTACTTTGTTCAATAGCTTTATTATGTCTATTATTTGTTCTAAGTTTGTAATGTATTTGTTGGACTTATTTAGCTCTGCTTTTCAGGGTATACATCTATGTATATTTACTGGTCCTATCATTTTATGCTATTTTTTTTTCTTGGAGGTTGAGATCCTGTACGCGTCCTCCCTTGAAGTAATGCCTCTACTCCCCCCAAAAAAAAAAAAATAATAGGTAGCTAAAAGCAATTGGAGGATTGGGTAGTTTTAAATTCCCTCATCTATATGAGTGTGAATACAAATTCCTAATAAATTGATGATTCCAGGTACAATGGGCACCAGAGAAATGGTGATAGTTGGTCCTGATGAAAGTGGCGATGAGAGCCAAGAAGAAAGTCAGAACCATATTTCTATCAAGAGAAAAAGAACTGGTGCGTTTAGATATAATATATGTAGTTTGTTATTCCTGATTAATACCTCCAGGGAAAGTTGATAAGAACGTAGGGCCAGTTATTTATCGTATTTTCCAAGGCACTATTTATTACCTTTTACCTAATTGGGGCGTGATTCCTTCGATTTCATGTGATCAACTAGAGAAATCAAGGGCATCATCCGCTTGTAATTGGACGCAATACTCAAACGTCCACTGGTGGATATTAGGTTAAATTAAAAACTAACCCTTTGACGCGGTGTCAGGCCGAGATTCGTATCTATCACCAACCAGACAACGAGCGAATGCGCTACTTGTTGATCTACGGTCAGGGGTTTTAAATCTCAAGGCAATAACATAACTATTGGAGACAATCAACACTTTGATTGCACGATCTTTGTCTGTAAGTCAATTGTCCATAGTTGCGCAGGTTTTGGTCCAAGGCATTCCCCTCACTTTTATAACGTCTTCATTTTCGACGCAATTTGAGCTGAGATTTAAACTTATCACCTCCCCAATGAAGAGCGGATGTATATAAATCTAACGTTCACTTAATTTTCCTTTAATATTAATATATTAAGTTTTTGACAATACATTTTGCATTTAGATAATATTACAAATGAAAAAGCTACAGCATTAACTCATACACCTGGGAACTCAGTACAACATAAACAGGTACTGCTGTTTCATTTTCAATTATGGGGGGGGGGGTAGATATACCACACTTTTCTGGGATCTTGTTGAGTCAAGTATCAACTGTTGGGAATATCAAAGGATGACTCCATGCAAAATTTGAGCCGGTTCCGGCCAAAACCGGCCGTGAATTTTATGAAAAACCGGTTTTTTCCGGTTTTTAGGGGGTATCTGTAAATCGATTCAGCTGGAGCAAAACCGGTTAGAGGTACAAAAAACTTTACTTCACATGAAATTTAGCCAATGGAATTGCCTACAAAATTGTACTTCATCATCAACTTGATTGGACAACTCTTTCCCCTCCTAAATGTCCATTAAAACCTCGGAAACGGCAAAAATCGCCAAAAATCACGCCTTCGGCGGCAAATAACGGCTAAACGGTCAGCCGGAGGCGAATGAAACATAAATAAAGAAATGTCTGCCTCAAAAAGTTGTTCAACATCAAAGAGATGCTTGAAGTCTCTAAAACGACTCCTTCCCCTCCTTTAAGGAGAAAAACTGAAAAAACGTGATTTTCAAAAGTATGCCCACTTCGTGGGTGTGGGGGGCACTAAACCCGTCACCCCAGGGTCACCAAATATAAAGTCTAGGCGGCCCACAATGCTGAATTTTCACCAAGTGAAAGTCTTGTGTCATTATCTTTTATGAGAAAAAAGTTATTAATTAATTAAATTTTCAAATTGTGATTTTTTGATTGATTTCTTTGTTGAAATGACAGGCCGGTCAATTTTTAGGCCGTTTTTTGCTGTTTTCGGCCCGCCACGCCCAAACGGTTTGAGATAATCTCACGGGACCTTTTGCCCGACCTAAGCCTGGTTATTTGTAAGGTCTAAGAAAAAAAAAATCCCAATTGGATGAAGCACGACGTAGCTGCATGCCATCAAAAATCGCTGGTCGGCTCATTTTGCCCCCTCAAACCCTCACCTTGTGCCATTTTTCTGTGTAAAGATTATAATTATAATCTTTTGCGTAAGTCTGTTTTTTTTCCTAGACCTCACAAACAACCAGACTTAGGTTGGGCAAAAGGTCCCGTGAGATTATCTCAAACCGTTTAGGCGTGACGGCCCAAAAACCGCAAAAAATGGCCTAAAAATTGACTGGCCTGTCATTTCATCAAAGAAATCCATCAAAAAATCACAATTTGAAATTTAAATTAATTAATAACTTTTTTCTCATAAAAGATAATGACACAAGACTTTCACTTGGTGAAATTTCAGCATTGTGGGCCGCCTAGACTTTATATTTGGTGACCCTGGGGTGACGGGTTCAGTGCCCCCCACACCCACGAAGTGGGCATACTTTTGAAAATCACGTTTTTTCAGTTTTTCCCCTTAAAGGAGGGGAAGGAGTCGTTTTAGAGACTTCAAGCATCTCTTTGATGTTGAACAACTTTTTGAGGCAGACATTTCTTTATTTATGTTTCATTCGCCTCCGGCTGACCGTTTAGCCGTTATTTGCCGCCGAAGGCGTGATTTTTGGCGATTTTTGCCGTTTCCGAGGTTTTAATGGACATTTAGGAGGGGAAAGAGTTGTCCAATCAAGTTGATGATGAAGTTCATTTTTGTAGGCAATTGCATTGGCTAAATTTCATGTGAAGTAAAATTTTTTGTACCTCTAACCGGTTTTGCTCCAGCTGAATCGATTTACAGATACCCCCTAAAAACCGGAAAAAACCGGTTTTTCATAAAATTCACGGCCGGTTTTGGCCGGATCCGGCTCAAATTTTGCATGGAGTCATCCTTTGATATTCCCAACAGTTGATACTTGACTCAACAAGATCCCAGAAAAGTGTGGTATATCTAGGGGGGGGGGGGTGCAACGCAACACAGTAGATTTGACGACCTTTTTATCTGCCCCCTAAAAATTATTTTAGATTTCTTCCGCTTGTTGGCTATGTTATTATTATTCCTGGGAGTTTTGACTACTTGGGCTAAAACACTAAAAAAGAACTGTAAAAATGAACTAAGAAAGCTTTCACAAAAGTATATAAAATTACATTTTTACTTGTTCAGATTCACTACGATGATTTGTCAGAATACATAGAAATACCTGAAGAAATTGAGTGCCAGGTCATCCAGAAAACTATCTACATTAACAGAACGGTAATTAAACTATTTTCTCGTATTCATTCGAATCCGGTGGATAGGAACCGGTTCTCATCCATACGAAAAGACTATGTCTAGCATCGTATTATATCCAGCTTTCTACGAATATAAAAATGTACAATCATAAGATTAAAACCAGTTTTTTAGCCCGTTCCTTCGGCACCTCGGGGTTAAAAAACTGGGTTTAATCTTATAATTGTACATTCTATATCCGCGGAAAGCCGTTTATGATACGATGCGAGAAATAACTATTACTACACAAAAATGGGCAGTGGTGAATATTCTGCTTGGGATCCGCTGCTAAAGGGGGGGGGGGGGTTAAACACAGGTGTGTATATTCTGCAAAAGATTAATTTTTTTCCCCCTGCTGCAAAATTTTTTTTTTTCTCCTAGTTTTTTCCAGCAATGAAGGAAATAAAATGGGCAGGGGTGTATTTTTTGCATGGGATCTCCTGCTAAAGATGGGGGAGAAAATGAAAAATAAGTAGTAGGTACCTACTGAAAACATTTTATACCTACAATTATTGTTCCTCCTGGCAGGGGTGTATATTCTGCACAAGATTTATTTTTTACCCCGGCTAAAATTTTTTTAAAAAAATTTTCCCCTCCTAGTTTTTCCCACTAAGTAGGGGGGAAAATGGAAAAATATTTAAAGAACTCTATATTTTATTTATTTTATCCCTCCTACCACACATTTTTTTAGTTTTTTTTCACTAAGGAGGGGGGGAAATGGAAAAAAATGTTTTCAGTTTTCTTAATTTTTACATTTTTTCCCTTCCAACCACTTATTTTTTATCCCCCCCCCCCCCCTGAGCCGGGGATCCCATGTAAAATATACACCCCTGCCTCCTGGTGAAAAAACTAGAAAAATATGTTGAAGGGGTAATAAGTGAATAAAATACCTAGGTAAACGTTTTTCGGTTTTTACCTCCTCCTTGGGGGAAAAAAACAGGGGTGTATATTCTGCACAAGAATTATTTTTTTCTCCTGCTGCAAAATTTTTAATTTTTTTCCCTCTTGTTTTTTTTCAAGCAATGAAGGGGTAAAATTGGAAAAACTTCAAAACTCTTTATTTTATTTATATTATCCCCCCTCCCACACATTTTTTTTCATCAAGTATGAGAGAAAAATGGAAAAAATGTTTTCATTTCTCTTTATTTTTTCATTTTTTCCCCCTAACAACATATTTTTTAATTCCCCCCCTCCCCCCTCAGCCGGGCCAATTTAGCAGAATATACACCCCTGGGAAAAACTGAAATATTTTGCAGCCAGTGAAAAAATAAATCTTATGCAGAATATAATAGCTGAAAGTGGGGCTTAGTGAATACTAACTTCTACTTTGACCCCCGGATTACAAACCTTCTTACAGGATCCGGGAGGATTGTTGCAATTTTATTTTTGAAATAAAGTTGGTATTATTTAAGACTGCACCCTCTCTCCTACAGATGCTTCGTGGGCAGCAGCCTATAGTTAAATTAAACTTACTTTCAATTATTAATATAATATATTTAGCCAACGACTGTGGATTTCATCATGTGCAACCAATGCCCGAGACTGTTCAGAACTGAAACTTTACTATGGAATCATATAAAGGTTAACCACTACAACAGCTACTCTACAACTTTAGTGTGTCTATGACAGACGAACCGTAAAAATGATGTGTGTTTATTGACGGATCCATAAAAGTGTAGGTAGTGTTTGCTATTATATTAGTTATGTAAAAGTAAGGGTATTTTTAGATTTACTTGAGGTCATTTTGTCCATCAATGAAACAATTCTAATTCCTTTAAAAGCATAGCCAAATCGGTCCAGAGAAATCTTAAGCTTCATCCGACTGATAGTCAGTCAGACATCGCTCTATTTAAGGGGGGGGGGGGGGGGGGTTAATGCAACCATCTCGTAATCAAATGTATAAATGGCACTTAGAATTCGAATTTCGATCTGAAATTTTGCATGAGTAATCCTTGGTAGGTCTATTTTCCCTAAATCGAACAAAAAGTTGAAAAAGTAACAGCTAACGGCTCAGCCGTTTAGCCGTTTTTTGACTTTTTAGGGCAAATTTGTCAAAAATTACGTAGAAATCAACATTTTAAAACATATTTTTGCTTTAAATCATGTGAAATGATACAAAAAATATTTTTTTAGATTTCTAGTACCAGCAACTACCGGCTAGAATCGCTAAAAATTTTTTGGATCGGAAAAGAGCATTATGTGGAGAGAGGTTTCGTGATTTATTTCCATAGAAAAAAGCCAAAAAATTACTAAGCGGCTGAGATGCCAGCCGTTACTTTTCCAACTTTTTGTTCGATTTAGGGAAAAAAGACCTACCAAGGATTACTCATGCAAAATTTTATATCGAAATTCGAATTCTAAGTGCCATTTATACATTGATTACGAGATGGTTGCATTAACCCCCCCCCCCCCCCCCCCCCCTTAAATAGAGCGATGTCTGACTGACTATCAGTCGGATGAAGCTTAAGATTTCTCTGGACCGATTTGGCTATGCTTTTAAAGGAATTAGCATTGAGAGTAAAAAATGTCCGATTCCCCCCCCCCCCCCCTCCCCTTTCTCAAGATAAAAAAAGTTAGGTAAGCAACCAAAGATTTTCAATGCTCCAATACAGTTTTTTTTATTAATAATATTATTAACTATTTATATTATTTTAGGGAAGTCATATAAAGCGTAAACAGACATTTCAAACATATTTACTCAACACCAACCACGAAAAAGAAATTTTTAGCACAAATAATAAAACAAGTCCCAGCTCTGGCACTCCAAGATCTGTGATACCTTCTAGCTCTGGACAAAATACCAACAGGAATTTGAAATGTTAACGATTAAAAGTTGAGACAATTTTTACGGAATACACCGTTTAATTGCACGATCTTTGTCTGGAAGTCCTAACTGTGCTGTGCATGGTAATGATTTGAGCCTGTTTAGGGCCAAGGCATTTACCCTACTACGCCTCTGATTTAACAATTAAACTAATTGGTGAATTTTAATCTTGTTAATTAATAAAACGTTTTCTGTAACATACAACCCATTTTTTGTTCTTATCCTCGATCGACATAATAAAGTAACAGAATGTCTGTCTGTATATCTGTACCAAAGGATCTCGCTAAACACTGAACCGATATAGTTTCCTTTACATGGTGGCTCCTCATTTGAGGGGAGAGTACTACTACCCTCCCAAGAGAAATCGTCAAAAATTAAAAAAATAAAGCGGATATTTTTAGTAAACAGTTTATCTTAACACTGATTGAAAAAAAAAACATTTTACATGCCTCTAGTGGCGTAGCCGCTAGTTAAAGAAAAAGCATTAGGCTCAATTATAAAACTTGTTAGGTATAAAGTTAACATTCACCACTATCCTTTCAATGATATGTAAAAAAATTCTATAACATTGAACAATAATTAGTTTTGACGGAATGAAATCCTCTAATAGCTCTCAACCCACACCACAAGTACAAATGAACACAAATCAAGAATTGTCAGACAGATATAATAATATACATAATCAAGATACAGTAACAATAAATGTTAATGACGATTCCTCCGATTTACATTTAACACAAACAAATTTACAGGTAAACCTGTTTTGAAGACAAGTTACTACAGAGGTGTATATTCTGCACAAAAATTTTTTTTTCCCCTGCTACAAAATTTTTATTTTTCTTCCCCCCCTAGTTTTTTCTCACCAAGTAGGGGGAAAATGGAAAAATATTTAAAGAACTCTATATTTTATTTATTTTATCCTTCCTACCACACATTTTTAAAAGTTTTTTTCACCAAGGAGGGGGGGGGGGGATGGAAAAATGTTTTCAGTTTTTTTAATTTTTACATTTTTTCCCCTCCAACCACTTATTTTTTATTCCCCCCCCCCCCCCTGAGCAGGGGATCCCATGTAGAATATACACCCCTGAGATACTATTTACTAGTGCTAGTGGCCTCTAGGGGCACCTGAGGTAAAGAAAGAGAAGTCAACCCTCCCCCCCTCCCCAATTTCATCTTTTCTAGTAAAGATTAAGATTTCCTTTTGGAGGGAGGTGTTACCCTCTCCCAAAATTATTTTAAACATTCCCAGGATCTATGAGATGCTACACTGTAAAAGAGAATCATATCGGTTTAGAGTTTAGCCAAATCCTTCTGCACAGATTGACGGATAGACTCATAGACATCCTCTTACTTTATATAAGGATTTATTTTTTTTATGAAATACACTTAAAATATCTTTTCGTTCCACAAAGTTTTTATTTCTTAGGAAAAATCCGCATTATACCAATCACCTTCAAGATCCAAAGGGATGTCTACAGTGCCAATAGTAATAGCTTCATCATCATCCAACCATCCTCCAAGAGCAGAAGGATCTTTGGCTCAGATAGCATCCTATAACTCTGGTAGACAAATAATTGAATCTGATGATTTGAGTTACCCAACTGTGATTGAATATGTTATCCAGGTTAGATTTAGATTCTGAAGGCCAGTAAAAAATACTCCTGATATTTCTTTAAAGATAGCGCATCTTCTTTACTAATTTGTCTACTTGTCTGTTATTATGAGCTTTATCACCGGGGATGCGGAGCCAGATCCGCAAAATTTTGCTGGATCCAGAGTCGGTTTTTTCAAAGGGGCTCCGGGGGTAGCTAAAAAATATCAAAAATTGAACTTTTAAACTTTTTAAATTCAAAAATAGACTAGAAAAAAAATCTTGATATTAGGAAGGAGCCGGAGTCTTAACAAAATCAAACGGCTCCGCACCCCTGTTTATAACTAGACATTTTTTACTAACTTTAAAACTTTCGAACTAAACACATCTGTTGTTTAGGACGGAGTGGACGAAGAGACGACTGTTGACCTTAATACATCTATGGATCAAGGGGAAGCTTCACTTGATCAAGAGGAAGAATGTGAAGAAACTCTGCTGACTATTGATGACCAAGACCAAATTCAACATCTTTCTACAAATGGTAATTTTTAATTGTACATATGAACAACAAGGATAATAACATCCCCTAAGCACAAAAAATCATGGATGGACTAACTGACAAAGCGATTCATAGGCAGCTGTTCAGTGTTATATATTTTGTATATAAAAAATTATGAAATTTTCAAATATGTGAATTACGAGTTTTGAACTATGTATTTTACCCAACAAAAGGAATGGGCGGATTCCGTATTTGGATTCGGATCGCCAAATCTAGTGTTTCTACAACGGGGATCTTACTCTCTATATTTATTTTTAGATGGAAATGCAGAATTTGGAGTATTGATAGACGATGTTGATGAAAATAATGTGATTATTGTTGGATTTGACAGACAAGATCCTGAGCAAGTAGGTAAGTAGACAAGAGGGGGGGAAGTTTTAACACAATAGTTTGCGTAAACAGTGAGTATAGGTTTTATCTTTTGACTGATAGGATAGGTTATTAGGGATAAAATCATTCTTATATGATAAATTTTCCCAAGTTTTAAATTTTTTTGGAAAGGCCTCCAGGTTGAAGAGCTGCAGTGCAGGCCTCCAGGTGGTCTCTATACAGGTAAAAATCTTTAAAAAATCGGTTTTTTAAGAGTCTGAGGTCAGCTTTAGAAAAAAAATATGCATGTTTTTTCTTCAAATATGTGAAATAACATTCAAAAAGATGCATATTTTGTTTTATGAGTTGACCTCTAACTCTTCAAAAAAGATTATTTTTACCTGTACAGAGGCCACCTGGAGGCCTGGAGCTCCGGAACCTGGAGGCCTATTCAAAAACTCTTAAATCTGGGGGAAATTCATCATATAAGAATGATTTTATCTTTAATAACCTATCCTCTCATTCCAAAGATAAAGCCTATACACCAGGTTTACGCAAATGTGTTTTGATTGATTACTGATTAGCCATAGTTTCTTAGGGTTTGGACCTAAGTAGTCATGGAGTAGGCTGAAACACTTTTGTATAGCCACTAGGGCTATCAAGCTCCACGTTCAAGCACATTATGACTTGACCCGCTATCTCATGAGAGCTACTCATTATTACCTCACCCTCGCCGAGTATGGCAGGTGTCACAAATTAAGTCAACGTAATGAATGACGCTCTCCGCATGATATTATGTATTTGACTATTAAGTATCCAAACTTACTCAATAATCCCCTTCTTACACAACCAGGGGAAGTTGCGTGAATGTATTCAACTGAGAAATTCGAGTTGCCACATGGGGACTAGAACTCGAACTCTCATCACTGTAACTCAGTGCGTTACCACTGAGCTACGACGCCCCTCCAAATGTGTCATTGTATTTGGTGTAGTCTTGCAAGGTTAGGGCACAGCAGGGGTTGATCTCTAACAAGAAAAAAAAACGCCCCACTTATTTTCAATATTGATCTAAAAAACATTTTTTTCATCATGTAAAGGGATAGTTGCATGAAGTGCATTTCAGAAAACTGATTTCAAGCATGCATTACAAGTATACCAGGAAGTTTTAGTGAAAGTGAGCCAGCTATATAAATTGACAATGAATGTATTAGAAGAATTCGATTTTCAAGTCTTGATATCTTTTAGCTACATGGTAGAAAAATTGAAATTATTATATACCCAATACATGTAGTTTAAACCGTTGAACAGAAAAAAATATGCATTTCACTAAATTAAAGTTTAAATTCATTTTGTGCAACTACCCCTTTTTTTTAGAAGAGACTAATGAAGGAAGAACTGGGACTCACAGATGTTGGAGGAAATCATGTGAAAAGGTCAAATATAAGTTTTCCCTCTTGATTAAATGTAAAAGTAGTGCAGCAATACTAAGGTTTAAGGTTGCATTAAGTTGATTTGTTTCAGTTGTCACAGTTCTCCAGCATTCCGCTCCATAGAGAAGAACTGATTTCACATTACTGTTGTAAAGTCTGATTTTTGTTTTCAGAGTAAGTTTCTTTGAATTCCAAACGTTGTGTAGACTGTTGAAAGCAACCCTAGCCTTATCAATCCTGGTTTTAATATCAGCTTTTGAGCCATTTTCACTGCTGATAACACTCCCCAGATAGGTGAATTTGTTGCTTTGTTTCAATTGTTCACCATTTATTGTTATAGTTTGATCAGGGTTTGTAGGTATATTCATAATTTCAGTCTTCTTGACATTAACAAAGAGCCCGACTTGTCCTGCATATTTGACTAGTCTATCTGTCTTAGCTTGTAGATGTTTAATTGTTTCTGAAATCAGTGCCAGGTCATCAGCAAAGTCCAGGTCTTCTAGGTGTCCTAGTATGCCCAGCTGGAGACCACGTTTTTTGTCCTCTGTGGTTTTCTTCATCACCCAGTCAATGACCAATATAAAAAGAATAGGTGATAAAATGCATCCCTGTCTAACTCCAGTGCTTATTTTAAAGAAATCAGATGTCTTATTGTTTCCAACTGAAACACAGGCTTGGAAGTTGTCATAAAATTTAGTTATCATAATTATCATCTTTTCTGGTATACCATAACTTCTTAGTATTTTCCAGAGTGTTTGTCTGTGTATGGAGTCAAAGGCCTTAGAGAAATCAACAAAATTTACGTGAAGTGGCTTGTTAAATTCAACACATTGTTCAATAACTGTCCTAAGGGTGAAAATTTGGTCAACACAGCCCCTTCCAGCACGGAATCCAGCTTGTTCTTCTCTCAGTTTATTGTCAATTTTCTCATCAATTCTGTTTAAAATAACTTTACATAGGACCTTGCTTGGGATAGAAAGCAGCATAATTCCTCTCCAATTATCACAATTGTTCAAATCTCCCTTCTTAGGTAGTTTTATGATTATACCTTTAGACCAGTCCGTTGGTATCTTTTCTTGCCTCCAAATTTTATCAAAAAGATCAGTTAGAGTCCTAGCAGAAAGATCTATGTCTGCCTTAAGCATTTCGGCAGTTATCAAGTCAGGTCCTGGTGCTTTGTCATTCTTTAGGCTATGTATAGCAGCTTTAACTTCTTGAATAGTTGGTGGTCTTATATCTATGTCTATTTCATGTCCTGGTTCTGGTTCAGCAGTAATTTCTGGTTCAGGTCTGTTCAACACTTCTTCAAAATGTGATTTCCACCTTTCAGCAATTTCTTTTTCTGTAGTGAGTAATTTACCATCTTTAGCCTTGATAGTTTCACCACTCTTTTTGCTATATTTGCCACTTAATTGCTTGGTTATGTTGTATACTGTTTTCATGTTACCAAAGTCAGCTGCTCTCTGGGCCTTTTCAGCCAGATTGTCAATGTAATCTCTCTTGTCTTTCCTTGTGCACTTTTTGACTTCTTTGTCTTTAGCAGTATATTCAGCTTTTAAATTGCTCATGTCAGCCAAATGTTGAGCATTATGGATTTTGTTTTTGAGCTTCTTTCTCTCTTCTATTTTGATCCATGTTTCTTCAGAGATCCAGTCCTTTTTCTCTGGTTTCTTGTGTCCTAGGATTTCCTTAGCAGTAGATTGAAAGTTTTCTTTAATTGAAGTCCATGTGATCTCAGTCTCGTCATTTAGGTCCTCTAAGACTTGAAATCTATTTCTGAGTTTTAAGACTAATTCATTCTTTATCACAGGGTCCTTTAATCTTGAAGAATCATATTGTCTACTAATCTCACTCTTTTTATCATGGCCAGTACGCTTCAGCTTTAATTTAATCTTACTGACAACTAGTTCATGGTCACTAAATATGTCGGCTCCTCTATAGCTCCTACAGTCTTGCATTGACTTGACCCATTTTCTATTGATCATAATGTGGTCAATCATGTTTCTTGTTTGTCCATCAGGTGTTGTCCAGGTATATTTGTGAATGTTTTTGTGTTGGAATAATGTACCTCCTACAACCATATCATTATTTAAACAGAATTCAAGTAAAAGTTCTCCATTTTCATTTCTTGTACCTATGCCAAAGTGTCCCATTGCATTCTCCACTCCAGTCCTGTCAGTTCCTACTTTAGCATTCATATCTCCAAGAACTAGGCACATGTCATGTTTGGGTACTGAGTTTCTGATTGATTGCAGTTGATCATAAAACTCTTGTTTTACTTCTTCATCTTTGTCATTTGTTGGGGCATAGCATTGGATAACGGTCAACTTGCAGTGCCTTGATTGGAATCTAGCCTTAATTATTCTGTCTGATATAGGTTTCCATCCAGTCTATTAGTGAATTGACATGTCGTTTTTGAATAATTATAGCAACACCATACATATGTTGGCTTTCATGACCAGAATAAAGTATTAGGTGGCCATCTTTGCTTGTAGTTTGTCCTTGTCCTGTCCATCTACATTCTGCAATCCCAAGTATTCCAATATTGTAACTTGTCATTTCTTTAACTACTTGGGCTGTTTTAGTTGTCTCATACATTGTTCTAACATTCCAGGTTCCTATCTTACAGCTTTGCTTAGAACTTATTGGTCCTGTCATCAAGTTGATAGCTTCCTTTCGGATTTCACCATCATCTTTCATATTCTCAGTAAACTGAGCATCAGTTCCAACGGTTCTTGTTTCATGCACACCTCTGGCTGTGTGAAAGCCATTAGTGTTTGAGGTTCTGTGGGTGTTTTCGCTGACTATGGGGATTTTTACAGGTAGGATAGTTAGTCCTACGCAAACCTTCCATATCCCTGGAAGGATGGGTGACTGGTAAGGGGAGGGACGTCAATATCCCCCAGTACTTCAAGAAGTACCTCCTGCCCTGGGTTGCATGACTTAGGGATTGAGTAATTGTTAAATAAGCTTTTCTTCAACTCATTGATTTATTAGTATTTTTTTGTCATTATGGCAGATGTCCCATTAAATTGTACTCTTTAATATTCAGGACTGTGTGCAGACCTGTGATATTTGCGGAGCCAAGGTGAACAACTTCTGGAAGCACAAGGAGAGTGTCCACAAGATATTCAGATCTTTTCAGTGTCCACACTGTGATACTCTGTACTGCTCACAAGTGGATCTTGAACGACATTTGAGGTTTGTAAAAGCTTCTTATTATGCTACGACTAAAGGGAATGGTTCATTTAGGGAATTTGAAGAATAACTCCTTGATTGTGGCTTGAAATAAAAACTTTTCGAGTCATTTTCTAGAATTTAACTGTCAAACTTTTCTATTATAGATTAGGGATCTCTGATATCAGACAAGATTACCCCTTATGTAAATTAAAATTATTGTTTTAATCGTTTGGACAGTGACACTATAAGTTTTTTAATAACCAATCAAAATTCTAAAGTCTAACGTCTAAAATAAAACTTTGCATACCAGTGTAATTACCAGCCCTGAAAATTGACTCACTAATTTTTGCCTTACATTTGTAGAAGCATAGAAGAAAAGAATGAGGTAAAGAAAGCCAACAAAGAGAATAAAGAATCAGCTGTAGAAACTATAAACAATGAAAAGGCTGAAGAGTAAGTAAATGGGGGGGGGGGGGGGTATGTAACTTTTTGTAACAAGACCTTTTTAATGAGTTCCTACTTTCCTTATGTCTGGTTACAAAAAAGGGACCCCCCTCCTTCCTTAAATCAAGTTTTATATCTTGTGAAGTTAGTAAAATATTTACTACTACAGACACACAGACATCCTGTTACTTTTATATAAGGATTGTTCTATACATATTTTGAGAGGTAATGCATATTGTATATAGCAGGGAGGACAGTAGAAGAAAATTGGTTAATATTCAAATATTTTCTTTTTAAAAAGAAATTTTTAATGTTTCGACAAAAAGAACTAGGCAAACGTTATTTTATTTGTCCCTAATAATGTCTGTGTTTTGTCTAGGTTTTTGAAGAAAGTTCAATCTCAAGTGTATCCATGCAAAGAGTGCGGATTTCAGACCAACAGCAAGACTCAATATATTCATCATGTACTGAACACATGTGAAATGGATCCATCTAATAGCTTCAGGAACAAAACTTATCATCTAACGTACAAAAGCAATGCAACCATCTCGTAATCAGTGTGCAAAAGGCTCTTGGAATCCCATCTTAAATTTTCCATGAAAAATAAAATAAAAATCGCAATGAAATACCAGTTTAGTTGGCCTAGGTCTTTGGCCACTCGGGACCAACTAAACTGAAATTAATCTTAAATTTTTGTATTTTACTACTACTTGGAAAGCTGTCTGTCTATAATACTATGCGATAAACAACTAAATTACTATCTTAATGAGAAATGCACCCTTTTACAATACAAACCTACATATAATATAATTTAATACCAAATGGCATTCCTCGAATTAAATAACCAACATTAGTTTAAAATCCTTATAATAAAGTAACAGGATGTTTGTCTGTGTGTTTGTATGTTTGTACCGAAGGATCTCGCTAACCGCTGAACCGATCGGGTTCTCCTTAACAGGGTAGATTCTCATATGTCCCGGGAAGGTTTATAACTATTTTGGGGGAGGGTACCACCACCCTCCCTAGAGAAATTAAATTTTTAAAAAATTTCCCAATTTTAGAAAGAGAGTTCAACGAAAAATAAACGTCAAACGTAAATTTTTTTTAACTTTTTCTTTTAAAATCTAAAATAAGAAATTGAATTATTAAATTCGACTCTCTCCTCCTCAAGTGCCCCTAGAGGCCTCTAGGGGCGTAGCCGCTAGTGTTATATATTCTTATAATATTATATAACACAGAAAATCTTATTTTGCATCGCAACTAAAAGATAAATGTATTGCAGTTTTTGTCAAAAACATTTTACACTTATGCAAACCTTTCTTTATATAAATTCTTTCTATAGTGAATAGCTAAGCTTTTCTGTAACTAGGGTTGGTCAGTCCGGTAGTAACGAATAGCTCTTATCGTTAATTTAGGCAGGTTAGAACTATCCTATCAATTTCAAACTTGGCATGGTGATTCTTGAAGTAGAATGTTACGATTAAGAAAGCGTAGATACTCTATAATCGTAACCTGAATGTCCGTACAATTTTGTATGTTTATATTCTTATTCAGTTCTGACACTCTACTACAAGTGTTAATGTTCGTTTGTCCTACCGTTTCAGAGCTACGCTTTTATAGATTTTGTCACCCTTGTTTAAAATAGCAGTAGCAAAGTGACTCAATAACTTGGAACTGTTTATAAATTTCCTTGCCTATTGCGGATTTTAAAGACTTTCATTGCCGGAAATACATTGAGTTGTTAAACAAAAAATTATGTGAAGTGTTTGATTAGTAATACATGCCAAAGATTTGCTACTACTTAAAAAAACCTCCTGATATGGTCTAAACAGTTATCGTTGCGCTACCTAGTGACATGAATGTTAATATAAGTTTTGTAAATTTGCCAGGCTGCCCAAATTTCAAAAGCACATGATAATCCAGCATGGGAAAGAGAGAGAACATATCATTTTAGAACAGGTTTGTAATTCTTCTATCTTCTATACACCACTGAAAATTACATACTTTTATTACATAAGATTGATACATATTATAGAATATCTCAACAATAATCCCAAATATAAAGGGGAAAGACAATGGACGCTTGTGACGCTTCTCTGGAATGAAGACCTTAATATAATTGGATACTAACCCATTAGTGCCGAGCGCCACTTTTATGGGCCGCACAGTGGGATCTTTTACCAAAAAACGGGACATTAAGGGTAGACAAAAGTAAACATCAATAAAAAAGCTTGTATTTGACGAAATGATGTAATTTCTTTTGCTTTAACTCAAAAATAACACAAATTTTGCTCCTGTTAACTGCTAATGTGCATTTGGTAAGTACGTCTGGCGGTTTTGGAGGAGCGAAGCTACCCTATTTTTAAAAAATCTATAAACCTTCATAACTTTAGTTAGGATAGGAATATTTTAACAAAATAAACGTCTATGTAAATATTTCTTCAATGCAAACAATGTTTGTGAACATGAATATAGCGTCAGGTGCACCCAGTTCGAGTCCCGGCATTTTTAGGTAGGTCCAGTATAAGTAAAATAGGACACTAACAAGGCATGTTTTCTAATGTTTTTTTTACAGATATAAACAACAATAACATAATTTTCAAAACACTTTTGATTTTGTGTTAATACCTTTATTCTAAGTCTAGCTATCTTCATTTAAAGTTTGTATAAGAATATAAACATAATTGCTTATATTATATTCTCTCTCAAACGTATATTTCTCTATCTCTCTCAGACGCATATATAATGTTTTTGCAATATTATAATTAATCCCCGAATTTGAATTTCTGCTGAACCAAAACCAGTTAGAAATACAATTTTTTTCAGAACACATGAAATTTAGCAAATTTAATTGCTAAAATAAAAGTATTTATAAGTCATCTTTTTTTAAGGACTCCTTGTTCCCTTAAATGTCCATTAAAACCGCGAGAACGGCAAAAATCGTTAAAAATCACACCTACGGCGGCAAATAACGGCGAAACAGTTGGCCGGAGGCAAATAATGCATAAGTAAAGAAAGTTCCGCCTCAAAAAGTTAGAAAACATTGCAGAGATGACTTTGGGCTCTAAAATGACTCCTTCCCCCTCTAACGAGGAAAAAGGGGGGGGGGCGAAAGTGACACTTTTTGAAACCAAAACTAAAAGTCAAAGGAACTCGACTAAAAAAAGAGTTACAGGTCTGACATTTTGCATGGCAGTTGCTTTATAGGGGTACAATATGGAACTGTGAAGAAACGGCGGCGCAACCGCCGAAAATCGCCGAGAAAAGGCAACAAAAATTACGGCGGTTTTCGGCGGTTGCGCCGCCGTTTCTTCACAGTTCCATATTGTACCCCTATAAAGCAACTGCCATGCAAAATCTCAGACCTGTAACCCTTTTTTTAGTTGAGTTCCTTTGTTGACTCTTAGTTTTGGTTTCAAAAAGTGTCACTTTCGCCCCCCCCCTTTCAAATTAACAAGAACAAAATTGTTCAAACCATGCAATGTAAAATGCTCAATTACTCAAAAACGGCCGGGAGGCCCCAGGTTATGAAAACTGTTTTAAACACAATACATGTTGCATATTAATATTATCATTGCAAAACCCGGGGCATCCTGACCGTTTTTGGGTAAAATGGAGAAAACTGATTTTTTGGGGTTAAAAATCTTAATATTTTTGGTGAAATTTTCTCACAAACTGTCAATTTACACCACCATAAAAATATTTTTTTAAAATTTTTCTTTAATTAGACATTGGTACAGGTATCTGAAAAGTACCTCAATCAAAAATTATTTTCATAAGATGAACATAAATGTATTTTTTGTTGCTTTGAAAAAATTGTGTAAAAAAATCTGGAAAATCATCAAAACTGAAAAGAAATTTTCACTACCCTTTTTAAAAATGGCATAAATCCGCCAAAAATGAATATTTTTAAAAAATTTCTTTTCTAGCTGTCTACTTACAGCCATTATTAATTCCTAGGATAGATAAAAGTCAATTTTAAATTTTTTGGATGTCCCACTGGATCCCACTGTGGGCCGATCGAGCTGAAAGTTTCAGGGAAGCTTTATAATGGTCAAAACGGAATTCGTATTTTTTTGTTTTGCTCTAGTGGCGTGCACAGGAAAGTTGCAAAAAAAACCCGGTTCGGCTCAGCCATAAATACCAACCAGGCATTATTACCCGTTTTTGGTGCTTTCCCCCGGCGTTAAAACCCGGTTTTCCTGTAAAAACCCGGTTTTCCTGTAAAAACCCGGTTTTCCTGTAAAAACCCGGTTATTTTGACCAAAAATCGAAAAATGTAATTTTTGAACGCCAAAAGTGAGATGAACACTTTTTAGAACTTTAATACGATCCATAATTGAAAACTACACAACCTCATGTAATCTATAGAGCTACAAGTATAATACGAAGCGATTTATTTCAAATTTCGTGTTTAGCCGGCGATTTCGGGTGAAAAAACCCTGTTTTGTTGTTGTTGTCAAAAAAGATCTATCAGTGAAACCGGGTAATAAAAATTACAGACTCCAAATGGAAATGCCGAACCGGGCCTATATAGGGCGTAAAAAAACGATAAAAAAATCATATTAAAAAAAATAATTTAAATAAAACGAATTCACAAATAGATGTACTTGTCAATAAACTTTAGATTTAACGAAAAAAATCAGCGACTTTACTATAAAAACAAAAAAGTTAGATGGGGTATTTTGAATTTTCATGATTTTCAAACTTTGTTGATCTATACCGGCAAACGGAAGTAAGCAAAACTGCCTGCTCCAGGGGGAAATGAAAGCCAGGGTAGTAGAGGGGGGATTCATACTGAGAATGATGCAATTATGAAGCCGGAAACCGGTTTTTTTTTACATTTTCTGGAACCGGGTTTTAAAACCCGGTTCGGCACTAATGGGCTAATATTAATCCTGAACCATACATTACTATGTTTTTTTTGCATTGTTATTGTATTTTTTTTTATCCAGGATTGGAATATGAGTGATAATATAAAAGAAAAAACAGGCCTAATACATAAACAAAACCAGTCACACAAATCCTCCAAATTAAATATAAGAAGTAATGACAAAGGGATCAAGCTCAGAAAGAAATTGCTGGAGCAAGGTAAAAATAAGATTCAGTTTAAATTATTATAGTTGTTTTGTAGTAGCTGAGCTACTATATAATTTACTTTTTCTGTCCGTCATCAGTCAGTTCGTAACGCTGTGGGGGGGTATTGTGATCTTCTTAGCTGTTATTTATGACAGACGACTTTTTTTTGTATAGCTTCCCTATACAAAGCATCCAGCATGTAATTTACTCTGTCTGCTGGTTTGTCAGTCATGATACAAAATATAAAAATATGTGAGAAAGGTTACGTGATGTAGTAAAAGGTTTTGTTATTCTTGATCTTTATAAAAGCTTTTACAATCTCCTTGTTCGTATTCCCATCTATTATTTTTTGGTGTTTCGCTACTTATAGTGGACGTTGTCATCCTAGTTTTACTATTATACTTAGGTAGTAATATATTTTTTTTCTATGAAACAGTTTTAATAAATCTGATTTTAGCAAAGACAGGACTTAATGATAAATACCTTTTAATCACTTTCTCTTTAATTTTAATTTCTTTTTAATAAAACTTTATCTTTTTCCATTTTATATTAATTTTTATTTAAAATTTGAAGGTCTAGTGAGGCGAAATAGTAAAATGGTAGAACCTTTTTCTACGCAACGTGCCGACTCTTCTGAAGAAGTTGATGAGATAAAAGAGACTGATGTTCTATTGGATCTTATTCAAGATAAATCTGATGCTAATTCCTCACAAAAATTATCAGGAATTGAATATTTTCTGTAAAATAATTCCAAACAATAGACTTTTGGCCAAGTTAATACTTCTTAAGATTGGCATTATTCTGAAAATTTAATACTATAACGTGAGTTTACTGGCGTTTTCCGTTAAAAAAATAGAACCTATTGTAGGTACTTATGTTCAAACTTAAGAAAACAAATTAAATTCAATTAGATGAGAGCAACAATCATAAACAAACAAAAAAGGCTAGTCAAGAACAGTCTGAAACCCACCAGTCAGTACAAACTGTATCGTCAAATCAGCTGAACAAAAAACTGGCACCAAAACAGCTGACTCAGAATGATGACATCAATCAGCTGACAGATCTTGGTCACGTGGTTGGCGATCAGCTCATTCAAATAGTTTAGGAAAAGGGTTGCTTTTTAGTTGATAAATAAATTGCTTGGAAAATGATAATTCAAATTCAAATTCAAATTCAATTTATTAACCATTGATCCAACAAACCCCGATCTTGGACAATTATCCTCCACCGGGAAATAAAAATGATAGATTATACATGATAAAATACATGATAAAATAGATATGATTTAATTGCATATTATCACATTTACTATAATTATATGATGGTTTATATTTATTTCCCATCCAATCATTATGACATATTATTAGCGATAATAATGACTAAGCAATTTAATAATGATAGCGGATAATGCCCATGTCTGACTAGCCAGGTGCAGTACGTAGCCCTAAGGCTGGAGCACGCCCTTGATGACGTTCGAGCGCTATTGCTGGCCGGCATAGTCGGACTAGTGAATTTGAACATTGCTGTTATAGTTCAATAATAATAAAGTTTGAAACACAATTATATGAATACATGACAATACAATGTAATGTTAGCATCATACCCAAAAATCGATGAGGTATCTAGGTACCTACTGAACTTATAAAGTTGATTAATGGCTTACAAGGCTTAGACTATTCTTAGACTATTCTTATATTATTGTTAAATTATTAGCCTTGTTAGATATATTAACTATAAATATTTAAGTTCTATGTACACACATAATAATAATAATCCTAATTAAGATGTTTAAAAAGGACTGAATTTACTAGGCTTCAAATTAATATTGACATTAGTTGTTAGTAGAGATGTTAGTAATAGTTATCAATAAGTTGGAAATGAGGGATAAGACTTACTGCTACTAAACTTTGTTTAAAATTAACTTGAATAAAAATCCATATCACTAAGTGATTAATGTTTATAAAGGACAAGTTCTATATGTTTTGTATGGAAGATTAATAAAACTTATACTGTCCTTTCATTTAGTTGGAGCTGTAGAGGTAGGACTAGAGGTTGACACCGTCGATGCTGCAGCTGCTGCTGCGGCAGCTCGCGTACTGGCCGCTATCGCTGTGGGCGCTGTCTGATCCTCTTTGGGCACGTCATCTCTGGGGGTGTGGGGGGAGGGTAAAGCTGGAAATGCGTCGGCTCCAGGTGCCGCACCACCGGTTGGTGGGAGACCCTCTGCCCCTCCTTCCTGTCTGACTGTGACCCCAGGGTCTATTCCTCCATCCTCCTCTGGGTGCTGCTGCTTGGCATGCTGGTCAGCAACCTTAATAATGTCTGACAGGTTAAAATCAAGGCCATCAAACAACGCCTTATTAGGGACGTTGGCCTTGAAGGCCTCCAACACGATGGACTTGGCGCTAAGAAGGGAATTTAATTCCGGCAGAGGCTCAACCATGCCTAGAACTGTGGGGGAAAAGGGGTTGTGGATCTTGATCCATTTGCCCTTGTGGCCAAGGGGCATGAAAGAGACCCCTGCACTCGTGGTCTTGCATTTGTGAGCAAGCTTGGCTGTGTGTAGGAAAGACATTACTTGGCGGTTCATATCCGCTAGGTCATGTGACACCCTAAGCTTCATCTTGGAATCGTATTTGACCGCCGCCGCCGCTGATGACCACTGGCTGCGGTCCGCCGCACGCTTCTCTAGGCTAATCAAGTGCTCCCGTTTATTTAACATAAACAGGAATAAAACCCTGCGCGAAAAAAACCTAAAGATCATCGGGGGGACTGCGCCTCTGCGGCTAGGGCCAAGAGGATGGCTGAACTCAATATTAGAGTAAAAACTTGTGTTGAACGCAACAGAATCACCTGACTGTATCATTGACCGTAGGACCGGTTCGATGACCTCTTCATAAACATCCTTGACGTCAGGGGCGGTGGCTCGCCACGGCGACTGGAATCCGTAAATCCGTAGGGACCAGCATCGCTGCCTCTGTTCCCTCTTGACCGCCTGACATAAATGATGATAATTAATAAAACGGTCACACTCTCTATCCTCCGTCCGTAATTTCAATAGCAAATCAATTTGCGCCCCTAGGCCTTTAATTTTGAGGCCCGTAGCCTCATCCGGCGAGACATCTGGGTCTTCGAGTCGAGCCCTAATCGAGTCAATTTCGGTTTGGTATTGCCCCTGCAACCCCTCTATACGCTTACCTATATCCACCAACTTCAGGTTCACACTGTTGAAACTCTTCGTTGTTTGTTCCGTGTACTCCTTTATTTTCGAGGCCACAGAAGTATCAATGAGCTTAGACATCCTGGCCCAAGTGTCCGGGCTAAGATTAACGCCGCCATCTGCCGAACCGTCGGCCTCCTCATCCGCTATGGCAGCTCTAAGCTTGTTGCCTTTGCTGGCTTTGGACATAATGACGGCAAAAAGTGCCGACAAAAAACAATTATTAAAGCACAGATAGATGTTCACAGATGCGTGGTATAGGTAAAACTAAGCGTAGTAGAGAGGGATTACAATTAAGGGGTAACCTGAACCAATGACGTGAGGGCGAGGAATAAAGTTGACCAATGAGAGGACACCAGTTGTAGGGCAGGACCAATCACAGCTCTCCACAGAATAACTCCCAACCAATGGCAGGGCTCCAACACTAGAGTGTGTGTATGTGTAGTGTGTGTGTGTGTGTGTAGCGTAGGCTCTCCTCCACTGTTGTAGATGAACGGGGGGGAGGAGAAGGGGTGGTAGCGATACTCAAAAAAAGGGGTAGAAAGCTTATACAGCAGCTCTACATTAGAAGATGTGTATCGCTTGAAGGACGCTAACTAAGAAGAATATTGACAAAAGTTTCAGTAGTATTGATTATTGAAATTCTAGAGACACTTTATTGTTCTTTTATACATTAAATTAATAAAAAGGCAATTCAAATATTCAGGATGATCAACAAAATAATCAGCAAAGAAATCAATTATCCTAAAAATTAATAACTAATGTATTTCAGAAAACAAAAAGACAACTTGAACTATAATTTTACCCATAATACATTATAAACATGTGATAAAAGATATTTGTAATATCAAAGAAATAATATACATTACTGTGGAAAAGTTTGTTTACATCATTAGAGTTTATTTTCGAAACCGATTAATATCCGCTGGATTAGAACCGGTTCTAAGCTAATTTGAAAAATCATGCATCTTTTCAGACAAATTCCACGAAAAGTAAAAATCGTGAAAACAACCAGTTTGATTTACCTGAGCCCTCAGCCCCTCGGGGTTAACAAAACTGGAATTTATCTTATAATTTTGCATTTTAATTCCCGCAGAAAACTCTCTATAATACGGTGCAATAAATAACTTACAGAAATTAATTTAATTATTTGAGATTGTAAAAAAGAATAGCTATCACCTCGTTGACATGAGATAATTATAGCTTTTGATTTAATAATTGAAAAAATATTTTTCGTGTTATTATGATTAAGGTTTAAACACTGATAGGAATTCTATAAATAATATTGATCAATAACATATTGAACTAATCTATTATAACTTTCATCGGGCAATAATTAAGTTGTACAGTACAGCACTATCTGTTAAAACTACCATGAGTGTCTTATCTAAAATTGAACTAGAATAATTATTTTATTGAAAGAATAGTACCTAACGTCTTAATAATATTCTAAGAGTAAAAACTGAACTTATTTTTTTATTGATCTATTTAATTGGTTTAGAAGCACTGCTGCACTACTCATATATTGGTTAGAACCACGAGTCATCCGAATCATAGAGAACATCTTTGTTGACAGTAATATCTCCTCTCTTGTCTGTTTCATCACCAGTTACGCCGAGGATGTCTTGCCACGTTGGAGCTGAAAAAGAGGATAATTTATTTCACGAATTTCCATGAAATTGTGTGATTGTGTCTAGTCAAATGCGCTTATTAACCCATTAGTGCCGAACCGGGCATCAAAACCCGGTTCCGAAAAATGGAAAAAAAACGGTTTCCGGCTTCATAATTGCATCATTCTCAGAATGAATCCCCCCTCTACTACCCTGACTTTCATTTCCCCCTGGAGCAGGCAGTTTAGCTTACTTCCGTTTGCTGGTATAGCTCAACAAAATTTGAAAATCATGAAAATTCAAAATACCTCTCTAACTTTTTTGTTTTTATAGTAAAGTCGCTGATTTTTTTTGTGAAATCTAATGTTTATTGACAAGTACATCTATTTGTGAATTCGTTTTATTCAAATTATAATTTTTTATATGATTTTTTTATCGTTTTTGTACGCCCTATTATGACCCGGTTCGGCTTGGCCATAAATACCCGAAAATTTTAAAACCCGGCTCGGTTTCGGTTTTTATTACCCGGTTTTAACTTTTCAACCAATAAAAATAACAGTTTACGTCATTAGTAAGGGTTTGAGCCACCCTAATAACCCTAGTAATCTCTATAGCACAAGGACTCTGGCAGGAAATTGACAACTTATTCATACGTACTGTACTAAATCAATCATTACGTGGACTAATTTAACCAAATTAGGGGTTTTTTTAGGTTTTTTATAATTCATACAACCCCCTTAAGTTATTCATTACAATAGAATACAATTTTAAAATTTATTTACCGTGTAAATATGCATAAATATGACGTTTTTACTGACAATTAGGTTGATTTTTACTCAAAGCATTTTTCTTGTAGACAATAAAATGATTATAACTTTCGTTCTATTTAAGATAAATTGATGAAATAAAAAGTATTTTCAATTTTATTATGCTGAGAAGTCACTTATTGGTTTTAAGAAATAATAAACCCCTTTGAGTTGGGGAGGGGGGGGGGGCGTTGAGTATCGAAATAATGAAACTAATGTAAATTTCTTTTTATGGTGGGTTTTAATGATTCATATAGCAGCCAAACTGTTTTTAGGCAATACCCCTTTGTCTGTCTGTCCCTCTGTCTGTCTGTTTTTTTGTCTGTCTGTCACTCCACTTGTCAGTCTATCTGTCTAACTGCCTCTTTTTCGGATTTCAATGAATCATCTAGCATAGCCTAATTCTAATTTGTTAATGCCTCAAAAACTGTCTGTCTGTCCGTCTGTCTGTCTATCCCTCCATCTGTCTGATCATTCACAGGTTCTCTATTGGATTTTATTTAATGAATTGTCTATTATGGTCAAACTGTAATTTGATCATTCTTCTTGCCTGTCTGTCTGTCTCGTCTATCTGCTGAGTTTCTACCATTGGTCTAACAGATTGATTCACTTAATTAACCCCTTACGGTCGGGCCCCTTACCGCACCTTAATCAGTCGGGGGGGGGGGGTCACCCCCCTGCAACCAACCCCTAGCCCTCCGGGGCTTAAAAAAATCCTATAAATTTTCTTAAACTTAAGCTTTTATGATTATAAACTAACTCCTAGATTATAATTATCCCCCTTCCGCCAACCCCTAGCCCTCCAGGGCTCCAAAAACCCTAAAAATGAACCTACCTTTATTTTTCTCAGAAACCATTTGACCAATAGGGATGATTTCTTAAACTTAAGCTTTTATGGTTATAAACTAGCTTTTAGATTTTAAGTCGCCCCCCTGCCGCCAACCCCTAGCCCTCCGGGGCTCCAAAAAATCCTAAAAATGAACCTAACCTTAATTTTCTCAGAAACCATTTGACTAATAGGGATGATTTCTTAAACTTAAGCTTTTATGATTATAAACTAACTCCTAGATTATAAGTCACCCCCTTGAAAATAAAGGTTAGGTTCATTTTTATGGGTTTTTTTGATCCCCGGAGGACTAGGGGTTAGCAGCAGGGGGGTGACTTCTATACCAAAAGCTAGTTTATAATCATAAAGGCTTAAGTTTAAGAATTCATCTCTATTGGTCAAATGGTTTCTGAGAAAATTAAGGTTAGGTTCATTTTTAGGGTTTTTTTGAGGCCCGGAGGGCTAGGAGTAGGCGGCAGGGGGGTGACTTCTAAACTAGAAGTTAGTTTATAACCATAAAAGCTTAAGTTTAAGAAATCATCCCTATTGGTCAAATGGTTTCTGAGAAAATTAAGGTTATGTTCATTTTTAGGGGGGTTTTGAGCCCCAGGGGGCTAGGGGATGGGGGTAGGGGGTTGACTTTGAAACCATAAGATGTTCATACCCCTAAATGCTTAAGTCCAAAAAATTTGCATGGTTCATCAAGTGGTTCCGGAGAACCCCCCCCCCCCCCCCCAGCATCAAAAAAGCTTCAGTTACGTCCCCCTTTTAAACGTAAGCTTTTCTTATATGTCAACATAACATATCTAAATTTCATAGAGATCCGCAGCCGTTTTCCCTGCTGACCGCCTGCTGCGGCCGCTGAAATTTATATTTGATATTTCTAATATAAAATTTACTTAAAGATAAACATTTTCTGTAAAAAAATTGTTCTTCTAGCTTCAAAAATAAGAAAATTACAGCCGTTTAAAATTTTTAAGTAAAAAAGGTTGTTAAATAAAAAGGTAAACTAAGCAAAAATTGACTTTGACTTATAAAAGGTCGGAAATTTATTATCAAACAGGGGACTTGCACAAAAAAGATTTAGCCCTCTAGGTCTAATAGGAACTGAGATAATAGGGGGGGGAGCGTTGAACGCCCACCCCATCACCAACCGATTAAGGTGCGGCAAGGGGCCCGACTGTTAAGGGTTAATAATACATATTTAATAATTCATATTAAAGTCGATAATACTGTAAAAATGGTTGAATGCTTGTTTCAATAGAAAATTAGATTTAACTAATAATAATGTTGAATCTTGTACCAGGAGATAAACAAATAACCTTGTGTTGCAATAAAAAAATAAAAAAAATTATCCAATTTACTTATGAAAAAAGTGTAATACTGTATCTATAATCTTTTTGTACATAAATGATAATAATATCAGGTTATATTCCATTAATTTATAACCACCTAAATTTTTTGACACTTACAACTTTTAACAGCTCCCTTTAACCAAAATCAAGGATAGTTTATTTAAAGGGAGTGTGAACGTAAAAATTTCTCATCTGATTATCAAATCTTAACATTTACTAAGCACATTTCACTACACTGATCAACCAAAAATGTCCTATTCACAAAAATATCCAGAAATAATGCCTTGATTTTATGGTATTTTGAGAGGGAAAAAGGAAAAAACAGGGAAAATCTGAACGTTTTTGTTTCTTATAATGTTTGTAGGGATATTTAACTTGTCATATATAGTTGAAACAATTTACTTACTGTTAAGGATTTATTTTATGCTATAAAATTGCCAATTCGTTTTTTTATAACGTAGTAATTAGGTAATAAAGACATATTTTAAATTCGTATTATTGACAAAAAAAAATACCCCACTGTCTACAAAGGGTTGAATCTCATAGGTTATATAAAATAATAATATCCTTTTTTATTGTGTTGAACAATAGATAACCCACTTTGGAGAATTAGTTTATACTTTTATCAGACTGTTTATAAAGAAATATTGCGTCTTAATTATTTACAAATTTGTAATTAAAGGTGGGCGAGAGATGGGCCATTTAAAGTTAATTGGATACTAATAAAAATCCTGTTTCTGGCTTTGTTATTGTATTTGGTTTTCAATAAAACAATATTGCTTATTTTATCAATTTCTAAGTAACTATACATTGAATTAAAGCAAGGATTATGTTAAAAGTCAGCTTAACTGTTAGGAAAAATCTAGAACTATGTGAAAAAGTTTAATTTTAGCTATAATGGGAGAAAAAAGCAATTTAATGCACATTTTATATAATACGGAAAATTTCTTCCTTTCCCCGTACCTTATAAAAATCGTCGGAAAAAGCCGTTTTTTAAGCAAACAAAAGCGCGTTTTGCTCCATCTGTGAGATATTATGAATGAGATAATGTTAAGATTTGATATTAAGATGAGAAAAATTTACGTTCACAGTCCCTTTAAGTATGTCACCAAAACTTCATTACATAAGTAATACATTTTTACAAACTTTAAAAAGAGGATTGGGAAATATCTCCCTCCCCAACATTAACTTTAATCACTATTGTAAACAATATTAAAAGTTATAAATATATACCAATCAAGATCTTTAGAGGTATTAATTGTTGTTTAATTACATATGTATGAGAGCTCCTTCTTGTGTCAATCACTTTTATTTACTGATTTAAATTTGTACAGTACAGTTGTACAGAATATTGCAAGATTTTTTTTAGTTAAGTCTGGAAATTAATGATTAATTTATCTAAAAATAGATAGCATAGAATTATCTTAATCAGTGGCTTAATTTTATACACCCGCCTTAAACACCTCCCCCCCCCCCCCACTCTTTATTTTAAGGGGTGTAAATTTATTTCCTTTACACCCCCTTGGAATTTATAGAGGGGTGTATCTGAGGGTGTAGGCTCTTGTCAAGAGGGTGGACATGGGTGGACACCTAGGGAGGTGTATCCATCCCCCTTAATTTTACAAGGGTGGTGTAAACAACCCCTACACCAACCTTTTGCACGCCTTTGATCTTAACTATAGTTTTAGTGTACATAAAGTTGTAAATTCAGTAACTATTCTACAAAAATTACCTTCCTAAATTGATATATGATTTTCAGGGTAATCTCCGGTGGACTAAACATTAAAATTTTATGGAAAAAAAGATATCTTTGGAACATGCATGACTTGAAATTATCCCCCCTTTGTACTCAATACGCATTTTTTATTCTAAGTGCGTCAATTTTGCGTTTAAAGATACCCTTAGTTTAAGCATTAATTTCTTCAAAAAATGATGAAAAAAGATAAATTTTTTTTTGATAAAATGATAAAAGTATATGTAAAATGAAATAACCAGCAAAAAAAATTACAAAATTACGTTAAATAGAACGAAAATTAGAGCGTTTTGTATGCCTTATAAAATGCGTATTTCTCATGAAAATTGTAACGATTTAGTGTCTTGAGTAAAATATTTACAAACTTCCCGCTTTTATAAGAAGCTAGAGCCTTTGTGATAGGTGTCACCCAATAGTTTTATGCTCGTTTTCTGATATGTAACACCCAAATTTTATATGTTCTTTTTTTGTAGTGTGTGTCTTTTAAAACTTCGAGCAACGGGTTTTTTTACCCGAAAACGGCGGCACCTATAGCCGAAACACTAAATTTGAAATAAATCGCTTCGTATTATACTTGTAGCTCTTTAGATTACATGAGGTTGTGTAGTTTTCAATTACGGATCGTATCAAAGTTCTAAAAAGTGTTCATCTCACTTTTGGCGTTCAAAAATTACATTTTTCGATTTTTGGTCAAAATAACCGGGTTTATACAGGTCAACCGGGTTTTAAAACTGGGGGAAAGCACCAAAAACGGGTGTTAATGCCTGGTTGGTATTTATGGCCAAGCCGAACCGGGTTTTTTTGCAACTTTCCTGTGCACGCCACTAGAGCAAAACAAAAAAATACGAATTCCGTTTTGACCATTATAAAGCTTCCCTGAAACTTACAGCTCGATCGGCCCATAAAAGTGGCGCTCGGCACTAATGGGTTAAGTTAAACTTTTCTTAATTATTTTTAGCCCACACATGTGCATCAATTTAGAGTTATGAATATGCTTCCCTGTTAGATGAAGAAAATCATCACAAAAATAATATTTGAACTTTATCTGTAAGTTTTAAACACAATTTTATTCGATTGGATATTAACTTTAAGGTGTAGTTTTTTACCCTAGAAAATTTTGAATTTCGTAGGAAAAGGATTCGGTTTTAACCCTTTGATTGCATGACCTTTGTCTGACAAGCTCTAACTGTTCATTCATAGTAATGCGTTGCGCCTATTTCTGGGCAAAGGCATTCCCTCCTCATTTAACTATGTCGCGCACCTGACATAGCAGTAGTAGTCTTTGGTCTATTAATGTCCTTATTTATGACGCTGTGTCGGGCTGAGATCCGAACCTATGTTAAGCCACGATCGCGGATATCATGTTAACTTACTGTCATCTTCCTGTATTACTCTGGGAGAGAAGACATTGGCACAATCAATTTCATCTTCTCCCTATCATTGGATACAGTTACTTTAATGGCTCTTATATTCTTGGTGCAGAGTACCCAAAGTTTTGTAACAACTTCACTCATTTTTGTGCTAAAAAAAATTTGGGTACCATTTATCAAAATTTGCATAAAACCAGTAGTGTCAAAACTTTTTAGTTAATATTTTTAATCAACTGAAGGGTAACTTTTGTTTATTATTTTTGGGAATCTTAATCAACTTATTGTTGATTGTCTTATACCTTAAGATATTTGCGTTTCATTCCTACCGCACAGTAGGTCTATCGAAAAAGATTTATATTAAAAAAGAATAATTATAGCCATTACTAGCGAAGCTTAACAAATTACTCGGTGTGACAAACGGACATTAAAAAATTTAGAGTAGAGTTACTTTTCTGAACATTAAAAATAATTAGGGGATGGCTCCAGGTAAAAGGTATAACCAAGCGAAAGAAATCTAAAATAATATTTTTGGGGCAAATGGAGAGGTCGTCAATTTTACGATGTCTTGCCAACCAGCAACAGCTGAGATAACGTATTGGTTTCGTGACTTTTTTCCGAATTAATTTCGTTGTTGATATAAGCTGGGTCGGTTCTGTGATTGACAAGGCATTGCATCGATTGTTCTTGTAAATTTGGAGATGAATAAATTGTCCACTAAGATAAATAAACTGTTCCTGGAGGCAGTGAGGGAATCCATCACAATGTTGAGAAAGAGGTATTTTTGTTCTGTCATTGCAGGTGAACTCACAAAATTCTTCATCAGAGCCGTCAGCACAGTCCTACAAGTAGAAGATATTTTATTCTAAGGAATTTTTGAATATCCCAAAAAAATACAACCGTTTCACATTTTTAAGAAAAAAACATTGTTGGACGGTTCCCTTGAAGTGCAGTGTCGAGCTCTAAACTCATCCCACTTTATTTTAAAAATAAATAAGGGAGGGGGGGGGTTTAGTCAGACCACCCGGGTAGGTATAAGGCATCTAGAAAAAACCTTCCTCCTTTCAAATTATTGATAAAATTTATAGGGGAGGGGAGTGTGTTTGCACAGCTGGGAATTGTCACCTTGTTTCCATTGCAAGTGAGGAATTTGCTAACACAAGATCCATCCCGACACATCCATTCTTCTTTTGGCAAACAGCATGATCCCTGAAAAGGCATTTATAATTTACTGGTGGATTGTTAAGCAACTATTTAACCAATTTTAGGCATTTTTTAAAAATAGTTTTACATTTTCCACCAATCGAATATTTTTAATACTTTCTCGTCATTTGCTCGGTCCCAAGGATCTCTAGTTTTTTTTTGCACACTTTAAAGCTTTGGTGTTTTATTCGTCTCAATTTAGAATTTTTTTTATTTATCCAATTTGATTTGAGAGGCTTTTTTGACCAGACAGGTCCACAGTATACTATTTATACCTGATTTAAAATTGTAATATTGACATTGAGTTGGCATGCAGTCTTTTCTAGTTGACATTGGCTGGAATAGGTTTTCCCGTCTGAGCCACACACCTCATCCTGGGTGGATTCACTACAGTCAGCTTCACATCTGGAATAAAAATAATCATGTGGGTTTGTCAAAAGTGATCTCATATCAGAGAGAGGACAATGGGCTGTTTATTACACTAGTCTTCAAAGTTTTACAAAAACGTTTTATCATTCGTTGGCTTGACAACTTTGAGGACTTTTACTGAATTTTCATTAATTGTTTAATTAAATGGAGTGTTCAAATGTTTCAACGACTAATTTTTTATTTAAAAAGGGGTCATTTTGTATATCATCATTAGGGATGTACATCAAGTTTATCGGTCAATGTGTATCCCTTAAGATCCATGAGTATTGGTTTTGCACAGGTTTTTAGACTATTTGAATAGAAAGGTATCTATAAGTATGGTTGGCTGCTGTTGTCTACACTTTCTACCAAATAATATGGCCGAATTGTTCCTTCAATTTCCTGAGTAGGCATCTTATACTACTATGTTTATTGTTGAAACAATAAGAAATGGCGAACGTCATGTAATTTGTATTGTATCAGGTCCGGAAACATATAGTAAGGATGAAATATACTTGAATTATGCTGTTATTATATTCATATAAAACTCTAGAAGCATAAAAAATCTCTAACTTACTTTGAAACAGGACAAGGGCCACTAGATACTTGGGTGATATCCATGTTTGAGTCACATGCTTCTTTCCTACAGAAAAATCATGTTGTAATTGGCTGCTGTCGCAATATTAACATTAGGATATTGTTGCATGGATGGACGTATTGTCAATATTTCCCCAGGAAAAATCAGTTTCCAGTATGGCTTAGAAACTGATTAATAATATCCGGTGGATTAGATTTAGAACTGGTTCTCGTATATACTGAAAAATCATGTTTACAGACAATTTTTCACGAATATTAAAATAAAAATCATAAATTCAATACCAGTTTTGTTAGCCTGAGCATATGGCTCTCTTTTTCTACATTTTCTTGCAGCTGCTTGTATTATGAAAAAGGATTTAAAAGCAGTGATCTAAATGGATAAGATAAATCGGTACCTAAAATTCCCTTTATTTAGATTACAATTTTTGGTAGAAACGTTTGGACACTAAACTTAATGAATCAACCACTAAAAATTAGTTAGAAGTCCCCAAAGTTGTTAAACCAACGAAAAAGAAAACGTTATTAAAAACTTTGGGGACTAGTATAATAAACAGCCCATTGTCCCCTTCCTACCTGAATAAAAAAACTTACTTAAGGTGACAGATATTGTTGTAGGTGACACCATTGCTTCCACAGCAGGGGTTTATTTCCAATCCTTCACAACTATAACAAAATTAGATATTTATGTTTGTTCATTAGGAAGCTTTTAAGATGACTGAACGCTAAATCCAAGTTTTGACTTTGCTGAGTCACCAGGGAAGCTAAAGTAGACCAATCTAGGATGTTAAGGTGTCTAAACGAAGCTATTGACATAACTAAGAGTAAACTTAGGGTTTATCTCATACCCAACTCCCACCAGAAGGGCGAAAGTGACAGCCATTTAAGAAAATTTGGCCACCTTGAAATTCTTCCACTGTATGATATAAATTGTCATGATATTCTAAACTCACGTTGTTAGTTTGTCATGCTATGATTTATTTGTGTAACGTAACTTGTGGATGTTGTCATCTTATTAAATCAAACATATCAAAAGCCTTTTTAAAGTCTAACTGCCTCAAACATACATTTTTTTGAAGAAAAAAAGAATTATAATCTGGAATAAGTGAAATTGGGCATTAAATAAAAAATAAAGCTAGTTATATAAATTTTTTTTAAATTGTTGAATTTTATCCACTGTCCCTGTTTTATTGATATTACCTGTCAGGACAATCATCAATGATGTTTTCAAATAAATCTTTGAAAGGGTCGATTATCTTCTCATCCCTGAAAATAACATCATTTTAATATTCTGTTGGAAATGCAGTTTAACTCAGTTACCTATTATGGAAGCAGCTTATAGTGACTAGCAAAAAAAATGACGTCATACAATACAAATAACAATGTTAGTATGCATTGTAATTGACCAATGGTAAAAAAATATATACAGGCATATCATTGGTCATTTGTATTGTATGACGTCATTTTTTTAAAGGCATAATAAGCTGCTACCCTATTATGGGATGAAAACAAAACATAACTATCTCTTATTATGAAATTTATTGAAATTAAGGTGGGTGTAGTTTTTATGTTTATTTATTACTACCATTTTTAACAAAATCCATAAACTATTGATGAATCATTTACTAAGTATATTTGCGATAACTTTTATTTAATACATTCTTCGAATTTTTAACATTTACAAAACAGCCTGCTTTATTGCTTTAAGATCCATGTCAGATCTATATAGGAAATAAATGTCTATAAATGAGCTCAAGTTTTCCAAGGAATAAATGTTCAAAACTCATAGTGCTCCAATAATCCTCATTAAACTATCATTGACCATTGCGATAAAACCTTTATTCTATTTGTTTATGGAATGAATAAAGTTTTTCAATCCATGTTGATATTTGAATTACATTGAAGTATTTAATCTTGATTTAATAAACAAAAAATATACGTTCATAATATAGAAAATCAAAGAAAACTCTGTTTTAAAAGAATTCGATTGTGGCGACACTTCCATAGTGTTCAAATATTAAAACTAAAATTTTAATCATATTAACCCTTTGGTGATGGTAATGTAAATAAAAAATATAATTGTAGAAATCTTTTTAAAATCATTCAAAATATTAAATATTTACTTCTTTCTTTTAGATAGTAATGGCGAGGGAGGAAAATTGAAATAGATAAATAGATATGTACTTATAGAAAACTAGCCAATAGTGAGATAGTTATATCGAGCCAACTCTAGTAGATAATACCAGACAAGATAGATAGATAAATATTACCTGCAGGCTCCATCATGGACCACCTGTAACTCTATGCCATCCAGACAAGATATATAGATAGATATTACCTGCAGGCTCCATCATGGACCACCTGTATCTCCATGCCATCTAGACAAGATAGATAGATAGATATTACCTGCAGGCGCCATCATGGAGCACCTGTATCTCCATGCCATCCAGACATGATAGATAGATAAATATTACCTGCAGGCTCCATCATGGACCACCTGTATCTCCATGCCATCAAGGCAAGATAGATAGCTAAAGAGACAGATAGATAGTTAGATAGATATTACTGTAGGCTCCATAATGGACAACCTTTATCTTCAAGCAATCTAGACAAGATAGATAGATATATAGATAATACCTACAGGCTCCATCATGGACCACCTTTATCTTCAAGCCATCTAGACAAAATAGATAGATATTACCTGCAGGCTCCATCATGGACAACCTGTATCTCCATGCCATCCAGACAAGATAGATAGATAGATATTACCTGCAGGCTCCATCATGGACCACCTGTATCTCCATGCCATCTAGACAAGATAGATAGATAGATATTACCTGCAGGCTCCATCATGGACCACCTGTATCTCCATGCCATCCAGACAAGATCTTTTCTTGAGGAAACAAATATTATCATAGGTTATGTTGTCATCTCCACACACTGGTAGCAGGATCTGAAAGCACAAGAACTGATAAATATTGCGACCATGGAAAGAAAACGAAGTAGCGAATTTTCACAATAGATTTTAATAGGTTATTTTAGGTCAAGTTTGTTAAATGTTAATAACAGCCTCGCAGGGTTAGAGAATTGTCCCTGCATGGTTAGAGGCCCCCGCAGGAGCTAGAAATGGGATAAAAGCTACTTTGAAAATATGACGGAACCTGCTACTTCGTTTTCTTTCCATGATCCTTATATTGATAGTGTAGCGGATAGACTTACTTGAGGAGTTGCAATGCGCCCTATGATAATAAGTAAGTCCAAATCCATATCAAACATCTATGTAAATAATTTTGGAATAAATTTACTTGAATTTTTGTTCAGACTTAAAATTGTATATTTACATTTTTGAATATTGAATGCCTTTTTACTTTACATGGGTGTGGATACAGTTGACCTCTCATCAGATAACCAGCAACAGACTTCAAAATGAAACTTTCAGAATTCCCATACATCTCAAGGTAAATTATAGGGGTTCAAACTTTTACTCTACATAGAATTTAAAGGAGCGGGGGGGGGGAGAGTCTTTCAAATGTGTGGGGTATAGTACCCCATAATGATTTTGAATCAAGAATGGAGGGGGGGGGGGGGGTGAAGGTTATATAAGTTAAGGTTCCCTTGTCTGTTTGATTCACTTTAATAGATGTTGTCTCCCTAGATATAATATAATTGTCATGCATACCTTTTCACATTCAGTCACACATTTTTCTGGTCTATCTGTTATCTGAGGGCAAGCTCCAGAATTTACAACTTCTACGCTAGTCTAATAATAACAAGGAATATTAAACGTTTAATAGTAGTGAAGCTGTTTGAAATGGAAAGCAATTACGGGAGAAAAAGTAAAAGAATCCATAAACTTCACAGAAAAGGAGAACCATGATAGGTCCTAGGAAGGTTTATAACTATTTTTACGGGAAGAAACCACCGTTCAAAGAGAAATCCCTAGAAAAAAGTGACCTCCATTAACTTCTATTTTATTTTTAAAACTTTAAATTGAAATGCACCTCAAGTGCAACTACGGGACTCTAGGGGCGTAGCTGCTGTACTCATTACCTCATTGAGACAAGAAATTTTCTCCAGCACACACAGATTTGTATAAGTTACTCCATCTGACCCGCAAACAAGATCAACAATCTAAACAACAAGGAGAGTTATTTGAAGCTGTTTATAGTGCCTAGGAAAAATGAAGTCATACAATACAAATGACCAATGAAAGGCCAGTATAGATTTTAATTGTACAATGGTAGGCCAGTTTGATGACATTTTTATTGGCATCTTAAAAAGCTTCCAGTTATTTATTTAAGTTGATTTACATAAACAAAGGTATGGCTACAATCATTTTGTGCAGGGATTTTAATGGATAAGATAATGAACGATGATTTATATACATCCCCATTGATGATATACAAATTACCACTTCTGTTGAAATGATTGTACACTACTAGTGTGGTAGTCGGCATACGGACAGGCCTTTTCCAGAGTATACTATGCTCCATGTTTACCAAGTAACACCCAGACGTTAATCCCCGGCTTATCACAATTCTAGCCAGCCCATTTTTGGCCATTGTTTGATCATCAGAGACAGCGGTCAACTTATCCACTGCTGAAATCGGGAGGGAGTTGCCGCTCCACTCTACATGCTCCAGCAACCTACCCTTTTCCGGGGGACGTCTACCTTACCCCACTACGGGAGCCTACCCCTCTACTATTCACCTGGATGGGGCTTCCCCCCATATCTCCACACCCCTTCTCTACCTAACCCATTTATAATCTGTTTTGTATATAAGCTATTAAATTGTTGTATGTGCATTCAGTTCAAATATATCTTTCAAACAGTAACTACTTGTAGTACTTTATTGATAGAATCCTTAAGGCTGGGGGCTCTTTTGAATCGAACTCGCTCAGTAGGGTTGAACTGCTTCACCCCTACCACACTAGTATGTAACCAACCAATCAAAATTCATTAAAAGTACCAACAGTTTTGAAGCCATCAAATTAGATAACGTGGTTATAAATCTTAAGATAGCAGTATAATGGATCGTTCTTTCCTTAATTTTATTAAACTAGCGACTATGTCAGATGGACAAACATATATACAGACTTTTTTTTGACAAAATATTAGTAAAAATAGATTTTAAAAAAATTTCAATACCTCTTCACACTTTGTAAAGCAAGGAGACTCTTCACATTTCCCTAAAAATATAACCTTATATAAAAGTAACAGGATGTATCTCTGTGTGTTTGTGTATCTGACTGTCTGTACCGAAAGGTCTTTCTAACCAATAGAATGATATGGTTATCCTTTACAGTGTAGCTTCTCATAGGTCTTGGGAAGGTTTATATTTATCTTTGGGGAGTGTACCACAACTCTCTAAAGAGTAAAAAATAGGGAAAGAGGAGCCGTGGCGGAAACTGCGCATGCTCTATGGGCACTTCAAGTAAAAGCATCCATAAATGTTACCTTGATGTTTAACAGAGAGCTGAATTCCATTTCTGCAGGCCAGGTGCTTCATCAAGCAGGTACTATTGTATGTTACTCCGTCACTTCCACACACATAGGAAACCTCTCTACAATTCAATAAATAAGGGATAAGACAATGGATGATAAATTGATATACATCACTAATGATTCATAAAGCTACCTCTTCTGTAGATTGAAATTATTGGTTAAAAGGTTTAAACACTGCTAGTTTGGAATCAATTAATCAAAACTCCATAAACGTACCAATCTTAAAAAAATATTTTTTGGTACCTATGTAATTTACTGTTCAATAACACCTATCTTCATGATTATGTTAACTATATTAGGGTTAGGCATAGGTAAAACTACCCCTAACCCCTTATTAACAATTTTAAACCGTTTTGAAAAAAAGGCATCTAGTGTTCACTTCCTCAAACAATTCAAAAAAATGTCATGACTTTCTCGTCATTTCTATGACTTTGGGAACTTCCGGTTGTGTGAAATCTTTTTTTTTATTTCAAAAAGGCATCAGTTTTCATGAAAACTATTCTTGTTTGTTTTAAAAAAATACAGTGGGGGAACGACAAGCACTTTGTGGTAAAGCACAATTTTCCGCCTTAATAAAATACTACTTACTGACTGCAAGACTGCGGGCAATTCTCATCAGATTGAACATCAAAAGATCCGAACCCAAAAAAGTCTTCAGTTACTGTTGGTGTGATGGTAGTTGTAAAATCATTCAGTTTTGTTGGCGTTTCTTTGACAGTGATCGGAGCCTCTACTTCTTCAACATCAACAGTTGAGTCCTCAGAAGTTGCAGCCAGAGATTCCTCAGTTGTAGCAGCTAGAGTTTCCTCAGTGGTTGCAGCTAGAGTTTCCTCAGTGGTTGCAGCTAGAGTTTCCTCAGTTGTAGCAGCTAGAGTTTCCTCAGTGGTTGCAGCTAGAGTTTCCTCAGTGGTTGCAGCTAGAGATTCCTCAGTTGTAGCAGCTAGAGTTTCCTCAGTGGTTGCAGCTAGAGTTTCCTCAGTTGTTGAAGCTAGAGTTTCCTCAGTTGTTGCAGCTAGAGTTGTAAACATTTCATCATATTCAGTTGTTCCTTCTGTACCAATTGGGGGTTCGTAGACACTTAGAAAAAAACAGTATTTTTTAAAAGTAATTTTTAACTATTTATATTTATTTATACTTGCGTCTATGTCCTCTCGGCACATGCAGGTCGACACCCCACCTTAATGTTTTTCAGGTTTTGAGGAGTGTGTGTTTTTTTTTTTGGGGGGGGGGGGTGGATTCAATTTCTTTTGATTGAAGTCCAGTCTAACGTAAGCGAGATCTTTCAGTACAAACAGACTGATAGATATCCTGCCTCTTTCATATAAGGAAATATATAAATCCATATATAAAAATAATTAGATGTCACTCTCTACCGAAGGTTTTTGGAAGATTTATAACTGTTTTGGAGGAGGGTATCACCATCCTCCCAAAAGAAAACACCCCTAAAAAATATGACCTCTCCCCAAAATTTTTTTAAAAATTAAAAATAGTGCCCCTAGAGGCCTCTCTTGTTGCTATTATATAGAATGAAGATCTTAAGATTAGGTAAAAAATATTTAAATTAGTATGCAGAAAAAAATAATTTATTAGATTACCTATTGCAGTCTTTTTCATCTGAGGCATCCGTACAATTCGCATACCCATCACATCTGCCAACTAAAAAATTTCATTTTTAAGCTAATTTAAAAATCTGTATTTGGCTCGTCATGTACCGTTTAAAAAACGTAGATTTTAATCTCGGCCCATCAGCGCGTTATGACCAAAGACATCAAAAGTGATTCCTACTGCATGTATGTGAGGTGCAAGATATAAATAATTAGAGTATGGGGAATGCCTTGACTCAATACTGGCGCAACTCATGACCATGCACAGTTAAGACTTCCTGACAAAGGTCGTGCAATCTAAGAGTTTGATGTCTAAAGGGCGTGTGACCACATAATCATGGATAGCAATTAAGATAATTTGGTTGAGAGATGCACCAAAATAAGATCTCGGGGTGTATCCCCTCCTCCTCATTCTATTCTATCCTCAGGCTAGGCTAGCTACTACACTAATATTCATAAAAAGAAATTGAATTTCTTCTGGTGGTTTTATTGGAGTAATTTATAATTTATGTGGCATTTCAGCTAGAAATCTGTGAAAAGAAATTGTTTGTCCTCCCCCCTACCCCACAAACACACACAATAAATGGTCCATAACTATGTAACGAGATGGAAAATATCAGGGCTTGGCAGCCGCACGTCAGCCGTCTGTAAGCCTCAGGGAAGTCAACAATTTTAAAATTCAGCAGAAAGTCTAAACTGACCCAAATATGGAGATCCCTCAATTTAAAAAAAAATCAAAGCCTTCAAGCGGGTTAATATTTGCCGCTTAGTCGCGGCTGTCGCGCGGCTGCTGGGCCCTGAAAAGTATATTTCTGGGAGTTGTAAACATGGACAGGTATTTAGTTGCGAAAAATTATTTGGGCAAACATATAAAAACATGTAAATCATTAGATTTCTGCTTTTTGTATAAGGTAAATGTTTTACCCCAAACTTTCTATTTCTCCGCTTTAAGAACTTTCCCCTCTATTCCCCTTTAATTTCGAAAAAAAAACTAAAATAAGGGGGTGGGTAGTTTTCTTTCTCATTCTTATTTTCTACATGAGGCCTATACTTGCAGGTTGCTTTAAAAGCTTGAGTTATATAGGCTTAGATTGCAGAAGCTATATACTTCGTTTCATCTAATAGCGGCTTCGCCCCTAGCACCAAGGGGATCTGTTTCCGATAGGGTATATATATATAGCATAAAACCATTCCAAATCTTAAATACAAAAAAAAAGATACAGATTAAACCATCCTGGTACTTAAGTGAAGATTACCTTAAAAGAAGAAAACAATTGGTCAAATAGTTTTTGAAATCTTAAGCTTCAGATAAAAATTGCCACTACTTTATACTACAGGAAAGCTTTTGTGTATATAGGTCTCTTTTCCTAGATTGTATAGAGATTGTAAAGTTCAAATACTACATTTCTACATTTACATTTTTATATGATTAATATTTAAAATAGTTTCTAGATTTGTTTTGTAAGATGTCAACTTTAATATATAAATCTATATATGTATTATATATCCTTATATAAAAGTAACAGTATCTGTGTCTGTGTAGCTGTCTGTCTCTCTGTCCCAAAGTATCTCTCTAACTGCAAAACTGATATGGTTTTCCTTTATGGTGAAGATTCTCATAGGTCCTAGGCAGGTTTATAACTTTTTTGGAGGAGGATACCACCACCCCAAATGGAAAAAAGCCCCTAGATAAATTAACCCCCCGCCCATAAATTTTGTTAAAGCTTCCCTGCCTAGAATTAAAAACGTTAGGGAGGGATGAGGGAACACTCTTTGCTTACATTTACATCAAATTATAGTCCGTTGTATTATACCTTAAGGTCTATTGTGACAGTATAGCTTAGAGTGAGTTTAATTCTCTATTCAGATTTACCCCTTCCCCCTCCCCCCAAAAAAACTGCCCAATTACCGTAAAAAAAACAGTTGAGATGTTGCAATTTTTGAGGGTATAAAATGGGTTCCAGGGCAAACGCAGGAGTCCCAAACGTCGGAGTGGACAAACGCAGGAGTGTTAAAATATCAATTTATGTAAGTATTTCTATACAGGTTAGGTTAGGTTAAGATATGAATATACATAAAAGCCCCCCGCAGGGGTTAGGCATTTAAAAACCTAAAATAGGTTAGTTTAGGTTAAGTGTCCACTCCTGCGTTTGTCCACTCTGACGTTTGGGACTCCTGCGTTTGACGTAGAACCATAATATGTACCTTTAATGTTATGAAAATTAAAGGTGTAATTAAGCACTGTACAGAATATTTGTGGATTGTCCTACCCCAAACCCGAATTTTTTTTATAAAAGGTAAAGTATTCATCACACCATCCCCCACATCCAAGGCGCACGCCCCTTCTTCACACAACTTATGTAAAGTGTTATCTAGAATATTTGGTATTTAAAAGTTATTTATCACATCGTGTTATAGACAGCTTTCCACGGATAGTAAAATAAAAAAATTATAAGGTTAACTCCATTTTGTTATCGCCGGGGGGCCACATAACCGGGGTAACGAAAACCGGTATTAATATAATGATTTTTATTTTATTATTCGTAGAAAATTGCCAATAAAACTATACGGTATATGATTTTTAGCATTTTACAGAACAGGTTCTAGTCCAGCGGATATTAATCGGTTTGGAAGCCATACTGGAAATGTTGTTCACAGCCTCTCACACAAGATTGCCAATCTTTACAAAAATTTCCAGGAATACACGGATAGGATAATACATCATAAATTAATCTCCCCCTAATTATTATATATTATTCCTATGGTATCTGATGCTAATTTGGGAGGGAGGTGAAAAATGTATGAATAATTTATGCTTCGTTGATATCTCCGCCCTGAAAATTTCTCAATATTGCAAATCATTCACAGGGTGTTAAACAACAAAAATATTAAAAATGTAAGAAATAGTTGAAAATATGATAATAATATATCCTGTTATATAAAGTAGTAAGAGTTTTCTGTCTGAAGTTTAAGATCTCAATAACTATTGAACCGATTGGGTTCTCTATTTTGCTTAAGCTTCACATAAGTCCTGTGATAGCTTTAGGCTATTTCATTTTCAGATTTCAGCCTTTCTCTGCCGTTTCGAATACAGAGCCTAGATGCTATGGGCGTAGCCGCTGGTTACGAAGATGTAACTAGAAAATCAAAGAATATTTATTTAAAACATGCTATTTATTTCGAAACATTTCATCAACAAATTATGTTTTCCTGCATCGTCTTATAAACAGCTTTTCGCGAATATAAAAATGTACAATTTTAAGATTAAAACCAGTTTTGTTAGACCCGAGATGCCGAAGGCATGGCTAACAAGACGAATATTATGATTGTTTATTTTAATATTATACATAATTTTTCAGTGTGGCTGAATACCGGTTCTAATCCATCGAATATTAATCGGTTTCAAAGCCATACTGGAAAAATAATTCTTTAATTTGCTGTTTCTTATTTGGTGAACAGATGTAACACCATATTAAAGTATTCTGGTAGTGAGAATACAAGATTTATAGAGTATATCCATCCATGCTATGCTGCTGTTCTACATTCAAGGTTTATATCAGTGTGGCGTGCACAGAGTTTTGCCAAGGGGGTACGAGAAGCACTTTAACACTTTCTTTAATCCCAAAAAGTAGGTGTCTAGTGGGAAATTCGGGCTCTTTTCTTTACTATAGTATTTAGTTGCTGCCCCTAGAGACCTCTACTAAATAATTGACATGAGGGAAAGAAGGGGGTTAGGTAAGTCTATCCTCAACTTTCAATTTTTTGAAAGGAAATTTTTTTATCATTTGGTCAATTTCCATTTGGAGGGTAACCTCCAAATTATATAAGAACCTTTCCTTGCCCCATAAGTAGATTCACTGTAAAGAAGAACCATATCGGTTCAGCGGCTACATAGATCCTTTGTTGTACACAGACAAACATCCTGTTACTGTAATGTAAGAATTATGTTATGTAACTGTCCATGCTCTAGAATATTTAGTACCCTGCACAAACAAAGATATGAAGATGTTTGTAACAGGATGGTAATGGTATCAATTATTGCATTACACCAGAGATCTCAAGGGATAAGACAATGAACGATAAATTGATGTACATTAGGGTGGGTTCATATCGGAATTAGACAAAGCGGGGATATGCAACAAATCAAATTAACCTTAAAAACATTTCTGACCGAAAAAGAATTTTAAAAAATTGAGTTTTAGAACACGACCACTTAAAAATATAATTCATTACTTATTAGTATGCAAAGACGACATTCAAAATTTTTTTTTTGAATCAGAACTATGGCTTCTTGGTGCTCCCTGGAAAGGCCTTGAGGAGCTGAATCAGGAACTATTGTCCGTTTCAAAATATCTCGTTCCTAGCCTTAGAAATCACTAAAAAAAACAAAAATTTTTAAGGTTTATTGAGAATTGTCCAATTTGTAGAGTTTTTTTAGATTTTCTCAGGCTAGGAACGAGATTTTTTGAAACGGACAAAAGTTCCTGACTCAGCTCATCAAGGCATTTCCAGGGAGCACCATGAAGCCATAGTTCTGATTCAATAAATTTTTGACTCCCATTTACAAATAGCTATACAATTGAATGTCTGGTCGTCAGTGGTTTTAAGACTTAGGATAAATTTTAAATCACCCAGAGGTGTATTATATCTATATAAATTGAGTGCAGATCCCCGCTTTGGCCTCAGAAAAAAAATGTCCAAAATCGACCCACCCTAATGTACATCCCCATTGATAATACACAAAATTACTCCATCTAAAAGATTAAAATTTATAGTTAGAAAGTTTGGAACTAAACTATCAAAATTCAGTAAGATGCCCAAAGTTTTTGAGTCAACCAATGAGAAAACATATGTTTATTAATCTTTGGGTACCAGTGTAATTTACAGTCCAATGTCCCCTCCCTCCCCTGATTATTTGAGGGTCAGGTATACAAATATTGTGTGTGGAGGGGATTTGTTTTAAATAATGCTTTAATGTTGGCCAGCTGCGTGCATACAGTTTTTCAAGGGGGTAAAAAAAGGGGGAGGGGGGTTTGTAATTAAAATATTTTCGTTTTCTGGTTTTCTCAACAACAAGGATTATGATGCAATCCATATAATAAAGTATCAGGATGTCTGTCTGTTTGTACCGAAGGATCTCGCTTACCGCTTTATGGTTCTCCTTTTAAGGGCATCTTCTAATAGGTCCTATGAAGGTTTATAACTTTTTGAGGGGAGGGTAACACCACCCTCCCAAGAAAAAAATTTACCTACACCCTTAATTTTTTTAAAAACTAAAATTAAAAAAGGAGAGGGAGTGTCGACCAAAAAATCCACGTAGCCGCTAGAATCTTATAACTCATTATAAATTAGAATATTTAAAAGAAACAAATTTTCTTTAAAGAATTTTTTAAAAATATTTTAGATATGAAAAATGGAGCCTGAGAACAAATATTAATATGTCAGATTTTTGTTGAAAGTGAGTAATTTTCTTCAGAAACAGAAAAAAGGCCATGTTAGTCTTAGGTTTTATCTTTATATCGACAAAATACAGTAAGGTCTACAAGTGAGGTGGACAAACGATTATTGGTAAATCTGGAGTGACTGCAAAATCATGTCATTTTAAAGGAAAAATTTGTTTTAAGAATGTTACAAACTTTGGTAAGCATATTTCATAATAACATACTTAGACTTAATTATAGAGATGCTTTGTGCTTTACTTTAAGCCTAATGCACTAAATTCTATATTGTTGACATAAAGTAATGAGATTGAATGTCAACAAATGGCTCCAGATTCCACTGGGCAGGAGAAACTGAGCGGAACTAGGAATCCAATTTCGATAGGAATTTCAATAAAAGAAGATTAATATACCAGCCGAGATTTTGAAAAAGAAAAGAGAGAAGAAAAATCAGAGTTGTTAAGGGATAGGACAATGGACTATTAATTCATATACATCAACAATGATGATAAACAAAATAAACCTTTATTATTAATTAAAATTATTGGTGAAAAAGTTTGGACACAAAACTAAAAAAGTACCCAAATTTTTGAGGCTACGTGGTTATAAATCTTTTGGTGCTAGAGTAATTTACAGTCCAATGTTCATTCCCCTCATGAGAATTATAGAGTTAGGATGTGTTCTATTTTTATTCAAACAGCAGAGATTGATAATCTTTTTATAAGTAGCGCAGCTAATCTTTAACTTTTTGTTCCTTGTCGGATATTGAAAAATCAAAAAAAGTTGTGTGGATGGAAACACTTCTCTAAAACAGGATATAAAACTTTGAACGTAAAAGTATAAAGTATCTGAGCTACTTAAAGTATAACAATTATCTGCTGTTTGAATGTAATTGGAATTTTTGTGTCCATTTGAAAAAGTGTACAGCAAAATCTGAAAACAACCTCTGTACCCTATTTGTTATTTATTGATTTATTTAGGATTAATTATTTTTTATCATAGCTAGGTTTCTACTACATGATTGTCCTTGTTATTCATAGAAAAGAGGATTCTCAACAATAGAACAAAATAATTATTTTAAAATTGTCAGCAAAGAATATATAAATGCTTTACACATTTGGGACTAACGTTCGTAAAAAAAATTGGGAAAAAGAAGATTCGGGAGAGGGGTGGGTGGCATATTTCATAATCTCCCCACCCCCCTTTTCCCCTTTCCTGCTATCTCTTAAACCATAAGATATAAGATATAAAAATAAACTTAAAACAAAGCTGCTCAATATAAAGAATCAAGAGATTAGAGCTCATTTTATTGCTATGTTACTGTTAAATACAAATAAAAATTTAAAACTATGATTTAGTATTTTTTTATTCACCTTTAGAAATAAAAAAATATCTGGATTTTGAATGATTCCTGTGGCCACAAGGATGGATTCCTGTGGACACAAGGATGGAGTCCTGTGGCAACAAGGATGGATTCCTGTGGCCACAAGGATGGATTCCTGTGGACACAAGGATGGATTCCTGTGGACACAAGGATGGAGTCCTGTGGCCACAAGGATGGATTCCTGTGGCCACAAGGATGGATTCCTGTGGCCACAAGGTTTATTCCTGTTGCTTCAAGGATGGATTCATCTAAAGTTTAAAAGATGCATAATTTTGTCATTTGAAAAGTCAGAAAAATTTGTAATCGTACTTGTTACACAACTGTGGAAGGTTCCATGACCCCTTCAGAATAGGGTTTAATAAAATCTTACCTATATCAATACATTGTTTATTTGTGCAAGTGAACTGAGCCTCGTCACATCCAAGACCTAAATATTTAATTTATAGATTTAATTAGGATAATTTCCTCTATAAAGATTTTTGGAAAAAAAACTAAGAAGGGATGATTGACTCACCCCCCCCCCCCCTTTTACACAAGTGCACCGAGAAAAATTAAATGCTAGTTCTTATTATGCAGCTTACTAAGTATATCTGAATAAACAACAATCATTGAATTTTCCTTTATAAATAAATGTAATATTATTCATGGAGGAAGGGGATGGGGGATTGGAATGTAAATTGTACTAGTACCCAAAGTCTTATAAATAAGTTGGCTTAATGGTCCAAACTTTTTAACCGATAATTAAAATGGGGTACTTTGTTTATAATCATCGAGGATATACATATATTTTATCGCCTATTGTCTTATCCCTAAGATCCCTGAATATTTTCCAATTTATTGTGAGCAAAGGTTAATTTCCTGAGTTATAAAAATTGAGTGTGCCAAGTCATTGTTCTTAAATTGAGCCTCACAATATCAACAAATACAGGGATCTCAAGGGATAAGACAATCAACAATAAATTGGTATACAACCCCGATGAAGATAAATAAATATACCCCCAATAAAAGTGCTCAAATTTTTTGGCCAGTGAATAAAATAACGCGGTTATAAAAATTTAGGCACTATTGTAATTTACAGTTTTCCAGAAGTAAAGGTTTCATGATTTTTTATTATACTTCATTCTCTCTTTGTTTTTTTTTATGGCCATAGAAAAACTGCTCTATAACCCACTTTGATCGTTTGTAAATTAAAATTTATTTGTATGCTTCGCTACTTATGGACTTTGTTATTCTTTATATCTAGACTAGCGACTCAGCCTCTAGGGGTCTCCAGAGAAGGTGTGAGGGTGTTGACCCCTTACTTTACATTTTGGTTTTTGAAAAAAACAGTAATTTTTTGAGGGAAAGGGAGATAATTAAAGAGCCGTTTTCTCAAGGGAAGGTATCATCCCCCAAGATAATGATAAACCCTCCTGGACCATTGAGAAGCTTCACTGTACAAGAGAACCTATCAACTATTAACCTGTTAAGCGGTTGGAAAAAAACCGTTGGCACAAACACTAAGATATCCTGTAACTTTTATATAAGAATTAACAGATAATTGATAATTTTGAAATTACCAGAATGATAAGAGGTAGGAACTTCTTTAGGAGCTTGTCTTGGTGGAGGGGGTTCTAAATATAATTAGATTAATATCAACATTTTTCAGCATTTATTGAGGGAGGAGACTTTAGACTGTAAATTATATTGTTGCCCAAAGGTTTATAAATACGAACACAGTAAAAGTGTCGGACTGATTATGACGTAAAAAAAATTAGCCAATGAGAGGCCATTATAAATTTTACCATTGGTCAATAATGGCCTCTCATTATCTAGTTTTTTATGTTACGTCATAATCAGCCCGACACTTTTACTGTGTTCATAAATACGTTTTCTCTTATTACTAAATCATGATTGGTTGGTTCAAACTTGCAGAGTTTAGCAAAAAAAATGTGCTTCTAACTCTATCACAATCATGGCTTTCCTAATTATGATTAACCTAACCTAACATCAGCACTGAAAATGTGTTTCGTCGTATTTTCACAGTAGCTTTTCTAGCCACTGCGGGGGGCTCTAAACCTGCGGGGCCTATTTCCTAACCATTTCGGGGCAATCATTAACATTTACTTATCCTAACCTAGAATAACCTATCAAAAGCTGCTGAGAAAATACGACGAAACCCGCTACTTTGTTTTTTTTCAAGATTTAATGATAACTTGTGTCTAAATTTACGATCATGGCTATCCGGTGCAGACACGGATAAACCAAAAATATAGAAAATCTTCGCTCTTGATTGTGCTTGCCTTGATAGCATCCTTGTTCATCTGAACCATCCTTACAATGTTGATATCCATCACATTTCAGATCCTTGTGAATACACACTCCATCTGTACAGTGCAACATTACATTATTTTATAATACAAAGATGAACGATGGCTGTCTGAAGCTTAAGATCTCAGTAACCGCTGAACCGATTAGGATCTACTCTTCTGGAAATAGAACTATCGGTTCTGTGGTATTTTTTTTTGTTTACAAAATAAAATAGTGGTTGGGGGGACCCCCACCGCACCATAGAGGCGAAGCCCCTTTGAAGAAATACCCCCCCACACACAATTTTTTGTTATTTTTTATGAATTACGAACGAACGATTCTTTACGGAATTATTTAGTTGTAGATTAGCTACTCTATCAACAACGTATAATATTCAAGAGAAATTGTTACTTTCCCTCAAATGCCTAGAGATCAAAGAACCTCCCCCCTTTACCCCAATTATTTTTAAAATGAATTAAAATGTGGGGGAAGATTGTAAGTTTTTTCTTCTTATGCATAACCCCTATAGGTAATAGGTAAACCCAATACATTATATAAATATTAAAGGCGAAAACACGAAAACAATACCTTTTCCCTTATTTTAAATTTATTGTAGAGAGGGGGTTCTTTGCTCAACAAGTCACTTTTGTGGGAAAACTTGAATAAATCTAATATCTGAAAAATAATGTATTCCTTGATGACACTTGAACTGCCAATATTCGTCACACTGGTAATCTCGACATCCTCTTTCATCTGAACTATAACACAGACAATTTTAAACAGGGGTCCTGCAGCCGCAATAATACCTTTCGGTACAGTTGATAACAACGTAGGGCAAGACCTGTATTAGTTCGATGCCACCAACAACCCAACTTATGTAAGGAACTAACCGACCTTTGTCTAACCGTGCATAGTAAAGAGTTGCACCTGTTTTATACCAATGCATTCCCCCTGATGCTGCAATAAATGTCATGCATTTGAAATACCAGCAGTATAACAACTTTTAACCTCTTTAGTTGTGGCGTGGTTTGGGCCGAGATTCGAACCAATCACCTTCCCGCCCTCGCCATTAGCAAACCGCAAACAGTAACTGCCCACGAAGACTTCTGGTATGTTAACAATATGTTTCTGATAGCAGCCGTCTAATATAAACAAGGATGAAAACATCCATAATAAATAGAATCACAAACACCAAAATCAGTTGAATAAGATTGTGATTGAAATGATGGATGAACGTACATTTTGAGTTATAGAGCAACTTTGCAAGTAAGCAAAGACATTTTTAGCCAACTTATTCTTTTAACATTTGTAACCAGCTGCATATTTATTTTCATCTGCTCTAAACATAGCGGCTGACGGACATCATTTTATGTAAGATAGGTGAAAAGCAGGGACATTTAGCTGTTAATTACACTGGTCCCCAAGGTTTTATAATTACGTTTCTTATTCGTTGTTATGACAACTTGGGGATATAATTTTTTTATAGTTGGTTCATTAAGTTTAGTGTCCAAAAGTTTCTACCTATAATTGTAATATACAGAAGGAGAATTTTTTTGTTTCATTATTGATGATGTACATCAATTTATCGGCCATTGTCTTATCTCTTTAGATCCCTGGGTGAAAAGAGAATGCTTTTATAAAAATACAAATAGAAAATTACTAGAACTAAGAAGTTTTGTCCTCTTCTAGATTGAAATCATCCTTTAGAAATTCTCATAATATGACAGTAAACCACCCAGAATATTACCCTCCCCTGAATTTTAGTTCCATAGGGTTTGGGTTCCGCATATCTATAAACGACTGCCTATATAGAGCAAATAAAAAGCTCTAAAATGGTTGGAAAAACCAACATAAACACTTGTAGAGTGTTAGAACTTATTCCGGAATAAGCAGAATATAGATATATAAGATTAAACAAAATTTTGATTAAATTTGTTGCAAAACTGAGTAAATACAGGATACTGTTAATGGACATACGTACATTTAAGGACTTTAATATAGAGAATCTTTTTATGGCATAGTACTATGTTGTCCTATGAATCACTATTCCAAAAATCAAAAGAATTGGATAATTGTATCACATGCAAATTGTCAAAAAAGTAAGAAATCTGCATGCTTTAAATGAACGTACGAACTTTATGCTTTTTAAATTGTGCCTACCTGTTAGAGGAATCATGATGCTAAGATTGAAATTGATATGACAATTTTAACATGTCTGAACCAACGAAAAAAAGCTTTGGACGGACAAACCCTAATTATAGAAAAGCTTCGCTTTTAATAGTTATTTCTCGCATCGTATTATAAACAGCTTTCCGCGGATATAGAATGTACAATTATAAGATTAAAACTGGTTTTTTAGCCCCGAGGTGCCGAAGGCACGGGGAAAAAAACTGGTTTTAATCTTATGATTGTACATTTTTATATTCGTAGAAAGCTGGATATAATACGATGCTAGACATAGTTTTTTCGTATGGATGAGAACCGGTTCCTATCCACCGGATTCGAATGAATACGAGAAAAAGTTATGCATACTTATCGGAACAATCTTGATAACCATCACATCTTTGCCTGAAAAATATAAAAAATTTAATGTGAGAAAAAATTACGTTTTTCTTTTAGTAGAAAGAATTTTAAATTTTACATTACAAAGCAAAATATAAACATATTTTTAGAAAGGGTGACGTCATATTTTCTCTTATTTTAAATTTAACAAAGATTTTTTGTAAACATAACTTTTAACTATAGTAAAACTTCTTACAGTCATAACAGACAAAGAAAAAATCTTTTTTAACGTTTTTTTTTCTCTGAAGCTAAAGATCTCGGAAAATGAAGGTCAAAATTGGATGTACTTTTCAGATAACCATTATAAATATCTCTGGGAGATTTTAGGCTATTTTTTAAAATTACGCTTTTTAATTCTAATATTTGTAGAAAATTGTTTATAATACGATTCGATACATGATTTTCAGCATGGCTCAGAACCGGTTCTAATCCGGGTGATATTAACCGTTAAAAAAATATCAGGGAGGGAGGTAGGGATCATTGAGCTGTTTATTACACCAATCCCCAAGTTTTACAATAATTTTTTCTAATTCGTTGGCTTAACAACTTTGGGGACTGTTATGGAGTTTTAATAGGTTGGTTAAATAAGATGAGTGACCAAACGGTCAACCGCTAATTGTAATCTACAGAAGGGGTGATTTTGTTTATCATAATTGAGGATGTACATCAATTTATCGGCCATTGTCTTATCCCTTTAGATCCCTGTGAAAATATGATACCTGAAATCAATGCATTCAGTACTGTTTCCACCACATGCAAACAAATGCTAAAAAATTAATATTATACATCAATGTATATAGAATACATGGAAATTGTGAATTTTTGTCGTAAATTTAGGTTGCTAATATAGTCCTCAGTTATTGGTCAATACATTCCTCTATAGTAAGGGGAGGGGATCGGGGTATCGTTTATTTTAGCCAGCAAGGAGAATTAATTTATCAGGGTATGTGAGAATCTCTCAAAATATCCACTATATCCATTACATCACCAATACAATTTTTAGTTATTGTTACTGTCCTTCTGTCTGTCTGTCTCTTGAATGGTAATGATAGGGTTGTCAGATTTAACTTTTAACAAATGAATAATTGTAAAATAGAAACCCTATTGAGTACAGGCTCAACGAATGTGTGTTAAACGGGATATGACAAGCATTGTAAAATAAGTTTTAGTCTCTTATATATTTTATATTTCAACATTATATTCCCTAATTTGCATATATATCTATAATACAAAGTCTATAATACAAAGTAGCTTGATGTCTGTCCGTCTGTCCGTCTGACCGTCTGTCCGTCTGTCTGTCCCTTAAGATCTCGGTAACCACTGAACCGATTGGATTCTACTCTTCAGGGAATATACATAGTGGTCCTGTGGTGGTTTTAGGCTATTTTCTTGGGGGGTGGGACACCCCCAACCCCCCCCCCACCAAAAAAAAAAAACCACCCCCCCACCAAATTTTTTTTTACATTTTTTGTAAAATCTTAGTAACTGCTGATCAAATTGGGCTCTACCCTTCTGGGAATATACCTACTGGTCCTTTGGTGGTTTTAAGCTATTTTCTTGGGGGGTGGGACACCCCAACCCCCCCAAAAATAAGAAAAATCCCCACTTCCAAAATTTTAAATTTTTTAAAATTTTTGTAAACAGAAACCATGAATCCACCCCCCCCCAGACAAAAAAAAAAATTAAGATATTTTTTTTTCAATTTTAATTTTTGTGTATGCGAACAACCTAGGTTTAATTTTTACGAATTGAAATACGGCAAACAACCTGGGTTTAATTTGTACAAATTAAAATTTTTGTGCATAAAGCGCACAACCTGGGTTTAATTTTACCACAGAGTAATTTAACAAAGAATATTTTTTGAATATTTCTATTAAGGAGGGTTGACTTCCCATAACTATATAGGGCGAAGTCCCTAGAGGCTAGGGGCGAAGCCGCAAGTATATATATATAGTATATTAGCATTTTTATCAATTTTCCTTGAAGAAATAGAAAGATATGTCAAAACTGATTACTTGGGCTTGTAAAGAAACTATGTGATTATCTCAAGTAGAAAAAGGACTGTTTTGCAAAGTTTTTTTCTCTTAAAAAGTATTAAATAATGATTGAACATATAATAAAGTAACACACTTTATTTACTTTTTTTGTAAGATATTCGTTAGCTTCTCATAGCTTCTTATGAAACAATGTTAAAAAATATTTTTAATTTTATTTTTCAAAATAATTTTTGTAGACAAAAATATTAACTTATATTTAAAATTTATTGCTGAACATTTAAATGTACAAAATTTATCAAGTACTTTATAATAGACATAGTAGATTTAAATGGTCAAACTAAAAAAAAAAAATTCCGAGCAAATGAACACTTTTGTTTACTGATATTTATGTACGACTTTAATACATTAATTAAGTGCATTAATACAAGCGACGATATTTGTTGATAATAAATTTCCCATAAGCAAACGTTATCCTAAGAAATCAATTATCCAAAGATGACTTATTATATATGTTTTTCATGTGCTTCACATTATACAAATGAAGAAATTTTTTATCAATATAATTTACCCAATGAAAGCTTTACCCTAAAAAATGACATTTGAAGCTGATTCATTATAAAAAAAATAACGACCCATTCTCTAACAAAAACAATACTATGGCAGGCTTGTTCTTCTACTGTTTTACTATTGGATGATTTAGAGAGTATGTATCTAGATTATATCTGTTAACTTTATTCAAACAATTTACATACTGTTTCAATTGAAAATAAAAGAAAGAAATTCTCCAGGGAAGAATTATTCAGAGAGAGATGTGTACCAGGGAGGGAGGGGACAATGGACTGTAAATTAATCTTGTATTCAAAGTTTTAGAACCTCTTTCCTTGGCTTAAATACTTTGGGTACTTTTATCAAATCTTGATTGTTTGGATTAAACTTTTCAAGCAATGATTTTAATTTTTAAGAAGGGGTAAAATTGTTCCATATAATTGGGGATAACCCTATTTATAATTGTTTTATCCCTTAAGATCCGTGAATGTGTACAAGTACAATATATTTAAATTGCATATGTAAATTACAATTTAGATAAAGAAAATGCAAATTAAATTAAATTTTAAAAAGTTTTGCAATCTTGTTTAATTAATTTTCACCTAAGAAACTTAAAGATTTTTTTTTCATTAAATTATTTTACTTTCAAGCAAGAAGTGTATATTATAAGCTAAAATTAAAATTCTTAATTTTTTTCTATATTTTCAAATAAAGGGTAATAAAAAATAACTAATTGTTCGTGTTTGTATGTCTGCACGATTTTGTATTAAAAGTGCAGATAATTTTAATACTTAATTTTTAATAGATTCTAAAGATATATTGGAACTTATAGACTAAAAAAATCAATAACCAAATACACAAGTTAAATTTGTACTGAATATTAAAAATAAACCCTTTTACTAGCTAGTTTAACTATCCCTAAAAATTTTTGATCACAAGAAAACAAATTATCACATAATCAAAACAGCAAGTTAGGGGAAAAAATAAGAAAAAATGTTACGTATTACATTATTTCATAATTGTTTATAACCATGAATTTTGTTTGAATCCAAATTGTTCTCAAAAATTTTTGGTAAAAATAGGAACCTTTTTATTTTGCCTATAAAAATGATGTCATACAATGCAAATGACTAATTATAGGCCAATGCACAAACTAAATTACCAATGGCAAAGCTTCTAATAAATGATGTAAGATATCCACCTGAGATTGACACCCATGAGAGCATTGTTCCTCATCACTGCCATCAGCACAATCAATAAATCCATCACACTTGCTGTCCAATCTAATACACCTTCTACCATCAGTGCATAACCATTCCTAAATTGTTAATAATTCTTAGTATATCTAGAGTATATATACATCACACTTGCTGTCCAATCTAATACACCTTCTACCATCAGTGCATAACCATTCCTAAATTGTTAATAATTCTTAGCATATATACATCACGCTTGCTGTCTAATCTAATACACCTCCTACCATTTGTGCATAGCCATTCCTGAATGGTTGATAAATCTTAAAGGCAATGATAATTTAATTTGTCTGCCCGTCAGTCTGTAATGTGATTTTTGCAGGTGTTATCGACGACTAAGCAAGTTTTCAAAAATCTAAACCTAAAAATTTACCTAAAACACCTAAAAGGGGAGTCAAGTTAAATAGCCACACCCCATTAACGTTTTGAATTATATCGCTTCTAAATTTAAGGGGTATATGTCTATAATACATGCAATAAATAGCTATTCTGAAATTGGCATTGCTTTGAACAAAACAAAAATACTAAGCTTACATTTGCTCCGCTACAATAGTCAGACTGAGGTCTTGAATCTTTATCAGACGGTTTATTTGGTTGCTGTGTAGGGGGCTTTGTCGTTGGCTCTGTTGGACCACTTGGTTCTCCAGCATCATCATCACAGTCTAGTTCATCTGTACCGTCAACACAATCAATTACGCCATTGCACCTAAAATTATCATCAGTTTTGGATAATTATAATAATTTGCTTTAATTAATGCTCTTAAAGTCAACCCCCATTTTTAAATCTAATTTTTTTTTAACAAGGTTCATTTTTAAGGGCGATTTCTCTTGGGAGTTGAAAAGTTAAAAAAACCTCCCAGAGCTATCATAAACTACAGTGTAAAAAAGAACCATATCAGTCTAGCTGTTATTAAGACCCTTTGATATAGAAAGATATACAACCTTTGGCATTAGGCAGAAAACTGACACCCCCCCCTATCTTTAATCTATTTATATTATATTAAGGGGGAAGGGAGGGGGGTGGCTGGTGGGTCAGTGCTCGATACACCCAACGAGGGAAAGCAACCAAATGTAGTTAAAATTACTTTTTGTTTGATGAGATGCAGGTTCCATCATTACATTGGAATTCATCGGTACCACATTCCTTCGGACATCGAGCTTCATCACTGAATTAAATGTTCATTCCATTGCAAAAAACGCAATATTGGGTTTGTTTAAATATCCATTTATTTAGCATTTTTCAAGAATGTCAAGCGTGGGAAAATTTTTAGAATGTGGGAACCATTTATTTTGATTTAAATGGTACATATGATTTTCATTTAAATTCATTTTTTGGATCCATGAGAAAATTTTTTTAACGTGAGAACCATTTAATTTTCATTGAATTTCATTTTTTTGGAAGTGTGGGAAAAAACGGGAGAAAAAATATGTTTTAGTATAAAGAAATGTTCTATCAGTTTCAAACCTTTTTCATTCGATAGATCATACTGACTTTGGAAAAACTGTCAGACCGATTTTTGAAATTCAATCTGTGAAAAAAGATATTCAAGTTTTAATTTTTTGTTTTGAAAATATTATTTTACATGTATTGACGCCATCTTGGATTATGATAATTTTTTATTGTTAGAAGATTTTTTTCTAAAATATTTTTAAAAAATTAACTTTTTACAATAAAAAAATCTTTGAACTTAAATTGACCAATAATTCAAAGATTTTTTCTCTTTGATTTGGAAGATTTTTTATTATTTTTAATGTCAAATAAAAACACAACAGTGAAAAAAATGAAAATTAAATGAAAAAACGTTTTATGATTTTATTCAAGAAATTATTTGCTAACATCACCTTTTTGTTGCAATAGAATGTTATTTAATCACAATTAGTCCTTAACACAATGGAAAATTCTGATTTTTTCGGATGCTGTTCAAGATAGTTGGCTTTATTTTTTGTGAAGGTTCCCTATAACAATGAGTTTCCAGTATATAATTTGTTAGGTCCTTCAGTAATGTTACAAAAATATAAAACTTAAAACATATGAAAACATTTGTGAAAGATTTTTTATATATTCTTGATTGATAACCTCTGTATATCTGCCATTTAAGTCGTTTTCCTTATTATTTGTGCTTCGCTTCTCATGAATATTGTCATCCTTGTTTGCTTTATGAAACTTGTGTTTATATCCAACCTTGCATCCTGGCATTGTGCCTGTCCATCACATCTCTGCCCGAAGCTGATGCACTCTCCATTGTTACAGGTGAATTGACCCTGTAAATATATTGTTAGTATCGAAGGTACTCTAAAATTCGCTTTGTCTGTCAGTCCATGACGCTATAGGGTAAATATTATGCTGTTTTTTTGTGTAAAGATTCCTCTTTACAGAGAGCCTTCAACTTTCTTGTTATACAATAATGATGCAACTTTGAGGTACTGACTGACTGACAGTTTTATACATTGTAGCGTAGCTTCTCTACTAAAGAATATGCTCACCAATTTGCAGTTGGAACAATTGAGTTCATCAGAGCCATCTTCACATTCTTTCTTTCCATTACACCGGGAGAAATAAGAGATGCACACTCTAAAAATATTTCATAATATTTCCAATATGGCTTAGAATAAGCAGCATAAAAAACCGGTTCTTAGTAGTGGTAAAAACCCATGTATCGTGCTATTATTTTTCATATAAATTGTCAAAGATAAATAAAATAAAAATAGGAGGATTGATTATAGGGTGAGTAGGAAGGTTTCCAAACCTTTTAAATTAAAAAAAAATTAAAGAAGAAAAGAAATTAAAAAGAGGAATCAAAATTTTTAAAAATATGAAATATATTTATAAAAATATATAAAAATTTAAAGAATTTAAAAAGATATTATGAAGGGGTAATTTTACTTTTTGTTAGGGGGTTGGAAACAAAATAACCACCGCAGGACCAGTATCTACTTTCCCTGATAATTAAAGCTCAATTGGTTCAGTGGTTACCGAGATCATAAGCTTCAGACAGACAGACGGACGGACGGACAGACTTTGTATTATAGATATGGATGGAGGGGGGGGGGGGAGTTATCAGCGTTCAAGAGGGTCCTTAGTGTGATAGTGCAAAAAAACTCTTATAAAGAGCCCTGAACTTATATATGCAATAGAATCCATTAGGCAGGTAAAAGTTGCTGCTCACAATATGCTAAATTTCACACACTATATACATAAAACGAGAATGACAACATCCATAAAAAGGAAGATCTGAAATCAAAAAGTTGAAAAAACGAACATGAACACTTGTAGAATGGCAAGAATTGATAAGCAGAATATTAATTTAAAAGTATAAACAAAATTGTATATAAACTTGCTGCAAAATTGTGTGAATAAAGGATTCTCTTTAAGGACATACTTACATTTTAGGACTTTAATATGAAAAATATTCGCTTAATAATTCACATTGTTGTTCTATGAATCACTGTTCCAAAAATTAGATGAATAGACTAATTATATCATACAACAAATAGCACGTTTTAAATGAAAATACGAATTTTCTGATATTGAATATAGAATTGCTAGTCTTTCTAAATCGCATCTAATTGTTACAGAAATCAATATCCAAAATTTGAAATCTAAAAGACAATTCTAACATGCCTAAATTAACAAAAAAGGCTGACTTTGACGTACGGCCGTACATACATTGATTTTAGAAAAGCTTCGCTTTTAAAAAGGATGATAAAGAAAGACAGAGTGCAGGAATATATGATATGCAAAAAATGATACAGGGGTGTATATTTTTCATTTTTATATCACATATATAAAATCTCTGCTAGTAAAAGTTACAATGAAATAACAAGTAAAACAATATTGAAGGGAAAAAATGTGCTAAGTTTAAGTTGATTGCTAAAGATAATAAGTGGAAAATCTATAATTCGAAAAGTTCGTCTGTCCGTCGGTCAGCTATGTTTCGAGGGAAACGTTATTTTCTCTACTTCTATTCAAGATAAATGGCTTATATTTTTTTGTGTAGATTCCCTGTACCAATAAGCATCTAGTAAATAATTTACTTGGTCTGTTGGTCCTTCAGTCATGCTACAAAAATATAAATAATAAAAATATTGTCACTTAAATCTGCTCTTTGAATTACTTTGTTCGTAGGTCCATCCATGATTTGTTGAGCTTCGCTACTTAAGGATGTTGTCATCCTTGTTTTTTTTAGTTTATTGTATGGAGTCCTATTGGGTGGGTGGAATTGTAGGCGGCCATATTGTGCATAATACATGGAGGGATGGGATATTGGACTTTAAATTACACTTGTATCCAATGTATTTAAACTACGTTTTATCATTTGTTTGCTTGAAATAGAAATTTTATTGAATTTTTATTTGTTGTGTCAAAACTTATTGCGACTATACTTTTAAACTAATAATTTTACTTTAAACAAGCGGTAATTTAGCTTTTAATGATTAATGATGTACATTATAATGTATCATCCATTGTCATGTCCCTTAAGATCCCTGGCACTGCAAGTTTTTGTTTCTGGTGGTGAATATCCCCCTGAGAGCTACCACATACTCTTCAGTTTATATTCTTATTCCAGGGAACTTAAGGGATAAGACAATGGACGATACATTGATGTATATTCCCAAGGAAGATTAACAAAAATATATATTTTGAAGTTATAGATTAAAAAGTTTTGACACTAACAAATATCTTGTCATTAAAAGTAACCAAAGTTCTTAAGATAAGATTTTAGGTACCAGTATATTTCACAGTCTAACATACCTACCTCCATGACCTATACCAACTACATCAAAGATATTAAAATAAGGTTTAGTGTTAAAGAGTCTAAAAACTGAGCTGGATCTTTAAATCATTTTAGTGGTGAGCCAGATCGGGGTGAGCCGAATTTCAGCCAATTACAGCGCGGCATTTCATAAAATGCTGTGCTCTCATTGGTGGAAAGTTGGCTCACCCCGATCTGGCTCATCACTAAAATGATTTAAAGATCCAGCTCTGTTTAATTCAGGCTATCAGAACAAAGCACCTTTTTTGCCATGAGGACATTGTTTCTTTGCGATATAATTATCCTTGTATAAAAGCTACAGGATGTCTACTGTCTGTACTGAAGGATCTCACTAACCACTGGACCGATATGCTTTTATTTTCTAACAGGTTCTGAGAAGGTTTATAAATATTTTGGAGAAGGTTGCCACAACCCTCCTAAGAGAAATCGCTTCTAGAAAAAAATACCTCCTCCCCCCCCCCGAATTGTTCTTTTTACAAATTCTTTTTAAAACTAGGATTAAAATGAAGGAGATTTCCACCCTCCCAACCCCCTACATCAAGTGCCCCTAGAGGCCTCTAGTGCTTTATATAGCAACTTTGAAAAATTTGCAAAATATTGTTGATACCCTCTCTCTCTCTACAAGAAAATTGCAATTTTTCAAAAATATGCCAAACATCATTTTTCAATTTCCTGTGCATGTGTAGCTGTATGTGTGTTTGTGTGTGTGTGTGTGTGTATGTATCTGTATGCGTGTGTGTGTATATGTGTGTGTAAGTGTATATAGTTTATCCAATATATGCAAAGTTTTTGTATAAATATTGCAGTTTATATCTCTAGTGCACAATGTGCTACAAAAATATAAAGTTGAATATAAAATTATCACAAAAGAAATAAAGCAGGGTTTGGTATCCGTCTGTATGCCTCAGGGAAATCATCATTTTACAATTTCAAAAATCAGCTGGAAGTCTAAACCACACCCGAATATGGTAATCCCTCCAAAAAAAAAATTTCATAGAATCCATACTGGTTTTAATTTGAGGCTTATTCTCGGCTGCCGAGCCATGAAATAAAGTATGAAGATCAATCTTAATCTAAATTTCTTTACCTATTTACTTAAGACAGTTGTTATTTTGCCGAATAATTATTTATACATTTTTTTGTTACAGGGTCATATTTGACACAACCCAATCTTTCCCGATTTTGTATAATTTTTGAGGAACACGATTCCAGTGACGTCATATTTTTCTTTCCCGAAAAAGGGAAGGGAGGAAGAAAAAAAGAGATGGGAGAAAAGGGGATTTTCCCCATCTCTTTTGAAGAGATTTTCTTCCCCCCTTCCCTTTTTCGGGTTGTGTCTCATATTTTCTTGGGGCATTTCTATCTGTACAATGTAAAGGAGAACCAAATCGGTGTAACGGTTAGCAAGGTCCTAAGGTACATACAGCCAGACATACAGACATAGATCCTGTTACTTTTATATCTACCTTTATAAAAGTAACATGATCTATGTCTTTGAGTCTGTTTGTCTGTACCAAACAATCTAGCTACCCGCTAAACTGATATGAACCTCCTTTACAATGTAGCTACTAATAGGTCCAAAGAAGGTTTATAACTAGAGGACTCTAGTGTTTTAAAATTGACCTATTTTGTATTCTATAACAGTGTGATTAATGTATAGGATAAAGAATAAAATACTGTATGTGTTACAAACTTCAAGTTTGATGCACTGATTTGGAATCAAGTGTTAAAACCTATTTTCACAAAAAAAATCATATAATTAAAAGCTCCTTGTCCTTATAAAATTTTACTTTTAAGATCACATTTAAACGCAAAAGTTGATTAATTGATCCTAATATAATAAATAACCAATAAATAACTGAGTTAGACCCCCTTTCTTTCTTCAATAAAATCTTACAAGGGTTTTAAGCACGATTCCGAACATATTTTTACTTAAACCTAGAAACAAATCAGATTTAAGAATCTTTCTGGAAATTATTTTAGAACGGTTTTTTTAATATATAAAATAAGTATTTTTCAAAATATTGTATACTATGTATAATAACATTATTTGGACTCATCAAATTTGTAAACTTCCCCTCCCCTTCTTTTTAGAAATCTTGTTTCGACACCCTGTAGGGAACTCAAACCCTTTTGGGCACTAGAATATGAGTTAGGGGACATTGAACTTTTAATTTGAACTTTTAAGTTGATTGTCCAAACCTTTCAACCACTAATTGTTATCTACAGAAGGAATAATTTAGTGTGTCAGCATTGGGGATGTACATCTATTTATCAGCCATTTTCTTATTCCTTAGATCCCTGACTATGAATAGCTAAATTATGGTACACTAAAAGTTGTTGACTTACCCATCTCCTTGGCACTGAAATTCTGTCCTCTTACATGGCACATCCAATGCTGTGGATAGTTTATCAGTAAAAACCTTAAACGTTGATAACTATAGATGTGGGAGCAGTTGGATAATCATGCCATTTTAAATAATATGCTATATGTATATGCAAAAGAGTGGTTTCACTCAAAGTACCTGTCGTGCACTTTAGATCTTCCCCCCTTTTTAAATTGTGAGGGGGGGGGGAGGAATTCCTATGCCATGCGAGGCCTATGCCAGCGGTGCCACAACCTTGCAGGGCTTCCCAGTACCTATTATTACCATACCAAACCTAACCTAATTTATTATATAAACAAAAAAGTTTCCCCTACTCATATTTTCTTATCTAATCGGAAATGAGACTCGCCTCTTGGGGTGACAATCCTAAGTTATTGGTAAATACATTCCTTTAAAGCAATAAGAGGTGGTATTATTATATTAGCCAGCTGGGAGAAACATTTTATCAGGGTATGCGAGAATCGCATACAATATCCACGTAATCTATATCCATTTATAAAAAAAAACCAACAGCAGTTGTAACTGCTCTATAGTTGTCTAGTTGCCTCTGGGTCTGGATCCACTGCTGTTTCTGGGATTGTTGTTGTTTCCAAGGTTGTTGGGATGGTTGTTGGCTCATCAGATATCATTATTGGGGGGTCTGTTGTTGCCTCAGACACAACTAAACAAGATTTAATTATTTGCTACAAGCGGCTAAGCGCGACATTAGGGGCATTTTTTGGTAGGGTGGTTTTTTTTCTAGGGGCGATATCTCTTTGGAGGGTTGTTGAATATTCATCCCCCCTTCTCAAAAAAATACTTATAAACATTTAAAGGACGTATGAGAAGCTACATTGTAAATGAGAACCATAAAAGGTAGCGGCAAGCGAGAACTTTTGATGCACTAAGACAGACAGACATCCTGTTACTTTATTACATACATCACAATATACCCATGAACAGTAATGGATAACAAACAAATTAAACTAAATTGCTAATTTACTTGAGTTGCAAAGAATAAAAATTGTGTATGTGCAAACGAACCAAGTGAGTTATAGATTAGAGCTATAGACATGGAGTAAATTAAAAAGGATATTGATCGTAGAAAAAAAAAATAAATACTTTTATGATACATTACATATATACATATATTTGACTATTGTAAAATGTGTGACAGACTGACGGACCTAATAAATTGTATACTGAATGCACTGTAAAAAGGGCGGACTGACAAAGTTAATTATAGAGTAGCTTTGATACTAAAATATAAGTTACATATATATATATACACTTCTTTGAGCCGCCAATATTTCTATCGCTAAAATTACATTTACATATTTAGTTAAAAAACTGGTTTACTTATCACAACCTGGAGGTAAGTTGGCTGGGAGGTTTTGTTTCACCCAGGTAATGACTCCAGTATAATTCAATCCATTATTCTAAAAGAATAGTTAGAAATATTAATTTATATTGATGTTTTGCACAAGATTATATAATATGACTATAATATGAGGTTATAAAAATTGTGTTTTATTGAGTCCCCAACCCCCTTATTCTAAATCTTATTATTTCTATAATTGACTATTTTAGATTTTGGTTAAGCTTTTCTTCACTGATGAGCATCCAGTATAAAATTTACTCAGGTTTCACGATTTTTATGATTTAATGCACATTCTATCTCTTTTTTTATGACAACGTAACTTACTTGTAATGCGTTTGTACAATTCTTGATTTTTTTGTGCCTTGCTTCTTATGGATGTAATCATCCTTGTTTTAATGTAGTTTACTTACCCTATCATACATGATTGTTAAGTTTACTTACCCTATCATACATGATTGGTAAGTTTACTTACCCTATCATACATGATTGGTAATTTTACTTACCCTATCATACTTGATTAGTGAGTTGACTTAACCAATCATACTTTATTTGTGAGGTAACTTTGAATATCATACTTGATTGGTGAGTTTACTTACCCTATCATACTTTATTGGTGAGTTTACTTACCCTATCATACTTTATTGGTGAGTTTACTTACCCTATCATTCTTGATAGGTCAGTTTACTTACCCTAATATACTTGATTGGTGAGTTTACTTACCATATAATACATGATTGGTAAGTTTACTTACCCCATCATACTTGATTGGTGAGTTTACTTACCCTATCATACTTGATTGGTGAGTTTGCTTACCCTATCATACTTAAATGGTAAGTGTTTTACTCTGTTATACATGATAGATGAGTTTACTTACCCTATCATACTTGATTGGTGAATTTACTTACCCTATCATACTTGATTGGTGAGTTTACTTACCCTATCATACTTGATTGGTGAGTTTACTTACCCTATCATACTTGATTGGTGAGTTTACTTACCCTATCATACTTGATTGGTGAGTTTGGTATGAGAGGACTCACAAGATACAATGTTGGACGTCTCTCCACTCCAAATCTTTTCATCAAAATTGGATTTATGTCTGTATCAATCTGAAATATTTCACATTTATGTTTTTTAATTTATCTGTTAGTCAGGAATTTTAAGGGATAAGATAAAAGACATCAATTATCAATGATGATAAATTTTGGATTAATATTATAAGTTTAGACACTGCTAGTTTGGACTAACCAATCATGGTTTAGAAAAGAAATATAGAAAGTTTTATGAGCCAATGCAATGATTGAGAAAATTTGTTTATAAAACTTTGGTTATCAGAATAATTTACTTTCCATTCTGGAAAAAAGTTTACCTTTGCAGAGGCCACGCCCATTCTTCTTAGTTCTCTGGCAATTTCAGGAAATTTTGGATCAAATATAACACAGGTAACACACCAATCAGCATAAAAATCAACTGAAATAAAATAAAGTTGATTACCTCAAATTGCCTAGTCGAGTACAGAAAAACCTACCCCCCCCCCTATATTTTATTTATCTTAAAAGATGCAAGGGTAGGGGGATCTGCGCCCCCTAGGCAGCTTAAGTTAAAGCACCTCCAGTTTTCTTATAATTATTTCTTATAATTGTAGCGCGGCAACAAGTAAATAATACATAATAAAGGAAAGTTGCATACTATGCCATAGTTCTTTTTATGGGGGAGGGGGGGGGGGTAGTGTAGGTGTCATATCCTCCAACAAAAGAGAAGAAATAAAAAAAATTCTTGCTTCTCTTAGCTACCAACTTTAATTTACAGTGAAGCTTACAACTGAAAAGGCTGAACAGTTAAATAACTGATCTTACTACTAACCTAATACATGTTTATGCTTCAATACATAAGCATCCAGTGTTGAGTCATAAAGTTTGGGTATCAGATCCTGATAGGCATCTAAAATTAAATCACTCTGGTACCCAAAGTTTTAAAACCAAGTTATTTTATAGTTGGCTCAAAAACTTTGGTTACTGTTTTGAATTTTTTATTGGTTGTTTCCAAACTATTAATGTCTAAACATTACACATTTCAGGCAATTAATTTTAAATTTACAAAAGGGCCAATGTTTTTGTTTATAATTATTGGGGATATATATAAATTTATCGTCCATTGTCTTATCCCATGCTGGTCACAGTCAGTATCTATTAACCCATGCCATTGTATGACCTATTTCAATTTAAATTGTGTCCTATTTAAATTTGCCCTAATATATGAAACCTAACAGTATATGGCGTAGCGGGAATTCAAATTAGCAAGTCTTAGTTGTCTTTTGTATAAATACCCAAAAATTGTGGACCTGACTTTAATATAATCATAATATTATCTCTATAGATTGAGAAAAGCTTGGCTTAAAAAAACTTACAACTTGAATCTTTTGGCTTTGCTGTTGTGGTTCTAGTTGTGGTTGTAGTAGTAGTAGTGGTTGTTGGGTATGAAACATAACTACCATAATTGTTATTGGAAACTACCATATCTGTGCCATAGCTACTGCTGTAGTCATATCCTGAACAAAACTACCATAATTGTTGCTGAAAACCACAATTTCTGTGCCATAGCTACTACTAAAGTCATATCCTAAACAAAACTACCATAGTTGTTGCTGGAAACCACCATTTCTGTGCCATAGCTACTACTGTAGTCATATCCTAAACAAAACTACCATAGTTGTTGCTGGAAACCACCATTTCTGTGCCATAGCTACTACTGTAGTCATATCCTAAACAAAACTACCATAGTTGTTGCTGGAAACCACCATTTCTGTGCCATAGCTACTACTGTAGTCATATCCTAAACAAAACTACTATAATTGTTGATGGAAACCACCATTTCTGTGCCATAGCTACTGCTGTAGTCATATCCTAAACATAACTACCATAATTGTTGCTGGAAACTACCATATCTGTGCCATAGCTACTTCTGTAGTCATATCCTAAACAAAACTACCATAGTTGTTATTGGAAACCACCATTTCTGTGCCATAGCTACTGCTGTAGTCATATCGTAAACATAACTACCATAATTGTTGCTAGATACCACCATTTCTGTGCCATAGCTACTGATGTAGTCATATCCTAAACATAACTACCATAATTGTTGCTGGAAACTACCATATCTGTGCCATAGCTACTTCTGTAGTCATATCCTAAACATAACTACCATGATTGTTGCTGGAAACTACCATTTCTGTACCATAGCTACTACTAAAGTCATATCCTAAACAAAACTACCATAGTTGTTGCTAGAAACCACCATTTCTGTGCCATATCTACTACTAAAGTCATATCCTAAACATTTGGCAATTATACTCCATGAATCAAAGAATCCAATTATATAGACTATTAGTAGTCATGGGCAAAAACATGCATATGGAGGGAAATATTAGGGGTTTATCTAACCCTCCCCCCCCCCCCCCCCCCGTTGAAGATGATAATGTACACACCTCCTGATATTTTTTTTCTATGGGAAAACTTTTGATATATATAGATTTATAAGTTACCTTGATTTTCGAAGCAGACCATTTGACATTCATATTCTGTGTTTCAACAATTACAAATAATCATTCATTAATATGTTAATAAGGATAACAAGTGGCGAGGCATAAAAAAATGATGAAATGGACCAACAGACAAAGTTATAGAGTAGATGTTCAGTTTACAAAACAAAAAAGAGAGAGAATATACAAACACTCAAAGAAAATCACAAAACTTAAAAAATAAGGTTTATGTCAAGACCGATAGACAGACGGACAAAATATTGTATAGATAATATAGGAATCTTCACTAAAAATTTCAGGTGTCTATCACAATATAAGCCGATAAAATAACATTTCCCCCATAGCGTTACAGATTGACTGACTGATGGATGGACAGACAGAATTATATGAATTTAAAAAAAACCAGATATAACCTTCGAAACTGTATGTTAAAAAAGATATAGTCCTCCGTTATCGAGATCTTAACAAACAAACAAACATCTCGCTTCTATGAAAGGAGTGAGGGGACATAGAGAAAGTTTTCTAATTTGTTGGCTCAAAGACTTTGATTGAATTTTGATAGGTTGGTTCTAAACTTACTGTAAACTTTTTTACCAATAATTTTAACTACAGAGGGAGTAATTTTGTTTATTATAATTGAAAAAATATATATAAATTTATCATACATTGTCTTATCCTTTAGGAGCCCTGTTTCTTTGTAAAACTTTAAAATCTGAAATAGATGAAAAGTTTTGTTAAAGTTTGCAAGATGATGACATAGGGACAATTTTCTCATGTTTGTGCGTAGCGAAGCTACATTATAATTAGTGTCTGTCTGTCCGTTGTTCTGTCAGTCAGGCCGTTCATTTGTGTATTTGTATAAAGACATTTTACTTTTAATTTAATTTTAAGTGACAAAGCTGCTCTAAAATTCACTATGTCAGTCACTATCTCATTGAAGAAAAAGTGATTTTCTTGGCTGCTGCTTCAAATTTATGAGGATCATTAAGTATACAACTCCGTAGGTCCGTCGGTCTGTCGGTTAGGCTACAACAGACATATTTAAAAAAAATATAATATCCTTCTTTCTTTTTCTATTTTTTAACATCTGCTCTATAACTAACTTTTTTCGTTTGTCTGTCCATGATTTTTTTGTCCTTCGCTGGATATAGATGTCATCCAGATTTATTCTTTTATCCTCATGTAACATTTCGGATCATGGAAAGAAAACGAAGTAGCGGGTTTCATCGAATTTTCATAGTAGTTTTGAATATTTTTTTAGGTTATGTAAATGTTAATGATTACCTCGCAGGGCTAGGAAATTGGCCCCGCAGTCTTCAATTGTTATGGAAGTAAGCAACCTTGCTTGACTTTCAATGGTCAGCGAGAATTTAACTTTTGGTGAATTTTCATTTTTTCTTGTACAATTTTTTGTCATTTTCGTCTGGGTCAAATAAAATGTTTCGTCGGTTTTCCTCAAAGTGCCTAGTCGAGCCAACCACTCCAAATTAGGAAAATAGCTTAAAACCATTACAGGACCAGTGGGTATAATCCCTGAAAAGTAGAGCCCAATCGGTTCAGCGGTTACTGAGATCTTAAGCTTCAGATGGACAGACGGACAGACAGACAGATGGACAGACATCAAGCTACTTTGTATTATAATGGAAAATATAGGGAAGAGTCTTTATTGTGTTTTACTTTAGGTCAGGTTAAGTACGGGTATATTGTATTTCACTTTAGGCCAGGTTAAGTAAGGGTATATTGAGTACAGGGTAGTAACTAAAAAGTAAGGGCTCAGAAGATATAGGTCCCGCAGGGTGTATGCATAAAGAACCCCCACCCCCCCCTCTTGTAATTCCCTTAAAAGGAAAAATCATTCAATTCAATAGTTATAGAAATCTTTAGCTTATTTAAAACCTTATCTATAATACAAAGTAGAACGATGTCTGTCTGTCTGTCTGTCCGTCTGTCCGTCTGTCTGTCCGTCTGAAGCGTAAGATCTCAGTAACCGCTGAACCGATTGGGCTCTACTTTTCAGCGATTATATCTACTGGTCCTGTGATGGTTTTAAGCTATTTTCTTGGGGGGTGGGACACCCCCAACCCCCCCAAAAAGTGAAAAATCTCCCCCCCCCCCAAAAAAAAAATTTCTTTTTAAAACTAAAATTAAAATAGTGGGGTCGACTTTAAATCTTTTAAATCTAAAATACGAAAAATTGGTTTGATTAAACCTCTTGGGGCAAAGCCCCTAGAGGCTAGGGGCGAAGCCGCTAGTTACTTTATATAATAGAATATTCCAAAATAAGATAAAAAAAAGATACAAAAAAGGATGCTAAATTTATCGGAAAAAATATCAGATTTTAATATTGTACTTTTAGGGAAGCTTCGTTTTTTGATTTTGTATTTTAAAAGCGAAGCTTTTCTATAATTAGGGTCTTTTCGTTAATTTAAACAAATCAGAATTGTCCTGTCATTTCAAACTTTGCATGATGATTACTATAACAATTCAGCACGATTTAGGAATTGTAGCATTTCTATAATCGTTACCAGAAAGTCCAAACGTCCTTTTAAAAGATTCTCATTTTTTTTCTTCTTGACAACAAATTTTTGTATGTTATAGTTATCCTATTCATCTGAATTTTTGGATTACTGATTCCTATTTCAACAAAGTTTAACTTTGTAAGCGAAGCACCTCTATAATCAAGGCTTAAAAATGTAAGCATGTCCTTAAACAGTATACTGTATTTAAGAAGTTTTGCAAAAAAATTACTTACAATTTTGTTTAGACTTTAATATTCAGTTCTGACACTTTATATGTTTGTTTGTGCTACCGTTTCAGAGCTTGGCTTTTTGTATATTGTCATCCTTGTTTAAAAAGAATTTATTATAAAGAATCAGATTTGTAAAAGTTAAATAAAATATATATTCTATAAACTTATGTGTATTTATGTTCTTACATAAGCTTCTCAATGTATTTCATACAAATCTAAGTTTGTATAGGTAAGATTCCTTTATTCAACTAGTGGACCACATATATTGCCCCTCTACCCAACTTAACCTAACCTAATGCAGCAAAAGTCAAATGCACAGCGTGCTACGGCATGCATTTGTATGCTGTAGTGAACGTAAGTTTACTCTGTGTGACAAATGAACGGACCTACGTTGAGACCCCATTTATAGAGAAGTTTAGCTATTATATAATAAATTACATTGTTGGGGTAGGATGTTCAACTTCAATTTTAAGACATAATCAAGAGAACCCAAGAGTATCATCTGCTTGTAATGGGATGCAATGCTCTAACGCCCCCCTCAGGACATTAGCATCCAACAGACAATCAACCCTTTGATTACATGGCCTTTGTCTGGAAGGCTTAATTAAGTTTTTCTGTTTACGGGAAAAATCATTTCATATACAATGTTAGTAGTGTCACGTGCCAGACATAATAGCAAGAGGTCCAATTTTTTTCGTCTCTAGTATAACCAGGTATGTTCCAATGTATTTCTAGCGGGACATTTCCAGTTTGTATTTAATCTTAATGTTTATTGTTGCATTATATTTATATTTCAGAGAGGGGACAATGGGATTTTTATTACACTAGTCCCCAAAGTTTTATATAACGTTTTCCTATTCGTTGGCGTAACAACTTTGGGGACTCTAGTAAATTTAGATTGTTTGGATCATTAAGTTGAGTGTTCAAACGATTCAACAACTAATTTTAATCTGCATAAGGTGTAATTTTGTGTATCATCATTGGGGATGTACATCAATTAATCGGACATTGTCTTATCCCTTTAGATCCCTGTTTATATTTACTTTAGCCAAAGTTTCTGCAATCAAAGTAAACTTTTAATTAATAGTTGGATGGACTGCAACAATATTATGCAATTTTTTTTTAACTAGGGGCTGCTCTTTAGTATTTAGAGAATTTGTATTCCAAGGAATAGAGAAAGGGGTGAAAAACAGTCTAAAACTATCACAAGACCTATGCAAAGTTTCCCTGAAATGGAGAACATTAGGGAGTTTTTGAAATCTTAAGCTACCAACAAAAAAAACCTTACTGCTTTATATCATAGGATAGTATAGTCCTATCGAAGTTAACATTTCTTTTACTTTTATAGCTTGTAAAAAAAAGTTTAAAATTAAACATGTTTTAAATGGAACATTCTGGTAACGATAATACAGTTGTATCTAACTGTTATAAGACTCACCACGCAAAGTTTTAAATCGATAGGACAATTCTAACATGCCTAAAACTAGAACAGGTTAAACTAGAATTAAGTATTAAGATATCATCAAACGTTACATTAAAGTCAAACTATCTAAAATATAACAAATTTTTCACAAATTATTTGATAATATTTTCAGCGCTTAAAGTTTATAATCTTTGTTGTACAATGAACTGAAAATAAATAAAGGGAGGAGGAGAAGGGGTTAAATACCCCCAAAAGTGCCCAAAATCAACATAATGAAAATTACCAATCTAGCAGTTTTTTAAATTATACAAGATCTTTATGACAAACATACTAAAAACATCCTTGACGAATGGTCTTTGTCTGAAAAGTCCTAACTGTGCATGGTAATGAGTTGCGAATATTTATGGGTTAAAGCTTTCCCCCTACTCTAACTATTGATGTCGCGCAACTGACATTCCAGTAGTAGGAACCGTCTGTAGTAATGACGCGGTGTTGGGCCGAAATTCGAACCAATCACCTAGCCGACGACGAGCGGATGCGCTACGTGTTGAGCCACGGTCGTAGGTATTTTCAACCTTAATATGGCTTTATTTGAAATACTTTGTTCTCTATTGTGTGGTTAGATCTAGATCTAGATCTCTAGCTTTCAGTATTTGGTGGTTCATCAAATAGATATTGTACATCTAGATGGTTAATATGGCCCCATAAGCCTTAAGAGCCTTTTGCCTTTTTATATTTATATATGATTCATTTCAATAATACGAGCGACGAAATAATTTCATGAAAGCAAACTTTTCCTATCTGACTTATTAGATGTGTTTTGCCTTAGCTGACTCATTATGCGAACGGAATGAAAAATCAAGTACCCTTTTATAGCAAACTGTGTACACTTTCTAAACAACAATGGCAAGATTGATCTTCCTCCATTTTCCTATTGGCTGATTTAGAGAGTATGTAATATGCTTCACATAATACGAGGGAAGAAATTTTTACAATATATAATCTTCTCAATCAAAGCTTTATCTATATATGCAGCAATTTTACAGCTGACTCATTATGAAAAAATAAGTGCCCTTTCATAACAAAACGTGTACAATTTCTAACAACAAATATGGCCGGATTGTCCTACTGGCTGATCTAGAGAGTATGTATCAAGATTATATGTATTGTTTAGATGATTATATTTGCCTGAGTCAAAGTTGTTATATCCCTCACCACAGGTGTACTGTACACAATTACATTTATCAACAAATAATAACATGGGTGTCAACTATTGATTATTAGATTCGCATCTTACGGATTATTAAACGCAAAAACTATTCAAATTTTCATAGGTTTAATTACAAAACAAATGATAACATGGGTGTCAACTATTGGGTTTTTAATTCGTAACTTACGGATTATTAGACCCAAAAAAACTATGCACATTTTGATTGGTGTAATTTATACGATCATATTTATCAACAAAGAATAACATGAGTGTCAACTAGTGGCTTTGAAATTCGCATCATACGGATTATTAAACACAAAAGCTATGCACATTTTCATAGGTGAAATTACACTATAAATAATAATATGGGTGTCAACTATTGGTTATTTTTGTATCATACAGATTATCAAACGCAAAAAATACATTTTCATAGGTGCAATTACACCAGAAATAATAACATGGGTGTCAACTAGTGGGTTTTAAATTCGCATCATACGGATTATTAAACACAAGGGCTATGCACAGCACATGGATGTTTTGTAGTTGATTCTTCTCCCTTCATGATGGTAAAGTTGTAAGAAAGTTTCAGCTGTGTATCTTGAATAGAAGCAGAGAAAATCACGTTTACCCTACTTTGTCAATTAAGGACGAACCGTTGTACATTTGGAATTATATAGTAGCTTCGCTATTAAAAATACTTATCTCAGTAGAATGCAACTTATAGATTATATTAATCTAACTTTTAATAAAAGAAGAATTAGGTATCCAAAAGTTATACAGAAAATTATAATGATATCTAATTTTACTTTCTTCTTTAATAAAACTATTTATAACAAGACTTTAAAGTAGAGCAGATAATGAAATAGCAGCAGAGAAAATAATTTTTTCCCATAGTGATACGGACGGACTGACAGAAAGAAACAATTTGGATTATGGTGTGGCTTCTCTTCTAAAAAGGGTACAATAAATTCCTGAGTTCCCACGATACAAAATACATTTGAATGACCCTAGTAACAATTTTGGAGTATAGACACTTTTGTAGTATCGCCTCTTAAGGGGCGTTTTGTCGTATTTTCACAGTAGCTTTTGATGAGTTATTTTAGGATATGTTAGGTTAAGTTAGGTTAGGTGATTGCCCCGCAGGGTAAGAGCCCTTTGCAGGGGTTAGAAATAGGGGAAAAGATACTGCAAAAATACGACAAAACGCCACTTAAGAGGCGTTGCCATAAAGGGACTATTCCCCAATTTTGCATTATGAAAAGAAGATACCTTAATATAATAATATAATCTAATTTTCTCAGAGACTATGTCTGCACTTCCCTGTCAAACCTCAATAACTGCGTTGAAATACAATTCAATTCATAGTTCCTATAAAAAATGATGCTATACAATACAAATGACCAATGCTATGTCAATACACAGACTAAATTACCAATGACAGGCCAGTATACATTTTTATTGACCAATGGTAGGCCAGTATGACGTATTTTTTAGAGTCACTATCAAAAGCCTCTCCTTTGATTTAAAATTTAAGGTTTTTTGTCTGAAGCTAAGTTCTCCGAAATTGCTGGTCTGAACGTGTTGTAATTTTTTAGAAAAGCTTTATCTTTTGGCGGTTTCAGGCTATATGGTTATTTCCTGACCTCCCCCAAGTCCTCTTGCTCTTCCCTTGGAGCCAACCAACTAGTAAACCTAGTGCTTTTATTACTAATATCAATCATGTATTCTGATATAATAACAGCAGAAAAGACTAACAGGGGTTGTGTAATGTAGGACAAACGTAAAGTGGTTTTCAATTGTGGCTTATGGAAATAAATTAGATTTATATATTTGCAATATGAGCAGGGTTTGTATTGTGTACAGTGGCGTGCACACCATTTGTTTAGAGGGGTATGCGAAGAGCGTCTGAAAATTTTGACTCAAACTTACGATTTTTGACACCCCATTTGAACCCAAATCAAGGAGGGTGTATAAAAGACAACAAGAGAGGTACTTTTAGGTGTGTGGATAAACCCCCTCACTGAAAAGTAAAAAAAGTGTCCCTGAATCGGTAAATAAACGCATGAAGCTCACATCTATTTTTCACCCACACCCCTTAAATGGGGGTGTAGTAAAGTGTGGTGGAGGGGTTGACACCTGGGTGTATCCACCCCCCTTATTTTTTCCAGTGGGGTAGATAACCCCCCTACAACCCCCTTCTGCACTCCTCTGATTGTGTACTTAACTTACATAATACTAATGTTGTGATATTTAGGTTAGACATTTCAAATAGTTACCTAGATATCATTTCAATTTATGGTGATTTCCCTCAAAATGCCTTAAATGCAAAACATCCAAAATTAAAGTACGAGGAAGGAGGTGGGGGGGGGGGGGTAGTTATTGCCTTATGGTATGGTTGTATTGAGTACTGGGTGTCCCTTAAGGGTTATATCAAATTTTTGGACTTCTAAAATATGATATTACATCTTTCTTGGCTGAGACTAACAGAGAGAGATAAGACAATGGGCTGTTTACAACACTAGCCCCCAAAGTTATATAATAACGTTTTCATATTGGATTAACTTTTGGAATTTTGTTTTGCTTCATTAAGTTAAGTGTTCAAACATTTCACTAAATTTAATCTACAGAAGGGTAACTTTGTGTATCCTCGTTGGGGATGTACAGCAATTTATCAGCCATTGTCTTATCCCTTTAGATCCCTGGTAAACTAATCATCCACAATTTTTTCTGCTATGACATTTTATTGCTAGGGGCTTTATCCATAGTACTAACATTTTTTTCCAAAGGATGGTATCCCCAATTGGTAGACAGCCCCTCAAATAACCGGCCTTTAAATTATAAATTCCGCTGGTACCTAATTATTCATAATTTCTCTAATTAGTCAGCTTGAAACACTCTCAAATTTAAATTAGTTGGCACAAACATTGAGTGTTTAAACTTTACACCCAATAAAAACCTTCTATAGAAAGTATAATTTATCAGCTATTGTCTTATCCCTTAAGATCCCTTCATTCACTAAATAAATACATCATTTGAAAAAAAAATCTTTCTTTTGAATATTATCTACATTAAAATTCCAGCCAACATTTTCACCATTTTAAGTGAAAAATGTAAAATAAAAAGATGTTCTGAATAAATGTGATCTGAAAAATGAAATTCTATGAAGCAGAAGATTGACATATTTTCTAGAGATTGTCTTTTCCTCCACTCTTTAACAATTTATTGAAATATGCCAAATATTCTTTATGTGGGGGAAAAAAAAGTGAATACAATTTTTACTTAAACTTTTTACAGTAACGATCAGGGGCATCCAAGCTTTTCTATTTGGGGGGGGGGGGGGTAATCTAATAATGTAAAAATGTACCTACCTAATTATGAAATATTTAGTAGTAAAAATGCGCGCGAAGCTCGCCAAAAAAATTTTTGTTATGGATTATTTTTTTTTGGGGGGGGGGGGATTTCTCTCCCAAAATTGTTTAGGGGGGTTAAATTTTAAATGGGGGTGGGGTAATCACCACTTTACCCCCCACCCCCCCTTGGACGTCCTTGATAATGATTACATATAGATTTAATAAGATACCATTTATTATAAAATATCTTAAATGGCCAATTAGATGTTGCTTTTGGTTGGTTTGATGCTATTTTCTTTTGGAACAAAGCTATTAAAAAGATATTTGATTAACTTTTGCAACTTTTATGATTGAGAATTATCTTCATATATTGATTTATTTTAAATTTAAATTTTAATTTTAAATTATTTGAATTTTATTTCTTTGTTATCCTTATGCAAAATTATGAATAGTAATTTACATGCAACAAAAGCTAAATACAAATATTATTTTTTTTCTAAAATATAATATGTTTGTAAAAATAAAAGTATTTTCTATACACACTTGTCAACCAATACAATTTTTCTGGGATGGGAGAACTATAAATTATACTGGTACCCAAAGTTCTATCTCATTCCTTTACTCAAAAACATTGGGTACTTTGATTTAACTTTGATTTTTTTTTTTTCAAAACTCTTTATGTCAAACTTTTCAACCAATAATTTTAACCTTCAGGAGTGGTAATTAAGTTTATCATCATTGGGGACTTACATTTATCGACCATTGTCTTATCCCTTAGGATTCCTGAATTTTTTTACAATTTGTCTCTGTGGACCTGTTCTGGTTGTGACACATTCTTCACAAACCTTTTGTCTGACATTGCCAATTTTTGCCAGGGATCTTTAGGGATAAGACATTGATGATTGACAAAATTACCCCTATTGTAGATTAATAATCTTGATTGAAACATTAGGACACTGTATGAACCAACCAATTAAAGGTAATCAATAAGAGTACTCAAAGTTTTGAAGCCAACGAATAAGAAAACGTGACCATAAAACTTTGGGTACTTGTGTATTTAACACTTAACAGTTCAATGTCCCTTTCCTACCTGCATATTTTTTTTTACAGAAAAGAAATAGAAAAAATATGACACCGAGGCTCAATGTTACGTATTGAAATATCCGACAGCAAAACTATTCTTATTTGTTGTTTAGTCGTTTAAGCACTTGTCCCATGTCAAAGTATACGAAGGGTAACTAATCTCTCCTGTTTTGTCCAAACACCCTGGGTACTAGGTTAAGTGACAGACAACCAACTCTTTGATTGCTATACTCTTGACTAGAAGTCCTAACTAGGTATGATAAAACGCTGCGCCTCTTATAGGTTAAGGCATTCTCTCTACTCTTTGTGTTAATGTGGCGCATCTGACATAGCAGCAGCTAAAATCATTTTTAGCGTCTTAAGTTATGATGCGGCGTTGAACAGAGAAAAACGAACTCAACACCTTCACGACGACGGGTCATTTAATATAATAATTTAAGTTTAATTTTGAATACGAAAAATCATCAAATGGTTCACAAATCAAATAAAAATTGCGCGTTTTTTTCTGTAACGTACAAATGTTAGAATATTCTCCAATATGTTAGTTGATAAATAAATTCCTGAAACTGGTTGCATACACCCTGATTTCTATCATAATACCATCTCTCCTAAAATAAAAGAATTTAAATATTTCTATGATCCTTTAATAAAAGTAACAGAATGTCTATCTGATTGTGTATTTGTAATTTAAGATCTCGCCAACCGCTAGACCGATATGGTTTTTCTTTGCACCGAAGCTTCTCAGGTCTGGGGAAGATTTGTAACTGTTTTGTTAAGATTACCTCTAAAGATAATTTGGCCCTTTAACCCCCCACGCCCTTAGAACACTCGTTTCAAGTAAAGTCAATTCTTTTATCCTATAAATATTTCTAATAGATATTTTACATTATCCTTAAAATTATTTTTGTTAATAAAATGGGCCATATCCAGAAAAAAATTCTAAGGCTAGTCTAAACTTTAGTTACTGGATAAACGGCCCGACCAATAAATGCGAGGGGATATTGCAACCTAAATTTTTCTCCTGTCATAATTTCTACATCCATTTCTATTATAGGCTTAGGCAAGCAGAACTCCTAGCCTTAGCCTAGGAAATTTTATATGATTTGACTCTATATTGACTCAGAATTATCTTGTAATACAACAGATTTATAGAATTCCCGTACAAAATACTATTAAAATATTATTTCATAGATAACAATGATTTTTATGTCATATTCATATTAATAAACAAAAAAAACGTTATTTAAAATAAATCAAAGTTTTAAAAGCGCATGCTAAAATCTAAACTTTTGTCCCTTTGGATACAAAAGTTTGAATTCCATTAAAATTTTATCAATCACAAATTTACATTTGGTATATTAAATTTTAAATGTGATACGTGTTAACAAAAGTAAACTATATTTATATATAATTTATCCTAGATAGTATAAAACTTTGAGGACTAGTGTAATAAACAGCCCAGTGTCCCCTCCCTCCCTGAGAATTCCCTTAATGACAAATCTTTATTATTTAACATTCAACTGTTTATAGCTGAATTATTTTATGGAGGCAAGAAAAACACTTTTTGGCCAATAATAATGACTTAATGTTCCAATTGGTCCCATTAAGAGATTGTTCTTACATATATTACATAGAATTATTTTGAAAGTCATCACTTTAATTTTGAAAGTTTGATACAAATCCGGAATATATCACAGACAACCAAAGCCAAATCTATACAGAAGCAAAATGATTATAAATAAAGTAAAACTTTTTAGCACTTGAAGGTTTCAAGCAACTAAAGTACTCAAAATTGCAACAATTATTTTTTAAATTAAAAAGCTGGTTTCTGAATACTAGAAAATTAAAAGGAGTCAGCGGTGCGTTTAGAGTATTTTGGTCGCTCGAAGTTCCCATTTCATTGGAGTGCTTAAAATAATGTATTCATAATCAATTTATATAGAAGTTACCATCTGGAGTGTCTTTGCACTTTAGTATTACGTTAAAGGGGGACAATTATAATGCTTACCCAATAAAACACAATCAGTCCAGCTGGCGTTCGAGACATTGCATTTTTCGTAAAGTTTGGTGTAATCTTTTAGTCAAATACTAAAATTAAGATTATTAAGACAAACTGTTCTTTATAAGATCATTTAACTTAAATGTTACAACCAACTTTTCGGAAAATACGCGAAAAAATGACCCCTTTTACTAATATGGAATTTATAATATATTGTAACAATTGGTTTCACCACTAGCCCCTAGGCGCATGGAGGAAGTGAGGGAGTACCGCAACCCCCCCCCCCTCTCCCGCACATTTACACATTTATGATATATTTACCTGGGGCTGCATCCAGGGGACACCACATCTTACTGGGGGTGATGTTCCACATGTCACTAAAAGAAACAAGGATAACAATATGTAGCACATCTCATAGATAGCAAATAATTTGTTACAATAACAAGAACACAAGGTAAGTTATAGAGTCAACTGTTGGTCATAAAATTTCACAGGAAAGGTCAAACATCCTTCTTTAATAGCAACCGAGAAAATTACATCAAAGCCAGTAATCATAAAATTAAAATTAAACCACTACGCCGAAAAATAACATACATTACTCATTCCAGTACAGAATCTCCTACAATACGGAGGTGGACAAAGGGAGTTAGAGTAGATAATTATTTGAAATAGTAATATTATCAGGAATTTTTAGGACTTTTGAAAAAATCACGATTTCCCAAAAATTTATAAATATATTAGCTTCTTTTTCCTACTTTCCTGCATACATTTAAGCATTGGTAATTGTTATAGTTAACCTCTTTATGTATCCAATTGTCCTTGTAAATAATATAATTAATGATTTAATGACATTACCTGCTGAGTTGATGGTGGCGGGAGTCTGATACTGAATTGATTCATCTACATAACCTAATTTTTAATTATAAATATTATTTCTTATAAAACATTTAACATAGTTTGCGCTGCGGATATTAAAATAAACATCATAATTTCATTTTGTTGAAAATGTATCCTCGAATAATATACTCTACAACTAGATTTGTACCGTCCGTCCGTCTGACAGAGCCAGTTAACAAAATTTAGTTTTTCTCATATGTTATGAAAGATAGAGATCTGATTTTTTTCAGTGTAGATTCCCCTAACTATAAGGCATGTTTAACCATTCTTTAACATTGGCAGCAATACCGCTCCTTTATTGCTTTAGTCTTTTTTATTTTCTCTATTACTTATTGTCTCTTTCTCTCTGTCCTTATATTCTCCCCTTATTCTTATCAACATTGTGATTTTTAATGCTGCGCTTGCGCTACTTTTGGATATCATTTTCCTTGTTACTTTAAGAAAAAACACCGTTTCAAACTTTTTAGGGCAAAAGCTGGTTAATAACAAATATATAGAATGACTTAGTTTACCAATTATGATAAACATTAAACCTGTTTGTGTGTATTGGGGGACATACTGGTTAGACCAGTATGTATCTGCGTACTGGTTAGCACCAGTTGGCCAATCTGATACTGTAGAAATAGCTGGTTGTCCTACAATAAAAAAAATCAATTAAATATAAATGCTGATAAAAAGTACAAACGGCGAATCTTTTTATAGTACCTATAAAAGATGACTTCTTACTGGCCTACCATTGGTCAATTAAGATTTATACTAACCTGCCATTGGTAATTTAATCTGCATATTGGCCTTTCATTGGTTATTTGTACTGTATGACGTCATTTCTTTATAGGCACTATAAAGAGCTTATTAACTGTAAATTCATATAATTCTAAATATTGTTTTTTAAAAAGATGCGTAGCAACTCTGTATGTGTCCTTTTCCTTTGTTCAATGACTTCTTCACATGCTTTCTGACTTACTAATTTTTTATTACTGATATTTTTTATTCTTTTTTGTTTTTCAAAATTTACGTATATTTAATTTTAATTTCTTAATTTTTAGTACAATAAAAACATGTTCTTTAAAGCTTACACGGATGTAAATATGTATTCGTATAAATTACATGTTTATGTTGTTAATGTTTCAATAGTTTATGAATAAAATAATAAGAATTTTCATTGTAATTCCAGCACAAAAATCATGTTACTTTTCATTAAGTGCGCAAAAACAAAAAAAAATTTAAATGATTTTATATGTTCTTTATAAATTGTAATTTTTCATCGAATGCATGAAATTTCATTATGTTTTTCTTTTCATTGAACTTTGCGTTTTGTGACAGTTTTTGTTCTTGTTTTGTTTTATAATTTTTTTTTATTTGGTAGCCTTATGGGATAGCTTGATGTAAATAATAAATACATTTTCCTTATAGCTTCTAAAATAAAAATTGTTAAAATTAATTTTTAATTAAATTAAAATCTTGTGGGTAGATGTCAACAGTAATTAACAGGATCAAATCAAATCATAAGGTTAATTGGATTTCAGGTACAAAAGGGAAAAAACACATTTATTGGTTTATTATTATTTAAAATATATTTTTCCGTACTTCTGCCTTTACATCTGATTATAGGATCGTCCTATTGATTTAAACCTTTTATGAGTTCTTTGACAGAAGCCATTCATCATAAGCCCTGCCCTATTTTGTTTAAAAACGTGTTTCTTGAACACGATTCTTTAAGCGATTCTACAATTACATACCAAAGGTATAGAACTTTCAAATCAACCATTCTGCATTTTGAGAAAAGAAGAACTGATTACTTGCCTCAAATGAAAGAAATGTTTTCCATTTTCCAAACGCCAGCGTATAATGTTTGGTAATTTCCAACAAAAAACTAATCCTTTGATTGCACGACATTTGTATAGAAGTCCTAACTGATTATGATAATAATTCACACCTGTTAAGGGCTAAGAAATTCACGATTACTAAAATTGTCACATTTGTTAAGGGTGATTTATATAATTGAATTATTTGTCTGATCAAATTCTGTTATTTTTACAGCTTTATAAGAGTTTTCTTTTTAATCACAAAATAAAATAAAAACACTTAATTGTATATTCAATATTCTAAAACAAATATTTAAAAAACTTAAGTCCACTGCAGTTTCTTTAAAATTCATATCAGAAAATGCATTTTTAAAATAGCATATCCAAGTAATTAAAATATTTTTACACTGCATTAAGTTCAAACATAGAAGAAAAAATTCAAGAACTTGTAAGTGATAAGTAAATGGTTTTTTTTTATAGATTTTTAAATTTTTTGGCCTAAAAAAAGGAATGACTACTTTTTATCAACTTTTTAAAGTAACCCTAAATGTCACATTCAATACTTAGAAAACTAACTTTCGTTGTTGTTTTATCAGGTTATGTACAGACAAACGAACAAAATGATTTGTAAAGTATATTGATTAGCGAAATTGAAAGTCCCATTTAAATCATTGCAATATCAAGAGACAGTCAGACAGCATTTGTTATAAAGTAAACTATTATTATTTCAGGGAAATCAGAACTTTCACTAAAACCTATTTCTTTAACCCCCCCCCCTCCCACCTTTATTTTTTATTCTTTAATATTTTTTTATCCTACCTAACTTAACCTACTATAAAATAACCACTTAAAAAATCAAAATTTTAAATATAAATGTACTTATTCCTTCATCCCCCTAAAAGGAGGCCTACAGGGATTTAAAGGTTTAAGGCAATGGCTGATAAATTGAATTACATTTACAACGATAATACACAAAGTTAGTTGTTGAAACTTTGGACACTTAACTTAATGAACCAACCAATCAAATTTAATAAAACATCTTAAAGTTGTCAAGCCAACGAATAAAAAAACTTTACTACAAAACTTTAAGGGCTAGTGTAATAAACTTCAAAATGTCCTATCCCTCTCAGGGAGGCCTGAGTATAACTGTGCAGAGCAGCAGCAAAGTTAAAATCTGCCTGTATCTCTGCAATTTATAGGTTTCCAAGTTTTGCATAGCATTTATTTTACTGTATAATGGTAAAATGGTTGCATAGAATTTGTGACAATCTGTGCAATAGAAAGGTTCACTATTTTTTATTGGTATATTTAAGTAGCTCGGTGTATGTGTGTAAGTGTGTCCGACAAGATCTTTAAAACAACAAGTCTTTTGGTATTTTCCCTTAAAATGTATAGTGAGCACTGAAATCACTAGGTAAAGATGAGAGAGGTAGGGGTCAACTGGATGTTTATTATGCTAAAAGTTAAAAAATGTTTTCTTATTTGTTGGCTTTTATTGAATTTGTTGTGGTTGGTTCATTAAGTTGAGATCCAAACGTTTCAACCACTATATGTAATTTTGTGTTTCATCATTGGGGATGTACATAAATTTGGTAATGATTGAAAATTCATATATGTACATTTTGCCTATTTAATAAGTTCACTTAAAGGCTGGTGGCGCAACCAACCTGATAATAAGTAAATAACACCACCCGAATATGAATTTCAAGGCTGGTGGCGCAACCATAAAGAGAACAATTATATAACTAATATGAATTTAAAGGCTGGTGGCGCAACCAACGAGAGAACAATTATACAACCAAATAAATTGCACCACCCTAATATAAATTTAAAGGCTGGTGGCGCAACCAAAGAGAGAACAATTATACAACCAAATAAATTGCACCACCCTAATATAAATTTAAAGGCTGGTGGCGAAAACATAGAGAGAACAATTATATAACTAAATAAATTGCACCACCCTAATATGAATTTAAACGCTGGTGGCGCAACCATAGAGAGAACAATTATATAACTAAATAAATTGCACCACCCTAATATGAATTTAAACGCTGGTGGCGCAACCATAGAGAGAACAATCATATAACTAAATAAATTGCACCACCCTAATATGAATTTAAACGCTGGTGGCGCAACCATAGAGAGAACAATTATATAACTAAATAAATTGCACCACCCTAATATGAATTTAAAGGCTGGTGGCGCAACCAAAGAGAGAACAATAAAACATCCAAATAAATCTTACCAGCCTAATATGCATTTGTATATGCAGAAGTGCATACATCTTTGTTTTCTTTTCAAAATTCAGTTTATTTTGTTTCAGATTCAAACTTGTGGTCACAAATATATCATACACATATTGTGTTGGAATGTATTTTCTTGTATTCCCTGGCAAGTTCGAACCCATTAATTCCCTTTTCCTTACACCAGAGAATGAGTGTGTTACGCGGCATTCCTAACTATCTCCGCGCGTCGCTTGTAAACAAACAAAAAGACGCGCATTTTTCCTTTGATGATTCCCATGTGAAGAGCTACGTGAATAAAAATAATGTATTGGTTGAATATACATGCGCTCTAATCCGTGGAAGATCTCAAATAAGCCTTCCTGCTTAGTTTGACATCATATGTGGTAAGAATTTATCTTTAATTCTTAATAATAAGCGTAGTATGGTATATTTTTACGAAGAAATTCAAAACATTAATTTTTCAACAAATAGACCATTTAACTGCTAACTTTTAACATACGAATATTTTCCTTAATTTTATTGATCATTTGAATCTAAAATTATCAATTTCTGATGCTATTTAATATGTTTCGTGCCAATTTAAAGTTTTTTAGAAATTTTATATTCTTAATTAAATTGAAATCACGCAACCTCAATCTTACAAAAATAATAAACCATTAATATTATGTAATTAATTTTTATATTTTTGTTTTAGACTCACTGTTTTCATGGTAATAAATACACATTTGTAAACTTCGCTATGTTGGTCATTCGGAGGGCTTGGAGATAAGATTTCGAGAACGGCAAGGCATGCGTTCCGAAACAATGAAAACAAGACAGAACAGATGCGGCTAAGAAAATATCTGTGAAGTTTTGTGAATGTGTTGGTTGTGATACCTTACCACGCATTATTGTAATCGTAATCAGTACAGTTAACTTTTGTGACAATCATGGGTCCTAAAAAGAATAAAGGCGCTCAACTGGGATTGCGGCTGCGCCCAGCCGTCGAGGCCCTAACCAGTGAACTAAATAAAGTGATGAAGTTGGTCAGTGAATCTTCAGAGCTTGACGTTAGACATTTCACTAAGGAGTCAATCCTTGTCCATGACAAATTCGAGACATTTGATAGCATCATGGTCGGTTTTAGCAAGCTTGGTGTGAGAATCCAAGAGCTTGAGGAGTTTAGTGACATTTATTCTAATATAGTTACTGTGCAAAAGGATTATAACGCTCTGAAAGATGCTCTAGATGCTATGGAAGAGCTCAGTGACATTCAAAGTGTTGTTGATTTAGTTGGTGATAATTTGCCTGACCATAAGGCTGAACTATATGATCGATGCTTAAAGATTGTGAAAGTTATTAAAGGGTCATACTTTCCCTTACCAGAACCAATTATAAACACTTTGTCTGCTTTGATGAAACGGCTGGCTGAGGTTAAGCTTGAACCTGTGAAGCCGCCCACAACGACGGCGGGTGCCTCGACAGCATCGCCATTTGTGTCACCATTTGGCACACCACAGTTCGGCACCAGTTCTTTATTCACGCCAGGATATATGAATCGTGTCGACGAACGCCTTCTTCCAAGCTTTGACGGCTCAGAGGCAGCCTACGTAAGTTTCAAGGACAATTTTAAAAAGCTTACCGTAGGACAGGACCCGTCATATTTACAGTTATTGTTGAGCAGTGAAAAGGTCTGCAAAAATAAAGAGTTGAGACTTCAGTTAATTCAGATTCAATCGCATGAATCTCAATGGGCTTACCTTGATGCATGTTTTAAGTCCAAAACACGTCAGATGCTCTGCCTTTTCAACCAATGGGAGAAGAAGCCTAAACCGTCGGACTCCAACCAGATTGTGACAGTCTTAGCAGAGTTTGGTGGTGCAGTTAGCCAGCTCGAGCAGCTGACTAAAGATGATGATGATGAGGAAGTCACCACAAGCCAGTGGTTGACTGTGATCCTTCTGGAGATGTTATCCAAGAAGTTGCCACGTGATTTTCAAGATAAGCTCAACTTAGCGTTGGGCTCGATGGATACCCCAAATATTCCTAAGCTGTTGAAGATTATAGAGGAACAACAGGGCGCCATTTTGATGAGGTGTTCGATTGATGTAGACACCCCCTCCAAGAAGAAAGGTAATCCTGCGGCCGCAGCTACAGCCGTTGGTAAACCTGGGTCTCCAGCTAAGACCAAGAAGAAACAGCCTTGCCCGTCGGAAGGTTGTAGTTCTGATCACCTGTTGTTTAAGTGCTCCAAGTTTAGGGATATGTCTGTTCCTGAACGTAAAGTCTTCATCAAGAAGATAGGCGCCTGTTTGCTCTGCTTACAAAAAGGGCATCGGGTGGCCGATTGTCCCAGAGCCGATAAACTTGGCAGCTGTACCATAGACAGCTGCAACCAGCCTCATAATTCATTGTTACACGAATCTGTTGCTGGTGGACAAGTTGCGGCAGTGTATGAATCACAATTGTTTAGCAAGAACAATTTTATGCTGATGTTGCAGCAGCTCCCGGCATTGGCGGCTGACAAACGTCAAGTCACCGTCAATGCCATGTGGGACTCTGGAGCAAATTTGACGTTGATTTCTAGAAGTATTGCCAAGAAGTTAGAGTTGCCATCAACTGGTCGCACAGCTACTATTTCTCTGGCAGATGGAAAGAGCCAAGCATGTCCTACAGTCAAGATTTGTTTGGTTGACCGCAACCGGAATTCACATATTCTGGAGGCGGCGGTAGTGCCCAGCATTGGTACTGAAGAAGGGTTGCGTTCTATTGATCCTGCAGCCGCCGCCGACATTTTCAACATGAAGCCTGATAATTTTTCTATGGTCGACGGTAAGATTGATGTTCTTATCGGCCATTTAACACCAGCTATGTTCCCGTGTGCAGATAAAATGGTTGGTGATTCTAGACTGTACAGAAGCTTATTTGGTACAGGCTATTTAGTTGTGTCTGCAGATGGCAGGACTGTTGCTAATCCTGTCGCCTGTAAAGCTGTTAAGTTGGAGGTCAGCAAGATGGAGTTCCTGAGTACAGAAAGTTTGGGGATACAGCCGCCATCAATGTGCAGCGGTTGTAAGAACTGCCGTCATTGCGCCGCCATTGCCGCCGGGCAGTCCGCCTTGGACGTGCGTAAGCGGCAGCTGATTGAAGAAGGTTTGACGTTGGATCTTGAGAACCGTATCTGGATGGCCTCATATCCTTACAAGCAGCCGCCAAGTGTGTTGTTTGATAATTCTGAGCAGGCGTACAAAATCTGCTTACGTGACCGGCAGAGGATGGTCAAAAAAGGTGAATATGACACCTTCTGTCAGGTGTTCCAAGAAGCTGTGTCTCGTGGAGTGTATCAGAAAGCTTCGCCAGAAGATCTAGCTTATACTAAGCCCGTGTATTATTCGAGCCTAGTCTGCGCATATAAAGAGTCTATTTCCACGCCGTTGAGGATATGCGCCAATTCTAGCCTCTGCTGCAAGGGGCTAAGCCTCAATAGTATTATGATGGACGGGCCAGTTCCATTATATACTCTGATGCACAATCTTATTCGGTTCAGAAGTTATAAGTGTGCATTCGTGGCTGATATTCAGAAGTTCTACAATTCATTGTTAGCTACCTATGAAGATTCTCAGCTGAAACGTGTTTTTTTCGCTGATACAGTTGATGGAGAGCCAGAGGTCTACCTCACCAAAACCATCAACTTCGGCGATATGGCCGTGACCGCCCTCAGACTCACTGGTCGTATTTTTGGTGGACGTTCCCAGCAGGATGTTCAAGATGTTTATGGATCTGAGAAGATTAGAGGTTGTGACGTTGTAGCCCAGCAGGATGTGTGGAGAGATGTTCAGCAACCACTCAGTTCTGAATTTATTTTGTATCAAGATCCTCCTTCGGTCAAATTGGAGACTTGTACTTACGTGGATGACTGTTTGAGCGGTCATAACAGTAAACCTGAAGCTGTCCAGCTGGTCCAAGAGCTGGAAGATATGATTGCACCTGGCAATTTCAAGTTTAAATCTGTTGTTTATTCTGGAGATGATGTTGACAGTGTAAAAGTTCTGGGCCTTGTTTGGGACCCTAAACAGGATAAGTTGTTCCTACCTGTCAGAGCCAACCACGGCGAGAAGGTTAAGGGTAGAAAATTACTAGAGGACCTGGACCTGGAGGACCTCTGGAAAAGTCTACCTGAGTTGATAACTAAACGTGAAGTTTGGAGAATTGTGCAACAATTGTATGACCCAATGGGTCTAGCAGCGCCATTGCTGCTTAAATCCAAGCTTTGTCTGCGCTCAGTTTGCATACATGGATGCAACTGGGATGATGCCATACCTGGAGAGTTGAGGTCGGAGCTCGTGTCCAGCCTCCAGGACCGTTCGGCACTTGGAAATGTGTCGTTCAGACGTTCGATGGTTCCTGATAAGCCGTTGGGGCTTCCAATGGTTGTTGGTTTCTGCGATGCATCCAACCAGGCCTATGCAGCCATCACCTACCTGAGATGGCCAGTTCCTGGAGGATATGATGTAGTTTTGTGTTGCGCCAAGTCACGTGTCGCACCAGTGAAGATAGAGTCTATACCAAGGTTAGAAATGCTTAGTTGTCTAATTTTGGCAAGGCTTGTGGATACTGTTGTCAGAGCCTTACCTTTCAACATATCTGGCAAAGTATTTTTTAGTGATAGCAGCTGTGCCCTGGCTCAATTATCCAGTGACAGTGTCATGCTAAATGTTTTCAACAGTCATCGTGTTTCCGAGATACAACAGTTGACGAGCCCTGAAGATTGGAGATGGGTTCCAACCCAACACAACATCGCCGACCTGGCGACGCGTGGTTTGTGTACGATTGAGGATGTACAACCTGGATCTACATACCAGGAAGGTCCAAGCTGGTTGCGCCTGGAACAGGACCAGTGGCCCGTTAAGACGGCGGGTGAGGTAAATGCATCCATTCCCGAGAGCGAGCTAAATCCCAAGATGGCGAAGCTCAAGGTAATGTTCACTCAGGTGGTGGACAATGATTTCTGGAGGTCCCTGGCAAGAAGGACCTACAGGCAGGCAAGGAGGACTGTGGCCGCAATTCTTAAGGCTGCCAACTGCTTTAAAATGCTGCTTGTCAAGAAACGTGGCGTTGCAACAATTGAGGATGGTGTTAGCAACAATGATAGTTCTAGGTATTATGAGAACTATACTTTCACAAATACATACATGGATTCTGTTTGTGACTTGTTTTTGACTTCCTTCAACCAAGAGAAGGAGATGACCATGGACGCCGAGGGGAAGTTCGATTCCCTTCAACCCTATCATCACAAGGTCCAGGTTTGTTGGCCCATAGTGGGTCAAGATGGATGTTTTCCTCTTAGGTCATTCACTATATTAAAGATGGCCGGGAGAGGAGATGAGGCTCTTGAGGCCGCTGCTGGAGGCCCCAGGAAAGTTATGAAGGACAGCCCATGTGTTGTCTTGCTCAGCCGCCACAACAGGCTGGCGCGGCTCATCCTTCAACAGTCCCACGATGAATTGGGGCATGGAGGCCATCGTAAAACGTTGGCGCAAAGCCGCAGGTATGCATGGATCACACATGGCCGCATGGAGGCTATGAAAGTGGTCAAGAGTTGTGCCGCATGTTCCATTAAATATGCCAAGCGTTCGAGTCCCGCAATTGCTAATATTCTGCCAGATCGTGTCGAGCCCTCTATGCCCTTCAAGGAGGTGCATATGGACCTTGCGGGGCCGATTGAAGTTGTGAAGCCTGGCGTTGGCACCAGGAGTTCCAAGACCAAGTACAAAGTTTGGTTGTTGATTGTGGCCTGTAGATTCACACAGGCTGTGTTTGTTGACGTGTTGACCGATTATTCAACTGAAGCCGTGCTGGTCGGCTTGAGAAAACTTCAGGCGTTTTACAATATGCCTAGAAGGGTTACCACAGACAGAGGCACCAATATGGCTGGTGCCAAACGAATTATGGATGAACTTTTGAAGGATACCAGGATGCATTTTGAATGGCATCTTGTGCCCACTGCAGCACACTCGTTCGTAGGTACTGTGGAGAGGCAGGTTGGGCTGGTCAAGCGTGTGTTGAACAAGAAGTTGGCTGGTGCTACTGTAACCTTCAATGATTTATTGGTGTTGTGTGCTGAGACTGCAAGAGTCTTGAATTCTAAGCCATTGACCTATGCCACCCAAGGAGATGACGTCAATTGCTGGAGAATAATTTCACCTGCTGATCTGTTAGGCGGCAGGACCAACGATGCAATCTGCACCTTTGAGACAGGTTGCAAGGAGCCCATCACCAGGAGGCTGGAGAACTTGGAGGAGTTGACCCGTCAGTTCCATCAGGTGTACAAGGAGCAGCTCATGCCTGAGCTACTCAAGTCCGTCAAGTGGCGCCGCAACGAGGTGCTGCTCGAGCCGGGAGACGTGGTGCTGATCGACGATAGCACAAGTTTGATGAAGAAGTTCAGATTGGGGCGTGTGGAAGAAGTGCGCCCAGGTGGGAGGACCGTGGTTTGCAAGTACAAATTATCAGATGACGCAGCCGCCACGAGTAACGAGACTTCCGCAAGACGTCTGCTCAAGATCAATCTACCCAAAGTTTAGTATAAGTATCGTTCTTGTTTAACTTTGAATTTTATTTTACGGTAGATTTATCAGATATTTTTTTCGAAAGACAAAAAACGCAAATTTTGACGCAATTTCGTTTAAACTTTCAAATCGACGCAAGATTTTTTTCATTTGAAATGCAAACTTAAGTTATTTATACGTTTACGCAAGTTTTTTCAATGATTTAAGTCTTTCCGGGACCAGGGATTTTTTCGCGGAAATTTTCCTAGGTACCTACGCAAATACGAACATTTTTATCCTTGTTTAATTGAAATTCGATATGATAAAAAATTAACACAATGAGATTTTTTTACATCATACAAATATTTCTTTAAGATTTATTATAATCACATAAATAATTTAATATTACATACATATTAAAATTATTACTATTTACCTTTTAACCGATGTACCTAAAGAAAAATGCAGATTTTTTTCGCCTTGAATTAAGTAGATTCTTTGAGTTCGAAGATTTAAGCTTAATAAGACCGCTCTATAGTGTATCTTAGCTCTGTTACCTCGGCCAGACATACTACAGAACGGCAAAACTAAAGCATAAGATAATTTTATTTCGATTGCTTTGATTGATGATTTTAAAGTTTCTTGAATTATTCATGATTCTTTTTTAATTTTTGATTTGATTTAAACATCACTAATTATGTTTTATTTCAGTTGATGCAGCCCTGCGCCAGAAATCCTGTCGGAAATTATGCAGTATCAAAAATTGTGATGGAAAGACATAACGTCCGTCAGGATAGCTGGAACATGGCATTATTAATATTTGAAAGATTGGTTAGTTTGTATCTTGAGGGGTTCATTCTAACTGAGGCCCCAAATTGCCTTAATTTTGACTGTATGAATACGTATAAGTTGCTTTCTTTTCAAAACAGAGAGAAATTGCAAACTCAGCATTTAGAGAAGTTCTTTTCTTATATTGAGCTTTTGTTTTATTTTGGTAATTTAATTTGCATATTTCAATTGCAATTTTATTTTACGCAATTTTGATTCACGAAGATTTAAAATTATGAAATTTTAATTTTCCGATATTTGATGATTTTTTACAGTCATATTTATTTAGATTTAAGTATCTATTTTATTAAAACATGTTAGATTTAAGGATCTTACCTATCTTATCTAAGAAATGTCTAGATGTAAGCCCGAGTATTTTTCCACTGGAGAAAATGCTAATTATTGAGAAGTTTTTTATGAAATTTTACTTTTCTTTTCTAGCAAAAAGATTTAGTAGAAGAAATGTCATTATTTAATCTTTCTTTCTTTTGATTTAAAAGTTTGAGTTGATTATTTAATTATTGATGCGATTTTTAATATAAAAATCATTTGCCTATTATTATATAGGTACCTAATCAAAGTTTAGGTACTATTGATTATTAATTCATGTATTCGCAATTACATGGTCTGTAATTCTAATTTTAATTGAGATTATGAGGCCATGATATAATGAGATGTGTGAGTGGTAAATGTGCATTTCATGAATGTTGAATGCTTTTCCCATTCCTTATTCCTATCCTTATGTGGTAGTGGAGTCGGTTTGAGTTATTGTGGTGTTCGTAAGTTACCATAATTAATTTTAGGCCTAATGGCCACGACATTTTAAATTCTTGTAATTTATGCGTTATGAGATTGTGATTTTGTGGACACTGTCTGCACGCATGATATGAGATGAGTTATTGTGTTCGATTCCCAGTGACTAGACGGGTGTGTGTTGGAATGTATTTTCTTGTATTCCCTGGCAAGTTCGAACCCATTAATTCCCTTTTCCTTACACCAGAGAATGAGTGTGTTACGCGGCATTCCTAACTATCTCCGCGCGTCGCTTGTAAACAAACAAAAAGACGCGCATTTTTCCTTTGATGATTCCCATGTGAAGAGCTACGTGAATAAAAATAATGTATTGGTTGAATATACATGCGCTCTAATCCGTGGAAGATCTCAAATAAGCCTTCCTGCTTAGTTTGACATCATATGTGGTAAGAATTTATCTTTAATTCTTAATAATAAGCGTAGTATGGTATATTTTTACGAAGAAATTCAAAACATTAATTTTTCAACAAATAGACCATTTAACTGCTAACTTTTAACATACGAATATTTTCCTTAATTTTATTGATCATTTGAATCTAAAATTATCAATTTCTGATGCTATTTAATATGTTTCGTGCCAATTTAAAGTTTTTTAGAAATTTTATATTCTTAATTAAATTGAAATCACGCAACCTCGATCTTACAAAAATAATAAACCATTAATATTATGTAATTAATTTTTATATTTTTGTTTTAGACTCACTGTTTTCATGGTAATAAATACACATTTGTAAACTTCGCTATGTTGGTCATTCGGAGGGCTTGGAGATAAGATTTCGAGAACGGCAAGGCATGCGTTCCGAAACACATATGTAAATGTTTTAGCATAAAACAAGGCTGACCACATCCATAAAAGCGTAGCTCTGAATTGAACAAACGAACATTAACATTTGTAGAGTGTCAAAACTCCAAAAGCAGAATATTTATTTAGAGGTATAAAAATAATATATAAAAAAGTTTCAAAACTTCATAAACACAGGATTCTATTTAAGTACATACTTTCATTTTTGACTTGATTATAGAGATGCTTCGCTTGAAAGTTGTACCTTTTTGTCCAAGGAATTATTGTTTCAATAATCAGATGAATATGATAATCATGTTTTAAGAAAGGTTTGCCGAAAAAGTTAAACATCAATATGTTTTAAATAAACGTACGTTGCTCCCCTTTCTAAATCGTACCTAACTGTGAAAGGAATAATCATCCAAAGTTTGAAATGATAGAACCATTCAAACATGCCTAAATTAACGAAATAAGGTTACCGTTAAGAAAGACCCTAATTAGAGAAAAGGTTCGCTTTTAATAATTATTAAAAAGCTTCGATTTTGAAAAGAATTTTCTACATCTCCGGGAAGGTTAATTGGACTATAACTTACAATAACAAGTTATACACCAACATAACGCCATAAAAATATCAAATTTTTCAGCAATTTCATACAGAATTAATCTGTTTAATAACAACCCCTGGCAGATGATATCCAGGTTAGTAGTTAGTAGTTTGTTAGTAGTTAAGCTGCTCTATAAACCATCAGTTCGTAACGTTATGGAAGACATGTAATTTTCTCGACTGCTATTTTTTTGTGAAGAAACCCTCAACTAAAGAGCATATACTATACAACTTACTTGGTCCGTCTGTCTGTCGGTCATGCTACTAAATACTAAAGATTTTGTTATTGTACATTATGCCTATTTTCTTTTCTTCTCCCTTATTTTTATGACCAAAGAAATATTCTCTAAATATAAACTTTGTTCTTTTTTTTTCATCCATAATTATTTTATTCACTTCTTGCATCTATTGGGTGTTGTTATCATTGTTAAAAGCAAAGCTTTTCTATAATTAGGGTCACTCCGTACGTCCGTCCGTCCGTACGTACGTAACGGATAGCTCTTTTCGTTAATTTAGGCATGTTAAAATTTTCCTATCGATTTCAAACTTTGCATGATGATTCCTTTAGGAGTTAGGTAAGAGTTAGAAAGCGAAGCAACTCTATAATCGTTACCAGAAAGTCCGTACGTCCTTTTTAAACATGTTGCTTTTAAACTTTTCTAACATGAAATTTTATGTGATAAAATTATCAGATTGGTCTGACCTTTGGAATACTGATTCCTAGGACAACAAAGTACATTGTTATACGCGAAGCATCTCTATAACCAAGTCCTAAAAATGTAAGTTTGTCCTTAAACAATATCCTGTATTTCAGCTGTTTTTCAGCAGATTTACTTACAATTTTGTGTCGTTCGACTTTTATACATTTATATTCTGATTATTCAATTCTGACTATACAATCGTTAATGTTCGTTTGTCCTACCGTTTCATAGCTTCGCTTTTATTGATGTTGTCATCCTTGTTTAATTATAAATACATTAATATCTATTTTTGTTATATTTGGACATATGCAGTTTTACTAGGGATCTTAAGGGATAAGACAAAAATGATAAATTGATGTATATTACCCTTTCTTTGTATTGAAATTATTGGTTAAAAAGATTAAACACTATAAGCTTGGTTTCAAAATTTGATAAAAGTACCCAAAGTTTTTGAGCCATGGAACAAGTTATTACTTGGGTACCAATGTCCCCTCTCTTCCTGAGTTTTATGCACAAATGCCAAGGTTTTGATGTTTATTTGTTTAATTTTCAAATGGTTTTCACAGTCTTTTTTTGTGGCTAAGCTACTCTATTACCTTAACTATCCGTCCTTCTGTCTTTTAGAAACATTATTGAGGAGGCAATATTTCTCATTTGGTTTTTACGATATACAGCAAATTTTTTTGGTGAAGATTCTCGATGCCAATGAGCATCAAGTATGATAAGGGGAGGGAAAGTAAAATGAAGAAATGTTATTAAAAAACCATTACCGACATACATACACGAACACTAATTACTTAGCTTCGCTACTAAGAAATATACATATATATTATATACTTCAAAGAGGGAAGGATGGATTGTTAATTACACAGGTACTCAAAGTTTTGGAAGCACAATATCATATTCTTAGAAACTTTGGGTACTTTTAGTTTTATTGAATTTTGATTGGTTCATTCCAAACAGAAAGTGTCCAAACTTTTCAACCAATAATTTAATCTACAGATGTGTCAATTTTGATAATTGTCATGTGGGGTGTACTGTACATCCATTTATCTGTTCATTGTCTTATCCCTTGATTGAGTTTCCTGAAATATTACCTATATACTGTGTAGCTGGAGGTTGCCAGGAGTAGAAAGGAGATTGCTGGTTATAACCATCATATACTTCATTTACAGGGTAGCTATTCTAATAATTAAATAAAATGGTAAGGTATCAAGTAATTATCTTAATTCGTTGAAAAGTTCGACATGATATTTTTTCTTTAGATTATGGTGTCTCTTATTATCCTTAAAACAACTTCTAAATACTTTGACATCAATTGCTAGGCTGATATGGCAACTGTAGGTCGAAAACAAGTGCCCGGCCGATAACTCACTTCTTCATTTTTTAATAAATTAGTAATTTTTTTCTTTATGTAACGTTAGGGTCGGTCATATTGAAAAATAATGCCCCCTCGAAACTATTGCCATTTCAATAACTTGCTGATTTTTTTACCAAAATGAACCGAAATTTCTTTACATGAATAAGAGAAATTCTTTAATTTAAAAAACAGGTACTAAACTAATTGAAAGTGAAATGTTTAACAGTGCATTTTAAATAGTTTATTCTCTTGATATTCATAGTTTCTGATTTCCTTCAAGTGCTTAAAAGTTTCCCTTTTTTTGTACCTGTGCAAAATTACAATCTAATTCATCCTCCCCTGAATAGCCACAGTCCGGATATCCATCACATCTAAACAGTATTTATATTTCTAGTCTGTCGTAAATCCGTACCTCTATCGTCGTTACGTCCGGCCGTCCGCACGTCTTTGACAGTCATACAGACCATAACGGTAACACTAGTTTTTATTTGAGATATTTTTTTATTTTTTAGGGCTGAAACGTGCTTTTTTGTCTTCTATTTAAAATGTAAGTCTGAAATTTTAGAAAAGATTCTAAAGTGCATCCTACATACATTATTTTTTTTCCGTTTGTCTTTCATTAAACAAGTCTGCTGTTCCAGATAATGTCCTCAAGTTTTTGTTAATATATTTGTGCTTCGCTACTAATGAATGTTACAACCTGGTTTATATTTGAAGCATAGTATTTGTATAGTTAATGCCTTTAATATTTACCTGCAACTAGCTGGCAGAATTATTTACCTGAAACTAGCTGGCAGAATTATTTACCTGCAACTAGCTGGCATAATTATTTACCTGAAACTAGCTGGCAGAGTTATTTACCTGCAACTAACTGGCAGAATTATTTACCTGCAACTAGCTGGCAGAATTATTTACCTGAAACTAGCTGGCAGAGTTATTTACCTGCAACTAGCTGGCAGAACTGGTACCTGCAACTAGCTGGCAGAATTATTGACCTGAAACTAGCTGGCAGAATTAGTTACCTGCAACTAGCTGGCAGAATTATTTTCCTGAAACTAGCTGGCAGAATTATTTACCTGGAACTAGCTGGCAGAATTATTTACCTGCAACTAGCTGGCAGAATTGTTTACCTGCAGCTAGCTGGCATAATTATTTACCTGCATCTAGCTGGCAGAATTCTTCCATCATAACAAGTAAAACCTAAAATATTTACAACAATAACAATTTATTCCATCATAGCGCAGTATTAACAAATTATGAGAAAATTAGAAATAATTTAAAATTAATTGTCGGTAAACGTGATTTTCTCTGCTACTATTTGTGATAGACTGCTGGTTTTTAGTCCTAAAATTTAAAAATATAATAAACACATGTTAGAGGTTTTATAATTTTCTTTCTTCTATGGATTTATTTTTCATGACCACTGAAAATTGGCTCTATAGCTCACGTCGTTCGTATGTCTATACGTGACTAATGTTTGCTTCTTTTCTTGTTGATGCTGTCATCCTTGTTTATGGCGTATATCTAATTTGTTGTATATTTATAAACAAAATTAGCATCGTGGAAAGAAAACGAAGTAGCGGGCTTTGTTGTATTTTCACAGTAGCTTTTCTCCTATTTCTAGCCCCTGCAGGGGGCTTAAACACTGCGGGGCCAATTTCCTAACCTTGCGGGACAATCAATAAAGTTACCTAACCTAACCTAATACAACCTATCAAAAGCTAATGCGAAAATTCGACGAAACCCGATAATTCTTTTTCTTTCCATGATCCCAAATTTATTAATGTTAGAGACAAACAAACGTCCATTCCCTTATTATAAATTATCTGCACTACTCTAATTAAATTTCTTTATCCAAGTCTAAATTTAGTCTCTTGAACTCTACTTTTGAAAGGTTTTCCGAGAGTTTCCATTAAACTGCCCATACGAGCAAAACACACACCCCTTCTTCTTATTTTAATAATTTAATATAATAATTTTATTTTAGTTTTAATAGTTTTATTTTAGGTTAGGTTCAGTTATTTTATATTGGGTACAGGGTAGCCTTCCTTTATTCTTATTTTCATAAATAAGGGTGTGGAGGGTTTTCTATACTTACTAGAAACTTAAGGGAAAGCAATGGTTTCCTTCGTTTTAAAATTTGAGATAATAAAGCACAGAAAAAATATTAGTTGATTCCTTTGCTTTGTTGAAAACTAGCGGCTTCGCCCCTAGCCTTTAAGGCTTTGCCCCACAAGGTGATAAAAAAAAATAAGGTGAAATTCGTAAAAGGACCAAGGAAATCTCCTGCAAAAAAAAGGACCAAGGAAATCTTCTGCAATAATAAAAAAAAAAAAAAAAAAAAAAAAATGGGGGGGGATTTTTTGGTTTTTTGGGGGTTGAAGTTTTCCCACCCCCCAAGAAAATAGCTTAAAACCATCACAGGACCAGTAGGTATAATCCCTGAAAAGTAGAGCCCAATTGGTTCAGCGGTTACTGAGATCTTAAGCTTCAGACGGACAGACAGACGGACAGACATTGTTCTACTTTGTATTATAGACTTTGTATTATAGATAACTGCAAGTATGAATGTTTATTCCTTAATTAATCCAAGTCTAATTATATAAAAATAAAGTTTTAAATGGTGTTGACATATCTATTTGTTGTAATTAAAATCACAATGACGTTAAGCTTGTAACATTAATAATCTGTATTTTGTAGACTACCTAATTGTAAATCTATATTAAAGTTCCAAGTTATTAAGATGAAGAATTGATCTGTTAAAACAATTTTGCATCTCCCTGGTGCAATTAATGCAGGGGGGTACACTGCCTTGCCAGAGATATTGGGATAGGACAAACAAAAAATCTATAAAACTTAATCCTGATATCAAAATTGCAGGATGTGTCTGTTTGTCCTCTACCCTCATATTCCCACCACAACATTTTTTTCTATTTTTTCTTGTTAAAACTAAAAATGTAACGTAAACTCCCACCCATCCCTCAAAGTTCTCTAAAGGTCTCTAGAGGCATAGCTGCTAGTTACTTATATAGAAAGAGGAGGAGAAAAATGAGCGTTTTCCCTCAAAGCACCTTGTAAATCACAGAAACCCCCTTCCCCTCAAATTTGAAATAAATTGAAAATAGTTTGTTTTTTATTTATAAAACAAAATTTCGATCAGATTACTTTGGATACTGGTGTAGGCCCCCAGGTGCCTCCAAAGAAGAAGGAATAGGGGAAAAAATTCGGAATCTCTCATATCTTAATTTTTTTTAGAAATATGCGAAACAAGGAAAATTATCAATAGGTTAAAAATTCATAAAAATCTACCTAATAAACAAATTTATGATTTATTATATTTATCCATTAACCTATGAATCACTTATAGGAGTTGAAATGCAGGGAAAAGTAGTAAGGGTGGAATTCTAAAGGGTTTAAAGGGCCATAGAGATTAGGGAAACAGAGCAAATCATAATCAAGTTTACTAACATAGACCAATCAATATTTTTCTGCACCCATTATTATAACTAGATGCAAGCAAAGCGATTCACCAGGGGGGTTGTGAAACTTTTATAGGGTGAAAAAGGGTATGGCAGGCTTGAACAATTTAGATTTGACTTCCCCCCCCCCCACACACACACCACCATCCCAATATCTGTTAACAGAAAATTATCACAAATCTGTATGATATTGAGAGTTTTGTCCAATGGAGTGAATATATTGGCAACTAATTATCATGTGCATTGAAAAACAAGGACTAACAGAAAAAGGTCATAAAACCAAAGGGTTAGTTTCTGGTTTATCTTTATGAATATGACACTCTTCTTGTTGGATATATTGCTAGGTAAAAATAGCTTATTTAAAAAAATGCTTTTCTATATCAACTTGGTCTAATGAAACCTGCAATCCTTTTAAATTAAACACAACAAACACATACAAATACAAACCAAAATAACACTCCTACAATCAAATAGACATACAAACTAACATATGCAAATATGTACAAACCAAATGACACTCCAACAGCCAATATAGGTACAAACAAACACATACAAATACAAAACCAAAATAACACACCAACAATCAAATAAACATACAAACAAACCTATGCAAATATGTACAAACCAAAATAACACTCCAACAGTTTATATAGGTACATACAAACACTTACAAATACAAACCAAAATGACATTCCAACAGTTAAATAAACGTACAAACATATCTATGCAAATATGTATGGACCAAAATAACACCCCAACAGTCCATTTATGTACATACAAACACATACCATTACAAACAAAAGTGACATTCCAACAGACAAATAAACATACGGACAAACTGTCACAAATGCAAACAAATAAACAGTAAATAGTAGAACAGGAACAAGATTTATACAAAAGAAAAAAGTGAAAGAAATAAGTGATATTTGACAAGAAGAATTTAACAAGTAACTATTTAAAAATCCCATTTCCTCCATATTATTTGAAAATGAGGTATATGTGAGTGTTTAAAAATGAAGGGAATATTCACAATGAATCTTATGGATTTACATAAAACTGGGCGAACAAAGTTAGATACAAATTGTCCCTTGACAAAGCTAGGAACATAATTATAGTAAATGTTTGGGTAAACAGAGGCACAAATATTCAACATTCTTAATTTAGTTACATCAAATTACTTCTTATCCTGTTAAACTTGTGTCTACAAGGTGTATTAATGGCCATCTGTATCACAATATAGAAATATAGCTCTAATTTTAGAGACATTAAATATACTACATTGTATTAAATCTAAGTGTTACCGACTGACAAATAATTAGAATGTCTTTATTCAAAAGATTTTAATGTGAATTCTTCTTAGATTTTATCTTAAAATATAATCTAGAGAACCCAAGGACTTCTATTTAAATTGGGATACGATACTCTAACACCTAGTATAGGTAAGTACGTTCAACAGACAAACAAACCTTTGATTCCACAACCTTTATGGAAGTCTAACTGTGACCCTCAGGCCCTCCTTCCCTCCTTCTAAAAGAAAAGTTGTATGCCATATTATAGTATAAGCTATAAGAGTGCCCTTAGGGTCAAAGCTATTAAAAGTATATCAATGGATATTTTAAGTAACAACACCCCTTTAATTGTCCATATAATTCTACAATATTCGAATATTAATTTGGTGGGGACAAAAGAAATTCACTAATTTGTACAAATTTTTCTTTAAGAAAATACCTTTTTATTTACCCCTGAAAATATTGTTAATCAATTGCGTGCAGTGTGATTTCCAATGGGGTGCGCGTAGCTCACCCGTAAATTTGGACACCTCCCCATGTGATTTTTTATACCCGCCTTAAACCTAAATCAAAGGGGAAAGACAGAGGAGTGCTATTTTAGGGTTAGGGTGGTCCAAAAAGTATTGTTTTAGTGGTAAATTGACGCACAAAGCGCAAATACTTTTCATGCATTGGATGTGCATCCACCTCACTTAATTTTGCCGGAGGGGTGAGCAAACCCCCTTACAACCCTCCTCTGCACGCCTCTGTTGTTAATGTTGTCCTGCTGTGCGTGGGAATGGTAATATTGTTAATCAAATATATACACCAGGGAACCAAGGATATGACAGCAAAAGATTATTAAATATTCCTTACAACATTAGTTTGTGAAAATCTGCCTGTAGTAGTAGGTAATTATTATGGCAGAGAGTAGATTTAGCCAATAATGTCCTTTCCCTGTGAAACACATGCATAAACAGAACAAAATGAACATGATATTATAAGCCAGGCAACTCTATGTTTGTCCGTCTGACTGTTCTTCAGCTAAAGCAAGGGGTAATAGGATTTTTCCAGCTGCTGTGGGGGATTTTCTTTCTAAAGATAACCATATCCAACAAGTACCTTCTTGAACTTAGTTTGTCCGATGTCTGATTGGCTTTACTATAAGCTTCGCCACAGACGGAATTTTAACTCTTATTTTTATCATCAAAGAAATTGGCAGATGAATTAAAATTACAAAAGCATCACAAATGCAAATCTAATGCCACAGTGATCTATGGAAGCCTATGCTCCCCCTCCGCATTTATTGTCTTTTTTTATTTCATTCTCTGTTTACCACTGCCAATAATCCTACTAATATAATTAAAACCAATACTCTAATAAAAAAAGATGACAAAATCCATAATTAGCGAAGCACAAAAAAATAGCAGATTTTCAGCTGCCATAGTAGAGAAAAAGAAAGATAGAGAATGTAAGATATTTTATTAGATATTAATCAACAATGAGCAGCTTTTCATTAAAAGTGTCACTCAAATTTTAAACACAATATATTTTGCCAGGAAGAGTTCTTGACATCTTTCTTAATTTAAATTTTGCATTTCCAAATGCATTATTGTTGTTTAGATTCTTCAGGGAGATTAGGGGATAAGTTAATTGATAATTTTTACCTATCCCCAATGATAATAAACACAAATACCCTTTTTGTAGAAAAGTTTAGACACTACTTGTTTGAAATCAACCAATTAAAGTCAATAAAGTACCAATTTTTTAAAGCCAACGAATGATATAACGTGGTCTTAAACTTTGGGTACTAGTGTGATTTACAGTCCAATCTCCCATTCCTACCTCCCTGAAAAGCTTTTTCCTTTGCAGCAAGGCTTTTAATTATTGTTTTACATTTCCTATGTTTGAGCGTGTTGGAATTAAACAGAGTTGATTTAGACTATTTAGCAATGGATATAGAATCCGTGGATATTGTGAGAGATTCTCTATAATAACGTTACTCCCAGTTGGCTAATATAACAATACCCCCCATCCCCATCTCAAATAAAAAGTTTGGACGTTCTTTACCTCTCCTTTATTTTGTGGTGGCCATGCCATAATAAACCTTCAATTATACTTTGCTGTTCTATTTTCAATGTCTCTCTTTTTATGGACATAGTTGTCCTTGTTAATACTATTAGATATTTAATCTCTAATGTAAATTTATCTATAGGGACAAATAAATAGTGAAAATTTCCCCTGAGTAAGATATTAATGCAATTCTACACATATTAATAAATTACTTTTCTATTCTCAAGGTATGTCCGATTGTCTTTGACGGATAGCTCTGATAGTTAATATTGGCCTATTGGAATTGATAATTCCTGTAACATTGAGGTACAATTTGCAAAGCGTAGCAACTCTTTAATCCCTCTTTTAAGTCCGTCGTTCATATAAAACAAAGCACCAATATTTACATGATCAAATTATCCTATTCATTTGAGTATTATAATTTTAATGAAATTTTAAGTTTCTAAGCTTTATATTATTCGTTAATCCGACGGTTTTAATTATTGAGCTCAGCTGTTTTGATATTATCATCCTTGATAGGGTTGCATTTTATGTAAATAAAGATTGGAATAACAATATATTAAACCTTGCTGTAATCAAAACAGTTGTTTGGTTAAAGGATATTAAAACAATAACATGGTAACACGTAGTAGCGCAACTAGAGAAGTTAAACATATAGATATACCAACAACAAAATTAATTCGGAAAAAAATCACGAAACCTATATTTGATTTTCAGCTGTCTTTGGGGGATAACACTTAGTAGAATTAACGAATTTATATCTAATCTCCAAATATTATTTTAGATTTATTTCGCGTATTGGCTATACCTTATTCCTGCTAGCAACTGCCCCTCTAGCAACTCCCATAAAGTAAAGAACTCAATCGATTCAGTCTTTTATTGAGCACAATTAGATCGTTATTAGATCGTTATATTAGCCCGCTACAGAGTTCACTTTATTATAGAATATGAAAATATGGTGTAAGATCCAAGTAATAATAAATCCATTTCGGTAATCAACAATCATAGTAAACTTACGGACTGACGTTCAGAACTACCTTTTTTTTGTAGAGTAGCTGCGCTATTAATAAAATGCTTACCTCCTAATTGAGCTTTGGCCACAGTGAGGTAGAAAAGTAGTATTATAAATAACATTTTAAATATTTCACTAGAATTCATATGAAAATATTTTTAGTTTAATTTTAACAAGGACATTAAAAGTAGCTGACATTTTGCATTTTGCAAGTTTATTTCTAAATAAATCAAAATTATGGGGGGCGGAGGGGGCCTTCTTCTGTTAGTGTTATATTAGTTGCATGCCTCCGGGGGCATGATATCCCCCCCCCCCCTATTTAGAATTATTAAAAATTCAAGGGGTGGTTGAGGCGTGGGTGTTCCGTGCTCGCTGTTTACTTCTAGGGAAAGCACGGAAAAAGACTGTCGGTAGAGTAACTATTTTAGGAAAACTTCCACTTCTAGGCATAATTAACCATTGTAAGTTCGCAACTCAGAGTTTATTGACGAATCGAAAATATATCCTATTATGTAAAGTAGTACGGTTTTGTCTAAAGCTTAAGATCTCAATAACTACTAGGAAACAATTATGGATTTGAATTTAAGCTCTATTATAATCAAGTCCTAAAATTAAGTATGTCCAAAAAATACATAATCTTGTATTTAAGAAATTTATACATACATATATAAATTTTAGTTGAGCCTATTAAATTAACTAATATTCTTCTTTTTAAGTTCCGACATTCTACAAGTGTTATTTTTTATTTGATTTACAATTTGAAATTAGAGCTTAGCTACTATGGATGTTATCATCCTTATTTTAAAACAAATTAAATTATTATAAATAATTTGGGATCTGAAGGGATAAGACAATGGCCGATAAATTGATGTACATACCCAATAATGATGCACAAAATCACCTCCTCTGTAAATAAAAATTAGTGATTGAAACGTTTGAACACCCAACTTAATGAACCAACAAATCAAAATTCACTAAAGTCCCCAAAGTTGTTAAACCAATGAATAAGAAAACTTTATCATAAAACTTTGGGGACTATTGTAATAAACAGCCCATTGTCCCCTCTCTCTCTCTCTCTCTGATAAACAATACATCACCAACTTTGAATTTTCCCATCTCGCCGACATAATTAATTTGACGAGAAGTAATTATTCATAATTTTGCATTAATGAAAATCAAGTTTACATTCTAAAGGACTGTCCAATCTAAGCTTAAAATAATAAATTTGGTCTAAAAATTAAAAATCTGTCTAAAGATAATTTTGATTAGTGAATGCTTTTTAAAACCAAACATAAATACACAGTAACATGACCATAGATACATAAGCTTTTATCATATTTTATTGATTAATCCTTATATAAAAGTAACAGGATATCTTTCTGTGTCTAATGAAGGATCTCACTTTCCGATGAACCGATATGGTTCTCCTTTAAAACATAGGTGGTGGGTAGGTTTAAATCTGTTTTTGTTGAGTGTACCACCATAATATCAAAAAAGATCACACCTAGAAAAAAATAAACCTTCCTTTCTTAAAAAATTATAACCCATTTCCTTTTTTTAAAACTTATATCTTAAAAGAGGGCGAGTTTGACTTCAACCCTCCACTCCCCCCATCTCAAGTTCCAATATAGGCCTCTAGCTATAACCAGTTTCTAAGCCGTACTTTAGATATTTTCCACCATTGTCATACTACAAAAAAAAAAAATTTAAATGTAAAGAATTTTGAACACATACAGCCCTAAAAAGTTTTCCTCATAGGCATATAAAGTTGAATGACTCTATAAAAAGTATAAATATAAAGTTATACAGGGTGGCTCAAGTCTTCACTGACTCTTTACACGTAATCAAATAAAGTGAGGGACATCGTACTGAAAAAACAATGGTATCCAAAATTTTATAACCAAGTTAGCCTAAAATCTTTGAGTACTTTTTATAAAATTTAAATTGGTTGAGTTTAAAATATTACTGTTTAAAGTTTTCAACCAATAATTTTAATCTACATAAGAGGTAAATTTGTTTGTCATAATTGAAGTGTATATAAATTTACTGTCCATTTATTCGCATTGCATTTTAACTAGCATAAGAAGGCCTACAAATAATCTATAATAATGCACAGTTTTCTTGCAGTTCACATAAATGCGCGATTAGACTTCGTCTAGCAGTCTTTAAAGTTAATATTCTTTTAGATAATCGATCCCAAGAACATTTTACCATAAACTGCACCAGATCCAAAGCTTTAATTGATAATGAAAAAGCTTGGTTACCCTGTATAATAATACTATATGTGTAAAAAGCTTGGGTACCCTGTATAATAATACTCTATGTGTTAGAAGCTTGGGTACCCTGTATAATAATACTCTATGTGTAAAAAGCTTGGGTACCCTGTATAATAATACTATATGTGTAAAAAGCTTGGGTACCCTGTATAATAATACTATATGTGTAAAATGCTTGGGTACCCCGTATAATAATACTCTATGTGTAAAAAGCTTGGGTACCCTGTATAAAAATACTAAATGTGTAAAATGCTTGGGTACCCTGTATAATAATACTATATGTGTAAAAAGCTTGGGTACCCTGTATAATAATACTCTATGTGTAAAAAGCTTGGGTACCCTGTATAATAATACTATATGTGTAAAAAGCTTGGGTACCCTGTATAATAATACTCTTTGTGTAAAATGCTTGGGTACCCTGTATAATAATACTCTATGTGTAAAAAGCTTGGGTACCCTGTATAATAATACTATATGTGTAAAATGCTTGGGTACCCCGTATAATAATACTCTATGTGTAAAAAGCTTGGGTACCCTGTATAAAAATACTAAATGTGTAAAATGCTTGGGTACCCTGTATAATAATACTATATGTGTAAAAAGCTTGGGTACCCTGTATAATAATACTATATGTGTAAAAAGCTTGGGTACCCTGTATAATAATACTATATGTGTAAAAAGCTTGGGTACCCTGTATAATAATACTCTTTGTGTAAAATGCTTGGGTACCCTGTATAATAATACTCTATGTGTAAAATGCTTGGGTACCCTGTATAATAATACTCTATGTGTAAAAAGCTTGGGTACCCTGTATAATAATACTCTATGTGTAAAAAGCTTGGGTACCCTGTATAAAAATACTAAATGTGTAAATAGCTTGGGTACCCTGTATAATAATACTATATGTGTAAAAAGCTTGGGTACCCTGTATAATAATACTATATGTGTAAAAAGCTTGGGTACCCTGTAAAATAATACTATATGTGTAAAAAGCTTGGGTACCCTGTATAAAAATACTAAATGTGTAAATAGCTTGGGTACCCTGTATAATAATACTACATGTGTAAATAGCTTGGGTACCCTGTATAAAAATACTAAATGTGTAAAAAGCTTGGGTACCCTGTATAATAATACTCTATGTGTAAAAAGCTTGGGTACCCTGTATAATAATACTATATGTGTAAAAAGCTTTGGTATCCTGTATAATAATACTATATGTGTAAAAAGCTTGGGTACCCTGTATAATAATACTCTATGTGTAAAAAGCTTGGGTACCCTGTATAATAATACTATATGTGTAAAATGCTTGGGTACCCTGTATAATAATACTATATGTGTAAAAAGCTTGGGTACCCTGTATAATAATACTCTATGTGTAAAAAGCTTGGGTACCCTGTATAATAATACTCTATGTGTAAAATGCTTGGGTACCCTGTATAATAATACTATATGTGTAAAAAGCTTGGGTACCCTGTATAATAATACTCTATGTGTAAAAAGCTTGGGTACCCTGTATAATAATACTCTATGTGTAAAATGCTTGGGTACCCTGTATAACAATACTCTATGTGTAAAAAGCTTGGGTACCCTGTATAATAATACTATATGTGTAAAATGCTTGGGTACCCTGTATAATAATACTCTATGTGTAAAAAGCTTGGGTACCCTGTATAATAATACTATATGTGTAAATAGCTTGGGTACCCTGTATAAAAATACTAAATGTGTAAAAAGCTTGGGTACCCTGTATAATAATACTATATGTGTAAAAAGCTTGGGTACCTTGTATAATAATACTATATGTGTAAAAAGCTTGGGTACCCTGTATAATAATACTATATGTGTAAAAAGCTTGGGTACCCTGTATAATAATACTCTATGTGTAAAAAGCTTGGGTACCCTGTATAATGATACTATATGTGTAAAATGCTTGGGTACCCTGTATAATAATACTCTATGTGTAAAAAGCTTGGGTACCCTGTATAATGATACTATATGTGTAAAATGCTTGGGTACCCTGTATAATAACATTATATGTGTAAAATGAATAATATAAACAAAGCACTAGTGTAACTCCGCCAACATTTTTACAAAAACTAATCTGTCACAAAATTAAACATAAACAAAACTGAAATTATGTTTGTAATACTGGAAAGTGGCCTAATTTCTAGTAAAATTTGGTGAAATTAGGCAGCATATAACATTTTAGGTTTCAAAGTACAATGATAATAAATGTAATAACATTTTCATCATAAACAACATCCATAAAAGCGAATATCTAAAATCAGACGTTAGGACAAACGACCATTAACACTTGTGGAATGTCAGAGCTTAATAAGCAAAATATCTATATTTAAGTCTAAACAAAATTGTATAACAAATTTTTGCAAAATTGCATACATTTGAGACTCTGTTTAAGGGCATACTCACATTTTTAAGACATTTTTATAGAGATGCTTCGCTTATGATATTGTTTCTTGTTGTCCTAGGAATGATAATTTAAAAAAATCAGATAAATAGGTTAATCATATCATGCAAAAATTGTTGTCAAACAAGGATGACACTATCCATAAAAGCGAAGCTCTGAAACGGTATGACAGACGAACATTAACCCTTATAGAGTGTCAGAACTGAATTTACAAAATAAAAACATAAAAGTTTTGACAAACTTATACGTATATTTGTTGCAAAACTTCTTGAAATACAGAATTCTGTTTAAGGACATACTGACATTTTTAGGACTCGATTATAGAGATGCTTCGCTTGTAATCTTGTACCTAATTGTAATAGGAATCAGTACTCCAAAAATTAGATCAATCGGATGATTATATCACTTAAAAAATTGTTTTTAAAAAGTTAAAAATCAACATGTTTAAAATGGACGTACGGACATTCTGGTTTGATTATAGAGTTGCTACGCTTTCTAAATCGTACCTAACTACTTCAGGAATCATCATGCGAAGTCTGAAATCAATAGAACAATTCTAACTTGCCTAAAAAGCTAAAAGCGATGAAAGCTCCCTAATTATAGAAAAGCTTCGCTTTTAAAAAATAAAAATCAACATGTTTTAAATAGACGTAAGGTATGCATTATAGAGATGATACGCTTTCTAAACTTAACTGTTACATGAATCATTATGCAACGTTTGAAATCGTTATGACAATTCCATCTTGTTCAAAAAAAATTATATAATCCGTTACAAACAGACAGACGGACTAACCCAAATTATAGAAAAGCTTTACTTTTAAAATAATTTAGAATTATCTTGCCTATGTGAAACTTAGGGGACTTTAGGCAAGTGTATACAATGATTTAGGGCCTTTCCGTGGTCTACATACATTATATAGGGCCTACATTTAGGGATACATCAAAATTTTAGTTACAGGATTGGCGTTTTTTTTTCTCAAAAGTGTCTTATCGAGTACAGAATCCCGCAAGTGCAGTGCAGTGGACAGTGGAAAGTGTCATGTGTAACGTCATAAAATACATCTAAAAAGGAAGGATAAGTGGAGAAGTGTTAAAGGAAAACCCCTCAAAAGAAATGGACAATAGACTTATTTTTATGACGACACTTTCTTTAAATCATGTTAGTTTGGGTGTTGATGGGTACTGGGTAGCCCCTCAGGGCACCGCAGGGGTTAGGCACAAGGAGAAAAACCAACTAGCATTATTGAAATCTTTCATTTTTAAACTATATTATATTATTACTAGCGGCTACGCCCCTAGAGGCCTCTAGGGACACGTAAATTTTTTTTCTCAATCTATTTTAAAATCTGCTATTTACCAAAAATATTTTTTTTCGCTGATAGATTGTGTTGGTTATGTTTTTATCTAGCAAAAATGTCCGCAGGGCGGCGTTTTTTTATTTTTGTAGATTTCTCTGGGGAGGGTGGTTGTACCCTTCCCCAAAAACAGTTATAAACCTTCCCGGGAAATATGTGAAGCTACCCTGTTAAGGAGAACCCGATCTGTTCAGCAGTTAGCGAGATCCTTTGGTACAAACTTACAAACACCTAGACATCCTGTTTCATTATTATAAGGGTATTGGCTACGCCCCTTTGTTTTTAAAAGAAGGGTGAAGGTACTCTACTTCAAAATAGTTATTACCTTCCCTGTACATTATCCTGAGAGAACATTATATTTACAGAGAACATTATCGCTTCACTGGTAAGTGAGTTTTTTTTTGTTGTAGAAAAAAAAGTAATTATCCTGTTAATTTTATAAATAGACCTTTATTCTTTTATAAATTAATAAAACATATTCGCAATATGCCTAAACACCTATTACTTTAGGGAAATGGGGAAAAGACACACAGACCCCCTTGGAATTTATTTATTTCTCTTTCAATATAACATAAACACACATCTTTTTACCAGAAGGTAATAAACTCTGAATTAAAGTTAGTAAAAACATTAATATAATAAATGTAGCTTTCAATATTTATTTATCTACATTAAATACTGTAGCTAGAGGGAAAATAGTTTACTCCTGAAAATTTTTTTTTGGGAAAAATTATACATATGTATTATTGTATTTGCCTATTTATAATAATTGTAATTTTTAATGTTTTTAAAAAATCTTTGTAAAATTTAAAGAAGGTGTATCAACTATTTTTTTTTATAGCTAGCCGGTTCTTTTAGTAAGTAGTAGATGTAAAATTTTTCATAGAATTCAGATATGCAATCGGTTTTTTTGTAGACCTCTTATTTTTTAAGTAATTTAAGTTTAAAAAAAAAAAAATTAAGTCGATTTTAAGGTACTAAAATGCAACAAAAAAAAGAAAGAAAATGGTCATTATGAACAAAAATAGTAAGATCTTTAATTTGACACCTTACTTTTTCAATTCTGTCAGGTAATTATTGAAAAAATCGATTTTTTTAAACCCACGAGAATAAAAACTTTGAACTTAATTTTATTATTTCACAAATAAAAAAATATGGGTTCATATATACCTTTAGAATCAGAAAAATATTACGAATCCATTGTAAGCAAAATTGAAAAAAAAAGTTTACAATATAGTATATAAACTACAATAAAAGGAATTATAAGAAAATATCATATTATATTGTACAGGCAACGTCTTAATTCTTCAATTGAGTATAAAAATGGGAAGGGGGTAAAGAGGGGGTAAAGAGGGGGTAAAAAAGTGAAGACAATAGTGTTGCCTGAACAAAAAAAATAATTGGCCATTTCTTTAATTTTTTAATTTTTTTATTTTTTTCAATTTTGCTTACAATGGATTCGTAATATTTTTCTGATTCTAAAGGTATATATGAACCCATGTTTTTTATGTCTGTTTGAGAAAATATTTAGGTCTAAAGTTTTTATTATACCGAGGTTAAAAAAATAGATTTTTTCAATAATTACTCAACAGAATTTTAAAAGTAAGGTGTCAAATTAAAGATCTTACTATTTTTGTTCTTACTGACCATTTTCTTCTTTTATTTTGTTGCGTTTTAGTACCTTAAAACCGACTTAATTATTTTTTTAAAAAACTTAAATTACTTAAAAAATAAGAGGTCTACAAAAAAAACGATTGCATATCTGAATTCTATGAAAAATTTTACATCTACTACTTACTAAAAGAACCGGCTAGCTATAAAAAAAAAAGTTGATACAACTTCTTTAGAAATATTTTTAGATACTAAGATCTGCGTGTTAAGCACAACACCTCACTCTTATTTTTAAAATAAATGTTTAAATATGGTGCACGGGGTGGGGTGAGGGGTGTTCTTCCTTTATTGTGTATTACTTTAGATCAAGTTGGGTTAGGTTACATTGGGTACTATTTTGGGTCGATTTTGGAATGTTTTTACCTAAGACCAAAGCGGGAACTTTCTATATTATTCTATGTATCCAATTAAGAAATGTTTTACTGTGTCCACAGATGCCTCGTAGTGCCAATTTTACCCTACTTTCATATATTCATATCCATTTATAGAGGTCAGTCTTTTAAAAATATTTATCATTTTCTGTTATATTATACTAAAACTAGTGGCTACGCCCAATAATACCTCTAGGCCACCTATTTACATTTATGTTTTAAACATTTAAGGGGTTACTTTTCCAGGAGCGAAATCTCATAGAAAGGGTAGCGGTACCCTCCCCAAAAATATTGATTTACTTACCTTGAACCTCATACAATCTTCACTGTAAAGGAGAACCATATCGGTTCTGCAGTACTGATTTTTTTTGTCTGAAGCTTTAGATCTCGAAATTGCTGTTTCGAATGAGTTTCACTTTACATGAAAGTTTTATAAAAAATTTAAAAGCAGAGCTTTTCTATAATCAGGGTCGGTCTGTCCGTACGTCCGTGACGGATAGCTTTTTTCGTTAATTTAGGCATATTAGAATTGTTCTATCGACTTTGCATAGTGATTCCTTTAGTAGTTAGGTACGATTAAGAAAGCGTAGCAACTCTATAATCAAACCAGAATGCCCGTACGTCCATTTTAAACATGTTGGTTTTTTTTACTTTTTTAACAACAAATTTTTATGTGATCTAATTATCCGATTGATCTGATTCTTTGTATATTAATTCCTGGGACAACAAAGTATAATGTTACTAGCAAAGCATTTCTATAATCAAGTCCTAAAAATGTAAGTATGTCCATCCTGTATCAAGTAGTTTTTCAACAAATTTACTTACAATATTGCTTCGATTCTTATTTTTATATTCTGATTATTCAGTTCTGAAACTACAGTGTTAATGTCCGTTTTAGTGATTCGCTTTTATGGATGTTGTCATCCTTGTTAAGATGGATTTAGTCTAATTTCGTGACCTTCTCTTCCGGCCCATAAAAACTAGGGGCTAGCAACAATACATATATTAAAATATCTTTAAAGCTTGAGTATGCGTATTCAGATTATTTGTACATCATGTGGTAAAAATGTCTACAATTTACAGGGATTATAAGGGATAAGACAATGGATGATGATTTGATATGCATCACCAATGATGATAAACAAATATTACCCTTCTGTAGATTTGAATTATTTGTTTAAACCAACCAATCAAAACTTTATATTAGCACCCAAAGTTTTATGAGGCAATAAATAAGATATCATGGTTATTAATCTTTGGGTACTGAAAAATGGTTAATCACATTTGTGGATAAAATTCTTTAAATTTTCTTTATTTTTATTTATTTTTTTAAAATTAGAATATCTCTGCAAATTAGGGGAGACATTTGATTAAATATTACTGGATAGGGTTGGTTCAACATTTAAAATTAACATATTATTTATTACATTATTGTCATTTAACATTTTTTTATTTATTGACCGACCTTAAAACATCAACTTATTTGTTCAAACTAAAGCTTCTATAGGTCGACCTAAAATTTCCAGAGGTCGACCTTTGTCTTTTGTGAACTGGGCTCTTATCTATTTAACATTTCTGCCAAAAGGGTTTAAATTGCAGATAACGATCTGATGCCGAGCCCTGATAACTAAATTTCAAATCCAAGCCAGTACTGTATAATATTCTAATTTCGTAAAAGCTCTACTTCTTTAAACGGAACATTCATGATAAATGAAATAGTTATTTCTCGCATCGTATTATAAACAGCTTTCCGCGGATATAGAATGTACAATTATAAGATTAAAACCAGTTTTTTTTTAGCCCCGAGGTGCCGAAGGCACGGGCTAAAAAAATAGTTTTAACCTATGATTGTACATTTTTATATTCGTAGAAAGCTGGATATAATACGATGCTAGACATAGTTTTTTCGTATGGATGAGAACCGGTTCTATCCACCGGATTCTTATACTAATGTTTTATTATTCGTTGGCTTAACAACTTTGCGGACATATACTAAATTTTGATTGGTTGGTTAATAAGATGAGTGTTCAAACTTTTCAACCAATAATTTTAATCTACAGAAGGGGTAATTTTGTGGGTCGAAACTGATTAATATCCACTGGATTAGAACCAGTTCTCAGCCATATTGTATTGCAGACAATTTTCAAAGAATGTTGAAATAAAAATAATATGAATAAAAAACCAGTTTTGTTAGCCCGGACCATCAGCCCCCCTGAGATAACAAAACTAGTTATAATATTAAAATTGTTCATTTTAATATCAGCGGAAAGATGTCTATGATTTGATGTGATAATAGTTGATTTTTTTAAAAAATTGTGTTCTATTTTACCATGGATGTTCCTTTTAGCCTAACCTAGCTAGGCCAGCCTAACATGAAAGTTATGCCCTGGGTAAAGTTTGAATTATCTTTAATTTAATTAATCAAGAAAGTCAACAAAAGCAGGTTTTAATTTGATAATGTGCACTCACAGAACTCCTCAGGTGTTATATCACTTCCGCATTGATGCCTAATTTTGTTTAGTAGCAAAGCTATTCTATAATAAGGCTATGTCCGTTGAAACTTCTCTGGTATGGAGAAATTTATAGTTCTGTGGTTAGTGAGATCTTAAAGAGTAAACAAACCAAAAACGTTGCTACTTTATATAATAGGATTGTTTAATTTAATTAATGTTTAAATTAATAAATAACTAGCGGATACGCCCCTATTAGGCCTTAAACCCCATTTTTGATTTAATTTTTTTTGAATGTAGGGGGGATTTTTCTTGGGAGATCAGGACTTATGAAAATCTTCTTTGTAAAGGAGAATAATATAGCTTCATCCTTCATAAAGTTAACGTGATCCTTCGTACACACAGACAAACATCCTTTAGTTTTTATGTAAGGTTGTAACAGTTTCTACTAGACAATATTGTCATTTTTTCATTCACAAAATAGTGTTAATGTTCATTTGTTGGGCTTACACAGACATAATATTGCAATTTCAGGATATTTTTTTGTTGCACAAGTATGGTTGTTTTGCTTTGCGGAATTGGTGTCACACCAAAAATTTACTAGGTCCTAAAAATATAATTATACCATACAATCGCAGCACTTTGGGAGGAAAATAAGAGATTAAACTTTATTGTGATTATACTCTGCAAAACAATTCTAAAACTACATCTCCTCCTAAGATATGTACCTTCCTTGAACTTTATTTCTTTTAAATTTTTCCTTTAGAATATGTCAGGGTGGGAGGAGGTCAATATTGGGATGTTTATTACACTAGTACCCAAAGTTTTATAATAACTTTTTCTAGCTCATTTTTGGCTTACCAACTATGGGGACTTTTTTTAGGGAAATATGATTTTCTCGGATGGTAATTAAGACAGACTGCTGATTTGTTCTTAAAAATACCCCTTTCAAAAGAGCAACCTAGATACAACTTACTTGGTCCGTCAGTATGTCATAAATTTATATGTGAAGGTCTCGTGTTTTTCTGTCCTGTCCTCATCCACAATATTTATGACCAATAAACATATGCTATCACTCTGTACAAGTCCATCCATGCTTTTTTTGTGCTTTGCTACATATGCATGTTATCATTTGTTTGAGTAGCAACGAATGAAAAAGGACAGTCATGTACATAGGAAGCTGGTCAGATTAATAGATTTGACAAGTTTTTACATGGATCTGAAGGGATAAGACAATGACCGATAATTGATGTACTTACATTCCCAATGGTTATACACAAAATTAAACCGGTTTTATATTTAAATTAGTGTTTGAAACGTCTGAACACTCAACTATGAACTAATCAAAATTCGATGATTACCTCAAAGATGTAAAGTCAACCAATAAGAAAACGTTATTATTTAACTTTGGGGACTAGTGTAATAAACAGCCCATTGTCCCCTCTCTCTCTGAGATTTTAGCAAATTTTTAAGAAGTGATGCTACGCTTTAAATGTTACTAACCGTCTGTTCTTCTGTCTTTCCTTATGTAAAGCTCAGGTGAGCGAATCTTTACAATGTTTATTTTTGCGGTTAACTAAAAATTTCATTCGGATAGAAATACCTATAGTGTGGCTGCGCTATATACTTATGTATCTTGTTTTCATTTTATCTTTTCGGAGAAAAAAATACGTCGAATTTGATTATAAAAAAAATATTTTTCAATTATGTAAAAAAATTGGTATTTTCTAATGTTTTGATGAAAGTAATTTTGTTATTATTATTTTTTTTACGTATAACATATAAATAAGAATTTAGATTAATTTAAATAATTATATACATTTATTTAAAGCAGTCCAATACCCGCGACCGTGGCTCAACACGTAGCGCATCCGCTCATCGTCGGGAAGATGATAGGTTCGAATCTCGGGCCGGCACCGCGTCAAAACTAAAGACGTTAAAAATGGTTCCTACTGCTGCTATGTCAGATGCGCTACATAAATAGTTAAAGTAGGGGGAATGTCTATTTTTGTTTTAATTTTTGTATAATTTTATTCAACCGCTAGTTTAAAAAAAAACAAGAATAGCATATACATAATTCCATATTTTTCTTTATGAATTGAAACACGGGGATATTATTGATAATAATACCTGCTATACCCTTACCCTGCGGGAATATATTGTACCCAGTATGACATGACCTAGTAAAACAAAATACGAAAAAACTACCCCCATCCTTATTTTCAATTTAGTTTAAAGTTGGTATGATTTCTCAATTAGGTACATTGTGTGAAAGCACTGGAAAAAATGCCATACATTGTCCTACCCCTGTATCCCTTTATACAACACGGCATTTAGAGAATTTATGTGTGTTATACAAGTTGAAATGTTGAATAATGAAAGCTTATGTAAGAAAATTATATTCACTTCACTGATTCTCAGTTTTATAAGCTTCTATTGAGGGATTACGCCAACATGAAAAAAAAATTCGAGTCAGTTTAATTTAAAATCTAAAATAATACATTTCAAATTAAATAGATTTTTATACAATTATCTAATATATATGTATTATGCATTCATATTTCAGTCAGTTATGTATGAACCAGTTACAAGTTAAGAACATAAACAAATTTGTGGCCATCATTGTTTTAGAGAAACAGTTCTTGCATACAGCTAATTTTTATCATTGATTTAGACATGTTAGAATTATTCTTTAGAAATTTGCATAGTGATTCCTATAACAGTTTGGTATGACTAAAAAACCGTAGCAACTTTATAATTGTTTTCAGGGAGTTCTTATGTCCATTTAAAGCAGACTGATTTTTTTATTCTTTGTATATGATATAATCTTAGTATTAATCTAATCTTTTAACCATGATTTCTAGGACAACAAGGTACTCAATTTTAAGACTGTTGTTATGTTATTTCTATGCAATTTGTTTGGGCTTATTTTATATAATTCTATTTAATATTAAGTTTTAATACTTTTCAAGTGTTCATATTCGTTTGTAATATAATTTGATATTAGATCTTCGCTTTTATGGATGTTGTCATACTTATTATAGCAACAATTTTGTTTTTGCTACGGATTTATGTAAAATTATTATTTATTTACATATATTACAGAAATATTTAATATGTTTATTAATATGGTTAGATTTACAATTTTATTGGTATTTATCTGCAATTTAGGTATGTAAACTATTTTTCATTACGTTCTTATTAGAAAAAATAATATATATATAATAAACACTAGCAGTTGCGCCCCTAACATCTAATGACTTTCTAATTAAAGGGGTAGGAAATCCTCTGCACGCAACTGTTTGGAACTACTTAACCTAACCCAATTGAAGCTTTACAAATACACAGGGAAAAGACAATGGACGATAAATTGGTATAAATTCACAATGATGATAGACAAAATTACCCCTGATGTGAGTTAATATTTTCTTTTGAAAGTTTGGACACTGCTAGTTTGAAACAACCAATCAAGTTTTTATTAAAGTACATTATTTATAGTATTTTCAATTGCGTTAATCCAATAATAGCAAAGCAATGATACAAATATTTTATATATGATAAAAAATGTTTAATATTTTTTTGATTAAGGTATAATGTTGACAAAAGCTGCATCTACTTCAATAGGTAAAACTATTTTATTATCTAGGGTTTTTTTCTGTTTGACTCGTACTTTGAGAGAAACCTCCCAGGGATCTAAAGGGATAAGACAATGGTCGATAAATTAATATACATCCCCGTTGATTATTTACAAGATTACGCCTCCTGTAGATTACAAGTAGTGGTTGAAACGTTTGGACGCTCAAGTTAAATAAACAAACTATCAAAATTTATTGATAGTCCCTAAAGTTGTTAAGCCAACGAATAAGAAAACGTTATTATAAAACTTTGGGGACTATTGTAATAAATAGCCCAATGTCTCTACCTCCCTGGAACATTCTTGATAATTCTGCGCATACGATGGATAACATTATTATTGTTTTGGATCTAGTGCAGTTCACTGTAAAATATTCCTGGTAACGGTTATCTCCAAAAATCTATGAAGGCCTTTAAACAATCTGTATTAGCCAAGATCCTATGATAAACATGGAAAATTAGTCTTTTTTTTAGCGCATTTACATGCACTGATAACTGTGCATTTTTGAGTAATGACTAATCTAGATTGTTTGTATATAAATTACACCCTTTGTAATTTAACAGCCTTACAAGATTTTTGGAAATAATCGTTACCAAGAACCTTCACCTTCACAAGATCAATTTGTTTTTATTAAGAAATGCCAGAAGAACTATTAACTGCCATAAGAAATGGCGAGGTTGGCAAATTAACAGAAATTATGAACAGACAACCAGACCTTATGCTTAGCAGAGAGAATAGGAGTGGTTTTGGTAAGCAAATTAATATTTAAAGTCCAGGAAATTAATCTCTTATATAGACCAATAGGGAAAAAGTTTTGGAACAATATGACAAACAAAACTAAACATTTGGGAAAATGTTTTTTCTAATAATTCCCCCCCCCCCCACTTTTACTTACTTTACCCACCTCACACTTTTATTTTTTTAGGGGGGGGGGTATTTTTTTAGGTTTGATTTAGGAGGGTGGTGGTTCCTACCACCAAAATAGTTAAAAACCTTCCCAGGAAGCTTCGCTGTAAATGAAACATATGTCAGTTATCGGTTACGCTCCTAGAAGCCTCTATGGGCACGTAAAATGTTTCTTTTCAATCAATGTTAAGATCAACTGTTTACCAAAAAATATTTTAACGGCGGCCGCTAAGCGGCGCTAGTTATATTTTTATTATATTTTTGGCGGATTCTCTTGAGATGGTGGTAGTTAGCGATATCCTTCAGTACAGATACAGACATATATCCTATTACTTTATTATAATGATTATTCTAAAATGTATATTTTGCTAAGGACGCACACCCTTACATTCTGCAGCTGTCTGGGGACAAATTCAAGTTGTTGATTATTTAATTCAAAAAGGAGCTCCAGTTAATGTTAAAACCAACACAGGTCAACATTTCAGTAGCGACGCTACTCTATAAGTGTCTTTGGTCGGTCAGTCTATTAGTCTTCGATCTGTATTGTAGAGTTTTAGATAATTATAACCCCTTTGCCTTAAATTTTGTTTTCTCTTGCGTCTGTCTTTAATACTCTCAATGGTTGACCAATTATTTTGCCTATGATATCAAATAGCGTTGTTAATACACATACAAAAAAAGTGATGTATATAATGTAAAAATATTTACCATGACATTATTTTTCTACATTTTGGATAGCTCTGACGTTAGAATATATAATGAAAATTAACTATAATAAAATTATTGTATACCATATACCATTGGAATTTTTATTCGTTTTATTACGGTTGTAAGAAAATAACAAAAGGAAACGTTATTTTTTAGTCAGAAAGGCTTAAGTTATTTTTACAACTAATCTTGTTATAAATATTTAGGAATGAGACCCTTGCACCTAGCTGCCTATTTTAACCAGCCTGAGGTTGCTAGCAACCTTATTAATGCCAATGCTGATGTAAATGCTAAGGACAATAGAGGTAAAACAATGCATAAAATTCATTGGGGCGTTATCCTCTTAGATTTTTTTAATTTTGAAAATTTTGGTCACCCCCCCCCCCTTTCCCCGCTTTGAACTATGACTCTGGTAGAGAACTATAATTTAGGTTAGGTTAGGTTAAAGGCTAAGGGATTAAGCGCCCACGGCTAGGCAGGCTACGGCGCCGAGCGCTGCAAATATTGAAAAAATCCCAAGAGGATAATACCTTCGTTGGTTTCCCCTTAAACTGCCTAGTGGAGATGAAAATCCCCGCTCCCCTGCATGAATAAGTATATTGGATTAAGGGGAGGGGGGAGTTTACTTGATCGCTTACAATCTCACAAACAGCTGATATTGGAGTTAAATTCGAAAACAGTAAAAGTGTCTGAATATGACGTCAGAAAAAATTAACAATTAACCAATGAGAGGCCGCTATATATTTTACCATTGTGAATACTGGCTTCTCATTGGTTAATTGTTTATTTTTTCTGACGCCATAGTCAGACACTTTTACTGTTTTCGTTAAATTCTCCACTTAAAATACATAATCTCATTGAACAGACCAGACATACTTTTCAAATAATTTACAATTCTTGTGTAAAAGTAACAAGATGTCTATCGGTCTGTCTGTTTATAAGTACCAAAGGATCTTGCTTACCTCAAAAAAAAATTTGGCTAACCTTTAAAATGTAGCGACTCATTGCGTCTGGGAAGGTTTGTAACTATTTTGCATGTAGGTTCCACTACCCACATGACCCCTAGAAAAAATGATCCCGCAACTAAATTTTTTAGTTTTACTTTTTATACTAAATATTTAAAGTGTCCCTAGAGGCCTGTAGTCGTAGCTGCTAGTGTATAAAGAAAATTATTGTTTACTTGAAATTGCTTGCCAATAATGAACAATTTATTTTAGGACAAACCCCTCTAGATCTATCATGGAACAGAGAAATTCAAGATATCCTAAAACAAAATGGCGCCCAACGCGGTTAAAATCAAATGTTGAGATTAATTCATGATTAATACAATTGTTATCATTTATTTCTATGAAATATTTATAAGTAAAATAATTTTACTAATGCTAAATTAAAATTTTCTTAAATAATGTTGTAATTTAGAGTTTTAAAGTTGCTTCCTTTAATAATATTAGACTTCATATGTAAGGTTTGAAATGATAAAGACTGTTTAAATATGCCTCAATAAAAGTAACAGGATGTGTAGCTGTCTATCTGCAGCTTAAGTCAGGATATCATTTACAGCTAGATTGATATGGTTATTCTTTACAATAATGCATCTTATAGGCTTAGGGAAGGTTTACAACTATGGGTGGTAATAGCCACTGGAAAAAAGCCCTCCCCCTAATTTTATAATTTTAAAACTAAAATTAAAAGAAAAAGTGATGGGTCGACTGACCTCCCCCCCCCCCCCCGCCCCCCTTCCCTAAAGTGCCCCTAGAGGCCTCTAAGTGTGTAGCCGATAGTATCTACATAAAAGTGTAAATTTGTAATATGATAAAGTATGTTTGAACAATGTTTAATTAAAAGTTGGAGCACTCACCCACTAAGTTTTCACAGCATATAGGTACAAAATTATAAAGTGTTCTTACAAAATAATTAGAACATAGACGATTGTTTTGGTAAGTAGCGCAGCAACAAGAAACTAACAATATTTCATTTATTTATACATTGTAAGCATATGAAGGGTCTGTTAAAATAACTTAACTGACTTAAACCATAACCCAAATATTCAGACGAGGCTCGAGTCTTTATATTGCCTATAAAAAATGACGTCACACAATATAACTGTCCAATGATAGGCCGATACACAAACTAAATTATCAATAACACTTTAAAAGATTAATGTTAGGCGATTAAATATTTTAATTTACCAATGGTAGGCCAGTATTACGTCATTTTTTAGGCACTATAAAAAGCTTCCGTTCAGACGGTTGACGTTTTTATTATTTTAACATCTCTGCGACATTGGTATTGTGTCAGCTTGTTGTCTGGGATGTGTTGGATGCGAGTCTGCATCCCACCGCGTCATACTGTAGACGTTAGAAACATTAACAACTGAAATTTGTGTGTGGTAGGTAATAGTAGAAGAAATGCCTTTGCACTGAAACAAGTAAAACTCAGTGCCATACACAGCTAGGACTTCAAGACAAAGCTCGTGCAATCAAAGGTTTGGTTGATAGTTAGTTAATGCATTACATAATACCCCGGGCGTTTGGACAGTAAAGGAGATATTGATTCACTTAATATCCTTGGATTTGGACTAGACGTTTTAATTTTATGGACAGCATTCTCAAACTTAGTGGTATTACTTAAGGTTAAGCAACAAGACAAACTACCATAGATTTGAAATTTAAGAAATAGCCTGATTTGTATAAACACTTTGAAACTTTATATTTGATTAAAATTCCAATTGTTTGGTTGATTGGGCAAAATGGTTCAAGTATTCATTCCATTGTTATACTCAAACCTTTCAGCACAGTTTCAGGGATTTGACAATGGAGATAAATAAACTTCCCCCTAAAAATTCTTATATGAGAATTTCTGCCTGGTTGACATATGTACAGTTATATGGACTTATATATCTTAGTTATAGAGTAGATAGGAAACTAATAAACTTGATTCTTGTGTGTACAATACTGTTTATTATGAATCACACACAACAATATATATATATAATATTCTTCTTCATACCAGATCTTACATCAGCTTACAAACTCAGTTCTATAGAGGCTTTTAACCATAGTGTTACAGTTAAAAATTGGACTGAAATGACCGTTTACTATGCTGTGATTCCTGTGGTGAAAGCCACTATAGAAACCATCTTTAGATGTTTATAGGAAAGGAAAGGTGGGTTTACATTATATAATACATAAATACTTCACAAAAAAGACATTTTTAAAACTAGAAAATTTTAAAAAATTCATGTTAATATTTTACTGTCATTTCTAATTTTAAAAATGCTTACGATACTTGTTTGTTGAAAAATTGTCAGTTTAACAAAAGTTTTCATTTATAAATAATAATACACAAAAAAATCATTTTTCCTTATAAAAAGATTTTGTTGAGTTTTACTAGAAGGACTTACGGTTCTTTTTGCACTAATATAAACAAATAAAACTTTTTATGCAATTTATATGAAAGAAACATGAAGAATTATTAATTAAAAATTAATTACACCTTGATGTTAACAAAGCATTCGATTAATTCAAATATTTTAAACAATTTATATATTTCATTCTCTTCAGTTTGATACTTAACGCTACATTTTTCCTTCAAAATAAGTCACTTTAAAACATGAAAATGATTATACATAAAGTGAAATGTTTAAGCATTCAAACGAAATGAGAAACAATGATTATCAGTCGACTAAAATACTCAAAATGCCTAGCTATATTTTTTATCTTTTAAATTCTTTTTATATTCATTCTTGGTAGATGTCTTTAGTGCCCTAGGAAAATGGAGATAGATGTCACTGCTTTTGGCCTACCTCTTCTATTGACGTCAGGAAATACCCTATAACCCATCTCTTTTCTAGGGGGATTCTTTCCCCCTACCATTTCTCTTTCCCTCTACTATGACGTCAATAGAATAGGTATGCCAAAAGTGGTGACATCTATCCCCATTTTCCCCATTCTTGTATTATATTTTTATTTAAAAATTATCGGTGCAATTTCAGTATTTTAGTAGTTTGATAATCCTGATTTCCCATTTATTCAGAGTGATTCAAAGTTTTACTTTATTTAATATCATGTTGCTTTCTGTGCCCTATATTATCAGAAATATTTTTTACTTTTCCATTTATGTACTAAGAGTATTTTTGTCGATATTGCATTTTGGTGTTACATCTTATATTGATGAAATAATTATTCTTCCTTCTGTATATAAATTGGGAAATTTTTTTTCTATTCACAATAGTAAGGATATAAAAAGGATTGGATGGTGCATACTACGTTTTAATTTACATAAAAGGTTTCTTAACCCAAAAAATTTATAATTTACCAGAGTGTTACAAATAAAATTTGGTGTGGGATTTAATTTATGTCTAGTGTCTTATCCCTGGAAAATAGATAACTGCTCTCATATTGAATACATATTTACAACAAAGAAATATTAATATTAGTAGCCGACAATAAAACAACTGGAAATAAACAATTAGATATTTGACAATTCGATAAATTTTACCCCAAATTCTAAATATAATATATTAAAAGTTTGAAAGCTATGTAGAATAAATATTTTTGTAAGTTGCTTTAAACAAAAAATTGTTAGTATTTTAATAATAAAAGAAATTATTTCACATGATTTTATGTTCTCTACTTTTACAAATAAAAAAGGCAAATAAAACTTTCATTCTAAATATCAAAATTATAAAAAAGCTAAAAATCCTTACACTAAAAATTATTGTAAATTCACATACAAAAAGATAAGGACTTGTAAAATTAAAGATTTCTAGGTATTTTGGTTATATTTCAAATGAAAACATACATGTTAAAATTACATATTACATTGATAAATAGATAGTTACAAGACATGAGTTTAAAAAAGGAACATTAAATGAAAAACCTTCTTGATATGATTTTTGAAAATTGCTCAGTAGGAATCATAATTTAGATATTGTTTAAAGGGTAATTTTTTGTTTAATTACATTTAAAATCAAGTTTTAATTTTATTGGTAATGAACAAAAAAGGTATAAAGAAAGGATGTTAAAATTAACATTGTTGGATTTGTGTCGCCTCTTTTCTACAGATCTTGAGATCCCCACCCCTGGTGATCTAAAATATAAAGGGGTTATTCGCTCTTCTGGTACTTTGAGGAAAACCCTATAACATGCAATATAATATAACATGTGTACCTTCTTTTTATATGGTAATTGTTATTTATCGTATTACAGACAGCTTTCCGCAGATATTGAAATGAAATATTATAAGAATTCAAAACAATTTTGTTAGCCCCGAGGGGCCGAAGTCCCGATCTAACAATACTGGTATTAATCTTATAATCTATATTTCAATATCCGCGGAAAATTGTCTGTAATACTATGATATACATGATTTTTTAGCATCCCTAAGAACTGGGTTTAACTCAGCGGATATTAATCTGTTTTCGTCGAATTTAAAGACTTGATTTGCTTACCTGTCTTGATCTGGATTTCTTGTTATTTGTGCAGGCGCTGAACTCTGACCAATTACCAAAATCACACTTCTCTGAAAAATAAAGATATTGCTGATATTATATTTTCAATAGTACATTTTTTTTAAAAAGGATAATAACATTTTATTAATTTTTAAAAAATTATATTAAAAAAAATTTAAAATATTGTGCAAAATTTTGGGGTATGGGGATTCCCATACCACAAGAAAATAGTTTTAAAAGACTAAAACACTTCAAGACCAATCCAGGTCTAATTTTATTTTGAAACATTTATTCTTATCTAGTACCCTTGACTGAAGCTTTTTATAGTATCTATAAAAAATGACGTCATACAATACAAATGACCAATGATAGGCCAATACACCGACCAAGTTACCAATCAAAGGCCAGTATACATTTTAATTGACTAATGGTAGACCAGTATATCGTCATTTTTATAGGCATGCATTTTTAGTAAAAAAAAATGTTATTTTGCTATTTTTTCACTTAAATATTACATTAATTATTAACTTTTTGTGGGATGACACTATAAAGAATTATTTATTCATTAGAAAAACAAATATCACATTAAAAAAAAGCTGTATTCTAAAAGGTAAAACATACATTTTTATAGAATTTTTTTTATTAGTTTTCTCCCCCTTTTCCACTTTCAATTTTTTAAAAAAGTTTTAAATCTTCCTAGGACCTATAAGAAGATACACTTTAAATGAGAACCATATCGGTTCAGCGGTTATTTTAAAAGAGTACTCTCAGCGAATACGAAGAATGTCCCTCAATGACGTCATAAAAATGAGGATGAGGAGAGGAGGTGTGGGAAAGAAAACCCCTAAAAAAGAGATGGATAATACCTCGTTTTTATGACGTAACATGCTAATTTTGTGAGGGACATTCTTAGTCTTCACTCCCAGCTTTATACATTATGATGAAAAATTAGTAATAGTTATTTCTCGCATCGTATTATAAACAGCACCTCAGGGCTAAAAAAACTGGTTTTAATCTTATGATTGTACATTTTTATATTCGTAGAAAGCTGTATATTATTCGATGCTAGACATAGTTTTTTCGTATGGATTAGAACCGGTTCCTATACACCGGATTCGAATAAATACGAGAATAGTTATTTCTCGTATCGTATTATAAACGTCTTTCCGCGGATATAGAATGTTTTTTTCGTATGGATGAGAACCGCTTTTATCCACCGGAATCGAATGAATACGAGGAAGTATTTTATAATAAAAGCAGTATCATAGTATTGTTAAAACACATTTTAAAGTCTTAAAAGTTTAGGAAAGTATGATATTCGTATTAGAGTAAGCTCTCTTTAGAAATCCAAGGCTTGGCATCCACTCAAAATTAAATTTATGTTTTTTTACGAAAACAAATCTAGGGGATTTTCTCTGAAAGAACCCCCCTCGTTTAAAAAAATGGGGGGGGGGATTATAGTTTCCGTTTTTTTTAGGTCAGGTTATATTGGATACTGGTTAGCTCCGACGGGTTAGAGAATCAAAAGTGCAGGTCCCGCAGATGCTAGGCGCTTAAAAGGCACTTTAAGAGAAAATACCTGTTAATACCCATTGTCCAGTTAACACATAATTTTAAAGAATGAAAAAAAGAAATTGCCTCTACTTGGTTGCAGCTGCCGAGCCCTTGAAATCCTCATCTTAAACTGTTGTACAATTCTCATGGGGGAACCAAAAGTTTACCAAACTTTGGGCTTCTCAGGAATAAGGGGTGTGTCAAGAGAACTTAAATCTATACCATCATGGATGTAAAATTGGTAATGAGGGGGGGAGGGGGTATACTTTAATGTCAATGTTAATAAGCAAAAAATAAGAGTGAAGGAGAAAAAGGTTGGACCAACACAAGTTAATGGTAGAGAATCTTTTTAAAATCTTCAAAACAGACTTTTAAGAGATAAATTCACCTGTTCCCTGTTAAAATGTATGCGTGAGTGTACGTATAAAATGTATATAAGTTTAAGATTTTTCAACTAAATGAAGAACTGATTAAACTCAAGTAAAGCTAAGGGCATACGGGTTACAAGAGTAAACTTTCATTACCAACATCCAGGTATTAATATGTATGTATGTATTTAAATCTAGTTTTTAATAGCAAGGCTACTCTATAATTCACTTTGTTTGTCCTCCAGCTAAAGAAATAATTCACCTGAAATTTTGTTTTCTTTTTTCTCCTGTTTTCTCTTTTGTTTCTCAGCTTTCTTTTCTTTTCTCTCTCTTTTCTTCTCTTTCTTTACATTCTTGTCACTCTTGTCATCCTAATAGTGCACGAGTTATTAAGGTTTATTTAGGTTTTTCAGGGAGGGAAGGGACATTGGACTGTAAATTACACCTCTACCCAAAATGAAGTTCTTTACAGTGCCTATAAAAATGACGTCATACAATACAAATGACCAATGATAGGCCAACACATAGACTAAATCACCAATGACAGGCCAGTATACAGTTAAAGTGACCAATGATATGCCATTTTGACGTAATTTTTCATAGGCACTATAAAATGCTTCCCAAAGTTTTAAAACTACGTTAACTTATTGGTTGGCTTATAAACTTGGGGTACTTTTATTTGATTGGAGGGTTGTAGTGTCCTAACTTTTCAACAAATAAATTTATTCTACAAAAGGAGTAATTTGGTTTATCAATATTAGGAATTGATATAAAATTATTGTCCTTTGTCTTATCCCTTAAGATCTCTGTTTTTTTTCTTTTTTAATAAGCTTCATAATTTTAAATTTCTTTTTCTCTCTTAAATAAATGTTTATTCTTTTAGTCATTTATTAAAAAGAATAGCCAATTTTATTTTCTCTCTCTTTATTTATTAAAAAGAAATCATGTTTTAAAATTTCAGTTGCAACTCCACTCTCTTTTTAACCCTTTCTGTCTGTCTGCTAAAGTCAGAGTCAGAGAGAAAGACTGTGAAGACATACGTTGCTCAATCTAGCTGAACCCATCATCAGGAACTGAATAAAATAACAGCGTGTTAAACTTATGAAATATATTATCAAGGCAACAGGATGTCTAACTGTTGCTCTTAAGGTCTAACTTTAATGTTCTTTTTTTTAAAGTTAAGATTATAACAGGTCCAAGAAAGGATTTAAACTATTTTTTTTTTTTGAAGGTAACTCCAACCTTCCAAGATAAGTTGCTCTGGTAAAAATACTCAATTTTTTTACTTTTTCTTTTTAAAACTTAATAGAAAGTGTTGGATAAAACTAACCCCCCAAACCTTCCCTTAAGTGGTACTTGAGGTCTCTAGAAGCAAAATCTTTCTAAACGAATTTTTCTCGTTATTGTTGACCCATCCTTTCCGTGATTTGAAATATTCCTCGACCTATGGGAAGCTTCAGTGAGCCAAAGAATTCCAGTGTTATTCTGACACACAAACATACAGTTTGACATCCTACTTTTGTTACTCTAATATTACTAACTATAAAGATATTTCAAATTGGTGAGAGGACAATGGGAGCTTAATCAATCAACGCCCTTTTTCTATTTTTTTCTAATTCGCAGCTAACTAAGGCAGAACCATGCACTTAAAGTTTGCAGAAATATAAATTTGTCATTCATTGTCCTATCCCCGAATCAATCGCAATTATTCACCTTCTTTGCCTTCTTGTTCTTGCACTTTTTAGAGATCACTTTGACGTTTGGGCATCCGGCGTCAGGCTTCGAGGACAACAGTTTCAACAGCTTCTGCCTCACTCCATTCTTGAAAAATAAGAGGATGTTAACATCTATAAGCAGCGAAGCACAAACAAGTCATAGATTAAAACAAAGACGTCCAGGCTTTTTTTGTTTATTGGAGGGGGAATAATATAATGTAGTTCAAAAATAATTTTGGAGGAAGGGTAAAAATCGGACAAAGTTAATTATGAAGCAAATGCTCAGTGTTCATAAAAAGAGAGGATGAATAGGAAAGAGAAAGAAGGATCTTAGAACTTGATTTAGAAGGATTATAGAAAATTACGGAACCTTAACTGGTCTTTTGGTGCATGACTGACGGACTGAAAGACAATTCGTTTACTTGATTCCCTTTGGAAATGGGTATCTTCACCTAAAAATCATCAATCTATTCTTAATAGCAGCCAAGAAAATGGGCGGATTGAACATTTGATGCAGTTTGTATTTTTGTTTGTTTTTGATTACCTGACAATCTGACCAATCTACATCTCTAGCCTTCGCGTAGACACACAAACCTAAAAAAAATAATTTCAAATATTTTAAAAATAAATATAGATCCCTAGTTCCTTTAATTGGAACAATAGAAACCAGGAATCTAATGGGATAAGACAATGGCCGATAAATTAATGTACATCCCCAAGAAAGAAACACAAAATCACCCCTTCTGTAGTTAAGAATTAGAGTGGTTGATACGTTTGAATACTAAACTTAATAAAACAACCAATTCTGTAAAAGTCCCAAACTTGTTGAGCCAACAAATAAGAAAAATTGTAAAATTTTGGGGACTGGTGTAATAAACATTTCATTGTTTCCTCTCTCTCTCACAGTGTAGGAAGAATCCGACAACATAAATTGGTTCAGAAAATATACACATTCTGAAACATAAAGATTGGACATCTAGTGTAAAAAATCTCTTTCTAAACTGGAATTATTTATTTATATATTTTACTATCCACAGAAAACTGTAATACGATAAATAACTATTCAAATCCTTCTATTGTTGATATAACTTATACACAAACAAGACAGAAAACGGTCATAGAGGGCACTCTAGTAGCAAATACTCTAACAAATTTCTGTTGGAATGAAACAGTAAATAAGTGAGGGAAGAGGATACTAAAAAGCGTAAAAAGTATCTTTTGATGTTATTATATAAATCCTACTTAGGAAAAGAGACAAATAAACTGTAAGGTAAATTTTTACATTTTTTCCGTCAATATAAATCAAAATAATAGTTTTCTAATTCTTATTTGCAACTTTTAGCATTAGTAATTATTATAAGTTTATTGATAGATACCTTTATAATAGTAGTTTGAAAACTTTTCATGATGATTTTTGTAACTGTTTGGTACGGTATATAAAGCTTAGCAATTATATGAAAGTCCGTTTAAACATTAATTTTCTAATTTTGGAATAATGATTTCTATGGTAACGAGGTACTAAATTTTAAGCTAAGCATCTCTCTAATCAAGTCCTAAAAATGTAAGTATGTCCTTGAACAAATTTATGTACAATGTGGTTCTACTTTTAAATTGATATTTACCTTATTAGGTTGCAACACTCAACAAGTATTAATATTTGTTTGTCCTTCCGTTTGATCTTATAGCTTTTCTATTATGAATTTTTTTATCCTTGTTTGCAAAGAATAATGTAATGTTTGTTCCTATCCTAGATCTAGTGGAAATAGTTGAGTATTAGTATCTCTGTGCTCTGTTCCTATCCTAGATCTAGTGGAAATAGTTGAGTATTAGTATCTCTGTTCCTATCCTAGATCTAGTGGAAATAGTTGAGTATTAGTATCTCTGTTCCTATCCTAGATCTAGTGGAAATAGTTGAGTATTAGTATCTCTGTTCCTATCCTAGATCTAGTGGAAATAGTTGAGTATTAGTATCTCTGTTCCTATCCTAGATCTAGTGGAAATAGTTGAGTATTAGTATCTCTGTTCCTATCCTAGATCTAGTGGAAATAGTTGAGTATTAGTATCTCTGTACTCTGTTCCTATCCTAGATCTAGTAGAAATAGTTTAGTATTAGTATCTCTGTACTCTGTTCCTATCCTAGATCTAGTAGAAATAGTTGAGTATTAGTATCTCTGTACTCTGTTCCTCTCCTAGATCTAGTGGAAATAGTTGAGTATTAGTACCTCTGTTCCTATCCTAGATCTAGTGGAAATAGTTGAGTATTAGTATCTCTGTACTCTGTTCCTATCCTAGATCTAGTAGAAATAGTTTAGTATTAGTATCTCTGTACTCTGTTCCTCCCCTAGATCTAGTGGAAATAGTTGAGTATTAGTACCTCTGTTCCTATCCTAGATCTAGTGGAAATAGTTGAGTATTAGTATCTCTGTACTCTGTTCCTCTCCTAGATCTAGTGGAAATAGTTGAGTATTAGTACCTCTGTACTCTGTTCCTATCCTAGATCTAGTGGAAATAGTTGAGTATTAGTATCTCTGTACTCTGTTCCTCTCCTAGATCTAGTAGAAATAGTTGAGTATTAGTATCTCTGTACTCTGTTCCTATCCTAGATCTAGTGGAAATAGTTGAGTATTAGTATCTCTGTTCCTATCCTAGATCTAGTGGAAATAGTTGAGTATTAGTATCTCTGTTCCTATCCTAGATCTAGTGGAAATAGTTGAGTATTAGTATCTCTGTACTCTGTTCCTATCCTAGATCTAGTAGAAATAGTTGAGTATTAGTATCTCTGTACTCTGTTCCTCTCCTAGATCTAGTGGAAATAGTTGAGTATTAGTACCTCTGTTCCTATCCTAGATCTAGTGGAAATAGTTGAGTATTAGTATCTCTGTTCCTATCCTAGATCTAGTGGAAATAGTTGAGTATTAGTATCTCTGTACTCTGTTCCTATCCTATATCTAGTGGAAATAGTTGAGTATTAGTATCTCTGTACTCTGTTCCTATCCTAGATCTAGTAGAAATAGTTGAGTATTAGTATCTCTGTACTCTGTTCCTCTCCTAGATCTAGTGGAAATAGTTGAGTATTAGTACCTCTGTTCCTATCCTAGATCTAGTGGAAATAGTTGAGTATTAGTATCTCTGTACTCTGTTCCTATCCTAGATCTAGTAGAAATAGTTGAGTATTAGTATCTCTGTACTCTGTTCCTCTCCTAGATCTAGTGGAAATAGTTGAGTATTAGTACCTCTGTTCCTATCCTAGATCTAGTGGAAATAGTTGAGTATTAGTATCTCTGTACTCTGTTCCTATCCTAGATCTAGTAGAAATAGTTGAGTATTAGTATCTCTGTACTCTGTTCCTCTCCTAGATCTAGTGGAAATAGTTGAGTATTAGTACCTCTGTTCCTATCCTAGATCTAGTGGAAATAGTTGAGTATTAGTATCTCTGTACTCTGTTCCTCTCCTAGATCTAGTGAAAATAGTTGAGTATTAGTATCTCTTTACTCTGTTCCTATCCTAGATCTAGTGGAAATAGTTGAGTATTAGTATCTCTGTACTCTGTTCCTATCCTAGATCTAGTGGAAATAGTTGAGTATTAGTATCTCTTTACTCTGTTCCTATCCTAGATCTAGTGGAAATAGTTGAGTATTAGTATCTCTGTTCCTATCCTAGATCTAGTGGAAATAGTTGAGTATTAGTATCTCTGTACTCTGTTCCTATCCTAGATCTAGTGGAAATAGTTGAGTATTAGTATCTCTGTACTCTGTTCCTATCCTAGATCTAGTGGAAATAGTTGAGTATTAGTATCTCTTTACTCTGTTCCTATCCTAGATCTAGTGGAAATAGTTGAGTATTAGTATCTCTGTTCCTATCCTAGATCTAGTGGAAATAGTTGAGTATTAGTATCTCTGTACTCGTAAGATAAGACGGAATTATAGTGCTTTTCCTCAAGTGGCCAGTTCAGCACTGTTAACCCGCCCCCACCACCCCCATGTTTTAAAATACATTAATGTTTGGGAGGGGTAGTTTTGTCCCTATGCTTACACCAGTAAATGCCCTAACCCTGCGGGGCTACCTAGTATCCAATATAATCTACCCTAACCAGAACTAAAGTAGAAACCAAACAAACCAGAAAAATATGTTATGAATTTATGGGAGTGGGGGGGCGTTAGGCGGGGTTCAAGAGGGTAATTTGTGTGACAGCACTGGAATTATATATCACTGGGGCAGGATAATCCACGGATTAAACATGGGGCCAGACATTAGTAATAAAATTTTTTTTATCATGAACAAGGAAGAAGCTCTTGATAGTGCCTATAAAAATTGAGAGCGGGGGGACGACTTCCCCCATAAGTGCTTAGCCGCTAATATTATATAAGGAAGTAGAATTGTTCCACGGTACTCACTTACAAAATACATAATTTTATTAATAATTTTCTGTGAATTTCAGATTAAAATCTTGTGCAACCTCATCTAGAAAATCAGAATTAAATTAAGTTTTCTATGAATTCTAAAATATCTAGAAAATGAAATCTTAAATAATACTCTAATGAAATTATTTTGGTAAAAGAACAAAAAGTTACATTTTTATGAAAAAGTTTGATATTGTTCTGTAAATAACTATAAAGACTTGGTTTTCTTCAAAATTAAAATAGTAAGTATATTTTGTTCGAAGCTAACGATCTCTAAAAGTGCTGGTCTTAATAGGTGATACGCTCAGGGTATCTTTATAAATGTCTTTGAGTGGTTTAGGCTATTTTCTAAACCTCCTCTGACCTCTCTCTAGATGCTAGAGGCGAAACATCAAGTATTATATAGAAATAATGCTTTTGTTTCTGAACAGGTTGTTCCTGTGATGGTTTAAGCTATTTTATATTCAGATTTAAGTCTTGGGATTGTTCCAGACTATTTTTCTGCCATTCGCTACCTTTCAAATAAAGTTTCCGCTAGTTAACTCAATATAAAAACTTACCTTTCTTAAAAGAGTTTGGCTTCAAGCTTTTGTCTTTATTACAATTCCTAAAATAATTATTTTTTGTTTTCAATATTTAAGATTTAGACAAAGGTTTGATGTAAATAAATAAGATAAAATTTTTAAAGAAATTTAATATGTTAAAATATACATACTTCAGATTGTAATTCTAGGAAAGACAATTTTAATTTGTACTGTACTTTGTACAAAGACATAATTTAGAATATTCAAGTATTAACTCTATTTCCTAGACTAGCGGCTACGCCCCTAGAGGCCTCTAGAGGCACTTGAGGAGGGGAGAGTCGAATTTGATAACCCAATTTTTTTTTTTGTGGTAGGGGGATTTTTTTCTATGGACGATTTCTCTTGGGAGGGTGGTGGTAACCTATCCAAAAATAGTTAGAAACCTTCCCGGGACATATGAAAAGCTACCCTGTTAAGGAGAACCATATCGGTTCAGTAATTAGCGAGATCTTTCGCTACAGACAAAATAACTTATTACTTTATTTAATACTAGCGGCTACGCCCCCTGGAAGCCTCTAGGGGCACTTAAAGTAGGAGGGGGAAAAGTCGACCTCATCCCATTCTAAATTATAGTTTTAAAAGAGCAAAAAAACATTTTGGGGGGAAGAGGGATGGAAGACATCCTCCCAAAAAATAGTTTAAAACCTTCAAAAGGACCTATAAGAAGCTTCACTGTAAAGGAGAACAATATCGGTTCAGTGGTTAGCGAGATCCTTCGGGACAGACAAAAAACGCTTACTACTTTATATAATAGAAGGACTAGCGGCTGCGCCCCTAGAGTCCTCTAGTGGCACTTAAAATGTTTTTTTTTGATTTAAATATGTCCATGTTGCGTTTGACGTTTATGTTTCGTTGAAGTCTCTTTGTTAAATAGATAATCGTAATTTTTTTGTGATTTCTCTTGGGAGGGTGGTGGTACCCTCCCCCAAAATAGTTATAAACCTTCCCGGGACCTATGAGAATCTACCCTGTTAAGGAGAACCCGATCGGTTCAGCGGTTAGCGGGATCCTTCGGTACAAACACACAGACAAACACTCAGACAAACAAACATCCTGTTAATTTAGTATAAGGATATATTCTAAGTCTAACCTTCCATCATGAATTTTTATTTTGTATAAAACTGGTTAAATCTTGCATAATATTGTTTATGTTCTTTTATTCCTAGAACTTACTTCTGGAATTCTTTGGAATATTTGAAGTGACAAATTATTTTTTGGGTTATTTGCTTCCTATATTTCTGATCATTGTAATATTATGTGTTAAAAACTGGTTATTTCTGGTTTTACTACCTGGTTATAGTTCTTGTTTGAGGGCAGTCTGCAGCAGAGGAACCAGCTCTTACTCTATCCTGTCTGGTCTCCAACTAAATATATAATTATAACTATAATAGTCTACAGCAGAGGAACCAGTCCTAACTCCTTTTTTGTAACTTGAGAAATTTAAGTAAAACTATAATCAACCTACCCATAACAAAGGTCTTCAGAGGCCCTATGGCAATATTTATTATAAAAAAAAACGTAGAACTGAGGTTTTCATATGCAAAGTGAGGTATCCAGTTATAATGATATTTTCACTGCTCACATTCCCTTTAAGTAGATTCTGTAAAATAAGTAGATATAGTATATATAGATGGTCAAACTGACCCAACTCAAATAGGAAATTCTATCAGACAAACATCTTTGTTTAATTTTGTTATATACAATGCTTCTAATAATTCAAGCAACGAAATTTTTGACAAAATAATTTCTTGAAAGCTAGACTTTTACTATTAAATTTAACTATTCATATAGCTGAACGAAATGAAAAAATAACTGCCTTTTGTCATCCAATTGTGTATTCTTTTTAACCAATTATATGATCAAGTTGTTTCTCTATTGTTTTCCATTGTTGGCTGATTTAGAGAATATGCCTATAGATTATCTTTAAAGAATTATATAAAATATTAAACATAAAAATTTTACAGTTGTTCTTTTTCTATAAAAAGTTGTGGAAAAAGAAAAGTTTGACCAAACGAATTTTTTTCAATTGTATTTCTAAACTTTAAATTAGATCTTCTACGATAAAAGGTATATTTAGTTTTCTTTCTCCAAGTGTGGAAAGTAGAAAGATGGTCTTTTGGATAAGATCTTGTAAGTTTACACACAAGAATTTGAGGATAAAATAATTAATTGTCTGTATCAAATTTTTGAAGAAACTGCTTGCAGCTACATAATTAAATGCCTTGTTGAAGTCAAAAGATATGGTCTATAGATTTAAAAACTCTATATTGACAATAAAATATAATTGACTGTAAGTACTCAATTATGTGAGGATATATTCACGTAAATCCCAGATTATTTTTTATAAACAGCTTTTCAGAGAAAGTAAAAATAAATACACATCATTACTTTTTAACCAAATGTACTATGCTACATTTATTTGATATAATACGAGTATCGCATAGTGTTAAAGACAGGTTTCTGCAGATTGCAATATAACAAATTATAACTGGCATTAATATTGTGATTTTTATTTAGTTATCCATGAAAGGTGGCTTTAAAACGGTATGTGCTTGATTTTTCAGTATGACTCAAAACCGGTTCTAATCCAGAGAATATTAATCGGCTTCGTAGCAATTTGAAAATGATGTTATAATATCTTTCATACTTTAATTTCATGACATTATAATATCGTAGATAATAAAAAGCACTGCTCGTCTGTAGCAGCTCCAGGGAAATACGCAGCTAAAACAACCCGCCGAATATTGTATCATACCTGATCCCAGATAACAATTTGCATCTAAGCTGCACGAAGGCTTTAGGCTGCCGCAAACAATTTGATCTCTAGATATTCTATGAGTGTGTGTGTGTGTGTAGCCTTTGTTTCTTAGTATTATGGCCTAACTAGTCTTGCCACTATGGCTATCAAGCTCCACGTTCAAGTATATTATGACTAGACCCGCTGTCTCATTCGATCAACTTTTACTTTTACCTCACCCTCTCCGAGTATGACAGGTGTTCTAAATAAAGTCACCGTAATTAATGACGCTCTCTCCGCAGATATATCGTTTCCTTGCTTAAATAATTTTCATTTAAAATTGGTCTGTGAAGATTTAGGTTAAATGTTGTATGCACAGAATAAGATTCCATTTTTACTTCTTTAGTTTACATACAAACATAGTCATCAAACGGAGGGACAGGATAATGGAACAATATCAAACACCTCAAAAAAAGACTTTTTAAAGTCAAAACAGTACACAATAGAATTAAAAGGGAGACTAAATTGTTATGATAATTACTCCATAACAAAATGTTCTGTTTTTTTAAACATATAAAGAGACAATAGAGGGTACAGTAGACTAATGGATATAGAACACTAGTGGATATTGTGACAAGGAATTTATTTCATCAATTTACGTTGCTATTATATATTCAGACATTAGTAAATACGTCCCTCCATGGCCAACAGAAGGGAAAGGGTTAGCCAGCTGAGAGAAATATTTTATCTGGATATGCAAGCATCCACGTATTCTATATCCATTAGAAGACTGTGTGAAGGCTGTACTTGAAAGAACGTATGAATATATCCTAATTTTAGAGTAGCTGTGCTAGAGAGGACGCACGGATATAACCTAGTTATAGAGTAGCTGCGCTACTACCAAGAACAAGTCTAACCTTAGTGAGGGGATTACAGGTTGACCAATCTCTCTTGGAGTGCTAGGGAGAACGTACGGGTATATCCTAATTATAGAGTAGCTGTGCTACTAACAAAAACAAGTCTAACCTTAGTGAGGGGATTACAGGTGGATCAATCTCTCTTGCTGTGCTAGGGAGAACGTACGGATATATTCTAATTATAGAGGAGCTGTGCTACTAACAAGAACAAGTGTAACCTTAGTGAGGGGATTGCAGGTGGACCAATCTCTCTTGCTGTGCTAGGGAGGACGTATGGATATATTCTAATTATAGAGGAGCTGTGCTACTAACAAGAACAAGTGTAACCTTAGTGAGGGGATTGCAGGTGGACCAATCTCCTTTGCTGTACTTACAAACATCTAAAATTAAAGATAAATTGTAAAAAAAAATTGTCAACAGTTTGAACCTTTGAATCATTATCTAAAAGTAACAGGTTTTACCACTGAACTGATATGGTTCTCCACCAAGTTCTCCTTCAAGTAGAGGGAAACTTTATAACTAATTAGGGGGAGGATATCTCACCTGTCCAAGAGAAATTGCCCCCCATCCCTCTTTTTGTTCACTCAAGTAAACACAATGTGTCGATACACAAAGACAGACTCCAAGACATCCTGTTATTTTTACATAAGGATCATATGTATTTAACAAACATCGGTGTAATGTATCGCACAACCTTTTTTTGCACACAAGAGAATCATTTGCCGTCTTTTCATTTGACCCCTCTGGAATAATAAAAGTAAAATCATTTTCATTTAATGTGAAAAAACAGGACATTTTTGTTCTCAAGTTGCGCAGCAGTTTTAAGTCATCTATAATACAAAGTAAAATGATGTATGTCTGTCCATCCGTCTGTCTGTCCATCCGTCTGTCTATCTGTTTGTCCGTCCCTTAAGATCTCGGTAACCACTGAACCGATCGGATTTTACTCTTCAGGGTATATACCAATTGGTCCTGTGGTGGTTTTGAGCTATTTTTTGGGGGGTGGGACACCCCAACCTCCCCAAAAAAATGGTTTTAGGCAGTTACTTCACAATAAATGGCAGCACCAGAAATACTTATTTTTTTTTAAAATCACTTCTTGGGGCAAAGCTAGTATATCTATAACGTAGTAGGGTAATTTTGTCTGTAGCTTAAAATTTCATTTACTGAACTGAGTGAGTTCTCCATTTCAGTGATGCTTCAAAGGACGGTTTTAGGCTATGTTACTTTTTAATTTAAGTTTTGAAATTGTTTTATGCCATTTTTCAGTCCTAGAATACAGAGCCCTAGATTCTTGGGGCTAAAGCGCTATTTAATAAGAGGAATGATAATTTAACGTTTTAGCATGTATTGTACATTCAGCTTATTTATTAAAACTTTTTACAATATTGAAATTTGTTGATAATAATTAAAGTTACTGTACTTTTATTTAACGTACTCAGATGAACCGACAAACGTAAAAAATATCATTTGTAGCTAGGTTATAGAGTAACTGCGCCACTAAACAGGAGAAAAACAAAATGCTGTTTTTTTTTTAAAGGAATAAAGAAGTATGCAGATATAAATTGGCGTTACAGACGTAAACAGACTTGTTACAAATAGCTTTGTTTCTCTATAATGTTGCAAGTCATATTGTTTTGTCATTCACAATCTATTTTATTTTTCATCAACATAAAACTTTTTAACTTTTAAATCCGTCTTAAAAGTTTATTTAAAAATAGAAAAATATTACTTTTTAGTCTCTATATTTTACGATCCTATTATGCATGTTATGTAGTAAGCTAATTTTGTTCGTTAAGTTCTTAATTTGGATGGTTCAGGCTTTTAAAAGTAGTTTTAGGCTGTTTTCTGTACTCCTGCCCCTGGATAATATGGGCGCAGCTGCTAGTATGTAACAATCCGATATTTTACTAAAAATCTAAAATAAGCATTACGAATATACGGAAAGTATCATGTGTGACATCACGTATAAATTTTAGGGGTTTCCTTCCCCAATTATCCTCTCAACCTTTTTTTTAGACGTACTTTATGACGTCACGCATAACACTTTCAGTATCTCCAAGCACTACACACAAATTAGCGAAGCTACTCTGTAGGCTAACAGTGTCAGTTTGTCTGTAACTCATTCTTTACCTGAAGATCTTTTATCTCTGATAAATGTTAACTCTTCATCTCCATCATCCTAAAAACAAATAAAGCTTTCATTTTAGAAATATATTTTATATACATTTATGCTGTAGTAACAGGATGTCCATCTGTTTGACTGTTTGTGTGTACCGAAGGATCTCGCTAACCACTGAACCAATATGGTTCTCGTTTGCAGGGTAGCTCCCAAGGAAAATCGCCAAAATCTGTACACAATTTCAACCAATGACATGTCTGGAATGTACCTCCACTGTTCACCTATTGTCTGACTTTTAGAGCATGTCTCTAGATTATCTCTATTTATAGAAATTAGTTTGAATTTTAAAGAAAGCTATATTAATAAAACTTAGATAATTCATTTTATTATTGGAGAGTTAATTTTGTTACTTGGAATTAGTTTCCAATATTAGAATAAACTTTACTAATTACAACATGGTATTACAAAACTTTTTAGTAGAGAAGCTACTCTATGATTACTTAGGATTTTTCATGCCTTCCCCTTGTAGGGACAAAACACTTTGAGGCTACTCTGTCTACAATACAACCTAACCTAACCTAGCTTAAGGAAAAACTAAATCAGACAAATACTACCATAACCTAGGGCTAAAAAAGGCTAAAAATGGACGATAAATTCATAGGCGTCCAAGGGGGGGGGGTAATTCAAAATTTACCCCTACCCTGGGGGTGCCGTAGGCACCCCCAACCATTTAGGAGGGGGTATTTACCCCCCCAAACAATTTTGGGGGGGTAAATACCCCCCCAAAATAAAAAATCTCTAATAAAAAAAATTTTTGCGCGCTTCGCGCGCATTTTTAATACTATATATTTAATAATATTTAAATTGCCCCCCCCAAAAATTTACCCCTGCCAACAGATTTCAGGGGGGGTAATTACCCCCCCCAAGCAAATTTTACCCCCGGGGTAAAAATTTTGGGGGGGGTAAAAAAAATTTGCGGCGCGCTTCGCGCGCCATTTTACCCCCCCCCCAAACACGAATTACCCCCCCCCCTAAAAAATTTTTACCCCCCCCAAAATAAAAAGCTTGGACGCCCCTGGATAAATTGAGGTATATCCCTAATCATGATAAACTAAATTACCTCTTTTGTAGATTAATATTACTGGTTGAAAAGTTTGGACAATACTGGTTGTGAATCAACGAATAACATCCAATAAAAGTACCAGGTTGGCAGCTGCCAGAGATAGGCATTTGATTATACCAGTAGTAGAGAGTTGCCAGCTACCAGATACAGGTAGTTGATCATACCTGTAGTAGAGGGTTGCCAGCTGCCAGAGCCAGGCAGTTGATTAGCGCCAGCCCGCTTACCAATCTTACTAGCATTATTTTATTCTGGAAATGAAATGATTCTTTAGTTTTTTATAACAAAGAATACAATCTTAATAAACATAATAATAATTAGATGTTTTACACAATATATATGTCATAGCCTCACAGATAGGGTTAAAACCTTATGTCAACATTCTATTATAATTTATGTTCTATTTTCTAAAAGTTTGATAACTCAATAAATTAGAAGTGTGTGTGTGTGTGTATGTTTCCAGCTAAGATAAACATAACAGTCCAGTCAACTTAGAATAAGATGGATAGAATTTAATTAAGTTCAGACAGAAAGTAGAATAAATCCCTAAATAGACTACCATAATTTTAACTATTTTAGAGGAAGAGTAAATCCGCCCTTCCTAGAGTAAAAAATATAACTCCTTCACCTCCTAAGCCCCCCCCCCCCCCTAAAAATAAAATTATAAATTACCTTCCTTCAGAGACCTCTAAGGCGTAGCAGATAGTAAGAAATAAAGTAGAAATAAGGGGAAATGCCAAAGTGGTAGAAAATGATATTCTAGAGGAAAGATAGATAGGAAGAGCCAGATAGATTGAGAGAAAGTAAATGAGAGAGAAGACAGCCCATAATGCATTTCAGAAATTATAGCTTTAACAAATTTTTCTTCAAAGAAATGAAAAAAAATAATTCTTGAACGCTACTATTCTACTTTTATTAATCTAAGTTAATGTTTAACTTTAAATAAACAAAGTTTCTAAATTGTATCATTAGTCATATTCACTAAACATTCATCAGAAAACAGGCTCATCTATTTTAATTTAAAGGATTATTTAGAGTAATATCATTTTTAAACTTTGCAGTGCTTTCCCTCATAGTTCCTATCGAGCACTGATTTCACCCCACCCACCTTTTACTAACCCTGCAAGGCTACCCAATATAACTTAACCCAACCTGTCATAAAGTAAGACCTAACAACAACAAATTTGACTTCATCCCCATTAGATAATTATAGAGAATTTGAGTGATAAATATATTTTCTCTTTTAAAAAAAAGAGTGAAGGGAACAAGGAAAAAAATATTAGTTTCCCTTAAAGTGATTAGTGGAGCACATAACCCTTTTACTGAAATAAATTAAAAATAGAGGATGGGAGGGGTAGTTTTTGTTTTTTGTCTATTATTTTAGGTCAGGTTAGGATAGGTTTATTTGGGTAATGGGTAACACTAACTTCTCCGCTTATTTTCAATTTATTTCAAAATAATTGTGAGAGGGCTTTAGTGCTCGATAGGCACTTTTAGAGAAAGTACCAAATAATCACCTAAAGAGTTGCTACTAACTTAAAAGTCTTTGATGTAGCCAAAAAAAAATTTAATATATTCTTTTAGATAAAAAAATGAAATTGCAAGAAAGTATCGAATAAAATGAAAAAAAAAGAAAAATTGGAAAAATTCGTTTGTTATAAGAAAAATATTGAGTATAGGATATAGATATTTTAAATTAACTGTTTTTGGATGGAATGCATATATATAGCTATAAATATGAATTGATGTACATTTTCAATATTTTTACCAAAAAATTATGAAAAAATAAAAGATAAGTGCTTTTGAAAAACCCAATTAGAATAATGAAAAAAGTAAGTGGTTGATAAGTACATTTACCAATGGATTTAATATAACTTGGATCATACACCAGATTATAATGTACTCTAATAAAGTGTTACTTGCAGTTGGTTATAGCAATCCTCCCCCCTATCCCCCCCTTTACCCCATCCACTCCGCCCCACTGGGTGAACGAACTGACCAATGAGTAATGTCCATGTTAGCAACCTAATTTGACGATAATTTTACCCTGTCATAATATCCAACTATATTCTATATCCATTCATTTAATCAATTATAAAATTTATTTATGATATAAATAAGTATAAGTATCTCCATGGTAGCACAGAACTATTATTAAATAGTTATAACTTCATAGAATTACCCAAAATAAGCTTACAAGCTTTAAAAAAATTCATATCATTAATTGAGGTAAATTAAATGTTAGAAAAATGCCCCTATAATTCACTTGACATTATAATATTTGCACTTGTAGATGAATATTGAATATTGGTTAAGATTTGATTATACATTTAAGACTTTAGCTTTCTTACAAATTACTTTTAAAGAACTGTAAAAAAATTTAGTTAGTTTATGACAATGATCAATAAATTGATGAACATCCCCAATGCAAATACACAATACTACCCCTTCTGTAGATTAAAATTAGTAGTTTAAACGTTGGACACTTAACTTAATAAACCCACCAATCAAAATTCAATAAAAGTCCCCAAAGTTGTAAAGCCAACGAATAAGATCCCAATGACCCCTCCCTCCCTGCTTTGGTACACAGGCTCTTTTATTGACTTTTGTTGTGGATATTTTTGGTTTTATTGTCAGTACCTGCAGATATGATAAGGCAATATAATTGAGTTATTATAGATATTTACATATATATGTATGCATATACATTGTAGTTTGCTGCATTCAAGTAAATCTCAGGGATATAAAGGGAAAAGACAGTGGACGGTAAATTTATGTACATGTATTATGTAGATTAAAATTATTAGTTTAAAAGTTTGGAAAGGAAACCAACCAATCAAAATTTAATAAAAGTACCAAAAAAAATTAAGCCAATGAGGTCATGAAACTTTGTGTACCAGTGTAATTTACAGTCCAAAGTTCTCTCCCTTCCTGAATTAATGTACATTATGTATGCATGATAAATAAACTGGGTTTTTTGCTATATGATTTGACAGCGGCTAGCCGCTAAACAGAACGGCTTATGATTATGCAACATTATAACTAGTTCAATGATTGGTATACATAACTGCAATGGAAACCCAAAACTTTACTGTAGGTGTATGTCTAAAGTACAATAAGTTTTTATAAAATTGTTCCAAATCTGTGCGATACACTGTAGTTATTATATGTACAGATGGATACCATATTACCTATGTTTTTGGCTTGTAGCAGAAATTAAACCAGACCATATAATATAATAGACTAGCGGATGCGCCCCTAGCATCTAGGGGCCTCTGTTTTCTTAAGGAGTGACAAAGGGACTTGAAATAGCCTGTAACCATCCCAAGGATTAAAAATTTAAAACCATACTGTGACACCTATCTGAAGCTTTCAAATCAAGGAGAATTAAATCAGTTTAGTAGTTGAAATCTTAAACTTCAGGCCAAAAATACCTAGGTACTTTATTTAATAGTATAATAAAATAATCTACAAAAATTAAAGTGTTGTATCTTCCTAAAATAAATTTCATTTTGATTAAACTAGGCAACTTCAAGGGCTTTATGGGGGGATTATCACTTTTAAACCTGTCTTTTTACTACAACATGTCAAAATCCGTGGAACCTCCTAATGAATATGTACATAAGTAGTGCGCCAAAATCTGTGGTGCCAGGCAAAGGTTGCACCAAGATGGCAGGCAGTACTATGTATAGTTTATAGTTTACAGGGAGGGAGGAGACAGTGGAATACATATATCATTGGTACCCAAAGTTTTGTAACTACGTTATCTACGGCTGAAAAACTTACTTTGTAAACTGTTATTGAGCTGTGTTTGGTTGGTTCCAAACTTTAAGTGTCCAAAATTCCATCCAATATTCTACATAAGGTATAATTTGTTATATCATCATAAGGGAAGGTACATCAATATATAGTCCATTGTCTTATCCCTTGTGATCCCTGAAAGTTTATAACTGTGGTGCATTGAAAACTAAATATATACACAACCAAACTTATGTATACCATACTTTTTATAATATACAAAACCACAAAAAATATTTAACTAATAGTCAAATGAAATTAAAGACTGCATTATAATGAATATCTTTTTTTCTTATTGACATATCAAATTTTAATCAATTTGCTAATGGATCTTTTTTACAGATTTTCTAGCTTTTCCAAACATTTAGATACCAAATTAAACATAATTAATTTTGTTTCAGATAATGATAAACGTTAAATATGTCTCATTAGATCTAAAGTTATTGAGTTTGCACTAATAATGAAGATGCCTGTAATGATATGTAATAAACAAAGAATCATTATTAGACAGTCAGTAGGTTTCTTTCAAACAGTTTGTCAATTAATTTGCTTGCGTTAGGTTTCAAACAGTTTGTCAATTAATTTGCTTGCGTTAGGTTCAATAACCAAGGATAACTAAGGGGAGTCAATCTTTCTATTTCTGTTACCAGTTATTAAGTGGCCTCCAACAGACAACCAACTCTCTATTGCTCGACGTTTGTCTAATAACTGAGCATGGTAATGAGCAGTGCATGTTTTTGGCCGACGCATTCCTTCTTGCCTAGCTATTAATATCGTGAATCTTGCATAGCAGCAGTAGGAACCATTTTATCGTCTTTTGTTATGAAACGTTGTTGAGCCAATCACATCTCTGACGTAAAGATAATTACAACAAGCTATTACTATTTTTAGTAATAATGAAGGAACACTTTTTAGTTTAACATTCAATTTAACATTCCCTACTTTAAAGTAAACAGCATACCCATCTACACACCCAAAGTTTGTCCCTATTGGCTTACACATTTATAGGTCACATAAGATTGCTTTTAAAGTTTCTGTTTACCATTTTTAAAGCAAAGATTTTCTACTTTCATACTGGGATTGGATAATGGATATAAAATTCATTCTTTCGATTCTCTCAAACATTGGGTTAGTACTAACGCAACTTTGGTTATATTGGCTAATTCTCAACCCTTTAGGTACTAGCGCAGAATGCCGCTAAATTTGTTAAGCTTCTATCAGGCCAAGCTCACAAATACACAATAAAGTTAATAATAATAAAAATGTTATGCTTCTAATAAAATTGATAAAAATATCTAATATCAAAAGTGACATACTAATAAAAATCAACATGTTATTTTTCAAATGGCACAATCGGCTTTAATTTGTATCCACGATATGACATTAATAAAAAGTTATCAAGACTGACCTAATATCGAACAATATTTCAATAACATTTCATGCTAATGTTGACTTAATAACTATGTACTAAGTGTAAAAGTATTATTTGCAAGCATATTAATTATTAATCCTTGTTTATATATTATTAAATGCTGTTTAGATTATATTAGCTTTGTTTTTAAAATAACATTAATTTTGAATAAATTACCATTTTAATATGGTTTATTATGGATTTAGACTAATAAATCATGTTAGTCTTAAGTGAAACATTATATTTCTTCTAATTTTAGCTTTTTAAATTAATTCCATAATGTTCTTAAAATCAAATAATTCCCATATCATTCAATAGCTCATATTTAACAGCTACCAAAGACAGGTGTTGACAATTAAGAATATGAGAAAAATAGTTTAGAAATCTTTTTTATTAGCAAAACTACTCTATAATTTACTTTAAGAAAAAGGGAAGGGGGGAAGAAAATCTCTTCAAAAGAGATGGGAGAAAAGGGAAGAGATTTTCTTACCCCCTTCCCTTTTTATATGACGTCACAGGAATCGCACTTTTCAAAAGTGATACAAAATCGGGACAGATTGGGCTTTCTCTCCTTAACTTATTCATCTTGTAATTCCTATATTTACCTGAGTTAACCCAAATCTGTAGAGACGACGCCACACACACTCTTGTATAAAGTTTAGTATTGAAGGAAAGTATATATTGACATTTTTGGTGCAAACCACAGTTTCAAACGAGGAATAGTGGGAGTGAGGGAGGAGGGGGGGGGGGAGCATTGCATCTTTCTACATACCCAAAAAGACAGTCTTGGTCTCAACTTTTTTTTTGTAAAAAGTAATCTTATAAAGGTATTATGTTGTTTTGTTGCTTTACCAAAAAGTGACTATCAAGCACTGAAGACGAAGCCCAATCTGTCCTACTTTTTATTCCTGTTACGTCATAAAATGAGGGACATTCAACTCTTTTTTAGGGGTTTTCTTTCCCATTTCTCCTCTCATCTCCCTCATTTTTATGACGTCACAGGAATCAAAAGTAGGACAGATTGGACTTCGTCTTCAGTTTCCAATAGTTACTTTTAGGTAAACTAAGCTACGACAAATGAAACTATCAAAGTGTACCTTGAAAACATTTTGGCACAGCAACGCATGGATTTTTTTCAAAGCAATAATTTCCAACCCAAACATTGCATAAAAAGAAGAAAATGTTTTTTACAATATTATTTCAGTATCAGGTATTTAGCAATTTAATTCAAATTTAAATTTAAATCCTATACATAAAAGTAACGAAATGATTTTGGGTATTTAGTTTATTGAAGGATCTTGTTAACCCCTGGACTGATATGGTTCTTCTTTAACCCTTTACAGTCGGGCCCCTTGCCGCACCTTAATCGGTCGGGGGGGGGGGGGGGGGGGGGCGTTCAACGCCCCCCCTAATTATCTCAGTTCCTATTAGAGCTAGAGGGCTAAATTTTTTTGTGCAAGTCCCCTGTTTGATAATGAATTTCCGACCTATTATAAGTCTAAGTCAATTTTTGGTTCCTTCACCCTTTTATTTAACAACCTTTGTTTTTAGGTCTTTTTTATTTAAAAATTTCAAACGGCTGTAATTTTTTTATTTTTGAAGCTAGAAGAAAAATTTTTTCCCAGAAAATGTTTATCTTTATGTAAATTTTACATTAGAAATATCAAAATATAAATTTCAGCGGCCGCAGCTGTACTTGGCAGCCGCCGCAGTCGGCGGTCGGCGGGAAAACGGCGGCGGATCTTCATGAAATTTTAATACGTTATGTAGACATGTAAGAAAAGCTTAAGTTTAAAATTTGAAGTCTCTAAGTCAAAAATTGCGGCCACAGGAGCCTTTTAAAGATTTCTGGAGACCTGGAGGATCAGGACCTGCAGGATCATACCTGGAACCTGAAAGTGACTTGAACACCTGTATTTCATATAAGGATGTACTACTAGAGGATTTTTAGTATTTTGGTATGATAAAATGTTTTGTTTTAGTCAAAAAAATATTTTTGCTCTTTACCTGGATGACCCTGCCAGAGACATTATAAATATCAAAATATAAATTTCAGCGGCCGCAGCTGTACTTGGCAGCTGCCAGCCGCCGCAGTCGGCGGTCGGCGGGAAAACGGCTGCGGATCTTCATGAAATTTTAATACGTTATGTAGACATGTAAGAAAAGCTTAAGTTTAAAATTTGAAGTCTCTAAGTCAAAAATTGCGGCCACAGGAGCCTTTTAAAGATTTCTGGAGACCTGGAGGATCAGGACCTGCAGGATCATACCTGGAACCTGAAAGTGACTTGAACACCTGTATTTCATATAAGGATGTACTACTAGAGGATTTTTAGTATTTTGGTATGATAAAATGTTTTGTTTTAGTCAAAAAAATATTTTTGCTCTTTACCTGGATGACCCTGCCAGGTTTGCTGGCATCCTGTGCCCGCCAGGATGGAGATATTCAAAAAATTCCAACTCTCAGTTATGTGTCATACCCATACTTAAAAAGTCAAGCAGTTTGGGCTCTTTATCTTTCACACACAGAAAATGAGATAGAAAAAACCGGATGGGGGGGCGTTCAACGCCCCCCCCCCCCCGACCGTTAAGGGTTAAAGTGAATCTTCGTGAAGGTACAAAGAAGGTCTATTTTTTTGAGAGGGGGGTGGAAAATTATTTCTCTTTTTAAAAAAAGTATAATTATGTAAAGTGGCGGGTCGATCCCCTTTCTTTCCTCAAGTGCCGATAGAGGCCTCTAGAGGCGTAGAAGTTCGCATATATATTTTTTAAAAATACAATAAATGTTCCTATACCTTATTGAAACTCAGCATGTTAATATATGGATATACGGAAGGAAATAAACATAAAAATATTTTCTTTCCTGAAAAATATTTTCATATATTTTGAAATGTTAAACAAATTAAGGCAGCAAAAAAGTGATTGTATGTAGAAAGTAAGTACCCTTTTAAACAGAATTCATGTAAAAAAAAATAGAATGCAATTATTTTTCCTGCAAATTTTAAAAATTAGAGTTCACAGAAAGACGTACATGCCCTATTTAAATAGGAGCGATCAAAAAAGATCTATAACTTCGTTAGTTATGGTTCGGCATTTTTAAACATCATTGCTTAGTACTTGATTCAATCAAATGCTTTGCACAAGTCAAAGTGCGTGTTTAAAGATAAATTTGAATCAGGAATACAAATTGCAAAAAATCAGGGATCTAAAGGGATAAAACGATGGCCGATAAATTGATGTTCATCCCCAATAATGATATACAAAAGTATACCTTCTGCAGATTAAAGTTAGTGATTGAAACGTTTGAAAACTCATCTTAATTATACAACCAATCGAAATTCACTAAGTCCCCAAAGTTTCTTACGCCAACGAAAAAGAAAGTTATTATAAAACTTTGGGGACTAGTGTAATAAACAGCCTATTGTCCTCTCTCTCTCTCTGGGAAAAAATAGTTTCAGAGCTGGCGGCATTGATTAATATAAAACAAGAAAAGCACAAAATTGTAAATTAATGATAGCTTGAACTTTACTTTGTGACATACGGATATACAGACGAATATACCCTTTTTATAGAGTAGCTTCGCTTGTAAAAGAAACCGCCTAATCATTAATCTTAACATATTTTTTTTTTTTTTCCTTGAAATAACTACGCTATGACTTGTACCATAGAAAACGGAAATTGAAATGTGAAAATTTAATTTCTTTTCAAATGTATGGCTTCTATACCAACTTTATCAATACAAGGACAAACGAGTTCATCAACTGCTGAAAATGACAAACGTTTTAGCCAAAAACTTATCAGCAATTCAAAATTCTTTGTTTCTAATCAATTGTAATATTTCTGTATCAAAAATAATTTTGACCAAGCAACCTATTTTGGTGAGCTAAAAAGTAAGAGGCCAAATATTTTTTAAACAGATTTAATAATTCTTCTTGAAATTTTGAAAGAGCTTTTACGTACATAGTGCTTAGGATATATGAAACAAACTGTAATGTCAAGAATAAGGAAAATCAGAATTATGAAAATAAACATATAATAGATTTATGACCCTAGATGGGCTATCAAATACAATAATCCATAACTTAATCAGGAACTTATAGCAAACAGAAGTTTTTTTATTTATCTTTAGTAACATAAAATAATTTCTTGAAAGTTAGCTTTGTCCTAAATGCCCCCTCTTAAAAAATGTTTACCAATAAAAACCAATATTATGGCCGGATTATTTGTAAATTGAGTTCCTTTTCATCCTATTTACTGATTAATGATCTATATCTACTATATTTATTTAAACACATGTACATGTGTGTGTGTGTGTGTATGTGGTTGTATGCATGAAACATAATTTGTATAGCATGCAATCAAAACAGGGGCGTGCAGGAGAGGCGGGGGGGAGGGTTGTGAAAACCTTCATACCATTACTTTAGATTAATTTGATCTATATCACTAAATATCCTTTATAATGATAGATATATTTGTTTTTACCTTTAATTTCAATTTTAAATTATAGGGAATAATAATATTTTCTGTGGGATTCATGCATAACCCTGGCATAATTCAGGAAGGGAGGGGACATTTAAATCTGAATCACACCTGTTACCAAAGTTCTTTATCAACGTTTTCTTATTAGTTGTCTCAAAAACTTTGTGTACTTTTATTGGTTTTAAACTATTTATTATTATCCAAACTTTACAGCGAACAATTAATGATAATTTTTAAGATATCTAAACATAAATATCATAATTTATAGAGAATTTATTTACACTAAAAGTTATATTGTAAATAAACATTTAGCTTGCACATTAGAAATAATAAATCATAGTGAGACAAACTAAAAAAGATTTGAAATAAAAGTTTCATTATTAATGTTCTAAATTGTGTCATAAAACTTATCATTCATTTTTACTTTCGGTACACACAGATAGACATCCTACTAATTTTAAAAGCGAAGCTTTTCTATAATTAGGATAGCTCCGTCCGTCCATCCGTAACGGATAGCTTTTTTCGTTAATTTAGAATTGTCCTATCGATTTCAAATTTTGCATGGTGACTCCTTTAGTAGTTAGGTACGATTTTCCATACGTCCATTTTAAACATGTTGATTTTTTTACTTTTTTAACAACAAATTTTTATATGATCTAATCATCCGATTGATCTGATTTTTGGTATATTGATTCCTGGGACAACAAAGTATGATATTATAAGCGAAGCAACTCTGTAATTAAGTCCTAAATATGTAAGTATGTCCATATACTGTATAAAGCAGTTTTTCAACAAATTTACTTATAATTTTGCTTCGACTCTTATACATTTATATTCTGATTATTCAGTTCTGACACTATATAAGTGTTCATGTTCGTTTGTCCTAACGGTTCAGTGCTTCGCTTTTATGGATGTTGTCATCCTTGTTAATTTAATATATAATTATTTATATTATGATTTCTAACCTTAGTTTTTCTCACCTATGCTATATTAATTCTATTGTGTACATAACTTGGCACAATTGTCAATGGTTTGTCAACAAAGAGAGACAGGGAGAGCAGGAATCTAAAGGGTTAGGACAATGACCGATAAATTTATGTACAGTACAACCCCATTGATGATACACTAAATTACCCCTTATGTAGATTACAATTGGTAGTTGAAAAATTTGGACAATCACCTAAATGAATAAACAAATTGAAATTCAATTAAATTCCCCAAAGTTGTTAAGCCACCGAATAATAAAACCTTATTATAAAACTTTGGGGACTGGAGTAATAAAGATCCCAATGTCCCCTCCCTCCCTGGAATGTGAGAGTCCAGGTTATAAACAAACAATGTCACATCAGTAAACATAATATTTAGGATACAAAATATATTACAATATATAATTACTAGCGGCTACGCCCCCTAGAGGCCTCTAGTGACACTTGAGAGGGGGAATTGAAGAATATTTTTTTTGGGGGGGGAGGGGGTTATTATTTTCTAGGGTCAAAATCTCTTGCTATAGTTGGTGGTACCCTCCGTATCCTCTCCTAAAACTTCCTTATACCAATGAGAAGCTACATTGTAAAAGAGAGCTAGCGAAATTCTTCGGCACAGACAAACATCCTGTTACTTCATTATAAGGATTTGGGGCTAGGCAGCTTCAACCTCCCCAGTCGCATAGGTAATAAAAGCATTACCGACAGCTACGGGGCTTACATAAGCCACCCATTCAGACTAAGGGAGAAGAAAATGACAATCAAATTGTCTACTAGGACTTTAACCTCCAAGTTCATAGATCCCAATGATATATAGTTTGAGGGAAGAATTAATTATTGTCAATTATCTTGTCCCTGTATCCTTGTGAACTGAGAGACTAGAACTGTATCAATTAATTAATTAGAAAAGTTTTTAACTAATTTGTAATTCAATATCAATAATATCTCATCTCTATCTAACTTTAGCCTGTCTAAACAAGTTTATATTTTTTAAAGCATAGCTTTTCTATTTATATGGTCTGTTTTTTTATTCGATATTATAATTCTTTTAAACTGATTTTTGGAATGATGATACATAGGACAAAAAAAGTACAATACTATAAGCAAAGTATCTCTGTAATTAAGTCCTTGAAAATCCTTAATTTAAGTATGTCCTTTAAAAAATCCGTAATTTAAGAATGTCCTTTAAAAAAATCCTTAATTTAAGAATGTCCTTTAAAAAAATCCTTAATTTAAGTATGTCCTTTAAAAAATCCTTAATTTACACAATTTTTTAGGTACCAGTATAATTTACAGTACAATGTACTCTCCCTTTCTGATAAATAAAATTAGGTTATAAACTGTTAAAAACATAGGTGAAAGCAAAGATCTATACAACTTCTAAAACGAAATAACCTAATTTTGAATGTATTGTTTTGAACAAAATTTTTTGTAAAGATTGTATGTATATAAAAAAAACATTATTCACATCACAAGACTAAATTTTGAATAACTGAACTAAAAAAGGATCTTACTCCTTCTTACCCTCTGCACTTTTTTACAACATGGATGTCACAGGGTAAGGTTTTACACAGAAAAAAATGCAATCTATAATCATTTCATATTGATATTTTCCGCTTTTGCAACGTCCATACAAGGTTATATCTATCTATAATATTCCGTTTTTTAAACATAAAGGTAAAAAAGTGATACTAGTAAAATATGCAGAAAATGTGAATGAGGCACCTTTAAAGATATACTTGGATTTTTTATTGTTCCTGTGACCGCAAGGTTAATGGATCAAAAAGATCTTTTTTCCAAAGTTGTATTTTTATGTCATTTATATGATCAGATATTTTTGTACCAAAATATAGGGTTAATTTAGAGTTTTTGATGCTATTTGAAAATCTTAGAGTACATATAAAATAGCAATGATAGAAATAGAGGAATCATATTTTCAAAATCATTTTTGTACATTTTTGTTGGCACCTTTTTACAAGAATTATATGTTCTGACATAGAAAGCCCTAAATGCAGTAAGATCTAGTTTAAAATGTATAATTTAAATGTAATGTTTCTGTATCTTTTAGGCTTAATATATATTTCAGTATCCCATATACCAAACTTTGACCTCGTCTAAAATAAGGTAAAAATGGACTAAAACTTACACTATTGGTTAACATTGCTTTAACCTAAAAAGGGAGTCAATGCAATATATGAAATAAATAAATTTATTTAACATTTTTAAAGAAAATTTACTTATTAAGTTTAGCACATAACTACATTTTTTTGGTCAAACTTGGCTTGCAATTGAAAATATAGTAAAGAAATGTAGCAAGCATTTTATAAACATCATAAAAAAATTGTCAATGGTTCTTTTTTTCCAAAATATACCACATTTCAGATGACAACCAATGATTGAAGAACTTTATGTGAATATGGGACACTGTTAAACATAAATTTTGTATATTTATTCTAATGTATTCTAATTTAATGGAGCAGAGCTCTAGTCTGCCTAGAACTAGATGGGGTTGATTAAAACTTGATACATATTTGAACAAGAACAGTTATATACCTAAAAAGCATGGAAAGAATAGTTTGAAAATTTTATTTTGGCAAAAATCTCATAAATTCTCTTTTTGTTAGTTTCTTAGCTAAAAATTTACAATCAAAAAAGTCTTGGGACAGATGAAGTAAAAGGTGAAAGTAGATATATGGACGGACATTCCCAAATTATAGAGTAGCAGTACTTTCCATATATGGATAGAAACACATAAAAGGGATTTGTGTGTGCAAGTTGAAATTTGAAGATGAAACTTATGAAACTAGATACTTATGCATAAAAAGGTTACTGCACTTATCTAATATCCCATTGATACAAATGTTCATGTTATAGTTCTTTGGATTTTATGTTTCTTGTTCCATTAACCTGATAAGGTTGATGTCCTTAATGTAGAGTCATGGGATGTAAATGGACCATCAAGAAATAGAAGAAGGTTTATTCAAAACTACAGAATTTTTTTCAGTGAAAAAAGTACACTAAAGGATTTTTTCAGCCAATTTCAATAGGAAACTGAAACTGACATACTTGTTTAATACTAGTTGGATAGCGTATTTAACATAAATAAATGTTTATCACTAAACTATTTAAACTGTCAACAAACAAGAAAGGTGTATGTATTTTATATGTTGGTCTAAGATAAATGCATAATAATGTATAAGTTTGTTACTTATAGTCCAATAGAAATCTTTACATTTGTTCAGAATATAAAAACTCTATGAAAAAGAGAAAAAACATATTCCACATTTTCTTTTTTATTGCAAAATTTAACCTAATGTATATTCATGGTTCTAAGAAATAAAATAATTTTGGTTTTTAGAGTTAGAAGAAAATTCCCTCTAAAGTTTTAAAATTGTAAATAATATTTAATTAATTCAATGTTATAATAAATCTTTAAAATTAAAAGGCATCTTTACAGTTTTTAGCCTCAGCTGTCATAAAAGCTCATCCCAACAACTCTAAGCAAATCTTAAATGAATGGCTTGATATTTCAGATACAGCTGTTTGTCACAAATTTGTTTTTTAGGTACCTTTAAAATTGTACCTGAATTTGAATAGATACAAAAGCAATTTCAAATCAAAATTTTGGGTTTTTTGAAAGTCTAAAAGTTTATTAGCTATACCTTACACACTACTGACATGATAGGGTAAAACTGGGGGTCTTTATGCCTCCTCCCTCACAAATAAATATGATATATCTAAATACAGGAGAAAATTTAATTTTTACATAAAAATTATTTCATGTCCTCTCACCTTGACACTTTATCATGCACCTGCTTTTTATGTTTTAATTAAAGTTTACATGAAATTCTAGTTTTTTCAAAATTGCAGTATGCAAATTTGTGAGTAATGTTAGCATGCTGACATTTTTTGAAGTGCAGCTTACTGTTAATTATTTTTTTTGTACATCCACTTGCTTTCATTGGCTTTATTTTTATATTAATTTTAGCATTAAGTATTAAATGTTACAAAATTAAATTCATATTGTTGCTCATGTTAAATCATGTTTGTTCATTTTCTAACTTTAACATTTTCTATTTTCCCATCTGTTTAATGAAAAACATCTAAAGTATTAAATTTTGTGAGAACAAATATAATGTTTTTTCATTGTATGTCTGAAGTGTATACATAATATTAAAGCTTATATCATTGTCAGATTCTAGAGTTTCTTGGAAGTGTCATGCAAATTGTTTCTCCTTTATAAGATGTTTTACAGTGACATTAAAGGTTCTGTAAAAATATATAATTGCAAATATAAATTCAAATTTTTCTTTTTAGCTATAAAGTTTTGAAAAGATTATCATGAGGAAATGGTACATCTCTCAATTTAAACCATATTTAGTTGGCTTCTGTACCTTGATAGAATCTGCCTTGCATCCTAAAACAATGCAGAACTGAAAATAATATCATACTTTTGTCATACAACAAAGTTGACATTAAACCACTCCATACAAGAAAATATCTTCCCTAGAGCTATTAACTTGCAAATTTTTGGTTCTTCCAGGTTTTCTACAAATTACATTTTATTCCAAGGTCATTAAAGGTAGAATCCCCAGTTTAGTTTCATTTTGTTGTTGGTTGATTACCTTAGCAAAGGTTTTAACAATTATGTACTCTTGGCCAGTCTTATTACAACTTTTTAAAAATGATTCACGTAGATAAGATACATGGACAGATTTATGAAAAAGAAAATTCAAGTTCTACTTTGCTACTAACCCTGGAAAAGGGTGGAAGACTCTGCAAATATAACCTAGAACTATTCGGGCCATGACTTTTGGGTCATGAAATATCAAAATATTTCCATAAATCAAAATTTTGAAATAATTTATTGTTTATATTATTTTGGCAATTTAAGAAATAATTCAGAATGTCCTTTGAATTTAATTTTAGTAGTGTAGATAGTGGCCATTAAGCAAATTAAAACTTGTGACGCACACACAATATTGTCTCATGTGTACATTTCAGTTCAATTTTGTTCATATACACAAACTAGAATTACAGAAAAATATTTTCCAGAGTAAATTAATAATAAATAGTGTGTATAAGATGTAAAATAAAAAAACTGTTATAGAAGAATGATGGATTTTCCAAATAGCTACTAATGTTATTGAAAAGTATCTGTTTTTTAATAGCAACTCTATAATTCGAAATATCCGGTCTGTATGTCCTTTTGAAATAAACATGATTTTCTCTGTTTCTTTGAAAGAAACTTCTGTCAACATTTATATTGAGCATCCTTGGCAGTCAGACGGCTTTTAAGCAGTTTTTCAACCGCTTTAACTTTTAACAACAAATTTTCTGGGTTCCTATAAGAGATATGTGTGAAACTTGTTGTCAACATTGCCATGATTGTGAACAAAACTTTGAACTTAGTAATAGCAACTAGTAATAATGAGACAGACACATAGAAAACAAGGATGATAACATCCATAAAAGCGAAGCTCTGAAACGGTAGGACAAACGGACATTAACACTTGTATAATGTCAGAACTGAATAATCAGAATGCGAATGTATAAGAGTCAAAGCAAAATTGTAAGTAAATTTGTTGGAAAACTGCTTGATACAGGATAATGATTATGGACATACTTACATTTTTAGGACTTAATTATAGAGTTGCTTCGCTTATAATATTGTACTTTGTTGTCCCAGGAATCAGTGTACCATAAATCAGACCAATCGGATAATTAGGTCACATACAAATTTGTTGTTAAAAATGTAAAAAAGATCAATATGTTTAAAATGGACGTACAGACAATCTGGTAATGATTATAGAGTTGCTACGCTTTCTTAATCGTACCTAACTATTACAGGAATCACCATGCAAAATTTGAAATCGATAGGACAATTCTAACATGCATAAATTAACGAAAAAAACTATTTAAAAAAGTAAAAAAAATCAACATGTTTAAAATGGACGTACGGACATTTTGGTAATGATTATAGAGCTGCTACGCTTTTTAAATCGTACCTAACTACTAAAGGAATAACCATGCAAAATTTGAAATCGAGAGGACAATTCTAACATGTCTAAATTAACGAAAAAAGATATCCGTGACGGACGGACGGACCGACCCTAATTATAGAAAAGCTTCGCTTTTAAAAAGAAAGAGAAAATAGAAAGAAAGATAATTGTGTGTATAGAATTATTGGACATGGTTGGTGATAATAATATCTTCATGTTTTATATGGATAGATAGATGGGTAAAAAAATAGATAGATTGATAATCAAATAGGCAGATAAATAGATAAAGAGATGGGTAGAAAGCTAGATCAATAGACAGAGAAGGATAGAAATTGTATAGATTTATTGGGAATGTTGTTTGATAATTATTTATTTATTTTAGATAAGGACAATTAATATTTAGATAGAAGAGTGTGATAATATAGATTTTTATTTTTCTAAAATAAAACTAGAAAGTAAATAGATAGATAGTATATAATATCTACATACATTTATCTCTTCCCATTTTTCTGTCATGCTTTGTCCACTCACTGAGAGCTTATGATGCCAGACTTTACTACAGGAATACTAATACACTCTAACAAACTATGTGCTGTTATTATATCAACATAAGTCTGTAATTATGAAATCATTTGTGAAGGGCTTATATACAGTATGGTAGTATAGGATTATTTAGTTTTCATTATTTAGTGCTATATAGTAAACATAAATTATTACAATTGTATGTTAACATAATTCTTTTAATTTAACAGGGAACTTTCAAGGAAAAAGGAACATACAATTATCATACATATAATATTACAGGAATTAAATAGATTGAAATACTAGACATTTAATCTGAAAAGCATAAAACTGACTTAAAATGTGTAATGCCTCAGTGGATTATCTGTATGATATGAAATGAGCTTATATTGACTTACATCATATATCCTATTTAACTTTATTTATCATATTATATTATGATTATATAAAAAAGCTTCCATGGACTTTGAATAACCTATTGTAAAAGTAATAAATCAAAATTTGATATTAATTTGAGTTAATGATTACTTTTCCCTTGGTGACTGAAACTAATAAACACATATGAGACAGACTCACACATACACACAAGCATACTTACACAGACACACACACACACAAACACTGAAAACTTATATCCTACTTATAGTCCATAACAAGATAGAGAATCATAAATCATACAAAGTGTTAGAAATGTACTATTTACTATTTTGTTGTAAACATTTCTTTTTTTTCTCATGTAATTATATATCAAATAAAAAAATTATAGTTTATGGGGGGGGAGGGGGGGGGAGGACAATGAAACTTCACAATAATTAAAAATCAGAATTCACAAACAATTTTTAGCTAACCAGAAGCTTTAGAAAATAGAAAAATTTGCAGAATTTGTAGACAATTTAAAGATAAAAAAGATATTATACAAAAAAGGCTGATTTAATGATTCTATTTAAAAGAATCTATCTTAGTTTTTATAAAATTATCTAAATATTTCAAAGATAACATATAAGACCTCTAAATTAGCTCTAAATTACTTTATTATCTTATTGATGAAGGGACCAACCAGATGTTTATTGACACAAATTAGGTGAGAACTGCATTCATATTTGGTTTCAATTCACAGACACAATTAATTATCTCAACTAAACAGATCTGAAGCTGAAATTAAGCCTGCAAATATTCAAATATTAATAAATACCTAAATTTATATAACAATGTCTGTCCATCAGTTCGTCATTCTATCTTTCTGTCTAAAGCTTAAGATCTCAATAACTACTTACCCAGTTTGGCTCTAATAGATACTAATCCTGCGATGGTTTTAAGTTATTTTGTTGGGGGTGGGAAAACCCTTCCCCCCCCAAAAAAAAAAAAAAATATAGACCATGTATAGATGATACACACTGGGAAAGAACTACAGTAACAGGATATATGTGTGTGTGTGTGTTTCTTGTAAGATTATGTAAAAATCGGTTCAAATCGTTTCACAACTTTCATGGGTGTTTTGTTAGAGTTCAGGTCAGGTTTTAGGCTGTTTGGCGGAGGGCGAAGCAACTAATAGATATCAAAATATTTAGATGTAAACTAAAATACCTTTCTTTGTCACAACTGCAGTACCCTTCTGTACAAATATGTACAGAAATGAAAAGAATATTTGACTGATATTACCATGTAAAGTTTTAACAATTAAACAATAGTTATTTATCGCATCGTATTATAAACAGCTTTCCGCGGATATAGAATATTTAAGCACCTCGGGGCTAAAAAAACTGGTTTTAATCTTATGATTGTACATTTTTATATTCATAGAAAGCTGGATATAATACGATGCTAGGCATAGTTTTTTTTGTATGGATGAGAACCGGTTCCTACCCACCGGATTCGAATGAATACGAGAATAGTTATTTCTCGCATCGTATTATAAACGGCACCTCGGGGCTAAAAAAACTAGTTTTAATCTTATGATTGTACATTTTTATATTCGTAGAAAGCTGGATATAATACGATGCTAGGCATAGTTTTTTCGTATGGATAAGAACCGGTTCCTACCCACCGGATTCGAATGAATACCAGAAAAATATTAATTACTAGTGGCAAGTTATCCTTAAAGGTGCCGTAAATTCAGATATCCTATGCTTCAAACAAACAAAATAAAACCTTACTACTCCACATTAAATTTATAAATTATATTTTGAAACCATAAAATAATGATCAATTTTTGTGTATTATCAAACTTAAAAGAAAATATTTTATGCATATTTCATCTTTTCAGTTATATTATTATAATATTTTTCTTTTCTGTATTAGAAATGTGTATTTCAATAAATAAATATTATTCTACATTACATGTTGTTAGAATTTTTTTATCTATATCATAGTTTTAAGAGAGTTTATTAAAGAAAGAGGAATTTTCAACAATTAATATAAATTTGCATTTTCATCCAAAATTAATTGTTAGAAGTTAAATTAAAATGCATTTTTTTCAATTAAAAAAAGCATTAATGTTAACAAAATAAATAATTTGTTGGTTTTTTTTGCATGATGCTAACTAATCAATTTTAAATTTAATCTGAAAATGCAAAAAAATCAATTTAAATAAATAATCAAATATTTAATTTTAATTCATTTGGTTATCTATTGTTGAATATTTATTGAATTTATTTGCAATAATCTTATTATTTCTCACTAATTTTAATTCAATAATAATTATCTACAAAACATCAACGATCGAAAGGGATATGACAAAGGCCGATAAATTATGTACATCCCCAATGATGATACACAAAATTACCCCTTCTGTTGATTACAAATTAGCGGTAAAACGTTTGGACACTTAAATTAATCAACCAACCAATCAAAGTTTAATATTTAATAGTTGTTGTAATAACGAATAAGAAAATGTTATTATAAAACTTTTGGGACTATTGTAATAAACACTCAAATCGCACTCCCTCCTTGACAAAACATGTTGAGAAAAAGGAAACTACTTCCAATATTATTGAATCCAGAAGAAATAGATTTAATCTATTTACATATTCTGTAAATCAGCCAATAGGAAAACAGTGGAGGAACAAACCGGCTGTTAGAAAGTTTACACCTTTTTGACCAAAATTGTAGTTATTTTTAGTAGCGAAGCTACTCTATAACTCACTTTGTCCGTCAGTCCGTCCGTCCGTCAGTCCGTCCGTAACGCTATGGGGGAAATGGGATTTACTCAGCTCCTATAAAAGATAGAATGCTGAAATTTTTTGACAACATTCCCATCATTAAGGAGCACAATTAACTATAAAACATCAATGGCGGTCGGACGGCTTTTTAGCAGGTTTTAGGCTATTTTTTTTATTTTCCACATTTTTCCTCATATCTTTGGTGTTTATGGATCGATTTTCAAATTTTTTTCAGTTAAAAATATCAAAATTAAATTTCCCGTCGTTTGAAGAAAACAACGTCAGTCCCATCCACGAATTTTTGTGCTTCGCTACTTATGGATGTTGTCATCCTTGTTTCATTTCGTTACCATTATGAGTTAGCTATAAAAATACTTATTTCTAAGGATTAAGTTTTGCCTGGGTAAATTATATAATGTCATCCCTCATATAATGTGAGGCATATGACATTGACAAAACATAAATAAGTCAGCTATGAATAGTTAGGATAAAGCTAGCTTTTGGGAAATTATTTTTTGCTTGTATTATTGAAATGAATCATTTAAGAAAATAATTAAACAAAAGGTTTCATCTGTTCGGAATCCATTATTAAGTTTGACGGATTATGTGGTAGATTACATCATCAAGATCTACTATATTTATTCCAGAAGAATGCACAAAAAAACATGAAAAAAAAGTATACAAGATAATGTTTGACTGCCAATACTTTTACAGTCCAACTACGTATATAGTACTTATCTACATGATCAAATGTATACTGGCCTATCATTTGTCATTTGTATTGTATGACGTCATGTTTATTGGATACAATACGCTGTTTTTAGACTTGATAAAGTAAAACAATATAGCTTACTTTATTAGGCCACCCTAATAGCAGAAGAATTCTATAAGCTGACCTACCTCTCTAAATTTAGAAGATAGCATAAAACCTGTCAAGAACTAAAACAAAACCTATAATGCACACGCAGACATAACCATGAATACCAAAATAATATTCATAATTATGTCAACATTGGAAGTTTAATTTAGACAAAATTTAAGTTTAATTTTGAATTTAAAGTCAAAACTTTAATTTACAGTACAGAGTTAATAGGAAAATTTAAACTATTTAAACTTTAAACTTGGACTCATATCATCAAAGGATCTTTATATGAGAATTTAAACAGAATTAAATTCTTTCTTTTTAAGTTAAACTTATATGTATAAAAGCTATCATACACATAGCAGAATAATAAAATTAAAAATATTAGAAATCTGTTTTATAGACATTTTTAGATTTAGTTTAAACTTTATTTTAACTTATAACATTTTCACCAAAAACAAAATTATTTTGATAAATTGATGCTTTGATTTATGATTAAGGCAAATTTTTAAAATTCGTCAATGAGAATGAAAAATACCCTTACTTAAAATTAAAACAATGAACTGACTTAACTTAAAATTAAATAGCAAGCATAAGTAGATAAAAAATAGACAAAATACTTTACTAAAACATTTTCAGATATATTCCTGTATTTATGTTTTCTAAATAATTAATGTAAATATCTTATTTCAACAGGAAGTTAAAATATTCTCACCCCCTCTCTCCTTCCCTTCCTTAATAAAATTTCCTAAATTTTCTCACGCAAAAACTTTACAACATTTTTTATGTGCTATTTTTTCTTTAAATTTTGACACTTATTAATTATCTAAATGAATGTTTTGCTGATAAATTAAATAGTGCAAATCAAAACGAAATTGAAAGCCCGTATCTCAGTATAGATTTAAAATGTTCCTATTTTGACAACACACAACTCATTAATAAATTTAAGAATTGCAGGAAGATAAAATTCTTAAGCTGGAATCTTGGTTCCTTACCCTCGAAATTTGATGAATTTAAAGAATATATCAATTTTCTTCTACAAAACAACATTTATTTTGACATAATTTGTATTCAAGAAATATTTTCAATTATTGATCAAGATCTATATAAACTTGAAAATTATAATTTTGTATTCTCATCTAGAAAAAAGGGGAAGGGAGGGGGAGTTGGAATCTATATTCATAAAAAACATAGATTTACTGTAATTGATGATTTATCATATTTTGAAGAAAATCTTTTTGAATCTTTAACATTGAAAGTTATTACTGAACAGAAAAAAAGCAATATAATTAGTTGTGTCTATCGTCCTAATTCTCCAATACAAGGCATGAGTTCTAATGATCAGATGGAATATTTCATTGATAAAATATCAAATTTACAAGCAGCAATGTCATCTTATAAAGGTGACTCTTACATCATGTCTGACTTGAATTTAGATCTCCTTAAATTTGAATCTCATTTAAAAACAAATGATTTTATAGAGAACACTTTAACTAATGGGTTTTTGCCTTTAATTACTAAACCAACTAGAGTTACACATGCTTCATGTACATTGATTGATAATATTTTATCTAATTCTTGCAATAATACATTGGAATCTGGCGTTATTCTGAACTCAATTTCTGATCATTTCCCTATTTTTCATGTTAGTTCTCAAACACAAAAAACAGAAAAGCCTAAAACATTTGTCAGCAGGGATATAACAAGTGAAAAAATTATTCAATTTAATGCAATGTTAAACACGAACAACTGGGGTAATGTTCTTAATGAATTAAACCCACAAATTAGTTTTGAAAACTTTCATGAAGTATTTGATTGTGCTTTTAATTTACATTTTCCCATCAAAGAAGTTAAATTTAATAAAAATATTCATAAAATAGAGGGATTTATGACGGGAGGGCTTATGATTTCTAGACGAAAAAAACTTGAGCTAGGGACAATTTATTCAAAAAATAAAACACCAGAAAATAACATTGCATATACAACATATAGGGACATTTACAATAAGGCAATAAAAGATGCAAAGAAAATTTTTTACAGGGAACAACTTAATCAAAATAAAGAAAATCTAAGAAAAACCTGGCAAACTTTAAGACAAGTAATCTCAAAATCAAATGACAAGACATCGTGTATAGATGAAATAATTGTCAATGATACATCTTACAGTAATAATCATGATATTTCTAACAAATTTAATACTTATTTTACTTCAATTGCTGATGAAATTGCCAGCCAAATTAACCCTTCCCCACTTAATCCGTGCGACTTTATTCCTGATACAGACAGTGTATTTAAGCTAAGAGAAATAAATATCCATGTTCTTTTTAATTTAGTGAAAAAAATGGAAAATAAAAAGAGCTCTGACATGTTTGGATTATCAAATTGTTTATTAAAACAAATTATAAATAGTATTGCCGTACCTCTTGTTCACATTATTAACCAATCTATTAAAACAGGTCAAATTCCTTCACAATTAAAAATTGCTAAAGTTTTGCCAAATTTTGAAATATAGTAACAGCTCTAAAATGGATAAATGTAACCCTGGCAATTATCGTCCAATAAGTTTGCTACCTATTTTTTCAAAATTGTTAGAAAAAATTGTATCTGAACAACTCACAAGATATCTTGAATTTAATCAAATTATCTATGAACATCAATATGGATTTCAAGCAAAAAAATCTACACTACATCCTATGATTCACCTTTTGAATTATCTAGGACAAGCAAAAAATGAAAATTTAATTACTATAGGGGTATTCTGTGATCTTGCTAAATGTTTTGATACAATTTCGCATACAATTTTATTAAAAAAACTTTAAAAAATTGGTATACATGGATTAGAATTAGAATGGTTTAAAAACTATTTAAGTAATAGAAATCAGTTTGTTTATACAAATGGCGAAAAAAGTGATTTATTAGGAATCAGCAAGGGTGTCCCACAGGGAAGTATTTTGGGTCCAATTTTGTTTCTAGTTTATATCAATGATATTAAAAATTGTACTAGCTTAATGACACTACTCTTTGCAGATGACAGTAATTTTTTGATATCAGGAAAAGATTTGAATGAGATAATTGAAATACTCAACATTGAACTTAAAAATATCTGTGATTGGTTTCGTTGCAATGAAATGTCTCTTAATCCAACTAAAACTAAATTTATGATCTTTTATAAAAGGGAGGATTCCATAACTTGGGAACAAATTAAAATTAAATTAGATTTTAATAATGAAAACGAGAATGATACAGATAAAATTAGATATTTGGGTTATATCAACCAACAGAGTGAAATTCCTGCAATTAAATTTTTGGGTGTGTTTATTGATTCTCAACTTAACTTTAAATACCATATTGAATATTTAAGGAAAAAAATATCTAGAAGTTTGTTTTTAATCAATAGAGTTAAGCATATATTATGTGAAAAATCCTTAGTAACACTATTCCACTCTTTTATAAATAGCCATTTATTGTATTGCTTGCCAGCATGGAGCTGTGGCTTAGAATCATCTATTAAGCCTTTAGTAGTTCTACAAAAAAAAGCTATTAGAATTATACACAAATCCGCTTATAACAGCCATACGCCACCTTTGTTTAGGAAAATTAATGTTTTGCCTATTAAGGAGCTATCTATTTATACAAAACTACTATTCTTTTATGATTTTATTCGCTGGAGGCTACCAAATTCTTTTGATGGTGTATGGATTAGAAATAATCTAAGAAATCAGAGACAACTAAGAAATTCTAGTGAGTTTTATATTCCAATAGCCAAATTTAAAAAAATTGAAAGGTTTCCATTATTTTCATTTCAAAGACTATGGAATAATTTTTGTCATGAAAAAGATCTTTTAAATGAGAATATTCCTAAAAAAACATTTGCATTAAATCTTAAAGATGAACTTTTTAAATCTATATGTAATATTGAAGAATGTAATGAATGTACTTAAAATATATTGATTTGCCTGGATTTATTAAAAACCTTACATTATTAATTACAGAAATGGTTTTAAAATTTAAGAAAAACTAGCCTTAAAATTTGTTGTAACCCTTCTTTCCTTCTCTTTTTCCCCTGTCCATTTAATTTTACCTACATTTATTTTGACATTATTATTTCTTATTTTTCTTATTAACTTAATGCCAACCTAAAAAAGGCAATGCAAACATCTCGGATACGCATATTCCTACTTTTAGGGAAGCCTAATCAGTGCCACACATAACATCTAGTGTTAGTCATGCAATTTAAATTTATAAATATTATGAAAAATTGTAAAGTACACCTGGTACTAAGCAGTAGCTTGGTGTACTATTGTATGTACTGCTTCGTAAGACGGGGCGTAATCTGTCACTGAATAAATGTTTTTTATGTTTATGTTTTTTATGGATGTCCAAGCTTTTTATTTTGAAGGGGGTAAAATGGGGGTTTTTAACAACTGTTTATCCCCTCCCCTGGAAGTTCTTGAATCCCATCTTAATAAAAGACAAAACTACTCATTTCTTTTATAAATTTTCATGACAAATTTGAATATTATTTTCTTTTTAAAAAATATTATAATAGATACTAATAATTCACAAATATTTATAAATAATATATCCTGAACCAACTTGATTCATAATGTGCAAGGTATGATTTATCCATGACTGGTAACCTGTGCCATGGCGGCCTGGCACCTGCAAGTGACTACTTAGAACCACCTGGATGGATACCAACCAAAATACTGGAACTCAACTCCATCTGTTTGAAACAGTATGTTGCCAGAAATTAGTCATGGCAGTCACAATTTTTTATACTTTTATGGTCACATATTACTTTTAGATAATTTTTTGCCAAAATTACATGTTTCAATTTTTTTTTGTATTTCTGATTAAATATTTTTTATTATTGTGTTTTTTTCTGGCAACCTTAAGCATGAGAAACGTAACCTCCCATATTCTTCTCATCCCTATAGAGTTATGTGTGTGTACGTGTGTGTGTGGGTGTGTGAGTGAGTGTGTCTGAAGCAATCTGATTTCATCACGTATCCGAAAATGTTGAGGGAGAGAGAAAGAGAAACAGGGCTGTCAGAGAGAAAGAGAGAGAGAGAGAGAAAAAAAATTGAAATGAAGAAAAGATTTTCGTTGAAGAAAAAGATCTTTGTGCAAACATGCATTTTGATTTTTTAAAGTAAATTAATCACAAATAAAAACCTTACTGTTTTTTTTCTGTTCATACAGTAGAAATTTCGAGTATAGTCCCTTTCGTGACAACGCCTCTAGAGGGGCGTTTCGTCGTATTCTCACAGTAGATTTTCTCCTATTTCTAATTCCTCTCTCTCTCGGGGGTCTCTAAGGTGGTGTTTCTTTCTGAACTAATAATTAAATCAGCCTATAAAAGCGGCCAGCTGCGCAAAATTGGCGGCTTATTATGGCTGCAGCTACCGAAACCTGCTTTTAAGATATCTATTTATTTTCTCTTCTCATGAAATAATTGCTTTTATCAATTAAGAAAATGAATCTTATCTCACTAGTTTTTTCATTCCATTATCTTTTACACACACACACACTCACAAAAAAAACACACGGACAAATATTAAAAAATAAAAAAAAAATAAAAAATACTAATTATAAATTCCAATTATTATAGAAATTAATTATTTTACAATTCTTCTTTTTTAAATACCAGCGGTTTCGTCCATAGTAACCACCTTGAGATGTTTGAGAAGCTTCCCTAAATTGGAGAACTCAATCGGTTCAGTATTTATCAAAATCTTAAGCCACAGACAAAAAAACCTTATTACTTCATATTATAGAATTGGCAGTATAAAAAAATTGTGTTCCTTCACCAAGAGAAAATTTAGATTTTTCAAAGCGAAGCTTTTCTATAATTAGGGTCGGTCCGTACGTCCGTCCGTACGTCCGTCCGAGGTAGATAGCTTTTATTGGTTAATTTAGGCATGTTAGAATTGTCCTATCGATTTTGCATGATGATTCCTGTAGTAGTTAGGTACGATTTAGAAAGCGTAGCAACTCTATAATCATTACCAGAATGTCAGTATGTCCATTTTAAACATGTTGATTTTTCTACTTTTTTAACAACAAATTTTTATGTGATCTAATCATCGGATTGATCTGATTTTTGATATATTGATTCCTGGGACAACAAAGTATAATGTAATAAGCGAAGCAACTCTATAATCAAGTCCTAAAAATGTAAGTATGTCCATAAAAATTATCCTGTATCAAGCAGTTTTTCAACAAATTTACTTACAATTTTGATTCGACTCTTTCGATACTTTTATATTCTGAATATTCAGTTCAGACACTATACAAGTGTTAATGTCCGTTTGTCCTACCGTTTCAGTGCTTCGCTTTTATGGATGTTGTCATCCTTGTTTACCTACTTTTTTACACAAAATTGTAACAACAGAAGAATTTATTTATGAATAAGAACATCTGTCCAAAAATCTAACATTGGTCAATTATGAGCTGAATTGTGATCATGGGGTTAACGATTATTTACTACATTGTTTGCAAGATCTTACTGTGATTTACAGACATACAGCTTAATTAGCATTGAATAAGATATTTTTATGCATGGTGTTAGGTTTAGTGATTCTTATTTTAGAATAAAATAATTCATTAGAGTTTCATAACTTTGGAAATAAATATATCCTATGTCATAAAAGTAACATATCTGTCTGTGTGTGTGTGCGTTATGAGCAAAGTTGGATCTCGTAAATGGCTGATAAAATTGCTCCACAAATTCACATGAAAGTTTAGTGCTGGTCCTAGGTGTCAAGCTATTTGGTAGATGGTAAGACGAAGCCGCTAGTATGTATAAATGATAATTAAACCTCTTCTACCTACATTCTTAAATATCTATCTTTTTCCCATTAAAATAATGGATAAAATAAGTGTATGAAGATGGATTATATCTATACTATCAGGGATTTAAAGGGATAAGAGAATGGAAGACAAATTAAGATACATCCTTAAATTCCCACTGCTTTAGATTAAATTTGTTGGTTAAAAAGGTTGGAAAATACAAATTTCAACGAACTAATCAAAAGTAATTAAAAGTACCCAAAGTTTTAGAGCCAAAAGCAAGTTTATAAAACTTTGAGTATCAGTCTAATTTACAGTCCAATGTCCCCTCCCTCCCTGTGTTATATTCTTTTTGTTTAATGAATTGAATTGATTAATTTAGGGATAAAGAATAGTTATCTATTGCATAGTATTATAGACAGCTATCCGCGGATATTAAATGAAAAGTTATAGGTTTTAAACCAGTTTTGTTATCCCTGAGGAACAAAATTTGTACAAAACTGGCTTTAATACAATAGGATACATGATTTTCAGTATAGTTGGAACCGGTTCTAATCCAGCGGATAATAATCGGTTTTGAATCAACACTGGAAAAGCAAATACTTAACCCATCCTTAATAAAACTTACACTACGAGAGGTTCAACGAACAAGAACATCTATTTTCATATCAAATATATATTGGGGGAAAAAGAATCCTGTATGTCTGTTTGTACCAAAGGATCTTGCTAACCGCTGAACCGATATGACTAATATTAAAGCTCCTTGTAGGTCCCTGGAAGGTTTAAAATCTGTTTTGTGAAAAAAATCGCACTAGAAAAAATTCAAACTGTAGGTTCGCTTCACCCCCTCTCCCATCTCCCCCTTCCTTTAAGTGAACCTATGTAGATACATCTAGGAGTGTAATCTCTAGAAAAGAAGTAAAGAAAAAAATAGTAAAATAATATCTAAAAAGCTGGTGCGAAAACATTTTATTGGTTTTATTTATAAAAGTATTTGTAACTTATAGTTCAAAAAGTCTTGAAGACCTAACTTAGTGCGGGCCAAACCATTCTCATTCTCTTTTTTTTAAATTCTTGCAACTTACATAGCAGTTGAACAGTAACAAATTATAGTTATTACGTCGTCTGGGCCGATACCAATCAACTTCCAAACAAATATAAATCAAACAATCATTTCATAAGTTGCTACCCTCCTTGAAGGGAGTGAAACATTGAATGAGCACTCAAGATGTGTTAACAAAAAGCAGGCTTTAATCTGTATAGATATTTGTGAAATATCCCTTATAGAGACAGAGAACCATTCATACCCCCATCCCCTTCCATTTCAATTTTAATTATAGTTCTGTATTTGAGTTGAAGTAACCGACAGGAAATCACTCAAATCAATAAACTAGAATAAAAGCATTAATAAGAAGCAAAGATTATATTTACATAAAAATATATATGAATTAGCCAAATAGACTAAAAATTTTTACAATAGATTACATTTGCCAAAAAGAATTAATATTTCCACTAAAGCAAAATGAACAGAAGGACAGACATGATAAGTTACATAGTAATTTATCATAAGAATCTTGATAACAAAGAAAATCAGACTACTATTATCAATAGCAGTCGAGAAAATAACACTTACTTGTCAAGGTTATATAAGAGGGGCTTTTGTGGAAGAAAGTTAATTTATAAGTTTTTCTTCATACTTCTTATATACCACAAAATTTCTTATAAACATCTCAAAAACACATATGTATCTAACCATTTCCTAAATATCAGCAAATGAAATTGCTACTCTATACATTAAGGTACGTCCGACTGGCCGTCCAACCGACTATTAATGTCAATTTTTAGCATTTAGTTAAATTTAATTAAAAAGTCTAAATCTTATACAAAAATAATAATAAATTTTCTGGAAAATTTATTAACCAAACAATAAATAAAAAATTTGAAGAGTTGATTTTTTTAAGGGTCAATTTATTTTGCGAGGGTGGAGATACCCTTCCCCAAATAGTTCTAAACCTTGAAAATGATCTATAAAAAGCTTCACAGTAAAGGAGAACCAAAACAGACCAAAAAAGCTTACTTCTTTATATAATACTAGCGGCTTCGCCCCTAGCCTCTAGGGGCTTTGCCCCAAGAGGTTTGATGAAACAAATTTTTCGTATTTAAGATTTATAAGAAAAATTTAAACAAAAAAAAAATTGAGGGGAGGGGGGATTTTTTTTGAGGAGGGGAGGGTAGTAGACCCCACTGTTTTAATTTTAGTTTTAATAAGAAAAAAAAAATTGGGGGGGGGGTTATTTTTCATTTTTGGGGGGTTTGGGGTGTCCCACCACCAAGAAAATAGTTATAAACCTTCCCGGGACCTATGAGAAGCTACCCTGTAAAGGAGAACCCGATCGGTTAAGCGGTTAGCGAGATCCTTCGCTACAAACAAACAGACAAACAAACAGACAGACATCGTTCTACTTTGTATTATAGATGATATAGAAAGTTTTACGTATTGATATCTGTATAATCTATAATACAAAGTAGCTTGATGTCTATCCGTCTGTCTGTCTGTCCGTCAGTCCGTCTGAAGCTTAAGATCTCAGTAAATCTCTAACAAAAATAATTTTTGCGCGCTTCGCGCGCATTTTTAATACTAAATATTTGATAAAATTCGATTCCATACCCTTCCCGATAACTAGCAGGTGCGTTACGTGTTACGCCAAATTCGCTATTTTAATGTTTAGATACTTATGTCTGATAAATCTAAACCGCGTGGAATTAATCTTTGATATTAATTTGACTATTGCATTTTTAGAAATCTGGAAACCATTTTAAAGTACATTTGTGTTGGTTTGACTTTACCAAAGCTTTTGATATATTATATTATTAAACCATTTTAGTGAAGCAGCTTCTGGAGCCTAATTAGAAATAACGTCATACAATACAAATAACCAATGATAGGCCGGCATAATTTATATCGACTAAAAAAGTTCTTTTTAATACAAAAGACTAAATATAATTTTATGGTGTCATTATCATACCTGCGTTATACTTTACATATAGTTCATGTGATGGTTTTAGTATGATATCGCTTACCACTGAAGCGAATGAGTTTTCAAAATTAGCTAAACTTTACATATATCCCGGGAAGGTTTATGTTATTCTAGTAATAATACAATAATAAAAGTCTTTGAATGTTTAAATCTATTTTAACCAGGGATTTTTAACCGTTTCTCATCATTTTCTTTGATGCTAGGGGCAAAGACCCTTGTACTCTGACATACAAATATGTTTTAAGAAAATATAACACAAGTTACAAGTTACAAGATTTCATTCTTGACCTAATCTGACCATATTATACCCAGGGATTTAAAGGAATAAGACAATGGCCAATAAATTGATGTTCATCCTAATGGTGATACACACAATTAACCTTTCTGTAGATTACAATTATGGGTTGAAATGTTTGAAAACTCAACCAAATAAAAATTATTTATTCAACGAATAAGAAAATGTTATTATAAACTTTGGGGAGTACAGTAATAAACAGTTCAATGTCCCTCCTCTCTCTCTCTCTGTTATACTACAGCACAATATTTTACAAATTATGTCGCATTCACAACAATTACAGGTTGGACCACAAGCAGCTTATTGTGCCTATAAAAAAAATGACGTCATACAATACAACTTGCCAATGATAGGCCAATATACATTTTTACGTTGTTCAATATAAATGTATACTGGCCTATCATTGGTCGTTTGTATTGTATGATATCATTTTGTATAGGCACTAAAAGCTGCTTAGTGGACCAAACTTAAATAGATTTAAACAAGGATGACAATATGAATAAGTATAGAAACACAAAAAAAAATGTGGACGAAAAACGGACAAAGTGACTAATAGATCATTTATTCATTGTCATAAAAAAAATGTATTTGTAGATTCCCGAACAATTTTACATAAGATATTAAAGGTGTGTAAAAAAAATACACCGCCCTTTTTTAAGGGCAACAAATTTACAAACAATTTTGTTTAGACTTATATTAATATTCTGCTTAATCAGTTCTGACACTCTACAAGTGTTAATATTTGCTTGTCTCGCCGTTTCAGAGCCTCACTTTTATGGATATTGTCATACTTGTTTAATGCTAATATTGGGAAAATTTTGTGCTTCACCTTGTATTTAAACCAATACATAATCTTAACAATACACAAAAATTGAGACAGGAAAAAGGATTCAATGAGAAATTTTCAATTTGTTTGAATTTTTAATCTTTTTGGTGTTTTCACAGAAATGGTCATTTGTATTGTATGACGTCATTTTTATAGGCACTTTAAGCTGCTTCATCTTTCAATTATCTAGCCCTGTTTTAAATACACAAATAAACAATCACATAAACATTACACACACAAGCACACAGACTTTCACACACACTTACATCCCCACACACATAAATGCACATACTCGCCTAGAGGCCTTCAATAAGAATTCCTTTGATGTGGGACCATTTTAATGCGAGATTTAATAAAGTTAAACTAAGGCATGTTCAATGTTGATCATGTTCAATTTTTATTTAGCAGCATTGTATAAATATACTATTTCAATGTTCAGCTTAATAAAGGGGTAGCGCCCCTAGCACCTATGGGCTCTGAAAGCATACAGTAGTTAAGAAAAATGGCAAAAACCTTCTTTAGACTTGAATTAAAGAATGATAAAGCCCAAAACCAAATCCCGGGACCTATTTAAATTGAATATACCCTAAATTAGAGAACTTAATCAGTTAGTAGTTAATAAAAATTAAATCTTAATCTTCAGATAAAAAAAACCTCATCTATAAAACAAAATACAACGATGTCTATCCGTCTGTCTGGCCGTCTGAAGTTTAAGATTTCGATAACCGCTGAACCTATTTGTCTCTACTCTTTAGGAAATAAAGATACTGTTCCTGCGATGGTTTTAAGCTTTTTTCTTGTGGGTTTGGAAACCCTAAACGGTAACCCCCCCCCTCTCTAAAATTTTTTTAAAAATTACAAAAATTTACATTTTGTATGTTGAAGCATTTAACTTTTAATTTTTTGATAATATCGTAATTCATAAAAATTGAGTTTAATTTTGCCACAGAGTAAATTTGACATAAAAAATTTTTAATAATATTCTTTAGCTTTAAAAACGATACTTTATAGGAGGTGGACTTCTTATTACCTCCTAGGGGACATGGATTATTAATATCACTGATATCAAAGGGTTGTAACATTGTTATCTGACACAATACAATCTTTCCCGATTTTGTATTAATTTTGCGGAACATGATTCCAGTTACGTCATATTTTTCTTTCCCGAAAAAGGGAAGGAGGGAAGAAAAAAAGAGATGGGAGAAAAGGTGGTTTTCCCCATCTCTTTTGAAGAGATTTTCTTCCCCCTTCCCTTTTCGGGAAAGAAAAAAATGACGTAACTGGAATCATGTTCCGCAAAATTAATACAAAATCGGGAAAGATTGTATTGTGTCTGTTATCTTATTCAAGGACTCAAAAACTATGAGTATGTACTTTTATTCAATTTTCAGTGTCCAAACTTCATCAAAATCAGACTTTGAATAAACCTTCCTACCATCAATTTTTGTGTTCGCTTTGGTGATATTGGAAGTAATTATCCTCTTGTTTATAGACAAAAGGGGCAAAACCAGAGCTCGATCTTTAAATCGTTTATAGGTGATTTAAACCGGGGCGATTCATTTGGCGCACCATCAAATTATAAATATCAATCTTTAAATCGAATTTGCATGGGTGATTTGAATCGGGCAGTGGCGCGGGCCCGGCGCGCCAATGCCACTCACCGAGTGGCATTGGCGGTTTAAATCGGGGTGATTTATTTAATAAATAAATATTTTTTTTAATTACTTTAATATTTTATTGCAAAACTATCGTGAAAACATTTTTATAGTTATTTTTAAAATAAATTATATGTATATTAATGTTTTATATAAAATACTATACTGACACGGTATTTTATATAAAATACCTTACTGACACTGCTTAAGTAATAAAGTTGTACTGGCGCGGATCGATATTTTAGTGAGTGCGCAAGCGATTTAACAACACCGCACCGAAAATCTTTTAAAAATCAGGTGCGCTGTGGCTTACCACCAGCGCGCCTACGGTTTACCTCTGAATCGCCCCGATTCAGCACGGCATAAAAACGATTTAAAGATCAAGCTCAGGATCAGATGGGACATTGAACTGTATGTTATTCTGGTATCCAAATTTTATAAACACTGTCTCTCATTCGTTGGCATAAAACTTTGGGTACTTGTATTAAATCTTGATTGGCTGTTTTGACCAACAATTTTAATCAACAGTCAATTTAATGTACGCCAATTTATCGTCCATTGTCTTATTCCTTAAAATCTCTGGGTAAAACATTTTGATTAATGTAAACAATAGCACAAAATAGTATACATAAATACACATAGTACTGTTATGAGTGAGTAGTTATTAATCAGACCCTTCTACCATTTTTGTGTGTGTGCCATAACATCCGCATATTGGCATGAAGTAGTCAGTTTTATCCCAAGCGAAGGATCTCTCTAACCGCTGCACCGATAAGGTTTTACTTTACAATTTAGCTCCGCATATTTCCTGAGAAGGTTTGTAACTATTTTGGAGTAGGTTACAACCAAACCTCCGCATAGAGAAATCGCACCTAGAAATAAATGCCCCGCCCACCAAAAACAAAAATTTGTTCCTTTTAAAACTAAATTTGAAATTTGGGGAATGTCAACTTTCCTACCCCCTCCACCTCAAGTGTCCCTAAAAGTCTCAAGGGGCGTATTCTCTAGTTAAAATATTTTTACATATTCGCAAAATAATCAACAGAAGTTTATTAAAAAGGGTGTTAAAGATGAAGTAAACTTTGTGCTGTAGTAGCAGGGGCGTCCAAGCTTTTTATTTTGGGGGGGGTAAAAATTTTTTAAGGGGGGGGGTAAATCGTTTTTGGGGGGGGTAAAATGGCGCGCGAAGCGCGCCGCAAATTTTTTTTACCCCCCCCAAAATTTTTACCCCGGGGGTAAAATTTGATTGGGGGGGGGGGTTAATTACCCCTCCTAAAACCTGTTGGCAGGGGTAAATTTAGTTTACCCCCCCCAAAATTTACCCCCGGGGTAAAATTTTTGGGGGGGGTAATTTAAATTTTATTAAATATATAGTATTAAAAATGCAAAAATTTTTTTTATTAGAGATTTTTTATTTTGGGGGGGGTATTTACCCCCCCCCCCCCCCAAACAATTTTGGTATTTACCGCCCCAAAATTGTTTGGGGGGGGGGTAAATACCCCCTCCTAAATGGTTGGGGGTGCCTACGGCACCCCCAGGGTAGGGGTAAATTTTAAGTGGGGGGAATAAAATGAAAAAAATCGTTTGGGGGGGGTAATCGCCCCATTACCCCCCCCCTGGACGCCTATGTGTAGTAGCAATGCACAGTCTAATCTATAATTCAAAGTAAGATAATGTCTGTCCGTTTGATGCTTAAGATTAAATAAACCCATTGATCCTGTGGTGATTTGAAGCAATTTATACGCTGGTAATGCAAAACTATTTATAATAAGCTAACACAAAAATTAGTTATCACGGTACACTTCTGTTTTTGCTTTTTTAATGTAAACTTTGGGAATTCATTCCGGTGTGGTTTAGGTGTAGGGGTTTTACTCAACCCCATATTGGAGAGAAGCCATTTGTGATTTTTTGAAGTTATACATTTGGTGTAAGCGATGGCCCATAACATTTTCATTTAACCATGCATGATTAAAAGGTCAGTCATTGTTTCTCATTTTTAAATATTTGTTTGGCCATTTCTAAGAACTAATATTATTTAATTAGTAGACACCCAACCCTTTAATTTCACGACTCTTTACTGGATCATAGCAATAAAGTGGTGTACTTGTTAATGCAAAAAAATTAAGTTAATATCCAGAAAAAGAAGGTCCAATAGGCTATTTATTACATTAGTCCCCAAAGTTTTATAAAAAGCGTTTCCTAATTCGTTGGATTAACAACTTCGGGGACTTTCAGTGAATTCTGATCATTCTGGATCATTAAGTTAAGTGTCAAAATATTTCAACCATATTGGTTGTAATCTACAGAAGGGGTAATTTTATGTATCATCATTGGTGATGTACATCAATTCAACGGTCATTGCCCCATCCCTATAGATCCCTGATTTATATCACATGTTGGTAGGGGGCGCAACCGCTAGCATTATAAATACTAATACATAAAATATTATAGATATTTTGTAAATATACACAAAACCATACATAACATATGTACCAATAGAGTAAACTCAGCGTAATGCTCTTTCTGTAGTTTTTAAAAGCGAAGCTTTTCTATAATTAGGGTCGGTTCGTCCGTTCGTCCGTCCGTAACGGATAGCTCTTTTCGTTAATTTAGGCATGTTAGAATTGTCCTATCGATTTCAAATTTTGCATGGTGATTCCTTTAGTAGTTAGGTACGATTTAGAAAGCAACTCTATAATCATTACCAAAATGTCCGTACGTCCAATTTAAACATGTTGGTTTTTTTACTTTTTAACAACAAATTTGTATGTGATCTAATAATCCGATTGATCTGATTTTTGGTATACTGATTCCTGGGACAACAAAGTATAATGTTATAAGCGCAGCAACTCTATAATCAAGTCCTAAATATGTAAGTATGTCCATAAACATTATCCTGTATAAAGCAGTTTTTCAACAAATTCACTTACAATTTTGCTTCGACTCTTATACTTCTACTTTATATATTCTGATTATTCAGTTCTGACACTATATAAGTGTTCATGTCCGTTTGTCCTACCGTTTCAGTGCTTCGCTTTTATGGATGTTGTCATCCTTGTTTTCAAAATATTAGTTAGGTTATTATTCTTTTAATCAAAATTATAAATCTGAAAGTACACGAAAGTCCTCTCTCTTCAATAAATTGAAAATAGGGAGGGGGAATTTTTTCATGCCATGTTAATGCCCCCCGCAGTTATCGGGCATAAAGCAATATAAACCAACAACCCCTTTCCTATTTTTAATTTCCTTCCCTCCACCAAAATCAGATCGAAGAGCCAAAAAAAATTGTCCCCAGAAACATAAATAAAATGATCCCTTTTTAGTGTCCTTGGCCTTTGTGTCTTTAAGATTATCAATAATAGTTAATAAACCTATATTAGGATAGGTTAAGAAAGGTAGGAGGAGAGGGGCAGTCTATATAATAATTGTCTAATATTTTATCTGGTATATCTAGTATGTATATTATGGGGCTTTATTATTCTCTGATTGTATTCTATTGTGAGAACCAGAACATGAAAAGAATTTCATATTCCTGCCCAGAGATCCATAAATACAATATATGTCTAACTACATGGATATTGGAATTGGAAAATGAGTATAAAAATTCGGGTTTTTTTTTATGGTATTTAACTTTGGGTTTTAAACTAATGCAACTTTTATTATTTTGGCTTATTTTAAAGACTTTGGGAATTAGTGCATAGAATGCCCATGAAAAGTTCTTTTGAAAAATAATACAATATATAAATCGTAACAAGGTTTAATAATATAAGACTGACGATTATGTCCATTAGTAGCAAAGGTGTTTGAATTATTAAGCTTGATATACTGGCAAACATTGATAGATGAACAAAGAATCAGAAAATAAAAAAAAACATCTTTTAAAAAAAGAATTAAGAAAAAGGAAAAAGGGACAGAAAAGTGACATACATTTATGTCTGCAAGGATAAAGTTATATGGCAATTTTCCTCAAAGTGCCTTGTCAATCGCAGAAAACCTTTTTTTAAATTAAATTTAAATTATGGTGTTAAAAGGGAGGATAGTTTTAAGTTTATTTGTTTTTTACTTTAGGTCAGGTTAGATTAGGTTTTATAGAGTACTGGGTAGCTTGGCATGGTACGGCACTGCAGGGTAAGGGCACTGAAGGGGTTTAGGCATGTGAAAAAAAGAAATTCACACCCACCATCCCTCACATCTTATCTTTAATATAATTTAAACATATGGGGAGGGGAGTTTCAGTGCTTGATAGGCATTTTGAGGGTGAGAACCTGTATTTTTTTCCCAGTAGTTTTGGAAATAAAAAATTGCAACTAAAGCTATCTTTATGTTATATTTATTCCTGAACATAAGGAAAAGGTTACTAGTCCTACAGATGCAAAGGAAAATAACCTTGCAAAATTAACATAAACATGCAGTTATAAGATGATTAAATATCTTTATACTATTAACAAAGACTCCTTTTAAGAAATGCAATATAACAGACATAACAATTATTAATCATTTCGTATCAAAAAAAGTCATCTATAACCTCTTTTAATTAATGATCTATATATTTGACAAAAACATTGAAATTAAACATGTTGACATAATGATCCAAGTTGTCATAGGTATCCTATCACTATCTTACAGTCATATTAGCAGGAATAAGACAATTTAATTTATTTTCTCGTATTCATTTAAATCCGGTGGATAGGAACCGGTTCTCATCCATACGAAAAAACTATGTCTAGCATCGTATTAATACTTCGTCACCTCGGGGCTAAAAAAACTAGTTTTAATCTCATAATTGTACATTCTATATCCGCGGAAAGCCGTTTATAATACGATGCGAGAAATAACTATTCTCGTATTCACTTGAATCCGGTGGATAGGAACCGGTTCTCATGAATATGAAAAAACTATGTCTAGCATCGTATTATATCCAGTTTTCTACGAATATAGAAATGTACAATCATAAGATTAAAACTAGTCTTTTTAGCCGGTGCCTTCGGCACCACGGGGCTAAAAAAACTAGTTTTAATCTTATAATTGTACATTCTATATCCGCGGAAAGCCGTTTACAATACAATACGAGAAATAACTATTAAAGTTTATTGTAGCTAGTGTTTGTGTTGATTATTTTGAGTAAGCTTGCTCTGCTAAAAGAGTATATATTTATGCCCAGTTCACAAACAACTTTTAGAGGTCGACCGATTTATTCTGTAGGTCAACCTTAACAAGTACAACTGACAAAGGACTATATAAAATTGGTCAATCTAAAGCTTCTTTAGATCGACCTAAATTTTTCCTAAAATGTGAACTAGGCATTAATGGCATTCTGTGCTAGTGCCAACAGTCTTATAAATTACCCAATAAAACAAAAGTTGCATAAGTTTAGTACCCAAAGTCTAAGACAACCAAAGCATTGAGTTTTAGATCCTCTGCTTTATCGCAATGTATTTTTACTGTCTTATTGCTATATCCCTGACAAGACCAGACTATATCTTGATGTAAAACAAAATAATTAGGTTGCGTGAATAGAATGTAAATTGGATCTTAACCTTAACATTTTACACATGAACCCATTATAGGCGCCGGTAACATTAAATATAAGCTGACATCAAAGTAATTCAGAGTCACTTTATAAAAACAACTCCTTCTAACAATTGCCGATCAAAACCTCGGTAATGGCAAAAATCTTGAATTTCCTTTTAGGAGCGAAGTTACTTGTCTCACTAAAGCGCATATTTAAGAAAAAATATGTGAAAGGTTTTGTGATTTTTACCTTTTTTTTATTTATTTGGAGACAATCAATTACAGGTTACACCATTTCGAATGGTTGATTTATTTTATTTTTGTGCAAACACTTGACTAATAAGGTTCTTATTTGCAGGGAAGATTTATATGCATATAAGTCTTGGTCAGCCCTTGTAAAAAAAACCTAAATTCTAAACACCTCATGAAATAAAGACATTAGGTAAATTTAAAGCAGCAATAACGTTGGTAAACTAAAAGATATCCACAACTATGTAGTAGGACTTAAATTATATAAAAGCTTCTCATCTAAAAATGCGCATTGTGTTGAAAAATGAACAAAGCCTCTATGTGTGTCGATCTGATAAAATACAGGGTGCATAATTTGAATTGACAACTACTTTAATTTTGAGTAGTGCAGCTACTCTATAACCTTATGTTACAATATTCGCAAGTCTGTCCAAATGTCACTTCATCACAATTTACTGTTATCTCACAATCTTGAGTATTTAAAAATCACATTTGATTATATTAAATCATAAGGAAAAAGGATAAGAGAATGAATACTCACCCCCTTTTCATGGTAAAATACTACTTCCCCATCCCTAAATTTTTAAAGAAAATTTAGCAGACGAAAATCAAAAGCCGCCCAGGGCTCTTTGTATGTCAATCATAAATAATAATGTGAATAAAAAGAAAAGCGATATTTAGCAAACAGCCGTGGGCGGTCAGTATCAGCTGAATGTTTATTATGAAAAAAATTTCCCCCTTTTTAGAAATAAAAGGATTCATCTTTCATGCACAAATTTTTTAAATAAAAATAAATTCTTTTAATTTTTAATTAAAACATTAAAACAACAATATCTAAAAGTAAAAAGTAAAAAAAAATATTTTTTAGATGTTGTTTTTAGTATTTTTTATATTTAATAACAAAATTTTCTTTTTATTCTTAATTCAAATATTACATTCTAAATATTAAAACTTTACATATTAATTCTTTAATCCTCCCATTTGAAAAGTGGTGGAATAGCAATAAAATTTAGCGCAGCAACAGCGCTAATTAGGCCCCTGGGCCCACTGCCTATTTTCGTCTTCTAGTTGCTTTGATTCCTCTCTTTTATTTTTTTCTCTATGTATTAAATTATCTTATTTTTACCAAAGTTTTAACTTTTAGTTTAAAGTTTTAGTTTTTAGTTAAAAGTTTACTGTCATTTTGAAAAAAAAATTATTGTAAAGTGTCCTTGTATAAAAGTAACAGGATGTCTGCCTATCTATCTGTGTGTACCTAAGAATCTTGATAACTGCTGAACCGATATGTTTCTCCTTTACGTGTCCAGAGAAAAAAAACCCTAAAAAGGCATCCCTAAAAATTTCTTTCTTAAATTTTGAAAAAACAAAATTGAAAGTGGGGTGTTCGACTTCCCACCCATCCCACCTTGAGTTCCTATAGAGGTCTATAGGGGCGTATAAAGTATTGGACAATTTTGTGTGTGTTGCTCCCTGTATTTTGTGTATTCACAGGAGGAAATATTAGGTGTCAAAATATGTAACTTAATTCTCTACCTGTCAACATTATAGTAGGATGGGACTTTCAAAAATTTCCACGGGTCCTAAGGGATAAGACCCTGGACGATAAAATTGATGTACTTCCCGTGAGATCAAAAATAAGATTATAACATACAAATTAAAATTATTGGTTAAAAGTTTGAACACTAATAGTTCTAAGTTAACCAACGAAAATTTGTTAAAGTACCCAAAGTTTTGAGCCAACGAATAAAGAACTTTGGTTACTAGTCTAATTTACTCTCCAATGTCCCCTCCCTGCCTGTAAATTTCAATATGTCACATTTTGTTCGGGTGTATGGAATATTAATTTATAAAAATCTTATCATGCAAAGAGTGTTTGATAAGATTTGCATTCATTGTTGTTTCTGTGTGCTTGTACTATTATGGTATTTCCAGTATTGCTTTCTAACCGATTCATAATCACTGGATTAGAATTATTCCCTGCCATACTAAAAATCATGTATAGCATCGTAAAGACACAATTCATACCAGTTTTGTTAGACCAATGTTGCCTAAGGCCCGGGCTAACAAAACTGGTTTTAATCTTATATATTTTGAAATTTTTTTGAAAGCGAAGCTTTTCTATAATTAGAGTCCTTAACGCAATGGAGGAAGTGGGATTTTTCTCAGCTGGTATCAAAGATAGACAGCTTAAATCAGTGAAGATTCCTGGGACTTCAGTGTATCTAATTTATACTTTGTTTTGTCAGCCTTTCTTTCGGTCATTCTTCAAAAGACATCAGTCTTATTTTTTAAAGGTTAGGAATTTTATCAGGTTTTTCATATTCTTTCTCTTTTCTATTTTTGTGACTTAAATTCTTCTTTTTGACTTTGTTGGTTTGTCCATTTCATGATTTTTCTTCACTTCTTATGGATGTTGTATTTTTTTTATATTTCTATAATCTTTACATTTTCAGATAAAGATTTGCGTAAAGAGAGAGAGAGAGGGAACATTGGGCTGTTTATTACACTAGTCCCCAAAGAATGTCCTATCCCTTTAGATCCCTGAGGGGTTGCAAACCTTTCAAAACATAAACGTTTTTTCTCTGTTTTTCTTAAGATCTTGCAAACAGCTTGTGGAAGAGAAGAGATAAATTATCTGACACTTAACTTTGAACACAGTAATAGTGTCTGACTGATTATGACGTAACAAAAAAAATTAGCCAATGGGAGGCCACTATAAATTTTACCATTGGTCAATAACGGCCTCTCATTGGCTATTTTTTTTGTTACGTCATAATCAGTCAGACACTATTACTGTGTTCTTAACTTTTTCTTCGAATTTAAGTAAAGTCATATTTTAGTCTTACTTGAAATTATGATTCTGATAGCAACGGAAAAATTCCCCCAAATATCAGGGCTCAAGGGAGAATTAAAACATGTACATTGAATTTGTCTTTAAATATGCATTTGGGTAGGTGTGTTTATGTGTGTTGTAAAATACTAGCGGCTACTCCCCCTAGAAGCCTCTAGGGGCACTTAATTTAGGTAGAAGAAAAGTCGACATCATCCCATTTTAAATTTGAGTTTTATAAATACAAATAAAGTACTACTGGTGCTGCTCATAGTCTAATGTGTTCTCAAGAAAATTATTTTTTTTAGGGGGGGGGGAATTTTCATTTTTTGGGGGGCTGGGGGTGTCCCACCTCCCAAGAATATAGCTTAAAACCACCACAGTAGAATCCAATCGGTTCAGTGTTTATCGAGATCTTAAGGGACAGACGGACAGACGGACGGACAGACAGACATCGTTCTACTTTGTATTATAGATACCTAGAAAAAAAAGCAGTTGTTTGATTAGGAAAAGACAATGCTTTACGGTATACTTAATGCCACGCAAGGTTAAAAAGTTAGCCCCGCAGGAGAAAAAGGAGAAAAGCCACTGTGAAAATACGACGAAACCCTCTACTTTGTTTTCTTTCCATGAACCCAGTAACCTATCCTGCCATACCTGGATGGGTTGGGCCGGAATTTCCAGAAAGAAAACATTTCTAAGAAGCACGGACCTGCCTCCTTTCTTCTTGCGGCTAACTTCGTAAATTTTCACCGGAAAATAATAAAAACATACATGTAGATTTACTTGTGTTGATATGCAGGGAAATTAAGGGATAAGACAAAATTAATATAAATATCCAATGAGGATAAACAAGATTAAAATGATTGGTTGAAACCTTTTTACACTTTAATTTTGAACTAAACAATCAACGAATAAGGTAACGTTGTTATAAAACTTTGGGTACCAGTTTGTGTTTAAATGATTTATTCATCTTATGGAACAAACTCATACATGATAAAAAAAATACAAACAATTTTCATTTGGGTACAAGTTTAATTAACATCCCAATATGTTCCTTTCCTCCCTGGACGCTATCCCAGCTTCTTTGAAAAATTAGCAGGGTTCTACAATGTTAATAATTTCTTGTTTATTGAAAACTTAAAGAGTTTTAATTTAAAATTAAATGATCAATTTCTTTCTTATGGAAAAGATAGCAAGGATATATATCCAGGTAGAGAGTTGATGGTGAGTTGTCAGTGACAGCTTTTAACAGCAGCTTGACAGCTTCAACATCTAAAAAGATTTAATAGTTATAGTTTCTAAAACAGCTTTAAAATATGTTTTAGTTTACTAAGATTTATGCAATACTCATATGTTTGTCAGTGTGTTTTTTTAAGACTGATAAAAATCTTATATAAGATTTATACGATATTTTAATATGAATTTTTTCTCTTACTAAATTTTAAATTAATTGCTGAATTGAAAGAACACTTTAATGCGCAGCTGAGTGGGTCGAGCGGAGCATTTAACCCGCCCCCTCTCCCTTCTTTCATAAATAACCTCGGCGCGGCAATATCGCCAGCCACAAAGCGTCGTCACTCTGTCTATGCTGTTTAAGCTGTTCTTTTTTACAAGGGACAGTGCATATGAAAATATTAATAAAAAGTTATAGCTTCTTTTAAAGATAGATGCTGTTACCCTAGCCTTTAGGGGGGGGGGGTTGTAAGAAATTTGTATAGCCTCCATGATATTTGACCAGCATTTCCGACATATTTGGCTACAAACAAAAAGAACCTTAATACTTTACAATACAGGATTTTACAAATATAAATTTTTACAATATTTACCCATATTTCTTAATTTCTTAAATTTTTTGTTTAGCCTCCGACAGTTTTTTTATGCGGTCCAGTCGCAAAGCTGCAGACTTTTTTCCTTTTCCTTTTTAAAACTACAATTAAAAGTGGGGGAAGGGGCGACTTTCCTTCATGACCTCAAGACCCCTCTTGAGGTCTTTAGGGGCGTATCCGCTAGTAATTACATTTTAATAAAAAAAAAAATATTGCTTTCATCTCTATTTTTCTAATTGACTTTTTCAAGGGAATTAACACAATTTTAAAAATATTAATTCTACCAAATTTTACCCATATAACTTTTAATGTCCCAGTCCCTTTAAAACTAGGGGAAATTTTCAGTTATTCTTTAGAAACGATGCTTTCAGCTGTCGTGAAGGTAAGCAATACCTATATAAAGAGGTTCAGTGTGATGAAAGCTGTCTAAGGACAACACAGTGACTCGAGCGGTCAGCACGCGCGCATACTCATTCACAGTTACAGAGCTAAGATCAGCTGATTTGATTACTATTACTCAACTTGAGTTTTTAAGCAAAATATTTACGCAATATATTCTGCAGTATTTATAGTGTGCTTGGTTAGAACAAAAAAGTTTTCAGTTGTGAAATGATATTTTAGAAGAAATTCAATTAAGCAAACAATTAATCCAGGTAAATTAATGGACAATTTCCAAACATTATTTTGAAGGTTTAATGGAAAAAATGAAATGAGTTAATAAATCCCCAAATTGTATTAAAGTGCACAAAGTTAAAGCCATTATAGAAAACAATTATCATCTTTCTCTTTTATCTTTTGCACATTGTGACCCTGAATAACTTGAAAAAACTTTAACTTAACATTTATACACTTCATCTGATTAAATTTTTTGATGATATTTATTTCTCAAAATCTGATTAAATATTTTGATAATATTTATTTCTCGAATCATATTATAAACAGCTTTCCATGGATATAAAATGAACAATTATAAGATTAAAACCAGTTTTTATATTTGTAGAAAACTGGATATAATACAATGCTAGACACAGTTTTTTTGTATGGATGATAACTGGTTCTAATCCACAGTATATCAATCGGTTTCGAATGAATACGAGAAAAAGAATTATGAATTTCTCTTGGCTTTATTTATACAAAAAGGCCTTGTAAATACAGAGAGTGAAAATATTTTATACATTAAAAGCTCTAATAAAGTACACAAAATAAAAATAAATCCCAAATTCAAATGCATTGCAAATTATATTTGATATTGGATATGTTTGCAAAATGATCTCTCACTACTTGCCATAGCAAATATCATTCATGGTTGAAATACAAGCCAACTCCAATATATGTTCAAGGTTACTACTAGGCAAGGCAACACACACTTACAAAGTTTCTTTTTATGTTTAGTTGTATGTTATTAAAGTTTATATAATATACTTCTTGATGGCAAACTTTACCCTGCATAAAGATGTAAAGATAGTTGGAAATCTGATTTTAATTATTATGTACTAGCAAATACGCCACTAGAAGCCTTTAGGGGCATCTTGGTGTGTGGGATAGAAGTTTAAGTTTTAAAGATTAAAAAATTTTGTGGGGTAATTTTTTTCTAGAGGTTATTTCTCATGGGAGGGTGGTGTTACCCTCCCTCAAAATAGTTGTATACTTTACTGGTACCTATGCAAAGCTACATTGTAAAGGAAAACCATATGGGACTGGCGATTAGCAAAATCTTTTGGTACACACAGACATCATGTTACTTTGATTATAAATAACTTTTACACGATAAAGCCTTGTTTCTGTTAAGAACACAATTATACAAAGTTAAGAAATCAAATTTAAGGTGTATTAACTCTTTAACTATTTTATTCCATGTTTGCATGGTATTGCATGCAATAAATATGTATATTGCATTTTTTTCTATCCCTGCCATTTTTAGTCATTTTCTCTTTCCTTTCCTTTTCTTCACCAAGTTGAGCAGCAAGATGATGTAGAGTGTGTAGGGCAAAATAAAGGCCCATAATTTATGTATTATAGATAAAGATGGGAAAAGTTTTTATCTCAAGTCTTTTGGATCATATAATCTCTCTTGCTGCCTTTTTTAACACAGTTCTCTCCCTTTCTCTTTTGTATATATTTTATATAGAATATATACAGGGGCGTCCAAGCTTTTTTATTTGGGAGGGGTAACATTTTTTTACCCCCTCCAAAATTTTTACCTGGGGGGTAAAATTTGCCTACGGACCCCCAAGATGGGGGATAAATTTTAAATAGGGGGGGGGGGGGGTAATCCTCACTTTGCCCCCCCCCTTGGACGTCCTTGAATATATATTGATTTTTCTTGTATTCATTCGAATCCGGTGGATAGGAACCGGTTCTCATCCATACGAAAAAACTATGTCTAGCTATCGTATTATATCCAGCTTTTTACAAATATAGAAATGTACAATTATAAGATTAAAACTGGTTTTTAATTTTATAATTGTACATTCTATATCTATGAAAAGCTGTTTATAATATGATGCGAGAAATAACTATTCTCATATTTTCTTACACATCTTAGGGAAACTTGAGAATGTTGTATGAAAATGCAAAAGTGGTTTGGGTAAAAGTTCCAATCTTTACTTAATCGATTGTAAATTTAATTTCTTCTTGTCTCACATTTTACTCTATCATTTAAGATTTAAATGAAATTGAATGTAATTGTAATTATAAATTAGTATCATACTTTAGATTGTTAGATTGTCTGCATACACTCTACATGACATAAATTAGGATTTACATCAGAAACTATATGCATACACACTCAATATTAAACAAAAGTCATAGAAAATTTATTTGACAAGCAGCATATAATCACGGAAATTTTCTTATTTCTTGAGCAGATTGATTGTTATTATTGGTATGATTATTAAGTTTTGAAACCTTTTTGAAGTCTTACAGATTTTATTATATTTTCTTTACGTAAACAATTGTTTGAGCCTAGATAGGATGTGTGAGTCATAATAAGATGAAGTTTAATGCAATACCTGTGTAACTCAGATGTGAGAGGGTTAGCCAAGTCAAGGATTATGTAAAATCAAGTAGAAAAATTAGGCATCATAGACTAATGTAAGTTAAAACTGTAAAAAACAAGAAATTACTTTAGATTAATATGCAAGATTTTATACACAGAGAAAATGTGAAAGTTAAACTTTGACTTATAAACTATACTAGAAAGTTTGTATGTCCACTTTAAACATGCTGATTTTTTAACAAAGATTCCTAGCAAAACAAGGTATAAAATTGTTTAAGCAAATCATTTCTATAATCAAGTCCTAAAAATGTATGTAGGTATATCCTCAAACAGTATCTCGTATTCATGCAATCTTGCAACAAATTTACATACAATTTTGTTTAGATTAATATTCTGCTTATCAAGTTTTGACACTCTACAATTAATAATGTTTATTTGTTTTATCGTATGATTTTAGAGCTTTGCTTTTAGGGATGTTAACCATGTTTTTGTTTTTTTTGTAAAGACTACTTGTGTTGAATATCTCTGGGCCAGAGAAATGATAAGGTGCGTGGAATGTGTTATATAAAAGGAAGTATTATTATGGGGGGTGGAAAGGAGAGAAGGTTTGTGCAAAATTATTGAATTATCTGAAAGTATAATATTACCAGGATAAAATAATGTTCAAATGGATATAGAATACGTGGATATTGTGACAGATTCTCGCATACCATGATAAAATGTTTTTCCCAGCTGGCAATTATAATGTTACACCCCCCTTCAACTGACTATGGAGGAATGTATTAACCAATATCTAAAGATTATATTAGCAACCTAGATTTACGATACAATTCCCCTGTAACAAATCCACATATTGTATATTCATGGATGTATATTACACTCTCTACTATTACAACCCTCCTAAGAATAGATTGTGCTATTTCTAGGTAGGGCAATAGCATTAACGGATAAATTTGTCTTATACCTCTCCTTGTAGTGTAATATTTTAAAATTTTTGTAGCGGAGATTTTGCATCAAATTGTCCAACCCTTCAGTGTTTCAATTTAACAAAACTGTTTAGGTCTTTCTTGTTCATAAACTGATTTTTTTAAATAGACATAAATATGGTCTAATGAGCTATCTTATAGCTGTTACTGCAAAACATCTTATTAACATACAGCAACTATATCATTTTGTCCTAATAATGATGAACAATTTGTAAAAATAACTTCCTACTCTTAATAATTTCTTTTTCTTTTATATAAATGTATATAATATGCCACAATGGGAATACAATTTACATAATTTTGTAAATGTTTAAGCAGCATATTTTCATATTTTAACTTCTTATTCTAAAAAAATTATTAATTTACATAAAAGATAAAAAAAATTCTATACACACATAAATTGTTCCTCAAGTTTAATTTGAAATAAATTATTTACAGAGAAAATAATGAAATAATAGTTATTTCTCGCATCGTATTATAAACGGCTTTCCGCGGATATAGAATGTACAATTATAAGATTAAAACTAGTTTTTTTAGACCCGAGGTGCCGAAGGCACCGGCTAAAAAAAACTGGTTTTAATCTTATGATTGTACATTTCTATATTCGTAGAAAGCTGGATATAATACGATGCTAGACATAGTTTTTTCGTATAGATGAGAACCGGTTCCTATCCACCGGATTCGAATGAATACGAGAATAGTTATTTCTCGTATCGTATTATAAACGGCTTTCCGCGGATATAGAATGTACAATTATAAGATTAAAACTAGTTTTTTTAGCCCCGTGGTGCCGAAGGCACCGGCTAAAAAAAACTAGTTTTAATCTTATGATTGTACATTTCTATATTCGTAGAAAACTGGATATAATACGATGCTAGACATAGTTTTTTCGTATTCATGAGAACCGGTTCCTATCCACCGGATTCGAATGAATACGAGAAAAAGAATTAAAACGTACGTCCTATAAATTGAAGACACTTATGAAAGAGTATCTGCCTACTAAATGTTTTTTTCCAAATTAAATCTAGATTTTAAAACCCTGTTATAGCAAAAAGAATATTCGGAACACTTTTGTTGTAATTTTTTCACGAAAAAAAAACCTTGTGGATTTTACTTTACCTAGCAACGATAAGAATCAATTTTTACCTTGAGTTCTGTACTTTGCAGGGATCTAAAGGGATAAGACAATGGCCGATACATTTATGTAAATCCCCAATGATGATATACAAAATAACCTCTTCTGTAGATTACAATTAGATTAGTTTGGACACTAAACTTAATGAAACAACAAATCAAAATAAAATGAAAGTCCCCTAAGTTATTAAGCCAATGAATAAAAAACGTTATTATAACACTTTGGGGACTAGTGTAATAACAACTCAATATCCCCTGCTTCTGTGGTGCTTCGTCGTTGTAAATTATTTCGTAATTAAACAAGGATCAACTAATACATAAATTAGCAACTACACAAAAAGACAAATTTATAAACATAAATTTTTGTAAGGTATTTTGGATTCTCTAATTTTAAAAACGTGTTTCTAGCCTCTGGGGGTGCCGCTAATCCTGCGGGGGCTCTCAAAGCCCTTACTTTCCCTGACAATATATAATAAGAATTGAAATCTGAGGTAGATTCTTAAAAAACTTTTTGGCTCACTGCCTCACTAAAAAAAAATTGTGAAAAATCCTCCTAAATCGCATAAAAAATCTACAAAAATTAATTAAAATTATAAAAGTATTAATAACAAAAGATTTTTTTTTGTAGATTTTTAATGCGCTTTTGGAGGATTTTTCACAAAAATATAGTCAGTCAAAATATAGAGTGGTAGCACTACTTGAAAAAAAAACAATTAGCTCTTGCTCACGTGAACCTTTCTCCAGACTAATTGATTTATCTTATCAGATTTTTTACCAGAAAGTGGAAAGGTCAGTTTCAATTAACTTTTTTTAACATGAATTTAGTTTGCTTCAAATATTAGGTTTCCTCGCTTTACTTTTATGATTTTTATGATATACACAGCTATATTAAAACAGTAAGATTGGACAATGGGCTGTTGATAACCCCAAAGTTTTATATTAACGTTTTCTTAATCTTGGCTTACCAACTTTGGAGACCTATTGAATTTTGATTGGTTGATTCATTAAGTTTAGTGTTCAAACGTTTCAACCAATAATTTTAATCTAAAAAAGGGTCATTTTGTTTTTCATCTTTGGGGATGTAAATCATGTTATTGGTCATTGTCTTATCCCTGTAGATCCATGATATTTAAGCAAGTTTTTAACATGCAAAACGCGTTCTTTTAAGATACCCTCCGTCACTATGTATGTTTAAATGTCATGCAAATCAGTATGGTAACTAAATAAAGCAGGATATTTCAAAAAGATGTACCTATCTCATTATCTTTCTACCTAATCAAATACCATATCAAATTAATTGTTATATTACAGATCTGAATAATGTGAAATATGTAATTACATTTTAATGCTTCCTTATGGTCAACTGTTTCTTGTCATATTTTCATAATATATGTATATAAGCTTGCAAAAGGTCAAAGCTAATCTACAGATTAATCTATAACATGATCTAAAGTTTAAATATTATTTGATTTTCAGAAAAGGTTAACATTTGATTTTCAATAGTATAATAAGGTTCTGATAATAATATGAAATTACCTAAGTAAACCCAAAAAAAAATTTTCTACGCATCTATATACAAGTATAAAATAACAAGGACAATCTATTTCATAATTATAGCGCAGCTATGATAGGTTATAAACAATAAGTTTAAGTTTATGTATATATTCTTTTTAACTTTGATAATTTATTTAGATTAAAGTTTTAGGCTATGATTATAAAACTTTGGTAAGCATTGCAATTAAAACTTCTGTTTACTTATTAACTTTTACTGACAGACCGTCTTAGAATGGAGTAACAAACATACATACCCTGGTAATAAGAGTTGCTGCGCTATTTAAAAGAAATGTCAAGGTTCCTTCTCATAATTTACTTGACTACACGTTTTGTAACTTTCCTATACAGTTAAAGTAATAAGTAAGTTTCTACAAGAAACTAGCGGCTGAGCCCCTAGCATCCAGGGACCCTGTGATCAATACGCAGAAAGGGGCTAAGAAAATAGCTTAAGCCATGCCAAGATATCTCAAAATAGCCTAAAATCGTCACGGGACCTATGGGAAGCTCACTTAGATCAGAGAACCCAATCAGTTCAGTAGTTATTGAGGTCTTAAGCTTCAGACATAAAAAAAAACTCTTCTACTTTATATATTTATATATATTAAATAAGTAAGTTTAGTTTACAATTACTATTTTAATATTACTTCCACTAGCTGCTGCGCCAATAGCATCTAGTGGCTCTGTATTCAAAGGGGTCAGAAGGGTTCAGAAAATAGCATAAAACAATGCCAAGGCTTGAATGACTTAAATAATAATACTTCTATTATAAACTATGATATTTTAAACTTAAATTCATAAAAAATCGGAAAAGTATAAAAAAACTTTGGCATTTTACTTGCTATCTTTATCCCAGAAGATCATTTAATAAATATTTCAAATTTCTAAAAAGCATTTAAAATGTGTGTATACTTTTTACATCATAATCCAAGTTTCATATACTATAACATATTTGTAGTCTTTAAATTTTAGGCTTATTAAGCATTTTAATTTTGGGTAAGATTATTTTGCTTTTTGAAATTCTTATCAGCACAAATATTGACAAAAAAGGTTTTCGATTGCTAATCAAGTTATTTCCCTTCCAAGCGAGCAACACCCCTCCCCCCCTTATAAATTATGAAATAAATTGAATATAAAAAGTGGGGTGGTAGTTTTTTTCTTTATGTGGGGCTACCCTGTACCTAATATAATCTAACCTAAAGTAAAACACAATGACACGAAAACTCCCCCCCCCCCCCTACTATTCTTTATTTTCAATTCATTTCAAAATAAGGAGGGGGGATCTGTACTCGATTTGGGTAACCGCCACTAATCGCTATATAAAACTTTAATTAACAACTAATCTATTTTTTTTCCTTAAGAACATAAAGTTTAAGAAAATGTTTAAATTGTAAATATTTGTAATTCCGAGGGGCCAAAGATCACCGAACTTTACAGTACATTTTATTTTTAGTTTCATATACTATTTTTCCTAATCTATTCTTCTAATCAAATTATCTGCTTGTCTTAGTATTTTTATGCAAGCCAATTAAAGTAAACACACAAAAAAAAACTTAAAAGCCTTTTATATTGAAGAGTTTTAACAGGTTTTAACTTAAGTTATACTTATGTAATTTGTTTAGGAATCGAACCTGTGTCCTTTAGTCCCAGGACATGAAAACAAATATTTTTATTTGTCTTTTTTGTAGGAAATCTTTGAAAAGTATTGCTATGCACGCTTTGTGTTGCGAACGGGAAAAAAACACAGAAAATTTTCTTTTGTCAAAATAGTTGAGATGATTTCATCACAGTTCTATTCTTAGTACGTTTAATCATGGATGTAAGGGATGATTGCCTAGTAGAAATAAAAGAATTTCCTACGTAAACTTAACCTAATTATTTATTGTAAAAGAAATAACCTATTAAAAGCCATTTAAAAAATACGACGAATCGCCCCATAAGGGTCGTTGCGACGAAGAGACTATATCCAAAATTGTGTATTGATGTATTCTTAGTTTTATATTTTGAATTTGAATTTAAATGGCTCCGAATCTATTTATTTCCGCTGGATTAAAACCGGTTCTGAGCCATACTAAAAACTAACTATTGATGTACATCATGGATCTTAAGGGATAAGACAATGGACGATAAACTGATGCACGTATCCAACGATGATAGACAAAATTACCACCTCTATATATAAATATCATTAGCAGACAAGTTTAGACACCGCAAGTTCAATTCAATTAATCAAAATTTAATAAAAGTACCCAAAATGTTAGCCTACAAATAAGAAAACTTGTTTATAAAACTTTGGGTACCAGTGTAATTCACAGACCAATGTCCCCTCCCTTCTTGATGTTTACAAGCAGGTTGATTTAACAGAAACTAATATATTTTCTGTCAGGCATATAGGCCACAAAACATTTTACCAGGGAGGGAGGGGACATTGGGTTTATTACACAAGTCTCCAAACTTTTATATTAACGATTTCTTATACGTCAGCTCAACAACTTTGGGGACTTTTATTGAATTTTGTGTATAATCTTTGGGGATATACATCAATTTGCCCGCAATTGTCTTATCCCTTTAGATCCCTGCATTTTACCCACTTGCCAAAAAAAATTGTCAAATATCAGATCTTTTCCTTAGTTAACTTTCAATATCACCCAAAAATAATAATTTTTGTAAATGGATACATTTGGCCAAAGACTTTTGTATGATTTTCATTAAATATCTTTATATCAAGCAAAGTTTCTTTCTTAAAATTGAAGTCGGTAGTTTGTCAGCCATGGCTACTTTTTAAAAAAAACCTATAATCGACATAAACTATTTTACAATGTTTCTATGGTTAAAGGGTTTTTAAAGGAATAAAAATAAAAACAATTTCAAGTAGCTGTCTATAGTGACCTAGCAAAATGGGGATAGATGTCATTTCTTTTGGCCTACCTATTCTGTTGACGTCAGGAAATATCCTATACCCCAGCTCTTTTCTATAAGGTTTCTTTTCCTTTTCCCTTTACTATGACGTCAATAGAAAAGGTAGGCCAAAAGCGGTGACATCTATCCCCATTTTCCTAAGGTACTAACACAATTTTTAAAACTAAACACCAATTTTAAAACTACTTTCATTTTGTCTAAATGTTGCTAAATCGTACAAAGACTATTTTCCTTCAAATGCGTTGACGCGCTGTATGATATTTTGAGCTTACGGATATATTTAAAACAGGGCTCGGCAGCCGTTCGTCTGCCAAATGCAAGCCTCATGGTAATATTTTTTTTTTTACAATTTTTAACAATCAGTTGGAATTTTTAACCTGTCAATCCCTTTTTTAAATTTTCAAAGAATCATATACGAACGGGTTCAAATTTGAGTTTTAGTCTGGCTGACTTGCGGCTGCCGAGCCTTGATTTAAATCACATGGCAAAGAAAACAAGGATATTAATGTCAACAAGAAACACAGACAAGACAAGTTTTAATTTTAAAAAAAGTGGATCACTGCCTATTTTTAATTTTAGTTTTTAAAGATAAAGTTTTAAAAAAATTGGAAAGGTTAGTCTTTTCCAGGTTCGGAGTGTTGTATTCTCCCTTAAAATATAAATAAATAAACCTTTCCCAGGACCTATGAGAAGTTTCAATGTAAAGTAGAATCATATCGTTGTAGTGGTCAGCTAGATCCTTTTGACACACACAAGCACAGATAGACATACATAGACATTCTGTTACTTTTATGTTAGGATTGTACTTAACATTTCCTTATAGGATTACAGTAAAAGTAAATCTATGTCGTAAAAATTCTCACGAAATGGTTTTAAATATTTAGTTTAAAACAAATCCTTTCTTCTACTGAAAACAATGAATGGTAAAGGGTTGTCTATGTTTTTCGTATGCTACTTAAGAACTCTAAAAACTGCCGGATCTAAAGGGAAGAGAGATAGGATTATAAAAGGTTAATTTGTAGTTTTGTAGTAGAGTAAAAAGAGGCCATTGGGTTGTTTAAGGCTATTTTTAGAGAGTTAATAAAACCTGGTTTTTAGAAGTATTTATTATCAAAACAAGGATGACAACTTCCATAAAAGCGAAGCTCTGAAACTGTAGGACAAACGGCCATTAACACTTATATAGTGTCTGAACTGAATAATCAGAATAAAAATACATAAGAGTCGAAGCAAAATTGTAAACAAATTGGATGAAATACTGCTTGATACAGGATAATGTTTATGGACATACTTACATTTTTATGACTTTATTATAGAGTTGCTTCGCTTATAAGATAATACTTTGTTATCCCAGGAATCAGTATTCCAAAAATCAGACCAATCGTATAATTTTATCACATAAAAATTTGACGTTAAAAAAGTTGAAAATCAACATGTTTAAAATGGACGTACGGACATTCTGGTAACGATTATAAAGTTGTAACGCTTTCTAAATCGTACCTAACTACTGCAGGAATCACCATGCAAAGTTTGAAATCGATAGGACAATTTAACATGCCAAAATTAACGAATAAAAGCTAACTATCTCGGAAGGACGGACGGACCCTAATTATAGAAAAGCCTCGCTTTTAAAAAGAGTAGTTTTTTGGCTATTACTATGAGTAAAGTATTAGGGGCTAGTTCAAAGCCACTAATGTATTTAAATACGAAATTGTTAAAGGGTGGGTTACACAAAACTATCTCTTATTGATACTATTAAATTCTTTACATTTCTAACTGTCTGACTGTTCTTCAGTTTACTGTCTGTAAGTGTGTGTGTGTGTGTGTGAGTTTGAGTGTGTGTGTATGAGTGTGTGAGTGTGTGTACCCAAATATTTCCCTTTTGTATCTCAAATTCGATTAGGAATTCTACTTTGAAATTTTTCAAATAGAATATTTCTGCTTTTATCCCTCACCACAAAGGGTTTGTCAAGGTTCTAGAAACAGTTTCATCTATCAGATTATGCTCAGTTCAAATCAAGTTTTAAAGTTATTTTTTTTTAAATCTTAATGTTTTAATAACTACTGGACTGATTGAGTTCTCCTTTTTTTAAGAAGTTTCATATACGTCCTGTTCTGGTTTTAGGCTATTTTATTTTTAAGATTTTAGCCTTTGGATGATTTTAGGCTATTTTTCTCACTCCTTATAATACAGAGCCTTTAGATGCTAGGGACGTAACCGCTAGTTATATTCATATTAGAAGTAGCAATTCTTACTTGCAAATATTTTTTAATTTAGAAAAAATAAAGAGTAAAAGCAATATTTATGGATATTGCCAATTATAAAGAATTTCTTGGATACCTTTTTTATTTGTTATTTTTAAACATACTCTCAATGAATAGGTTATATAAAGTTATATAAATATACTGTTATACTTATTAAAAATCAAAAACTTTTACTCTTAAAAATCATTCTTTATATTTTTTATTTTTTATCTATTTCAAGATACTCTACAAGTTTTATACATTTCTGAAATTTTATGTATTTTTCTTAATGCCAAACCTTTTGTATTTTCTTGGACCAATTTACCTCTTTTATTCCTGTTTTAGAAATTCTGAGTTTTCCATTTGCTCTGATTTGTGTGCTCTACCTAGATAATTATATATTACTCAAATTATTATTTGAGTTTTTATTAATTTCAGGGATTAGACAATGAAAGGTTGTAGAATATAGATGGATTTAACATTCATTGTTAGCATTTGTTGACCCTCACAAAATCCAAAAAAATTACAGAATTATCGTTACATTGTTGTTAGTTTAACTTTAGAATAGCATTTAATACAAATCACGCTGTTAAAAAGAAAGAATCTTTATTAGTTTTAAGTATAATTTCAAAAGGGTGTGCAAAAAAATGCGGACATTTTAAAATTAAAATTGCGCGGCTTGTGTTAATAGTAGAAAAATGTTACACATTTGAATTTTAAAAATGTATGCACGTCTTTTTGCAAAAATTATCGTCTAATATTTACTAATAAGTCAGTTTTAAGTTAGTTGGGACATTTTAACATGTAACTCCCTAACTATACGTAGCACAGGAATCGTTCTTATATTTCCAAAAAATAGAGTTCCTAACTATTCTAACGCTATGTGTATTATTTTTCTACTAATAACACAAGCCGCGCAATTTCAATTTTAAAAATGTCCGCATTTTTTTTGCACATCCTTTAGATATCGGTTTATTTTTGAATTCGAGTTTATCTCAAAGGAGATTATTTATTAAGAAAGGTAAAATCATATCTTGAAGTGTAACTAAAATTAATAAATAAACTATAACTTATAAAGCCTTTACGGAATTTGAACAATAAAAAATATAAAAAAAAACTTTTTTTTGTATAATTAAAACTTCCCTAAAAAGCACAATCAATCTAACTTAAAATTATTTTAAATGTAACAAAATAAAACTTTGTTGTATCTTATTACATTATTCTAAATTTAACCCTAGAGGCACTTCAATTTGATCTTTAAGATGAGTTATCAGGGGCATGCACAGAGTTTTTATTATGGCTAAAAAAATTTCTCAAAGTTGTAGTTAAGTTTCACACTCACCCAAAATAGTTAAAAACCTTCTCAGGATCTATGAAAAGCTAAAATATCAAATAAAACAATTGTTCAGCGGTCAGCAAGATCCTTTGGTACAAATAGACAGATACAAATCCTGTTAATTTTATATAAGACTAGCGGCTACGACCATAAGGCCACCAGAAAGTAGGGAGCAATTTGACCACTTCCTCCATATTTAATTTTTTTTAAAGAAAAATTAAGAATAAACATCCTATTACTTTTTCTACCTATAAGGATGAGATTTTAACAAAATTTTTCTGGGGGATGATAATTCATTCATCAAAAATATTTTTCTGGAGGGGGGGGGGATTTCTCCAATATAATCCATAATTTTGTACGCCTCTACCTCCTGTCTGGAGTGCTTCATACCCAGGAGATTTCACCATATTTCCTTCACATGAAAACAACATATTTTTTCCTGATGTTTTTCCAGTCAGCTAAAAACTATTTTTGCATCAATTTTTACAACGTAGAATAGGATTAGTTCAATTAATTACTGTGATTTAAATTAATCAAAAAAAACTGTATAATATTTATTCAACTATAATACTTTAAGTTAAGTTTTCTTTATACAATAAAATTAGTGGCTAAATGAGAAGATAATTCTAAATTTTCTCTAGTTTTGTTTAGTTGTCGCTTTTACTTTTTCTTTCTAAAGGCCCAATCTCTGAGAAGTCCCTAGCTTTGCAGGGCTCTAACCCTGTGGGGCTAAACAGTACCCAATTTAACCTAAACTAACTTCCCCTAAGGTAATAAAAAATCAATCGAATAAGTAACCCCACTTATTATCAATTTCTTTCAAAACAAGGAGGTAGAGTTTTCTTTGCTCGACAATGCACTTTAGTGAAATCATCAAAGAACAATATGTAGAAAAATAATGTTTCTAATTTATTGGACCAACCCTAAGCTTGTTTTGAATATTTTTTGTGCTATGAATAGATTTGTTATTTATGGAAAATGCAAGAGATTCAAAATTTAACATTTTATTTTTAGCCAAGCTGAATTAGATATCAAAGGAGAAAGAAAACTTTATTTTGAATTTTACTCAAAGCGTTTGCTTTATACATCTAGGTTTTGTCCATCAGGGTTGCTAGTAATGTCAATTTATGCTTGTTCTTTAGATATAAAAACCAACAGATGAGTCCTGTTACAATAAGGCATAACTTTGTAGTCAGAATCAGAAATTATTGTCAAGATTTTGTTTTCAATATTTTTTTTTAAAGCGTTGCTATCATACCTTTTTTATTATTTTTGTTTGTTCGTTTGATTGTTTTGTTAAGATTTGTTATTTTAGATAATGTCATCCTTGTTTTATATTAGTTTGAGAGCTTAGATTCTAATTTAGTAATTTATTTACATTAATATTTAGTTTGAAATATGAATATTTAATAAGTTTATATTAATTTACACTTTCATATTATGAAACAAGAACAATTTTATGCAAAATTTATGGGCACATTAACTTTACAGAACGTTTTTGGCATGTATTCTATCTAAATCAATGTTTTGCAATCCTGTAATATAAAGTAGCAAGATTTTTGCCTGATGCTTAATTTTTAATAACTACTGCGCTGATTAAGAATTTCTTTTTAGGGAGGCTTCACATAGGTCACGGGATTGATTTAGGCTATTTAATGTTTATATTTAAGCCTTTAGGTGTTTTAGGCTTTTTTTCCTGCCCCTTTGAATGCAGAATCCTGCATAAAACAGCTAGTAATATAAACAGAAAATTCTATAATAAAATAAAATATCGGCATAGGACGTACGGAGGGATAAAGAACATGCTTATTAATCCGAAGAATCTTATAAATAAAGTTTAAATCTAGCTCTAATAGAAGCTGAATAAATCGAGAAAGTGGGAAATAAATTAAACTGACCAATAAATATATAAAGTTCTAAAGGTTATTGTAGTGTAAAATAAATACTTTGTTATTAAGAGCCGAACAAACAGACAAACCGGTGGGTAACAATTATACCATAGCTTCGCTACCTAAAATCTTAAGCAAACGTACAGAAAGTCTTTTCATAGTAAAATTCTTTTGTAAACAAAGCTTTTCTATAATTTTAGTGGGGCCATTTGCACGTTAGTCTGTCCGTAAAGAACAGCTGTTAATTTACGCATGTTAGAGTTTTCCTGTGATTTTAAACTTTCAAACGTAAGTGTAACAACTCTCTAATCGTAATCATGTAGTCCGTTTATTCATTTAAAAAGTGTTGAAAGTTTGTTTGTATGTCTTATTTTTTGCACTTCACGTTTATGAATTGTGTCCTCCTTGTTGGTATGCAAATACAATATATACTCAGTTGTAAAATCAGTTTCAGGATTAACAAATTAACTCTTAAGTGCATAAATACTGTTTAAAAATAACAGGACTGACTTTAACTGCTGTCCATTTTAAATAAAAACAATTTATATTATGAACAAGGTCCTTGTTTGCCAAAAAAGCGTAGCTTTTTTTTAATTTCTTAAAAGCTTTAAAGAATAGATTTTTTGTATTTTTGGAGACATACTCCCCTTTTTCAAAGAGGTGGAATAACAATTTAATTTAACGCGGCAATAGCGAAAAAAAGGCCTATAGACCCACTTCCTATTTTCGTACTCTAGATACCTTGATTCCTCTCTTTTATTATTTTCTCTATGAAAAATAAAAGAATATTAATGACCAAAACTTAAATATACTTAATTTCATAGTTACAGAGTTATTAGCTAGCATGTGGAAATTGCAAATTTATTTATGAAAATTAACAAGTTTTCTAAAATATTTTCAAGGATTATTTTAAAAATTGCAAACCACTTTAAATAGGTAGCCGCCATTATAGAGCTGCAAGCTGCGACTCTTGTGAAGAGATTGCTTAAGGCGACTCCATTAAAAATAGATTGGCAGCTTTTTTAATGAATTTAATGTTGCTGTTTGCAAAATAACAGCTGAATTTTTTCGAGTAATAATAGGAATCATTCAAAATTTGTGCGATACTTTTTTGTCTGCTTTTCAAATTTCGTTAAAAAAACATTTTCTAAGAAATGCTTACCCAGCATATAATATGAAATTTGAACTTTTATGAGTATATGAATCTTTCTGCTTGATAAATTGCCAGTTTTTTTGCATTTTGCAGGATGGCCTTCAACAATCTCAGAAATATGCTTCATACATTCATGCAAAGCAAAACAGAAAAATAGGCATGTCACTCAGTAAATTTTAAAATATGTTTAAAATTATATTTTAGTATGTTAACCATAATATGATTATAGCGGTTTTTTTTATCACTTAGTTGGTATCATTCTGAAAGTACATTGCATGAAAAAAGATAAAAAGCGATAGATATTTCTATTTTGAGTGTAAACTCTACAGAGATATAATAACAGGGAAAAGATGAAAGGGGAGATTAGTGTACATACTTTCCATCCCGGCTTTATTAATAGGACAGGACAGCCTGAATGAATTAAATGCCTATGGGGACCTAACTTCTTAAAATAAAGAATTTTTCAAACAAAGATTAATATTTTCAACAAATGTGTATGTGGTTTATTGGATTAAGCATACTTCATAATAAGCCTAACTTTCGCAAACTTTATTTTTTGGTTCTAGGTAAATCTGTGAAATGCATCGCAGAAAAAATGTTTCTTATTTTTCCCTATATACCATAAGGAAAATTTTAGCTTAGGGATGAAAAATCATATTTTGTTTTAAACACAGTTTTAAGAAGAGGAGGGTTAACTCGAATAAATAGTTGAGCATGAGATGTTAAGTAAAAGGAAAAAAATTGTTCATAAGTTTTTTTAAAAATAACAAAATTAATAAAGTACTGAAATAACGTTTCATTAATAATGCACAAAAGTTTATAACAAATTTAGTAAACGACAGTTGCTTTTTAAAAAAATTCTTCAACTTTTACAATATTGAATGTCTGAAAATTTTAAAATGAATATCATATAAGTCTTTTGACATTAATCAGAATGCAAACATTTCCGATGAATGAGTAAACGGAAATCAGATATTTAAATGTTTCTTTCTAAAAACTTATTGTAAAATCAGGATGATTTAAATGAATAAAATTATAAGTTCATAAAACTTAAAGCCTTATTTTCTCGGAAATCTTCATTTATAAAACTAATTTAGCCGGCTACCCAGTCAAAATTGGATGTAAAAAAAAACTAATGAAACTAATATTCTTCTAATAAACTTGTTCTACTTTGTATAATTACTAGCGGCTACGCCCCTTGAAGCATATAGGGGCACTGGTAGGAGGGAGAAAAGTCGACCTCATCCCATTTTAAATTTGAGTTTCAATAGAGTTAAAAAATATTTTTTTGGGGGGAGGGGGTGAAGACACCCTCTCCAAAAATAATTTAAAACCTTCCCATGACCTATAAGAAGATTCACTGTAAAGGAGAACAATATTGGTTAAGCGGTTAGCGAGATCCTTTGCGACAGACAAAAAAACGCTTACTACTTAATATAATAGGATAAATTAAAAATGAACTAATTCTTTCCGCGTTCAAACCATATTAAGTAAAAAGCTATACTTTAAATTACTCTTTTTAAATAGTTTTCTCTGATTGAATATTAAATCTGCGCCAACGTAACTGGCATATTTGAATCTCTATTAAGATTTGAAAGGCTTTGATAAGATATCTATATAAGAGAAATCTAAGCCATGTAAATTGTAGAACCCGCTTTACAAGTTTTTAATAAGTAAGAAAACCCAGGGATCTAAAGGGATAAGACAATGGCTGATAAATTGTTGTACATCCCCAATGATGATACACAAAATTAACTCTGTGGATTTCAATTAATGGTTGAAACGTTTGGACACTCAACTTATTGAACCAACCAATAAAAACTTAATAAAAGTCCATAGAATTTTAAGCCAACAAATAAGAAAACGTTATCATAAAACATTGGGGACTAGTGTGTTAAACAGCCCAATGTCCCCTCCCTTACTGAAAAAAAACCTCATAAGTTATGTAAATATTATGGAAGTAAATAGCTTTCTTTTTATTACAATTCATATTCTCGGTTACAGGGATAGAACTATGGCGATAAATTAACCTCTCAACCCCTCCCCATTCTCCAGCTCTAACGAGCAATGTTCTTCCTAAAGAAGATTGATAATAGTGGGTTAATAAAAGGGTTGAAAATAAGTTCCATGATCCCCTCCCGCCCTGATTTCAATTATTTTAATTTAGCCTCTACTCTAGTTTAGTTGGAATATATTTTTGGGGCAAAAATATCAACAAAATTAAAATTGAGTAAGTTACTTTAGAACTATAGTATAAGTTGCATAGATACTAACTGTATCTTCCTTGTTTATTGACGCCAGTTCACTATATGATTAGTCTATTTAAGGTAATATCATATCCAGTGATTTATTGATGATATCGCATCCTGTGGATATGATTGTTATTGTTACTGTAGAAGTGGTTTGTAATATGAGGATAAAATTTTTAGTAAATTGAAAAGGATTTGTGTAAAAAAAAACTGGTTAAACCAAGTAACCTAATCCTGATTAACTTGTATTCTTAAGTTTTAGAATATAAAGCAGAGGTCGTTACCCTGCCCCCCCCCCCCTCCCTTCCCCCTTTTTTTGCAGACTTGCCTAGTCGATCACAAACACCCCCTCACCCTAATTATGAAAAAAGGGAGAATAAATTTTTATGCCTGACCTGCGGGGCTTATACATGCTATGCCCAAACCCAGCGGGGCTACTTGTACCCTGTAAAACCTAAGCTAACGCACTAGAAAAGCGACTGCGGTCGTTAAGCCTTGATGCAAAGATTTATATTTTGTACTTATAAATTTAAGAAAAAGATAAAGTTTACTATTTGTTATTACAAAGTCTTCAAGGACGGGAATAACAAACTAATCCTCAACACTTTCATCCCCCTAATATTTACCAGTTTCCAATCCTTATAATAAAGTAACAGGATTTCTGTGTCTGTCTGTCTCTTTGTACCGACAGATCTCGCTAACCGCTAAACCGATATGGTTCTCCTTCACAGGGTAGCTTTTCATAGGTCCTGGGTAGGTTTATAACTATTTTGAGGGAGGGTACCACCACATTGCCACGAGAAACTTTTTAAAGTTAAGAATTAAAACTATAATTGAAAAAAGGGGCGATCGACCCCCCCCCCCCCCCCAAATTCCCCTCCAGGAACATATTTATTAATCATTGTCCTATCCCTGTCTGCTTTATAAATCCTGCAGGACTCCTCCCCTCCAGGAATATATTTATTAATCATTGTCCTATCCCTGTCTGCTATATAAATTCTGCAGGACTCCTCTCCTCCAGGAATATATTTATTAATCATTGTCCTATTCCTGTCTGCTTTATAAATCCTGCAGTACTTCTCTCCTCCAGGAATATATTTATTAATTATTGTCCTATCCCTGTCTGCTTTATAAATCCTGCTGTACTTCTCTCCTCCAGGAATATATTTATTAATTATTGTCCTATCCCTGTCTGCTTTATAAATCCTGCAGTACTCCTCTCCTCCAGGAATATATTTATTAATCATTGTCCTATTCCTGTCTGCTTTATAAATCCTGCAGTACTCCTCCCCTCCAGGAATATATTTATTAATCATTGTCCTATCTCTGTCTGCTGTATAAATCCTACAGGACTCCTTTCCTCCAGGAACATATTGAAATTTACAACCTGTAAAATTTGTGAGTGTAAGTTTACACTTTATTTCAACAAGGACAGTTATGTCAATTGAGAGCGCAGCCAAAACAAAATAACAAATTATAAAATTATATGCAACAGGTTAGGATATCGAAATTATAGGCCTCGCAGGGTTAGGACCACCAGCAAGTGTTAATCATAGGAAAAAACTACATCCCCCCCTTTATTTTCTATTTATTTTTAACAATGCAATTTGTTAATTCCTAAGTAGTTACTTTAACGTATAGAAAAAAACTTTATTATACAGTAGATTTGCCACTAAAAACTTTATATTTGAGTGTTAAAGTAGAACTTGTTAAATATCATATTTAAACTCTATTTAACTTGTAGAATTATATTCAACAAATGGAATAAGGCTACGCCCCTTGAGATAACAAGAGGGTGGGTTTTTCCCTTGATCTCATTCGAATCAAAATTCAAAAGTTTTTAGATTACTCCATAACATATTACAATGTATATTTATTTGCCTCAAAGGCTTTAGAGTACATACTTTGTAAAACTAAATGTTACATAATTTTTTTTCCAGCAGACTGATGCAAGATTGATGTATATTTGTTTGTGTTGTGGAAGTGTGTAAAAATACACTCAAATTGTTTATTTATAAACATTTCTTGGTTTCTCTCAACTTTAGCTGTCGGCAGCTACTGCTTATGTGCTATAATTTTCGCCCACAGTTTCATAGCTTATTATCCTTTATTATTTAAAAGTCTAAACTAAATTTTCTTATAAATATATTCAAAAATTACTTAAATACATGATGTATGCTTTAATATGTACATACTTACATTTTAAGACTTGATTATGAAGATGCTTCGAAAATAACATTATACCTAATAATTCTAGGAATCTATGTTGTAAAAATCAAGTAAATAGGATGATTACATCACATATACTAAACAAAAAATCATCATTTCATCTGTCGGAAAATGGCTATAGGTTGCTACACTTTCAAAATTGAACCAAACTGGTACATAAATCATTATTTCAAGTTTGAAATTAGTCAGTCAATTCTAACATGCCCAGATTAACGAAAAAGAGTTATCAATTACGGACGAAGGATCGTTTTACCTATAATTGGTGTGGAAGTGATGTCACACCACAACTGCATCAATCATTGGAAACTTTTGCTGTGGAAAGGATAAAAGACTTATGGGATAGTTATATGGGATTTAGTTAGAGGGGGGGGGGGATTGAATACCAATAGAGTTATTAGAGTAACAGATCTAACAGTAGATGTATATACAGACAACTACCTCCCTTCCTTTTTCAAAGACCTCTTTCGTCTGCTTCTAAATTATTTTCTGCTATTTGGCTGTTTTAATATAAGCGACACCAATGGTTGATTTTCAATGACCCACTATTATTTACTCTAATGCCATTGGCAAATGTCCGTCCGTCCGTATGTAAGAAACGAATTTGGGGGAACATGAATTTCTTATTTCATATTCAAGATATACAATATATAAATAATGTTGTCATCCTTGATTTTTACTCAATTATTTTCTTGCTTAATTAGTGTTTTATCAGAAACAAGATGACAACATCCATAAAAGCGAAGCTCTGAAACGTTAGGACAGGCAAACATAAGTACTTGTAGAGTGTCAAAACTGAAAAAGCAGAATATAAATGTATAAGTCTGAACAAAATTTTAAGTCAATTTGTGCAAAAGTGTTTAAATACAGGATATTGTTGAAGGGCATACTTACATTTTTAGGATTTGATCATAGAGATGCTTTGCTTATAACATTGTACCTTGTTGTAATAGGAATAAGTATTGCAAAAATCAGATCAACCCTTATTATAGAAAAGCTACGCTTTTAATAAAAATAATTTACTTTCAAGGAAAAAATAGTAAAGAATCAGTTGCATAAGTGTTCTTATCAAGATAATGTCAAAATAAATTAATTGTGTATAAAATGCCCTAATTAAAAAGTATTTTTTTTGTGTAAATAATAAAATATAAGTAAAGGAGAATTTTAGTTGTGTCAAAGCTATTAGTCAATTAGTGTATCCGTATGAATATAAGAAAATAGTTATTTCTTTTATTGTATTATAAACGGCTTTCCGCAGTTTCTATCCACCGGATTCGAATGAATACGAGAAAAGTTATGTATTTATTTGGCTGCTTTCAGAGATAGACTGCATTATTTGTTAAGGTTCGATTAACTTATGAGCATCTACTTTAAATATAACTAGCGGCTACGTTCCCCAAAATAGCTATAAACCTTACAAGGACCTATGAGAAGCTACACTGTAAACGAGATCCTTCGGTACAGACAGACATCCTATTAATGTATGAAAAGGATTTACTTACTACTTTCAAACAAATTTTTCTGTATTTTAGATAACAGTTTACTGTTCTTTTTTTTATCCTGTGTGTGTGTGTAGCCATAGTTTCTTAGTGTTTGGACCTAAGTAGTCTTTTTTATCCTAACTTCCAATGCTGCGCTACTTATTAATACAATTATCCTTGTTATTGTGCTCAATTTTATTCAATGTTAAGAAAGTAACTTTTAAAAATATATTAACAAATATTTGTTGAATACAAAATTTGTATTTTATTCCAAACAAATATATCTTAAATATTTTTGATTATTTAAAAGATCACTCTAAAAATTTCTAGTTAATTTATAGGTAGAAAAACCAAAAATCAGATCAATAGGATAATTTTGTCAGCAATAATTTGTTGTCTAAAAAGTTAAAAATCACAATCGTACCTTATTGTTATAGGAATCATCATGCAAAGTTAGAAATCGATATGACAATTCTAATATGCCTAAATTATCGATAAGAGCTATCCGTTTCGGACGGACGTACTGACAAGCCCTAATTATTATGGAAAAGCTTCGCTTTCAAAGAAAATAATAATATCTTAAACCTTTGTTATCATCAAAAATTGAGTTAAAAATTAACCTAGGAAATTTGGAAGGGGTGTACAATCTCTTATTTTCGTCCGGGGAGTGTTTATAACCTCCAGCTCTCATGCATCGTTATACAATTTACAAAATTTAGAATAAATAGTGTCTTTTTAAACAAACTATTTATTTGTATTTGTCAATTATAGATTTACATTTAAATTTAATCAAGTAAATAAATAAATACAATAGAAAATATATTAAAAGTTATGCATTAATTTTTATTTAATACAAAGGTCCTATTATTTTTTTCTTCAAATTTTTTCTTTTAAAACTCTAAATTGAAAATGAGAGAGGGGGTTGACTTTTCCCTCTCCAACCTTAAGTGCATATAAAGGAGTTGCGATAGTTCAGAAAATAAAGTAAAAACAAAAAACTTTTATGTTCTGTTAAAAAAAACACTAGTTAGAGGTTAGCTGCGCTACTTAGAATATTGAACTTTAAATGTTAGGTTATATGAGTGTTAAAGAATAATACCCTTATAATTTGAGGATCCCTACCTCACATATGTATATTGTATAAGGGATAAGGCAATTGACGATAATTGACATACATACAGCTAGTAAACAAGATTACCCCTTCTGTAGATTAATGTTTGATTGGAATGATTGGACAATACCTTTTGGGAATAACCCATTAAAATCTAAGAAAATAACTAAAGTTTTTGGGCCAACGAATAAGATAACGCGATTTTAAAACTTAGGGTACCAGTGTAAATTACACACCAATGACCCCTCCCTCCCTGCATATGATAGGCATATTTATCTAAATATTCAAAGCTTGAAAAGATTTGCCTGTCTACTTAAAAACTGCTTTTCAAAATCCTCCCAAGAAAACATCATGATTAATGAATTAAAACAATTTATGGAATTTAAGATTCCTTATATGAACATTAAGTTTGTCTATTTGTCTGTACTGAAGAAAGTTCTCACTAACCACAGAACCAATATGGTTCTCATTTTAAATGTAGCTTCGCATTGTTATAAAGAGAAGTAGCCTCTAGAAAACAAAATCCCCCCTTCCACCATTTTTAGCAACCCAACATTATTGAGCAATATTAAAACCTTTATTGTACATACTTACACACACAGGCGTGCATAGAGTTTTGCCAGGAGGTGCGTGACCCCCCCCCCCCTTATGGCTGTTACAGGGGGTTGTATCAAGCAGGTGTACACCCTTGTACAGGGAGGTGAAGATAAGTGTTGCAGAGTTTATCCACCCCCTTGTGCACGCCTCTGCGCATACCTGATTGAAAACATATTATCCACCCCCTTGTGCACGCCTCTGCTTGCACATACCTGATTATCCACCCCCTTGTGCACGCCTCTGCTTGCACATACCTGATTATCCACCCCCTTGTGCACGCCTCTGCTTGCACATACCTGATTATCCACCCCCTTGTGCACGCCTCTGCTTGCACATACCTGATTATCCACCCCCTTGTGCACGCCTCTGCTTGCACATACCTGATTATCCACCCCCTTGTGCACGCCTCTGCTTGCACATACCTGATTATCCACCCCATTGTGCACGCCTCTGCTTGCACATACCTGATTGAAAACATATTGTTTTCACATGATCCAGGAATCTTAAGGGATAAGACAATAAATTGATATACATTCCCAATGATAAACAAGATAACCCCTTCTGTAAATTAGATTAGGTATTGTTTTGCACGTTTGGACACGACTAGGTTTGTATTCAATAAAAGTACCCAAAAGTTTAAAAGGTTATAAAACTCTGGAAACTAGTGCAATGAATGTCCCCTCTTTCCCTGATGTAAACAAACTTCAAACACTTTTATCAGCTCTGAACTTTTTTATATCTATGTAAATTTTAGGAGGCACTGAAAGTAATGTTTATTCAGCTAAAAGGTGTATCTTGACAAGATAGCTGTTTTTATATGCCTAGTATATTTTGGTACATTTTTTGTGCGATTCAAAGTTTAAATATTTGCAAATGATTGAAATCATGTGATTTTGTTAAAACAATATACATACAACACCCGCTGTGTTTAGCATTTACTCGTCATATAACGCACTTTTAACATCTTTTAAACTTAGAAAGGGGGGGGGAGGACATTGGACTGTAAATAACACTGGTACCCAAAGTTTTGGTATAGTCCCTTTCGTGGCAACACCTCTTAATGGGCGCTTCGTCAAACAATAGCTTTTAAATAGTTAAACTCGTAACTGAATCCATTCAACCAACTTTTGCTTGAACTTGCTTGAACATCTGCTGTGTGTTTGATGTCCGAAGGAATTAGGTTCCAACCATCCACTACTCGCTTACAGAAAAAAATCCTTCTAACCTCTAGATTACACCTAGATTTAACTAGTTTTAGAGGTTCGGCTCGAGTTCTAGTTAGATTATTTTCTCTGTTTTGAACAAACTTCAGACCACATTCTACATTTCAAATTTTATTGACAATTTTGTGAACTTGGACCATGTCAAACAATTTCGGCGCTGCTGACGGGTCCAAAGATTAAGCTCTATCAATCTGTCTTCATAGGTTCTTGATGTTAGACCTGAGATCATACCAATAGCTTTCTTTTGCACATTTTCCAGACTTTGTATGTCAAGAATAGACCACGTGGACCACACAGAGCTAGAAAACTCTAAATGTGGCCTTATAAACTGTTTGTATAGCCTCAGAAAAACTACTTTATCTCTAAAGGGAAAACAGCGAGTTATTTGGCCCAAACCTGAATATGTTGAGAAGGTTTAAGGTTTGAGTGAACACAGACTCCAATACATCAATTTATCGTTTTTGTCTTATCCCGTAAGATTTCTGTTTAAACTACAATGCCGTAGTTGAATGAGCAAACAAATATTTGATTTTTATGAATTAATGAATCTATATTTCAGGTGAATTGAAGAACCAAATTAAACATTAAAGACCAAGACATGATCTAAAAAGTTATAAAAAGTTAACTTTCTAGTGAAACAAAAGTGAAATATTTTTTACAAAATCTTTTGGAGTTCAAATTGCCGCGTAAAGCGTACACTTTGTGAAAATGTCGTCTTCTGACCTGCGTGACAAACTTGATGGGTTGGAGACCTCCATCAAAATGGCTGCCACCTACCCAGAACCTCTTTCAAGACACAACAGAATGCTTTCACAATTATCAGTAAGTAAATTTGGGTCCTCAACCTCCCAAGATGAAATCTACCCCCCCCCCCCCTCCACAAGAAAAAAAAGAATACCCTCAATTTTTTTAAATTTTCTTTCAAAAACTGAAAATAAAAGTAAAAGATCGACTCCCCAATTCCCTATCCTTAAGGTGTCCCTAAAGACTTAGGAGTGTAACCGCTATTTTATATAATCCGATAAGTGCTCAGTAAGCCATTGAATTACCTTGTTTTACTTTGTTTGTTTTTTAAAAGCAAGCTTTTCTATAGTTAGGATAGGTACGTAAGTCCGTCTGGAACGGTTAGCTTTTTTAAAGTTATTTTAAAACATGTTAGAATTGTCCTATCGATTTCAATTTTTGCATGATGATTCATATAATAATTAGGTATGTGTTAGGAAGTGTAGCAACTCTATAATCGTTAACACAAAGTCCGTACGTCCATTTAAATCATGCTGATTTTTAACTTTTTAAACAACAAATTTTTGTATGATATAATAATCCCAATAATCTGATTTTTGGAGTACTGATCCCTATTACAACAAGGCACAATGTTAAGGGAATCTCTATAATCAGGTCCAAAAAAATTAAAAATGTTGTGAAACAGTATCCTGTATTAAAGCAGTTTTGTAACAGTCATCCTTGTTTTAGAGCAATGTGATAGAGTGTAACCCTCACATGTACAAGAGACAGGTGAAGAAGAAGATGGATAGAAAGGGGAGGTTCAGAACACAACCTGTTACATTCACGGAAATAAAGGTATAGTTTAATACATTAATAACTCTAGATGGTTAATTACACTCAATAATCCATCAAACCTGAAAATGGAATTCTAACCGATTATATAGTTTTTTGTTTATATTTAGTCACAAATGAGCCAAATAAGGGGTCAATTGCAGAAATCTAAATGAATAAGACAGTGGCTGATGAATTGATGTACATTTCAATGGTGATGCACAAAATTACCCCTTCTGTAGATTACAATTAGTGGTTGAAACGTTTAGACACTCAACTCAATGAACCAACCATTCAAAATTCAATAAAGGTCCCCAAAGTTGTTAAGCCAATTTATAATTAAAGGGTAATATAAAACTTTTGAGACCAGCCCTATTTCCCCTGGGTCACTTAAGAATGGGGTAGGTAGTTATCTGGAGAAAACATCTATTTACATAAATCTATATTTAGGAGGTAGATGAAGAAAAAGGAGAAGATCCTCTAATTCTTGGAGACTTTTCTGATGGAGAAAAATCAAGGTAATGACGTTTGGTAATTTCTCTCACAGAGAATTGCTGAGCTTAGAACCCCTCAACCCCCCCCCCCCTTATTTTGAAATAAATTTTAAAGAGGAGACTGTAAATTTTTTTCATTTCTTTAGGATAGGTTAAATTAGGTTTATCGTGTATTGGGTAGCCCCAGAAGGTTAGGGCTTTGCAGATATAGGGCAACCCCCCCAGATCCCCCCTCCACCCATGTTTAAAATTTTTTAATAAAAGGGGTATCTCTGTGCCTCTATTTCTGATTCTATCAAGTTAGATTTCAGATGAACAAGGAGACTGGCTTTGAGAATTCTTTGTCAAAATTCTAGAATGATAAATTAATAAGCTTCCCCAATGATAATAAATAAAATTACTCTTCTGTAGATTTAAACTATTTGTTTAAAAGTTTGGTTATACTCAGGGAGTAAGGGAGGGGACAATGGATCGAATATTCAATTTTTAGGAGTCTCAGACTTTGGGTACTGGCTTAAAGGGAATGTGCAAAAATTTAGCAGTTTCTGACTGAGTTTGGGTACTAGCGCATGAAATGCCGTTACTCACTGTGTTAGTTTTGAATATTGCAGACAGATATATTTGTTATGTGATGGCTGGATTAAAAAAAAAAATTCTTCAAAAATTATCATTTCATAGATAAAAACTTTATTGTGGTATTTATGTAATAAACAATCTAAGAACCCCTACATTTATAGTGGCATTTAGACTTTAGGAATTTGGGATAACAAGTTTCAGGGAGATTTTTCTAGTAATTAATTACAGAACGGTTACGCCAGTCTGATGTACAATTAATCTAATTGTCAAATGAATGCTTTTTTTCTTATTTTATAGTTTTCTAAATTCATTAACACCCCCTTTACAATTTGCTTAAAATTTTCCGGATAAATCTGGATTTTATGGCCTTTCAAGGAAACTCTTAAATTGAATTAATTGCCCATTGTCCCCTCCCTTACTCCCTGGGTTATACTAGTTTTGAAAAAACAAATTAGAATTCAAAGCACCCAAAGTTTTGAAGCCAACAAATAATATAACGTGTTTTAAAATTTTAGGAACTTTGGTTAATTTACAGTGTAATGTACCCTCCATTCCTGATTTTTCTGTTTTCTTTATTATAACCATGGATGCAGGGTTTGAACAATGGAGGACTAATTAACCTTACACAAACACAGAAAACTTCAGAGATCCAAAGAGATTAGACAATGACCGATTGATTAATGTACATTCCCAATAATGATACACAAAAAAAATTTCCCTTCTGCAAATTGTAATTAGTGGTTTTCTTAATAAACCAACCAATCATATTCAATTAAAGTCCCCAAAGTTGTTGAAGTTGACTGATAAGAACACGTTATTAAAAAACTTTGGGGATTAGTATAATAAACAACCCAATGTCCCCTACATCCGTGGTAAACTTGAGTGAAATGAAATGTTGTAAATTAATTTTTAATCGTCAATTTTATCTTATCCCTAAAAAAAATCAAAAATCATTTATAAAAACTTAAAAATCAACTTTTTGTGTAAAATTAAGAAAAAAAACTTGAGATTGTGTCATTTGCATCAATTTTATTTGTTCTCATTTTTTGTCAACTTTTGTGACAAGCGCGCAGATAAAATCTGTTTGTTTAAGATTAAATCTTGATAAAGGGGTAAGGTTACACTCAAGGTTATAGTAAAACAAGGATGACAACATCCATAAAATCAGATGGAATGACAAACGAACAATAACTCTTGTCGAGTGTCAGACCTCAATAAGCAGAACATTAACTTATTAAAAAAGGATAATTATATCATACAAAAAGTTGTTGCCAAAAAAGATAAATAACCAAGCTTTAAATGGACTTTCTGGGAGAGATTATAGATTTGCTTTTTAAAAGTTTTAAATTGATAATACAATTATAACAAGAAACAATTAACCGAAAAGGATGGACCTACCCAAATTATAGAAAAGCTTCGTTTTTAACAAGGGTAAGTATGCCCATAGTTAGCGCCGTGAAAACGTAAAAAAACTAAAAGTACAAGGGAAACTTTGTCAGTTGACAGGGTAATGTCTCCTTCCTTTAAGTGCTTATCAAGTGCTGAAACCCTGCTTCCTTTATTTTGAAATGAATTGCAAAAAATGGGGGGCTATTTGTCTTCTGTGGCTAATCCCTGTTCCCAATATAACCTAACCTAACCTAAAGTAATAAACAAACAAAGGAAAAACTATGGGGCTTCTATGCCTGACTAGGCACTTTCAGAGAATAGCTGTGTCTATAAGCAGGCACAGCTACTTTGAATAATGCCGAATTAATATTTTATATTAATCCAGGGAAGGAGGGGACATTGGGCTGTTTTTACACCAGTCCCCAAAGTTTTATAATACCGTTTCCTTACTAGTTATCTTATCTACTTTTTGGGGATTATTTTAAATTTTGATTGGTTGCTTTACCTAGTTAGACGTCCAAACTTTTCAGCCACCAATTGTAAATAGAGAAAGTTAAATTTGTGTATCATCATTGGGGATGTACAATACATCAATTTATCTGCCATTGTTCTTTCCCTTTAGATCCCTAATATTTAATCTCTTGCTTATAATCTTGTGATTGAAATAAAAATACACACAGTTAGTGAAACTAAACCCTATAGAACACGCCTGCTTCAGTAGAAAAACTTAGCTTGTCTTACCTAACAGAGTTACAATATCAAAGATTACGTGTTTAAAATTTATTCAAATAATAACAAGACAAACAAAAGTCAAAGTTAAAAGCGTACAAAGACAAAACATTACAAGGAAAAACTGGGGGGAAATGTCAAACGTTTATCCAAAGAACTCTAATTAGTAAAATGCTTAACTTGAAGTAGAAAAATATTGAAAATTCTATCCCCAAAAATTATCAAATATTTTTTTTATTCTTATGCATTTTCTTTACTATTATTTTTATAATATGCAAGTTGTTAGCTGCGCTACTTATGCACATGATTGGGTATTCTTATAGTTTTTCTCTGAATTGCTTTTGTTAGAACAAGGATGACAACTTTTATAGAGTTTAAGAGACAATTAAAAGCAGAATATCAACATTTGACTAAACAAAATTGTATTTGAATTTGTTACAAATTTACTTAATACAGGATTCTGTTTAGGGACATACTTATTAGGACATATGATTAGGACTTGATTACAAAGATGCTTCACTTTTAACAATGCACCTTGAAGTCAGGACTTTCTGGTAACGATATTAGAGTTACTACTAAATAGTACCTAACTATTACAAGATCATCATTTAAATCAATTGGACAATTCTAATAGCCTAAATTGACCATAAAACCTATATGTCACGTGGGGACGTACGAACGTACCGTTCCTAATTTTAGAAAAGCTTTGCAAGAGTAAATTTTCCAAGATTAAACATTAGTAAAGTTAGTTCAAGGATTTTTTATGTAAAAAGTTTGAGTTAAAATATTTGAAACAATTAACTAATTCTTTGAAATAACATTGGCAATTATGTCCATAACTAGTGTAGCAATTTTAAGGTAATTATATCTATAATACAAAGGTAGAACGATGTTTGTCCGTCTGTCTGTCTGATGTTTACAATCACGGTACCCGCTGAACCGATTGGTCTCTACTCTTCAGGAGATATAGCTACTAGTACTGTAGTGGTTTAAGCTATTTTATTGGTGAGTGGAATTTCTCTAACTCCCCATAAAAGAAAAAAGGCTCCATCCCCCTAAAAAAAAATTTTTTTTTTATAAAAAAAATAAGAATTTCTTTTTTTTAATCGGAGAAGTTCTTTTCCTGGGTTTAATTTTGTCAAAGAGTAAATTTTATAAGAGAATTTTTAAAAAGTATTTTAATTAAACCCAAACTGAAATGGCTAATTTCTGTCATATTTCATAGGCTAGCCTAGAAGTTATGAATTTCTTAGCTTAATTAAATATTAAAGAATATGTAAACTTAAAACATAAAAAATTTTATGGGGGTTAGCTCAAAGAATTTCAAATCAAAGGTAGATGGTGATGTTACCATCATGCAGTAAGTAGCTCGATCAGAGTCAAGCGGACTGACTATTAAACAGAAAAAAACGGACAATTATTAAAAGTAGCTCCGCTACTAAAAATAAGAAAGCATTATTGTGTAGATTTTACAAATAGTTCTATATAGAAGTATATTTTACTCTTGATTTTCTCGTAAATAAAATAACAATTGAACTATTTTACTTAATATACCTTAATAAAAATCCTCTTTAAATATGTACCTTTTAACAATTCAAAGCATAAAAAAATACAATTTTAATCAAATTTAGACATATAAGAAGAAAAATTCATTAGGTATAATAGATTTTTTACAGATTTAGTCAACAATGAGAAATATAGCTTTGTTGGACAGACGCACTAACCGACCCTATGTTACTTATAATTATACTTGTTAAAAAAATGGGGAAAATTTTGTGAAAAAATTGTAAATAAAATGTATGAAATATTTAAATAGGAAAAAGAACAATGACAATTCCCCCCATAGAAAAATTTGGACGTGTAATAAAACCCCGCCTTCAGGGATTAGAAATAGGAGAAAAAATAACTGTTCAATTTATTCTTTTTAAGTGGTGGTTCAATGCTCGATAGGGACTTTGAGCAAAAGCACTAATTGATACTGTCCATAACTATCATAGTAAAATATTTTTGAAATAAGAATATCAGCTAATTCATCAGGGCTCGGCAGCCGCCACAAAGCCTAAATTGAAACTCGTTTGGAGGCTTGGAAAATTTGTCTGAAAAGAGGGATTGTCATATTTGGGTCAGGTTTAGACTTCTATCTTTTTTTTAAAACTGTAAAAGGTTGATTTTCTGCGGCTTAGAGGCGGCTGGCGCATGGCTGCCGAGTCCTGGTTTAGATCAACCAGGTTTTCCATGTTTATTTGTTTGTGTTTTTGTAAACTAGAAGAGGGGACAAAAACTAGAATAACGTGGGGGCCAATTATTTCCTTTGGGGGGAGGGATATAATGGCCTCAAAACTAAATCTTGGATATTGTTGTTATAACAATTTGATGCTCGTGACCTTTAGTTTGAAAAAGTTGTTAACTACACTACCTAACCTACCTAACAAATATTTTACATAAAAACAAAGAAAATTTTTAGATAAGCTTTGGATAAAAACAAGGATGAAAACATCAATAAGGAGCAAAGTACAAATATTTAAGGATGGACAAATGAAAAATGTTTTAGAGGAAATGTTTAGCTGGTTAGAGGGGAGAATAATCAATGGAAAATCATGAACCAATCACAAATCAATATATAAATGTCTTTTGGAGCATGGCCGATAAACTGACGGACCTATTGTAACCTTGATTTTCTTTTGTAAGGGTTATATTTACAAAAAAGCAGCAGTTTATCTGATATACCAGCCGAGAAAATAACAGATAAGTTGAAATATTTATTCCTTTTCTCATGGAGGTGTTGACACCCCCTTCCTATAATTTTTGAGATAACATCTTTCTTCCGGATTTTACTAGTTAAATATTACAAAATTTTGAAATACAGAAATATAAAAAGTAAAATTGTCAAATGCATTTTGTGAAGTTACAAGATATTGAAATAAGATTAATCACCACGCCCCAGGGAGGGAGGGAACATTGGACATAAGAGTACACTCGTACCCATAGTTTTATAAACATGTTATTTTATTCTTTGGCTCAGAAACTTTTATTGACTTTTAATTGGTTGGTTTCCAAACAAGTCAAAACTTTTCAACCAATGATTTTTATCTAAAGAAGTAGTAATTTTGTTTACCACCTTTGGGTTTGTATTAAAACCTATTGCTTATTTTCTTATCCCTTAAGATCCCTGCTCCAAAGTTTTACCCAAACTTACCTACATATACAGCCTGGGAATGAGAACATCCATAAAAGCGAAGCCTAAGAAATCAGACAGACGTACTGACGGTTCGATCCTAAATCTATGTAGAAAAGCCGCGCTTTTAAAACCTTTCCCTGCATATTAAAATCGATGATATTCTGTCTGCAATTTTATTTGTTTTTTTGTCGACTATATGGCTTTAATAAGAGTTGATCATAACTGACACAATATTAACATGTCATATTCATAATATCCCATTGACAATTATTTATGTCGACTAAAATGAAACTAATAAAAATGGTCATAGCTGAAATCTATCATCACAATTTCTAAAAATGTTTTAATTAGTTTAATTTTAGTTGATTGATTGATTGATTGATTGATTGATTTAATTTTAGTCGACATAATTAATTGTCAATTGTTTGTTGTATAACATTTATTATGAGATTTATCATCATTGTGATATTACATACTTGTTTATTTAGCATCTTAGGCGGACAAACAGGAAAGTCTTAATGAGAAGCTTCGCTGAATTTTTGACTAGCTTCATCTAAGTCTATATTTTGATTTCTGCAAAAAAAACTCTTATCATAAATATCATTAGCTTGCGTCAAAATCTTGATATAAATTTGAAGTTAATAGCATCTAAACGATAAAAAAGTAATTTCATAAATATTAAGATTTTTTAATACAGATCAAATACGCATTTAAGTTGAAACCCTTAATTTTATCTTGATTTATTTTTCAAACTTTATAAAAAGGAAGTTAGAAAATTAGTGGTTGAAACATTGAAACACTCAACAAAGTCCCTAAAGATATCAAGCCAACAAGTAATAAAACGTTATTTTAAAACTTTGGATACTAGTGTAATCAACAGCCCCTTCATGAAATGAAAAATAACTACACGTTCGTGTGGCAAAACGCGTACACATTCTGTCCAATAATATGGCCAAAATGTTTCTACAGCTTGTTCTTATGGTCTAATTAGGTATCTAGATCTACAATATTCATTATTATTTTTAGGTCTGAGTTAGATTTGAAGTGCAGATTTGAGGATATGCCAAAAATTTTGGGTTCCAGACGCCAGCATTCAGGATCCAGGTAAAAACAGAATAGCTGGTGGCAGTAATGGATGTAGAATACATGAATAAACGATCATTTTGGTGTATAAAATATATAGGTTGGATGAAAGATTGATGAAAAAAATAATTTTTTAAATTGTGAAAAAATGGGTGATTTTTTTAAATTTTTGTTACCTACCTTCATAGATAGTTAGATATCTAGACATCCAGGGACTCTAAAACTTTTTTTTGGCCATCCAGCATCCTTGAATCACCCAACGGACCAAAATATAGAGTATTAACAAAATCTGAGAGGTAGTGCAGAAAAGTGGTACACTTGGCAAATAATGCACCACGTGGATATTATGACAGGGGAAAAATTGTCGTAAATTTAGATTGCTATTTCCTCTGTCATTCATTGGTCAATTTGTTAATCCAGTAGGAGGGGAGGAAATGGGGTAAAAGGAGGGGATGGGGCAGATCTTTATTTTAGCCAGCTACAAAATACACTTTATTAGAAAAACATGTTAATCTGGTGTAAGATCCAAATAATAATTAATCAATTGTGGCATTAAATAAAAATGTTATGTCTGACGTAGTATGATATATATAAATGATCTGGATTGTCAAACTTAATAAAGAATTCCTAGCAGTCGTATTCTTTATCTATTCATAATATCGACATTTTAAAGATGCTACGCTTTCTATATCTATATCACAAATGATTACAGAAAAGCTATGCCTTTAATAAAAATGTAATGTTACTTTACATAAGGCTATGACCCTAACCTATTATGTAACAAATAGTTTAATTGAATTTTATTTCATAGTGCATTTCTTATTTTAAACAATGCAATGTTAAAGATGGAATTTATCGATTAAATTTCAGACTTTTATCAACAATGACAATTTTGTAGAATACTAATATTATATAAAAGTCTTTTAACTGTAATACAGAAATAGTATTAAAATTCAAAGGAAATATTCATTTTATACAGATCAAATACATTTTTTTTAAATGCTGGATTTGTAGAGCAGCTATCATTTATATAATTTCTTTCTAAATTGGATTTTAGTAACAGTCGTTCCGTCATTTCCTATTAAAAATTAACTTCGCTATCAAGATAATTTTGAAGTCAAACGACTATCTTTGCTGTTTTCAAATACAAGTTTAGGCCTTTCTTCCTATTTTAAGTAGCGCTGTTACACTATAATATGTTATGCACGTCAGTCCGACACAAAGAAAATAACATGTGTTAGCTGATTATAGCTGCATAAATTATGGATGCAATTGTCCTTGTTTTATCCAGAATTGTTTGAATTCTCTCTTTGTTCGCAGATTAAAGCTCGGATTTTCATGCATTTCTCATAGTTACTCACTTTTAACTAGAGAAAAAAATTATCATGGAAAAGGAATATTTAATAAATATATTAGATATATACATATCCCTAAGATCAATAAGGACACATATAGGAACATTCCGGTCGTATTATTGGTTATTAAAACGTGAACACATTTTGGTATTAAAGGGCAGTGATTGATTGAACCTTAGTTATTTTAAAGGAATTTATTATCGTTTTTTAACATAAAGTGGAATTCTTTTACTTTTTTCTTAAATTTAAAAATCTATTTAAAATCTCTTATCCCTTAAAAATTTCGCATGTACTCTTACTCTAGTTTGTAAATATTTCTTTATTGTTGCATCGTCACTGTCTGATTCAACTAAAAATAAGTTCAAGATAAATTATTGTCCCAAAATAAAGTGTAACTTTTAGACACTCGAAAGAAAATAGGAAACAAAGAATATAAACTCACTAAAATTCTCAAAAATAAACCTCTAAATTACATAAAAAAACATAATAAAAAAGAGTTTTAAAAAGTAACAAATTTAAAGGTGCATTTTACTACAGGAGGGATTATACATATTGTTAATATAAAAAACTATATCCCATTAAATTATGTAAATTAATTCATCCGAAGAAAAAAACTTATGGTATAAATAGAAATCGGAACATTAATCTAAAACCTTTTTTTCGATTTTTCATAACATGAACTTATTTTGTAACGGGTCACAGTGTGCCTTTAGTATCACAACAGTTTTTAACTATTTTTATTAGTTGCAAATTCTTTTATGTCTCTACTTAATGTATTGTAGACATGAACTCTCTTAGATTTTATCCTATTTGCCAAGGAAGCGTGCACAGGTTTTCTAATGAGGGGGGGGGGAGACCATGTTTTTTAAAGCGATTGAATATCCATTAAGACATCCTGTCAAAATTTTGTCTGGCTATTATATCAATGTAGACTGAAGTTTATTATTATAATTAGATGTCGAATGTATGTCAGTTATTGCCAATTTTATGTAATGCTATATTGTCGATTGTTAATCTGTAAGAGGCTGGGTTAATTACTTGGGATCTGCCATTGATAGAGGGGGGGGGGGGAGGGGGGGAAGTTGTAAATTAGTTAAAGTGAAAATTAGTCCGATGTACCTTAATTAATGTACGTCTGTTTTTAATACCTAAAATATAGGTTAAAAGAACATACAAATGTCTTAAAAGTCTTAGGCTTCTTTTTTTTTAAATATTCAGTTTTAAACTAATTCTGAATATTTTTTAGAAAATAAATAAATGCACCTTAAATGAGTCATTTTACTAGGATATGCAAATCTAATAATACCACAGCACTGGTTTCTTTTATGAAAATAACACTTTTGAGCACTGCAGTTATCGTATAAAAAGGATGACAACATCCATAATCAGAGAAATTCTTGAATATAAAATAAAAGAACAGCCAAGCTGATAAAAAGAAAAGCGATTTAAAGCGAAATTCGAAACATCTATCTTTAATATCAACTGACAAATATCAGGTTTCCAAAACATGATATCCATCTTATTTGGAGTATTACATACAGACGGACATAGTTAGTTGAAGAGTAGAAGCTAACCGGTCATTCGAATTTACTAAAGAATAGGTCATAATTTGCCATGTCGCTTTAAGATGCGAAGATAAGATTATATATATTAGAAATGCCAAAATTAATTTTAAAGCAAAATATAAAGCAACAGACGGACAAACACCAAACACCTTGTAGTGTAGCAATGCTATTGAAAATAGACAAAGAGGATATTTTCTGCCATCCCCAAGTTCATGAAAATGACCTTTTCAGGAATTTATGCTTTCCGTGTTTTGTGGAATATTAATTTTGTTTTAATGACACTGAAATATTCCAAACTTGTGTGTTAGCTTGTAGCATAGTGTAGCAAGAAATATTATCTTTACATCTTAAATTTTTGTCATTTACCTTTAAATATATGGTCGAGTATCTTTATAAGAAGCGCATCAATATCAAGTTTACTTTATTTTTAGACAAAAAAAATTTGCAGTTTTTAATTAATTTGTTTTATGATAATTAATATGAAAATATAGAATTCTTAAAAATCCGCCAATATTCACGTTGTGAATATTTGGTGCTTTCCCTCAAACTGCCTATCGAGCACTAAAAGAGTCGAGCACTAAGACCCCTCCCCCTTATTTGAAAAAAATGAAAACAAGTAGAGGGTATTTTTCCCCTATGGCTAATCTCTGCATTTTACGCATCTTTGTTACGCAGGGATCTTAAATGATAAGACAATGGCCGATAAACTGACGTACATCCCCAATGATGTTTTACAAAATTATCCCTTCTGTAGGTTTAAATTAGTGATTAAAACGTTTGGACGCTCAAACTCAATGAACAAACCAATCAAAATTCAAAACACAAAAATGACAACGTTATTATAAAACTTTGGGAACTAGTGAAATTAACATCCTAATGTCCCCTCCCTCCTTGCCTGTTGGGAAACCCATTGTTGTAAAGCAGACGCAAAAAAAAATACGAATCAAACGTTTTGTTAAAGTCAAACTGATTTAAATAAATGCCATACTTATGTTATGAGACAGTTTACAGTTATTGATATATTTAGGAAGAGGCTGGACATCCTGGAGACCCCGTGTGAGTCAGCTGACCTGTACAGCGAGGACGAGGAAGCTATGATTGCAGCGGAGCGCAGAGATTCTATTGAAATATTCCCCAGCAGCCTACCTATCAACTTTCCTCCGGGGGTTAATCTACGGTCGAGACCTTCTTTCTGAAATTATCTTTTTTAAAATGATACATAAAAATTATTCTCATTATAAAAGCAATAGAAGAGACTGTCTGTAGCTTAAGATCTCACTACCCGCTGATTTATATGCTTCCATTTATAGCACAACGTCCCATAGGTACAGGGAAGGTTTGTAACTATTTCGGGGAAGGGTACCTCCACCCTCCAAAGAGAAATCTACCCTGGAAAAAAAACATTCCTAAAAAATGAAATTAAAGGGTCGACTTATTCACCATCCCCTCTACTTTAATGCTCCTATAGGCCTCTAAGAGTCTAGTCTCTAGTGATATATAACGTAGCATAATGTCTGTCTATCTATCTATAGATATATAAGGAAAAGATGTGCTGCCACTTCTACCACTAGCAAAAATACAGTCGATGTGTTTTTGACAAAAAGTGTTTTTTTTTCAATTTCGTTTTTTGTTGTTTTAGGATATCTCAACTCTTTGTCCAATGATACATAACTTTAAGGAATTTTTCTCCAACGAAAATTATTTTTGTTGAGGGACGAAGCCACTATAAGTAGATTATAAGGAGAAATAAAAAATAATTCTTTAAATATGTGACTGCAGTTTAAAATATTTGATTTGTCTCTAAATATTTTTAAATGAATATAAAAATATGCTTTTAGTGTCATAATTATTTTAATATTTTATATAAAATGAAAAATAAATGATATTGTTCATTTTTCTGTTACACTTTAAATTAAAACTTATATTTTTGATATCAGGAATAGAGAGGTCAATGGTGATTAATTAATTCTTCCTCTAGTAGTTTTAACTTTTGGGGTAAGAGTTAATTATGCCCTATTCTCCAATTCCTGTATCCTTTATCATTAAATTATTTTGACTGAAAATTAAATTTCCAGTTTGGCTCTGAATCCGTTTATTTTCCAATGGATTAGAACCGGTTCTGAGCTATACTGAAATAAAACCATATTTCGTATCGTATTATTTATAATTTTCTACGAAAAGTATAATAAAAATAGCAGAATTCAAGTTAGCCCTAACCTTTCGCCTCCAGGGACAAACCAAATAGAACTATATTTTCATTCTAATATTCGCGGAAAACTGTCTACAATACGATGCGATAAATAACTATTATTTACTTTCCATATATGAAATTCTCTAAAGTTTCATACATAGGAACAATTATTAAAAATTTATAGTAATTTTATGTTGTAGAAAAAAGTTTAATAAAATTAATTTTGTCTTTCTCCATTGTAAATATTTTTTGCTAACAAATATAAAATTACTAGAGTTGGCTCGATATAATTATCTCCCTATTGGCTAGTTTTCTATATGCATATCTATTTCTCAATAAATCTATTTTCCTCACCCGGCATTACTATCTAAAATAAAGTAAATATTTAATAATCTAAATTATTTTAAAAAGATTTTTTAAATTATATGATGATGATTACAATTTTAGTTTAATATTTGAACACACAAAGTGTCGCCACAATCGAATTCTTTTAAAACAGAGTTTTCTTACATTTATTATTTTATAAATTTAAATTTTCTTTTTTATGATTAGAAATACATTGATATAAGGTAAATAGCAACATGAAATTAAAAAAAGGAATTTATTTTTAATAAAGTAAAATAATGGGTCTTATCGTTCTGGGCAATGAGAGTTTATTATGGATTATTGGAGCACTATGAGTTTTAAACAAATATTCCTTGGAAAACTTGAGCTCGTTTATAGACATTTATTTCCTATATAGATCTGACATGGATCTTGAAGCAATTAAGCAGGCCGTTTTGTACATGTTAAAAATTGGAAGATTTCATTAAATAAAAGTTATCGCAAATATACTTAGTAAATAAATTCAGTTTGAAAAATGTGTATTAAATGATGGTTTTAACTAGGGCTTGGCAGCCGCGCAACTTAATTTTTATTCAGATTAACATTTTGCACTCGCTAAGCCCTGTTTTTAACCAAAGAGGCTTTCAGTAAATGTATTATTAGTGACTTAAATTGTAATTACTTTTTAAAATTACTTTTTAAATATTTTTTCCAGTATGGTTTCGAAACCGATTAATATCTGCTGGATTAGAACCGGTTCTGAGCAATGCTAAAATGCCATGTATTAAAAAAATGTTCCACGAATAATAAAACAAACTTTAATTAATCTCCATTTTGTTCGCCCGGGCCTTAGATCCCTCAGGGCCAACAAAATGGGAATTTCTAATTTTACTATCCGAGAAAAACTGTTTATAATACGGTTAATAACTGTTCTCTGACAAATAATAGCATAAACAAAATAAGTCAAATACAATGATCTTAAATAAATCTATGAAGTAAACTAGTTAATTTCGTCTAACTGAATGTAATATTTTTTAAGAATAAGGGGTGGGGTAAATCCGTCACTTTTGCGTAAACAGGGAGTATAAGCTTTGTCTTTGGAGTGAGGGGATAGGTTATTTGGCAAAAAAAGTTTACTTTTAGAATGTAGTTTTAAAAATTTTTGGATTAGGCCTCCAGGTTCAGGTGCTGCAGGCCTCCATGTCTCTGGACGGGTAAAAATATTTTTTTTTCTCGAAGAGTTAGAGCTTAAAAAATTATACATTGTTTTGAATGTTATTTACATATCTGAAAATAAAAGTAGAATATTTTGTTTTATAAGTGACCTCTAACTCTTCAATAATATTTTCTTTTTAATTTTTACCTATCCAGAGACCACCTGGAAGCCAAATCCAAATTTTTTAAAAATATAAAATATATCCCAAAAGAAATCTTTTTTGCCAAATAACCTATCATCTCACTTCTAAGACAAAGCCTATACTCCCTGATTACGCAAATGTGTCAGAACTCCTCCCCCTCCCCTTAATATTTAATTTGTGTTATGATTATATAGTTAACCTAAATATAAAGCTGAAATATATGAAAATTAACTACATTAGTTTTATTTTTTAAAGCAAAGCCTTTTTATGATTAAGTTCGACGTTATAGCGAATACCGATTGCGTTCTCCATTTTGGGGAAGCTTCACGTAGGTCCACGGGAGGTTTTAGATTTTAATTTCAAGGCTATTTTCCATCTCATCTCTTCGCCTTAAAATACAGTGTCTCAATATGCTAGGGGTGCATCCACTAGTCTTACATAAACCGTATTTTTACTTTTGAAATTAAAAATAATTTCTACTTTTTATCAGCTTATAACAACAGTGAAATTAATTGGGGGGGAAATCACGATACCTATATGTGATTTTCAGCGGTCGTTGATGAGCAACACATAGAAGAATTGGCGACCTTTTTATCTGCCCCTCAAATATAATAGTAGATTTATTTCGCTTGTTGGCTATACCTTATTCCTGTTACTTCTAAGAAATGTGATATGTACAGTGTACTTTAAATACACCGAAACCTTTTTAAAAGGCGAAGCTTTTCTATAACCATGGTCTGTCCGCACGACCGATGCGTACGTAAAGGATGGCTATTATCGTTAATTTAGGCATGTAAAAATTGCCCTATTGATTTTTAAAACACAATATTTGATATCTTATAATTATCCGCTAAACCGATTTGGGTCTTAAACTGTTTTTAACCTATTTTTTAATCATATATCAAAAATATACTATGACACCAGTAGAATCAGACTGCAGTGCCCAAATTTGAATTAAGGCCCCAATAAACTTTTTTTGGGGGATTTAAGAATTAATTTTATATGTTGCTGTGATCATTTTGACGGGAGCAAAAGCAATTTTTAGTTTGGGGTTAAATTGTTTCTTACAGAACAATTTTATATGATTCAGTTTATATCAATACAATAATAAAACAAGGATGACAACATCCATAAAAGCGAAGCACTGAAACGGTAGGACAAACGGATATGAACACTTATACAGTGTCAGAACTGAATAATCAGAATATATAAGTATAAGAGTCGAAGCAAAATTGTAAGTGAATTTGTTTAAAAACTGCTTTATACAGGATAATGTTTATGGACATACCTACATATTTAGGACTTGATTATAGAGTTGCTTCGCTTATAACATTATACTTTGTTGTCCCAGGAATCAGTATACCAAAAATCAGATCAATCGGATTATTAGATCACATAAAAATTTGTTGTTAAAAAAGTAAAAAAAACATGTTTAAATTGGACGTACGGACATTTTGGTAATGATTATAGAGTTGCTACGCTTTCTAAATCGTACCTAACTACTAAAGGAATCACCATGCAAAATTTGAAATCGATAGGACAATTCTAACATGCCTAAATTAACAAAAAAGCTATCCGTTATGGACGGACGGACGGACGTACGGACGGACGTACGGACGGACCGACCCTAATTATAGAAAAGCTTCGCTTTTAAAAACTCTACTCTGTTCGATGGAAATAATTTTTTTTCTAAAACAATCAATTTCAGTAAAAAAATTAACATAATACAATAAAACACATAATCCTAAAGTTAAACCAATAAGATTTCTTGTTTCATTTCAACTATTTATAATTTCCGAAAGAGTGTTTTCACAAAGTGACTTATTTACAATGTAGTTAAATAATTTTTATTTAATTAAAATGAAAAGAATGAAAACTATACACGTAAAAGATACATACTTTTTAAAAATATTTTCAAAAATAAAGTTTGAATAATCTTATTTTATATCATATTTGTATATGTGTCCAAAATAATTTTGTTGTATTGCATAAACATTTGTTGACATCATATCATCTTGTCATCAAATTTAACCCTTTACAGCCAATTTTTATGTGTTTAAAATAGGTGAACGAACACAAACATGTTAATGTTAATTCATTGGTATATTGTAAAGATTTAACTTTTTAGTGAATTTTTTTTAGTAAAATCATAAGGCCTAATTTTACTCTATACCAGAATACAATATTTATGAAGCAAAACACTCTAAAAGCTACGAATTTTACCCAAATAAAAAAAAGCCTTTTTGCTTTGGTCAAAATGACCACGGCAACAGTAAAAATTAATATTTAAATCCCCCCAAAAAAGTTTATTGGGGACTTAATTCAAATTTAGGCTCTGCAGTCTGGTTTTACTGGTGTCATAGTATATTTTTTATATATGTTTTAAAAATAGGTTAAAAACAGTTTAAGAGAATATAGATTTTGGTACTGTAGTGGTGGTTTTAAGATATTTTGACTATAGAACTTACCGACAGATGAAAGAGTATAATATCAAGATAATCCAATGAAAAATAAAATCATGACTATAGAACTAGCCTACAGATGAAAGAGTATAATATCAAGATAATCCAATGAAAAATAAAATCATGACTATAGAACTAGCCTACAGATGAAAGAGTATAATATCAAGATAATCCAATGAAAAATAAAATCATGACTATAGAACTAGCCTACAGATGAAAGAGTATAATATCAAGATAATCCAATGGAAAATAAATTATGACTATAGAACTATCCTACAGATGAAAGAGTATAATATCAAGATAATCCAATGAAACCGGGAAACACATCAAGTCATGTATAAAGGAGTTTATAATATTCAAACAAGGATGATAAAATACTCAAAAGCTAAGCTCTGTAAAAGTAGGGCAAACGAACATTAAGACTTATAGTGTCAGAACTTAAAAGGCACCTTTGAATAGTAAATTCAGGTAGTAAGAGAGTCATATTAAATGTTGTCAAGGTCAGGCGTTCTAACGAACATTCTACAATTATAAGGTAGCAGCGGCAATATCCATGGTCATGTTTTAGCCATTATACCTGGATTTTTTTTATAACACAAATCATGTATTTTAAATATTTCTTGAAAATCAAAACTTGAGTAGCGTAAATGTGTAAGTTATACATTTATTCTTGACCTAAATGAGGGCTCGATGCGGCCTCTACACCTTATGCAGGCTCTTCTTAACATGTTCTTGTCCAGTAAAATATGATTTTTAAAAAATTTTTTGGCTCCACATGCCTTACTCTGAGTGTTTGAAGTATATAACTATCAAGGATCTTATAGGATAAGAGAACATTTCAAATTAATAAACATGATAAACATAATTGCCCCTTATTTATATGAAATTATTGGTTCAAAGTTTGGATACTAAGTGAGTTTAAAACTAGTGAATCAAAATTTAAGGCCAAGAAGTTTTTTAATCAAGCCATGAGACAGGCAGGATTTGAAACTTTTGGTACCAGTGTAATTTACAGTCCAACATCCATCCATACTACGTGATAACTTTGAAAGTGCATCTAAATCTGTAGGCAACACAAATATCCTTTTACAACTTTTAATATTTCATCACAGTTCTAACTATTCTCTCAGATCAGATCAAGGGCTAAGGGATATGCCAATGAACGATAAAATAATATCTGTGTAATAATAAAATTATATGCCTTAGCTAACAGGTAAATAATAAAATATTAAGTTTGGAAACTACTAGTACACAAATTTGTAGCCAACGAATAATATAACGTGGTTGTAAAACTTTAGGAACCAGTGTAATTTACAGTCCAATGTTCCCCTCCTCCATTGTAGTATTGGACCCAAACAAAGCTTGCCTCAAACTTGGCCACCTGTCTATCCAACCAATTAGGTATTACAAAGGAGGAAGGGGACATTGGGCTTAACAACCTTAGGGACATTTATTGAACTTTTGGTTGGTTGGTTCATTTAGTTGAGTGTCCAAACGTTTCAACCACTTATTGTAATCTACAGTAGGGGTATTTTTGTGTATTAATGTCCATCAATTTATCGGCCATTGTCTTATCCCTTAAATCCCTGAGGTATTACCCTCTTATCATTGATTAAAAGTGCTCAAAGTTTAGCAGAAATTCTTCAATCCAGATTGGAACTCAAACATACTTGATCATCCAGAATATTACATTTATACAATATTATGGTTACAAGGAATTGTTACTTATCGCATCGTATTGTAATAAGCTTTCCGGGAATATAAATATGTCGAAATATAAGATTAAGTTTTGTTAGCCCCGAGATGCCGAAGACACGGGTTTACAAAACTGGTTTTAATATCATGATTGTACATTTCTTTATTCGCAGAAAACTGGATATGATAAGATACGATACATGCTTTTTCTATAAGGCTTAGAACCGGTTCTAATCTAGAGGATATTAATCGGTTTGGAAGCCATACTGAAAGTATTAGAGGATACGTCCCTAGAACACTTCAGTGAGGGTGGGGGGGGGGGAGGATTCGACTTTTAATATTTATTTCAGAAACGGGGAGAGTACCTCAACCATCTTAAGAAAAATAACTATCCATTAAAGTGCCCTTTCAGATAATGTACAAAAATACAAAATGAAATCAAGAAACATCTTCAGATATGAAGATAACATGGGTGACTTGCAGAGTGGCTTTGCTACTAAAATTACCAAATAATCACAATATTTTATTATTCAAAAATATATAATAATCAATAAATGTATGTAAATTCATATGTTTCAAATCAACCAAATATCACAAGATCAGATCCAATAACAAAAAAAAGTTGAGACAGAACTTAAGATATTTTAGCTGTCTATTTCTCGTGATCTCCTAAAATTAATATTGATTATATTAAACATGTTATATTTGAAATATTTCAAAATGGTTGGTACGTCCATGTCAAATACCTACAACCGTTGGCAAATTTTTGTTTTCCAAAAGGAACCTATACAATTCATGAACAAGAGCAAGTCATGTTTAGCTCCTTCTAGTAGTGAACCTGAGTATTTTTAACTGAATATACCAAGTTTCTTTCTATAATACAAAGTAGCTTGATGTCTGTCCGTCCGTCTGAAGCTTAAGATCTCGGTAACCACTGAACCGATCGGATTCTACTTTTCAGTACTGGTCCTGTTTCGTAGAAAGCTGGATATAAAACGATGCTAGACATAGTTTTTTCGTATGGATGAGAACCGGTTCCTATCCACCGGATTCGAATGAATACGAGAATAGTTATTTCTCGCATCGTATTATAAACGGCTTTCCGGCACCTCGGGGCTAAAAAAACTAGTTTTAATCTTTTGATTGTACATTCTTATATTCGTAGAAAGCTGGATATAATACGATGCTAGACATAGTTTTTTCGTATGGATGAGAACCGGTTCCTATCCACCGGATTCGAATAAATACGAGAAAAAATATTAAAAATATTTACCTAAAAAATTTGACTACAACCGGGTCTTCATGTTCAGTTTTAATCAAGAGCTGGGAAAATTTATCCACAAGATTCAATAATGTTGCCCTGAAATTAATTCAGTGTTTATATGTAAATTAAACTGGTACCCAAAGCTTTTTTTTAAATACCCTCTCCTCCATTGTGAACTTTTATGAAATCTTGTTTGGTTGGTTAATGTAATCTACACAAAGAGTAAATTTGTCTATAATCATTGAAGATGTATATAAAAGTACAGAAATGTAAAATAGAAGTCAAATGAAAAACTTAATTTTAAATATGGCAATAATAATCCCATTTCTACTTAAAGTTTTTTTTTACATATCTTAGTATACGGACAATAAAGACTTCCAAATACTTTAATAGTTATATATCGCATCGTATAGGTAGTAGTCAGCTTTCCGCGGATATCAAAATGAAAAATTATAAGATTAAAACCAGTTTTCTTGGCCCGGCCCCGCATGGTAGAAGGTTTTAATTTTATGATTTTTATTTTAATATTTGTGCAAAATTGTCTGTACTACGATGCTATACATAATTATCAGTATGAATAAGAACTGGTTGTAATCCAGCGGACATTAACCGGTTTCGATGCCATACTTGAAAAATGAATACTTACCTCCTCATATTTTCTAGATACATGATTTCTTCCATATGATGAAATCCACGGAAATATCGACACAGAGATATAAACCTAAAAATTTAATTACAAAAAGTTTACCAGTTTCCCCAAAGTACCTAGTTAAGCATAGAAACCGCCCCCCCCCCCTTTTTATTTTTAATTATCTAAAGATGTGAAAGCGAAGGGCGTAGGGTTCTGTTCTCCCTTTGTACTTTTAGGGAAAGCAATACAAGTTTACATCTCTTTTTCTTTAACTAGCAGCTGCGCGCCTAGCCTCTAGGGGCTCTCTATTTGAAAAGAGCAGAAAAAAACCTAAAACCATTACTAAAATAAAAAAATATAAATACTAAAACCACCCAGAGATCTATGTAATTGTAAAATGAAGAACCCAGTCGGTTTAGTGAAATCTTAAACCAGAGACAAAATACCGTAGTACTTTTTATAATAGGATAAAAGATTTCCTATATATTTGTAATGTTTATTTGTACGTCTACTTCAGTCCGTCTATTGTTATAAAAGAAGATGACCAACTCAAAACTACCCTGTACCATAAATACTAAAACCTCTACTGGACTATTTTAAGCTCCTCTGAAAATAAAATTATGGTCAGGGATTTATGCATTACAGGCAAACATACATCCTATATTACATGAAGGAGAGAGAAACCATTGGACTGTAAATTACACTGGTACTCAAAAATTTTATAAACACGTTATCTGATTTGTTAGCTCAAACTTTTGAGTAATTTTTAAAAATTTTGATTGGTTGGATCAAAACTAATAGTGTCAAAACTTTTCAACTATTAATTTTAAGATTTGTAAGTTATCAAACCTGGCAAGATCATCAAGATTATTAGAAGCAGGCACACCGAGAATTACTCCTTTCTCTTCTTCTGTAAATTCTCTGAAAACATTTGAAAGTTTAGACTTAACTTTTTAAAAAGATTTCTAAATTAATAAGATGTTATTCTATTAATTTAAAAATTGCTTTCGACTCGACCAGAATAGATTAGATCAAGGGGCTGCTGCTATTCAGCCAATTAATTCCATTTGAAATTGCCGAAAATTAAATATTTTCTTGGAGTAAATCTGTTTTTTTTTTGGTGTAACTGTAAGAGAAGTGGGTAAGAAGGGGGAGAAATAAGGGAAAGGAGTTGAGGGTAAATTTTCACTTAGAATTGTTTGAGAGGATTACATTCCCTTTTCCCAGAAATATCTGCCCTGAAGCAATAAACAAACGAAAAACTACCCCACTCTCTTTAAGTTTCAATTTGTTTCTAAATAAGCAGATTGGTTCTGTGCACCACGAGGCATTCTCAAGAAGCCTTCCAATTAATTTTTATACCTTACTGAACTCACACACACACACAACTTGCTACTTTACAATGTATGGGAAACTTACTTTAGTATCTCCTCCCTTCTTTTCTCCTTCAATTTCTCTAACTCGAGGGCACTCTCCACTCTCTCCTTCTCCCTCTCTCCCTCAGTTTTCTCTTTCTTGATGTTGGTCTTGTCAGCTCCCTCGCCACTCTTCTCTATGTCAAGCTCTGATATGTCCTCGAGCTTGGAGCGAAGTTCACTGGCTACGGTTCTGAACAGAGAGGGTAAAGACTATTATGTAATAATGGGATTTAAAATTTCAGTATGGCTTAGAACCGGTTTTGATCCAGCAGAAATTAATGGGATTCAAAGCATATGTTATACCTGGAATCATTGAAGCTGAAGTAGCTGCCAACACAAGAACTATACCTGGAATCACTGGCCATGCTACCAGAGAAACTAAAGTAGCTACCAACACAAGAACTATACCTGGAATTACTCGCCATGCTACCAGAGAAACTGAAGTAGCTGCCAACACAAGAAGAACTATACCTGAAATTACTGGCTATGCTACCAGAGAAACTGAAGTAGCTGCCAACACAAGAACTATACCTGGAATTACTGGCCATGCTACCAGATAAACTAAAGTAGCTGCCAACACCAGAACTATACCTGGAATCACTGGCCATGCTGCCAGAGAAGCTGAAGTAGCTGCCAACATCAGATCCTGCCAAGCTTGTCTCCACAATTGATCCTGTCAGTGAATTGCTGTTCTAAATCAAAATGAGAAATAGCACATTAAAAATTACAGAATATCATTTACGCTACTTCAGACAATGAATTACGAAAAAGTTCTAAAATAGTTCAGACAAAGAACTTGTGCCTGTTTTAGGCCAAGGCCTTTCCCTTATTATTACTATCCTATTATCGAACATCTATCATTGCAGTAGGCACATCTTTAAGTTGAGACGCAGTTTGGTCGTAAATTGGACTCCCCAACGACGAGCGAATACGCTACAGTCGCTTGTTAAGTCTGATACTATACTAATCAATGTCACTTCAGACCGATTTTGACTAAAAAAAAATACGGTAAATTATCATAATCAAGGTATAGAGAAGCTGCGCTGCTAACCTGCTGTCTCAAAGGTTCCAGGTTCAGGTTGACATGGAAGTCTATCTCTGGATTATCCTCCCTCTCCACCTCCTGACGGAAGTTCCACGCCATGTCGGAGGTCAAAGCTTTAAATATTATTTAGTTTATTAAAATTCTAAATATAGTCATCGGCGTTTTTCCTCTAAGTGTCTAGTTTAGTATTCTAAATCTACTTAACGTAGATATGATACTTTGTACTTTTTGTGCAATTTAAAAAAAAATTGTCCTTTTATCTATGCTATGAGTATGCACCTTTTGGCCTTTAGGGGCTAGAAATCAACCTTATTCGACATTCACTCAAAGCCCCAAAAATAATGGACTTAAAAGTGTATTAAACTGTATATAAGACATTTGCGAATATATTGATACCATTAATTTGCCTCTTAGATAGAAAATAGTATGTTTTTTAATATTTTTCTCTTGCTACAAATCAAATTTCAAATTTGAGTCACCAAAAATGCTAAACTAATTTTTGCTCCAGAAGAATCAATTTTTGGAGTTAGAAAGTGCTTAATACCTCATTTTAATCGCCTGGCATTGCTTTATAATATACAGGTAATGACTTGGTTTTTTATGGAACAGCTGACTAAAAAATCGAGGTTTTGTGATGAACCCACTTTTGTTGTTGCTCCATAAATGATATTTTTTTCCCCAATTTTTTGGCTGTAAAGAAGCTTTATATATTCATATAACATCCACCTAAATTTGACTTTTGGTATTTTATTTATAACATCACCAGAGGGAATTGAATTTTGGAAAAAAAATATCAATTTATATTTTACACTGCTATGCATTGTTCTTGTTCTTGTTTCTAAAAAAAAATTTATATTATAAAAAAGAGAATTATTTAACGCTTCTATAGGCATGTTTATCATTTTTCTAGGCTTAATATAACTATAATTACACCTTTTTAAAGTTAGACATCATAACATATTAACACAATTATTGAATCGGTCTGTATTATTAAGCTGGCAACTCTTAAAACAGCTGCATTTCATTATCCTATTATATAAAGTAGTAATCTTTGTTGTCTTTAGATTACAGTACCTATTGAGTTCTGTGTTTTATGGATGCTTCCTATAGGACCCTGGATAGTTTTGGAATTTTGAAAATAATATCAATCTATATTTTACACTGCTATGCATTGTTCTTGTTCTTGTTTCTAAAAAATATTTTTATAATTAAAAAGAGAATTATTTAATGCTTCTATAGGTATGTTAATCATTTTTCTAGTCTAAATATAACTATAATTCCAGCATTTTTTAAACATCATTATATTCAAGTTATTGTAATTTTTAAATAAAATATCAATATCAAGAACTATTAGAACAATTTTTACCATGCAAAACAAGGTGTTATAAAGTGTAGGATCCCTCACAATATCTATCTGTCTGTCTATAATGCATTACACATGTAATGCTAATAGAGAGGATGCTTTAAGAGTGCTCTTATAATGTGAACTTCTCATAATTGAATGGGCTTCCTGAAACCAGAGACCATAAAGTTGGCCTAGTAACTACAAGGGGGAGTGCAGGAGTATCCAGGGGGAGGTGCTTGTAAAAGGGTAATTTTTTTAGGGATGGGGGTAATCACCCCCCTTAATATATTATGGGGGGTATAAACCCAGCCTTTTAAATTTTTTTTAATAGGAGTAAAGAAAATCCTTAAAACTTACAAATCTAGGAATCAAACTAGCACCCCAACCAATAATCGGTTCCATGCCAAATGTAGGAGTGGAAAAACATTGAAGGGACAAATGCATGAGTCCCAAACGTCAGAGTGGAACAAACGCAGGAGTGGGACAAACGTTGGAGTGGACAAACGCAGGATTTTTGGGACAAACGTCGGAGTGGACAAACACAGGAGTCCCAAACTTTTTTTTCAATTTTGAATTTTTGTTTACAAACACAGCCCCCCCTACCTTCGTCCCGTTACTTTTCTTAGTTAGGTTAGGTTAGGATATAGGCTAGGGGGCTGAGCGCTGCAGCCATAGTCATTATTTTGTAGACAGGGGTATAAAAAATTTCAAAATTGTAATATTATTAAAATAGTAGACACTCCTAGGTTTTATTTAAGCAATGTCCACTCCAATGTTTTCCACTCCGACGTTTGTCCACCTTGATGTTTGTCCACTCTGACGTTTGTCCCATTCTTACGTTTGTCCACTCCGATGTTTGGGACTCCTGCATTTGTCCACTCCGATTTTTGGGACTCCTATGTTTGAGGTAGAACCCCAATAAGTAAATCTCAATAAAACTTGATAAAATTATGAAAAATATCAAAGTATTCAATCCCTGAATTTCAACCATCTATCTTAAATAGGAGTAGAGAAAATCATGAAAACTTGAATTGTAGGAATCGATATAGCCCACCCCAGTTTTTTGGCAAATCCTAATGAAACTTGATGAAAATATGGAGTATTGATAGAGAGAGAGAATATTCAATCCATGAAAATTTAAGCCTTCTATCTTTTATAGAAGCCGAGAAAATCTCGTTTTCCCCTTTCTGTCTCAGACATATAGACATACCAATGGACAGACATACAGATGAATGGACAGACAATGGACGGACAAATATTTTGAATTATAGAGTAGCTTCACTACTAAAAAACTAAATAGGATAATTGTTGTACACAAATTGATTTCAGTATGTTTTAAATGAGCTTACATAATCAAGGACGTCCAAGCTTTTTGATTTGGGGGGGAAGGGGGGAGGGAAATTTGGGCATCCCCATGTTTATTTTGTGGGGTAATCTTTATATAAAAAAGGCAAGGACGTCAAAGCTTTTTATATTTTTTTTTGGGGGGGGGGGGGAGAGGGGAAGATTAAAAATTAAAAATTTAAAAATTATGGGGTTGCCCCAAATTAATTAATAACCCTTAACCCCCTAACCCCCCCCCCCCCACCGGGACATCCCTTTACATAAAGTAATGATTATAAAGTTGCTAAGTACCTTACTGCTACAAAAATCATCTTCCAACATTTAAGATTAATTCTAAAACGCCTGAATTAACAATAAGAGCTAACCATGCACAGTGCCTTCGAAGGTGCTTTGACTTAAGTGTCAGAACCTAAATTGGGACATAGTGCATTTCATTACCCTAGGTTAGGTAACTTCATTTCACTTTTCAAAAAAATCTAAAATGCAGCGGTTTTTGAGAAAATTAGATTTAAAAATTTCTAGTTAAATTTTCACCCACTAGGAGTTACCGCATAATCATGACAAGAAAATCAAAGATTATTTATTTAATATTTTGAACAACTTTGCTTTTATAAAGTCAGTCATAAAACCTCCCTATATATGATTTATTTAAGGCTGAATTTCTGTGACCTTAGCAAAGCAATTGATAAAAATAGCCATTAATTACATCACTTCAGGAGTGGTTTTATGAAGAAATTTATTAGAGCAAACTTGTTCAAAATTAAAAATAAATAATCTTTGCTTTTCTTGTTATGATTATACGGTAACTCCTAGTGGGTGAAAATTGAACTTGAAATTTTCAAATTTAATTTTCTCAAAAACCGCTGCATTTTAGATTTTATTGAAAAGTGAAATAAAGTTACCTAACCTAGGGTAATGAAATGCACTATGTCCCAATTTAGGTTCTGACACTAAAGTCAAAGCACCTTAGAAGGCACTGTGCATGGTGTGGATATACACATCCTAATTGTAAAAATGTTTTGCTTTTTAAAATTGTAAATCAATTATTCAGGAATCGTTTTACTTTGTTTGTTTACTAGCAGCTGCGCTCCAAACATCTAGGAGCTCTGTAATTAAAGGAGTAAGGAAATTAGTAAAATAGCCTTATACTTTACCGAAATCTTAAGCTACAGACAAAAAAGCTTTATATAACATGTATTAATTTGTAAAACTGCAAATGATAAAATATGACCTATTTTTTTCTCTTTAAAAATTCTCTTTAAACACCTCCCCCTTTTTATATAAAGATGCTAATTCCCCCCTAACCCCAAGAGGATATAAGCAGTAAAAACCCCGCAGGTGGCACAATTTTCTAACACTTCTTTCTTATTTAGTCTTTTAAAAGGATTCAAATTGCATTGACATATATATATTTTTTTTTAACTCTTATTTTATACATCTTAATTGGAACTGATGATCTATTTTTATAGAGAAACATATGTATTCCATCAATAAAAAGTTAAAAAATTAAGTGTGTTTATACATATAATAAGGGGGGGGGAAGTTCTGACACATTTGCGTAAACGGTGAGTATAGGCTTTATCTTTGGACTGAGCGGATAGGTTATTAGGGATAAAATCATTCTTATATGATGAATTTCCCCCAGATTTAAGATTTTTTGGATAGGCCTCCAGGTTCCGGAGCTCCAGGCCTCCAGGTGGTCTCTGTACAGGTAAAAATAAAAAAAAAAAATTTTTTAAGTTAAAAATCAACTTATAAAACAAAATATGCATATTTTTTCTTCAAATATGTGAATAATATTAAAAAAGATGCATATTTTGTTTTATAAGTTGACCTGTAACTTTAAAAATTTTTTTTTTTTTTCAATTTTACCTGTACAGAGACCACCTGGAGGCCTGGAGCTCCGGAACCTGGAGGCCTATCCAAAAAATCTTAAATCTGGGGGAAATTCATCTTATAAGAATGATTTTATCCCTAATAACCTATACTCTCAGTCCAAAGATAAAGCCTATACTCACCGTTTATGCAAATGTGTCAGAACTTCCCCCCCCCTTACTATATATAATAGGATAATGAAATGCAGCTGTTTTAAGGGTTGCCAGCTTAATAATACAGACCGATTATATTTATTATTATTAGTTTATTATTAGTTATATTAAAATAAATAAACTCAATAGGTACTGTAATCTAAAGACAACAAAGATTACTACTTTATATAATAGGATAATGAAATGCAGCTGTTTTAAGAGTTGCCAGCTTAATAATACAGACCGATTCAATAATTGTGTTAATATGTTATGATGTCTAACTTTAAAATGGTGTAATTATAGTTATATTAAGCCTAGAAAAATGAAAAACATAACTATAGAAGCGTTAAATAATTCTCTTTTTTATAATATAAATTTTTTTTAGAAACAAGAACAAGAACAATGCATAGCAGTGTAAAATATAAATTGATATTTTTTTTCCAAAATTCAATTCCCTCTGGTGATGTTATAAATAAAATACCAAAAGTCAAATTTAGGTGGATGTTATATGAATATATAAAGCTTCTTTACAGCCAAAAAAATTGGGAAAAAAAATATCATTTATGGAGCAACAACAAAAGTGGGTTTATCACAAAACCTCGATTTTTTAGTCAGCTGTTCTATAAACAACCAAGTCATTACCTGTATATTATAAAGCAATGCCAGGCGATTAAAATGAGGTATTAAGCACTTTCTAACTCCAAAAATTGATTCTTCTAGAGCATAAATTAGTTTAGCATTTTTGGTGACTCAAATTTGAAATTTGATTTGTTGCAAGAGAAAAATATCAAAAAAACATACTTTTTTTTATCTCAGAGGCAAATTAATGGTACCAATATATTCGCAAATGTCTTATATACAGTTTAATACACTTTTAAGTCCATTATTTTTGGGGCTTTGAGTGAATGTCGAATAAGGTTGATTTCTAGCCTAGGGGTATTTACAGGACGGGTAGGGTAGAAAGTCGACCCTTTAGGTTTGGTGTTTGATGGAGGCTATTTCTCTTGGAAAGGTGGAGGTACCCTACCCAACCCTAAAAAAGTTATAAACCTTCCCTGTAAAAGAGAATCGCTGCAAAGGAGGACCCTATCAATCGAACGGTTTGTGAGATCATTTATTACAGACACACAGAAATTTTATATAAAAGTATTACCTAAAGTACAATAAGTATGTAGCTGGAAGATGAGACCATGTCTTAGCAACCAAGTTATTATTTCTGTTCTCTTGGTGTGGTGAAGACTAAGCGGGGGCGGCACCTAGCGGGTAAATTGTTTTTAAATTCATGGTGATAAAAATAATTTTTTGGGAGGGGGAGGGTGGTACCCTTTCCAAAAAAGTTATAAACCTTCCTAGGACCTATAAAAAACTACACTGTAAAGGAGAACCATATCGGTTCAGCGGTTAGCGAGATCCTTCGGTGAAAACAGACAAACAGTAAAATATACTGTTACTTTATATTGATTTTATTTATGTTTGACCTGCGCAGTTGATGGTAATGAGAATGATGATAGATGTTCCAGTAGAGAATCTCCATTAAAGCATTCAGAAAATCTTAAAATTATAATATCATTTCTTATTATATATGCATATAACTAGCGGTTACGCCCCTAGAGGCCTATAGGGTCACTTAAGGTGGGGGGGTTGTTTGAGTTGGAAGTCGACCCCCTCCCCCCCTTACTTAAAATTTTACTTTTTAAGACAAATATAAAAAATTTGGGAAAGGGTAATTTTTTTCTAAGGTGGTGATATCCTTCGGTACAAACACAATTCCAGTTGATTTTCTACAAGGATAAACATAATTGAAAAAAAACATTATTTCATCTCTTATTACATTTGGCTTAAAGCCCGTTTTCGTCGTTTATTTTTAGATAAGAGCCATAGTTGTGGAGAAAAACAAGATTTAATTCTTTTGGTGAGAAAAAAGCCGCCGCCAACTGATATAACAAACAAATGAAATACTACCTAACCCTTAATTAAAAGGGGGGGGGGGGCGGATGTGCCACTTTTTGAAACCAAAAGTAAAACACGCATGATCTCAGCCCATAAAAGAGTTACAGCTCTAAAATTTGGCACAGCAATTGCTTTTGTGGAGAACAATATGGAACTGTGAAGAAACGGCGGCGGAACCGCCGCTCCCGCCGAAAACCGCCGTTTTCCCGCCGATTTTTTTTTGCCTTTTCTCGCCATAATAGACAATTTTGAATCATCTGAGATAAACTATTTTTTTCATAAAAAAATTCCCATATATTTTCACGTGACACTAGTAATATTTCAAACATGTCAATATTTTAAAATAAGTGTAAAGTCTTTTAAGTGTCAAGTGAAAATATAAGGAAAATTTGTATGAAAAAAAAGTTTATCTCAGATGATTGAAAATTGTCTATTATGGCGAGAAAAGGCAAAAAAAAAATCGGCGGGAAATCGGCGGTTTTCGGCGGGAGCGGCAGTTCCGCCGCCGTTTCTTCACAGTTCCATATTGTTCTCCACAAAAGAAACTGCTGTGCCAAATTTTAGAGCTGTAACTCTTTTATGGGCTGAGATCATGCGCGTTTTACTTTTGGTTTCAAAAAGTGGCACATCCGCCCCCCCCCCCCTTTATTTCTAATTGTAGGGGGTGGGAGTTATTTATGCTCAACGAGAGCACTTCGAGGGAAATCGTCGACAAGTATTAATTTCATAGTAACAACCTCTTTGTGACACTTGGAAAGACAGAAGATGGACGCACAAACTGTAGCTTAAGAGTATCAGCACTACAAATAAATACACTTACGATTGTTGTAGCAAGGTTGGTACAGGAGTCTGAATAGTTTGGGCCAGCACATAAACATTACTCTCACAAATAGGGTAGATTGCTATTGCTTTACCCCAATATAATAAATGCCCTGAACAAGAACAAAGAGGGTCATTCTTTTGCGTAATTCCGTAAACTTGGGTGTTGGGTTGTAGTCAAATACACTTATAAAGTCAAAGTGTTCCTAAATGTAACCAAATATATGAAACTAGCGGCTACGCCCCTAGAGGCCTCTAGGGGGCACTTGAGGAGGGTTAAATCCCAAGACTTAGATTTTAGACTTAGATTTAAAACAAAAAAGTAAAAATAATTGGGGAGGGGAGTTTTTTTTCTAGGGACGATTTCTCTTCGGAGGGTGGTGGTACCCTCCCCCAAAATAGAAATAAACCTTCCCGGGACCTATGAGAAGCTAACCTGTTAAGGAGAACCCGATCGGTTCAGCGGTTAGCGAGATCCTTCGCTACAGACAAAAAAAGCTTACTACTTTATATAATAGGATGGTCCAGAATTAAGTACAGTTTGACTTAATAAGAGTATTTGAATACAACCTAAAACTCAGCTTTACGGAATTACGTGAAAAAAAAATCCTCTTTGTAGTAACGAAGATACTGTATAATTCACTTTGTCTGTCCGTCAGGCAATGGATCGAAGATATGTAATTTTCTTGACTTTTTAAAGATACTTATTTCCAAAGAACATCTAGTTTAAAATTGGTACGTTAGTTTGTCGATCATGCAATAAATACATATGTATATTATATGTATTTTGAAAATGGTTTCGTGATTTTTTTATTCTTTTTATATTCTTATTTATTTTTATTGTAACTACTCAAAATTTGTCCTATGATTCACATTATCGGTAAAGTTTGTCCCTAATTATTTGTTTGTACTTACTACTTAGAAGTGTTGTTTAATAAATAGGGGTTTAAAAAGAGACTTTCTGATATTGTTACATTACTAATATCATGCCTAATCGTCATAACACAATTTAAAATCTATAGAAAAATTCTAGCATTTTACAAATTACAATGTATGTTTAAAGTTGGAATTGTTTTTCTTAGGGAAGAGTTAAACATGTTAGTACGCGTTCTTATTGTAGAAAAACTTTACTTCTAATAAACGTTCATCTTAAAGTGCCTAGGTAGTAGGTCACAGAACTCGCTACCTTATTTAATTTTTTTTCGTGATTTTTTTCCGTGATAGATAGCTTTTATTCGTTAATTTCGATTTCAAACTTTGCATGATGATTCCTGTAGTAGTTAGGTACGATTTAGAAAGCGTAGCAACTCTATAATCATTACCAGAATGTCCGTATGTCCATTTTAAACATGTTGATTTTTCTACTTTTTTAACAATAAATTTTTATGTGATCTAATTATCCGTTTGATCTGATTTTTGGTATATTGATTCCTGGGACAACAAAGAACAATAGTTTAAGCAAAGCAACTCTATAATCAAGTCCTAAAAATGTAAGTATGTCCTAAACATTATCCTGTATCAAGCAGTTTTTCAACAAATTTACTTACAATTTTGATTCGACTCTTTCGATACTTTTATATTCTGATTATTCAGTTCAGACACTATACAAGTGTTAATGTCCGTTTGTCCTACCGTTTCAGTGCTTCGCTTTTATGGATGTTGTCATCCTTGTTTTTTTTTTGAAGAGGCACTGAGGGTTTCATCCCCACAGGGTTATGCATAAAGAAATTAACTCCCCTCCCCTTAATTTCAAATTATTAGTAAATTAGGGGTCTTTTGGTTTTACGACAAGACACTTTGAAGAAAATTACCAAAATCCGGGAATAAATGTACTAACCTGTCAAATGGAAAACTTGCATTAAAGAAAGATCCGTATCAATAGATAAGGTTCGGAAGGATTTCAAGGGTGAAGATTGTCTTACCAATCTAAAATATACCATAGAGTGATCAAAATAGATTATTTAAACATGGTGTATCTTTTTCATAAGTCTAATATAAGGTGTTCCGATGTTGATTCAGAAAAATAAATACTGTTTTATCCAAGAGCCGGTTCTAATCCACTGGATATTAACCGGACTGGAATAGTTATTTCTCGCATATATTGTATAAATAGCTTTCCGCGGATATAAAATGTACAATCATAATATTAAAACCAGTTTTATATTCGTAGAAAACTGGATATTATACAATACGATACAGGATTTTTCAGCGTGGGTGAGAACCGGTTCTAATTCAGTGGATAATAATCGGTTTCAAAGTCATACTAGAAAGTGTATTACCTTCTTAAAGCAGGACTAGCATCAGTAGATAAGCTTTCCAGCAAATAATTTCTATCCACAAGAAATAGCAATGTATGATATGGCCTAAAAAAATTAACAAAACTTATGAAGATTTTTTTAAAAAAGGAGGGGCATTTTTGCTATGGGCGATTTTTCTTAAGAGTGTAATGGTACACTCTTCCCATAATAGTTATAAACCTTCCCAAGACCTCTGCGAAGCTTCACTTTAAAGAAGAATCATATCGATTAAGCGATAGCGAGATCCTTTAGCTGGCACAGACAAACACACATCCTGTTACGTTTATGTAATAATTGTTTTACCTTAGTTCTTCTAAACATTCAAATATTGTTTCTGGTTCTACAAAGCTTGTTGGCTGACTAAGCTGAAATAACAACATCTTCAAGGATAAGACAATGGAAGATAAATAATTCTTGTGTGTGAATTTCTGTCTTTGATAGCTTGGAAATAATACAGGAAAGATCACTTAAGGCGACCACCTTTGAAAAAAAAACTTGTCCTTATACTTTAATACCTCTGGAGATTGTTGATAACAACGTAGGGCAAGGCCTTTATAAAACGAACATCCCACCTACCGCAGTAAACCAACCATTTCATTGAACGTCCTTTATCTAAAAGTCCTAAACTGGCAGGTTATTGAGTTGCGCCTTTTTCAAGCCAAGTCAACCCCCACTATTATTAAAATTAATCTCGTGCATCTGTTATAGCATATTAAGGCACAACTTTTAACGTATTTTATTATGACGATGTTTTGGCCGAGATTCGAACCCATCACCTCCCCAATGACGTGCTACAATCGCGGGATTTTGATACTAATCTTCCTTTTATTTTAATACCTGATAAACTTTTTGAGGAAGACAGAATGAGATTTCTATCCATTTATTCAGATACAACCTAAATAATAAACAATTTAGTTATGGGAAAAAAACAATTAGTTTAGGAAAAAAAATAAAAAAAAATAAAATAACCTACCAAAGCTACTATGAAAATGCTACGAAACGCCCCTTAAGAGGCGTTGCCACGAAAGGGACTATAGCCAAAATGTGTTTTTTTTTCATGTAAAAGTTTATTTCTAATCGTATTTTTGGGTGCTTTTCTAAATAAATTCTTGACTAAATATGCACATCAATTTATCGGCCATTGTCCTATCCCTTTAGATCCCTGCATTTAAATAGTTTTACATTATCTCACCTAATTTCCCCAGTAGAGCATAAGCTATGGTAGATAGTCTTAATATCTTTAGCCAGGCTAGATCTCTCCATGGACAAACTAAATGGATGTTCCTGCTGGTCTTCTGGCAAGGTTGTTACCTGAAAAAATTCAAGTATGGCTTGGAAACCGATTAATATACACTGGTTTAGAACCGGTTATAAGCCATTCTTAAAAACCATATATAGCAGCGTATTACGAACTTTTTTCTTCGAATATTAAAATAAAAATCATTAAATCAATATCAAAATATTTTTTTATTCTTAAATCCGCGGAAAGCTGTTATAATACGATGCGTAATATTTCAAACATGTCAATATTAAAAAAAATTGCAAGTGTAAAATCTTACAAGTGTCAAGTGAAATGCTAAATTTGAAATCAATAGGGCAATTCTATTATACCTAAATTAAAGACTAGAGCTATCCTTTAAAGTAAAACTTTGCTTTCAAAAATGTTATATTTGTAAGTTATTTGCTCTAATTTGAACACAATAAGAAAGAGCAAAATTGTTAAGACCCAAATATAAAGTTTATATTTTGCCATGAATATAAGGATAGGAAAAACTACAGAAAAAAATATTCTGCTCACAATTGTTACATTCTAATTTGGATAACAGTATAAAAATGAGGGGTGATGGGTTGAAGATCAATACATCCATACCATTAACCAACAACTGTGGCACTGGCGTAACATGTAGCACATTAGCTTTTTGTCTGGAAGAATGTGGTAGGTTTGAATCTCGGTCTAAAACTGGGTCATAACTAAAGGCGTTATAAATAGTTCTTATTGCTACTATGTCATGTGCGCGCAACTCATTACCATAAACAATGAGTTAGGTCTTAAAGACAAAAGTGGTGCAATCAAAGGGTTGGATTTGTAAAGGACGTTTGACAATATAATAGTTATAAACATATTTAAGCAAGATTTGTTTCAGAGATACACCAAAATAAGATCTCGTGGTGTATCCCATCCTCATTAGGCTAGGCTAACAGAGAGAGAGGGGACAATGGGCCGTTTATTACACTAGTGCCCAAAGTTTTTTTTTAATAACGTTTTCTGATTCGTTAGTTTAACAACTTTGAAAACTTTAGTGAATTTTGATTGATTTATTTATTTTAATCTACAGAATTTTTCGAATCATAATTGGGGATGTACAGCAATATATCGGTCATTGTCTTATCCCTTTAGATCCCTGCTAGGCGAACCCTCCAACCCTGAGATATTGCACTTAATCTCTGCTCAACTTTCTCTAAACTTAAATTGAAACCAAATAAAAAAACAAAGACTTTTTAAAGTGGTTTAGAAATTGTATCTTTATCGTTCAAAAATATTATCTTCAAAATTTACCTAACCTCTAAAAAATAATTACCAAAAGTAAAAAATGGTTCAAATACCTAGGGTGAAGCGGGGCATTACCGGTAATTTTTTTGGTTTTTTGAAAAAAAAATGGGGTAAATATTAATATTTTTAAATGGGACCAAGACCATTAGAAAGCTTACGGAAAGGACTATCAGGTCCTAATAGGACGTTATCCTAGGACTTTTAGAAGTTTGTCATAATTGGACTCAAAGAAATTACCGATAAATGCCCCACGGTGGGGCATTGTGGGTAACGTCTTTTTAACCTAAAAAAAATCGATGAAAAACGGCCAAACGGCCAGTCAAACATAAATAATCATAATTAGTATAGGTTATAGGGATTATCCACAAAAATTTTTATAAAGATCGGACTATTCCTTCTATGTCAAAAATTATTTTTTTTTAAAAGACGAGAAATTTCGATTTTTTTTCCACAAAAATTTTCTTAAAAAATAAAATTTAAATTTGTTTATATAAAAAAACCTGTTCTATTCACTTTTTGGCCTAATTCTTAAAAAGCCCATATTGAATTTTAGATTTTACCAAAGAAAACCTGAAAATTGATCTTAAAAATTGAATTTGAAGTTTTTTTCGACGTTACCGAAAAATACCCCGCTCGAACTTTGGTCATTTTTGAAAAAAATATCAACTCTACATTTAAGCTCTCAACGGATTTGGAAAGAGCGGGCAATTCTTAGTTCAAAAGGTTTTTACGGATCAGTTCTAGGTCTTACCAATTTTTGTTTAGGTCGATCTTTATACACCTAGGTGAAAAAAATTTTGGAAAAAAAAAATTTTCGTCCAACTTTGAGACCCAAAAAGTACCCTTAAAATTCACCTCACAAAAATTTCATTTTATACTTTTTTGTAGGCAATTTAATAAGGAACAAATTTGGTTTTATGTTTTTTTCTGTCAGTCGATTAGAACATGGAGATAAATGTCATTTTCTGAAGGTGGGTAAAAAATTACCGGTAATGCCCCTTACCGGTTAATGCCCCGCTTGACCTTAGTGAATATTGACAAAAATAACTTTCATAGTAACATAAAAAGTCCTTTGTGACTATTGAATTTTTGTTGACAACCTTGACTTGATGCACTTTATTGAATATGATTTGAAAACCATGACTTGATGCACTTTATTAAATTTTGTGTTGACAACTATGACTTGATTCACTTTATTAAATTTGTGTTGAAAACCATGACTTGATGTACTTTATTAAATGTATGTTGACAACCATGACGTGATGCATAGGCGTCCAAGGGGGGGGGGGTAATGAGGCGATTACCCCCCCCCCATTCAAAATTTACCCCTGCCCTGGGGGTGCCTACGGCACCCCCAACCATTTAGGAGGGGGTATTTACCCCCCCCAAACAATTTTGGGGGGGTAAATGGTGGAATTTGTTCCACTGGCAAGAAATTTTGGTTTTTTGATAACTTGTTTACCCCATCCCTTATCCTCCTTCCCCACTTTTGCTTTCATTACAAAATTCTTCCATCCAATCTTAACAACGCTACTCAATAATATAGATCACCAAATTTAAACATGAGCTGACGTTAAAATCGGAAATACATATCATTCATTATGAAAATAATATATCCAAGTGCGTCTGTCGATAGCTCTATATTTTAAATTTTAAGTATAAAAATATCGTTTTCGGCTATTCCTTGTCCGATTTAGGCTTTTAATTATATCCTGTCCGAGACAAATTTAGATCCGTTGACTAATCAAAAATCGTTTCAGTTAGAGGTGTACCCAACGTCTCATTTTATTGCTACCCAAAGTCTTATAACTACGTTGCAATTATATAAGAAACCCTAAATTAAGTTTAACAAAAGGAGTATACTACACATTTAAATCACGCCCCCACCGCGTGGTTTAGTTTGGCACTCCTTTGTCAACAACCGGGGTAAATACCCCCCCAAAATAAAAAATCTCTAATAAAAAAATTTTTGCGCATTTTTAATACTATATATTTAATAAAATTTAAATTACCCCCCCCAAAAATTTTACCCCGGGGGTAAATTTTGGAGGGGGTTAACTAAATTTACCCCTGCCAACAGATTTCAGGGGTGGTAATTACCCCCCCCCAAGCAAATTTTACCCCCGGGGTAAAAATTTTGAGGGGGGTAAAAAAAATTTGCGGCGCGCTTCGCGCGCCATTTCACCCCCCAAACACGAATTACCCCCCCCCTAAAAAGTTTTTACCCCCCCCAAAATAAAAAGCTTGGACGCCCCTGACGTGATGCACTTAATTAAATTGACGAACATGACTTGATGCACTTTAAAAAATTTGAGTTGACAACCATGACTTAATGCACTTTATTAAATTTGTGTTGACAACCATGAATTATGCACTTTATGGCATTACTGCCTGCCTAGCCGCGGGCGCTCGGCCCCCTAGCCTATAACCTAACCAAATTGTAAAAAAAAATGTTGTTTGCTGCCAGAATCAAAGTTCTCTAGGGGGGGGGAGGGGGGGGGGGGGTGTTAAATTTGTGTTGACAATCATGACTTGATGCACTTTATTAAATTGTGTTGACAACCATGACTTGATGCACTTATCAAATTTGTGTTGACAACCGTGACTCAATGCACTTTATTGAAATTGTTGCAAGCACTCCAAACTAAACAATAACTTGTATAGGATTGGGTACAACCAGAATTTGGGATTCAGGACAATACCTTAATTTTCATCCAATTCCGAGGTCTATGAAGTATAAATATGCCTTTATATGTTTATACTCATTTTGGGAAATAAAAGAGTGTACATTTGTTTAACGAAATGCACTAATGATCATATAAAGTCCTTTTAATTTTTGAAAGTTCATAAGTGAGGGAGAGGAACACTTGTAGAACAACAAAGATTCTAAGTGTTGCAAAAAATGAGAAAAAAAGTGTAATGGACTCTACATCGCAGTGCATGGTGTATTGAGCTAATGTATCAAATTGTCAAAGCCAATGGAATTTCAGTATATAATGTAATGTACTAGAAGAGTAAACATAATAACGGATGACAGCATCCATGAGTAGCGAAGCACCAAAAAAATAATGAAATGGACAAACAGACAAAGAGAGTATTATATGTATAAAAATTCAAAGAAAGTCACGAGAACTTTAAAAAAATAAGGTTGTGTCTTTTGAAGTATGACTGACAGACACACGTACAAAACAATGTATAAACAAAACGCTCATACTTACTAGGAATCATCACTAAAACTTTCAGCTGTCTCTCTTCAATAGCAGTCGAGAAAATCATATTTCATAGTGCTGCGGAGGCTGTATGACAGACTGACTAAAAGACAGAGTGAAGTATAGAGTAGCTTCGTTACTTAATAAAATATGTAGTATTCTCCTAAGCCATCTTTACTTTTACTAGTGAAAATAAAAACATGAATATAACTAAAAATAGAGCTGGTGCTCAAAGTTTTATAAGCAAAATATCTCATTTGTTGGATTTTTTATAAAAAAAATGTGAAAACTTTTAGGTATTTAATATGGATTTATTGGTTGGAACTATTAGTGTCTAAATTTTCATCCAATAATTTTTAAGTAGAGAAGGGGTAATATACCATATCCATTTAAGTCCCCTGCAAATTATAGAAAATGTTTGCTTTTTATTTTGTAACTTACCTCGTCCATGGCAGAAATAAGATATTTAGTTTGTCTGCTGAGATATCCAACTCTTTTTTCTTCATGTCTGATGGCCAGGCCAATTCTTTGGCTCAACTCGTGGTAACTCTGCACTACGGAGTATTTGGCCATGGCCTGAAATTATAGTAAACAAGGATGACAACATACATAAAAGTGAAGCCCTGAAACGGTAGGATAAACGAATATTGACAATTAAAGAGTGTCAGAAATGAGTAAGCAGAATATGAATGCGTAGGTACCTAAGTCTAAACAAAAATGTAAGTAAATGCAATGTAAGGACAAACTGACATTTTTTTGAACTTGATTACATAGATACTTCGCTCATAATATTGTAATTTGTTGTCCTAGAAATCAGTAATAAAAAATCAAATGAATAGGATAATTAAAACATACAAAAATTTGTTATCAATAGTAAAAAATCAGCATGTTTTAAATGGACTTTTTGGCAACGATTATGGAGTTGCGACGCTTTCTAAATTGTCATAGAAATCATCATGAGTATGACAATTCAAAAATGTTAAAAAACGAAATAAGCTAACTAACACGGACGACGGACGGACCGACCCTAATTATAGAGAGCTTTGCTTTGAAAAAGAAAGGAGTAAATTCTAATTCAGAAAACGAGGGGGGTAGATAAATAATCGTAACTCGAAGTGTACAGGACTCTCAGGGATGGCAAAATCTTCATCTTTGTATAAAAATAACAGGATGTCTATCTGTATGTGTGATATATAGGATCTCTGTAACCGAAGAACCGACATGGTTCTCCTTCATAGTAAAGCATCAAATAGATCCAAAAAAAGATCCTAAACTATTTTGGGGGATGGTACCTCCACACTACCAGGAAAAATTGCCATTGGAAAAAAAGCCATCCAACCCCCCTACCCCCTTATATAGAAAAATATCATTTCTTAAAAGATAAGTTGCGTATTCTTTAAAAAAAAAATAATTAAACAAGCTTGTTAAAAAATTACCTTGAGAGCAAAAACAATTTGAAACATGGTGATATTTGAGGTCCAGTGACCATCCTCGTCCTTAGCTGGTTCCAGAGATATTGGGTGCCCAACAAATCTCACATCATTAACCTACAAAAAAATACCTGTAAAATAATTTTTACCTTAATATTTTAATCCAACAGAATTGAAAAGAGGAAAATGGAAATTAATGTATCCTTATATAAAAGTAAAAGAATGTCTTCCGTCTTAACTTTTTATAACTATTTAAAGTGGTGTTTCGACAATCACCCCCTTCCCCAAAGAGTGAGCGTAGCATCCAGGGTTTCGGATCCGCATTGATTTTATGCGGATCCGGATCCGGATCCTCAAAATTTGGTCAGTGCGGATCCGGATCCGGATCCTACTGGATCCGGATCTTTGACAATAAAAATAAAATCACCAAATTTTTCAAAAAAATTTATTCTTCAATTCGAAGTCAAAAATACTTTTAATTTTCAAGTCTGAACCTAAACCTTAAAGATTGGCTCTCATCAAGAGAATGTCTGAGATTTTATATAAATTTAGGTAGATTTTTCCATTTTTTCCGCATTTTTTGGAGTCTAAGGATCCGGATCCGGATCCGCATTTTTTTTGCGGATCCGGATCCGGATCCTTGGACTCAAAATATGCGGATCCTTGCGGATCCGGATCCGGATCCGAAACCCTGGTAGCATCAGAGGTGTATATTCAGCATGGGATTTCCTGCTGAAGGGGGAAAATGAATCTTGTGCAGAATATGCACCTCTGTGTAAAAAACTTTAACTACAAAGAATTAGATAAAATAAAAATAGTTGAAATTAAATGAAAGAAAGTATCATAAATCTACTACTCGCATGAGTAGACATGCTACTGAAATAAAGTTAAGCAGTGTATGTTACCTTGAGTTCAAATTTAGACCCACAAAGCTGTTTTGAAACGGCGAACATATTTGCCAAGATTTCATCTGTAAATCCTGTTAGCTGTCCATTCTTAATATTTGTAGGCTCGGCATTTACTCTAAATATTTATGAATACTTTAATCAGGGCTTGGCAGCCTCGTAAGAACTATTAATCAGGTGGAAGGACATTCCTTTATTGACTTAATATCAGCTAAATGAATAAGCTGGCTCCTTAAATGCAGGGTGGGAGGGGACATTTTTCTTATTCGTTGGTTCAACAGCTTTGGGGACTTTTATTGAATTTTTTATTGTTTAGCTCATTAAGTTGAGTGTCCAAACGTTCAACCACTAATTGTAATCTACAGACGGAATAATTTTGTGTATAATCATTGTGAATGTACGTCAATTTATCGGCCATTGTCTTGTCCCTTTAGATATCTGGTAATTGAATTGAGAAAAAGGACATTGGAATGTCAACTATTACGGTACCTAAAGTTGAATAATCAAGCTCTCCAAACTAAACCTTTGATGCTTTTAAAAAGCTCGATTGGTCAGTTCAAAATAGAAGTGTCCAAACTTATAAACTAATAATTTTAATCTACATAAGAGGTAATTTTGTTCATTAATAATATTTTTGGATGTAATTTGTCTTATCCTTTAATATCCCTGAAGAATCTCTATAACCGCTCAACCTATGGGTTCTTTATTTACTTGTAGCTTCCCAAAGGTCCTGGAAAGTTTTATATTCAATTGTGGAGAAGGTCCCACCTCCCTCCAAAGAGAAATCGATCGCCCTATAAAAAAAATGATAAAATCCGCCAATTCTTTTCGTTGAACAAAGCTAAAATTGAAAATGGGGGGGGGGGAGACTTCTCCTTTTTTTAAGTTACCGTCCTAGAGGGCCATAGCTGCTGGTATATCTATACAACAACTATCTGTACCTAAGATTTAAGATGTCCTCCGCTATCCTGATTGAGTAAGGATTGGCTGGTCTGATGTCGTCTTCTTCTGCCTCTCCAGCTGATGTGTCAAACGGATACTAAAATCAACATTACAGAAGGTCAATAACCCAAGGGCGTAGGGGACATTGGAAATTTTATTACAGGTTCCCAAAGTTTTACAATAACATTTTCTTATTCGTTGGCTTAGCAATTTTGGTGACTTTTAATGAATTTGGATGAGTTGATTTATTAAGTTGAGTGTAAAAACTTTTCAACCAATAAATGTGATCTACACAAGGGGTAATTTTGTATATCATTATTGGGGATGAACATCAATTTATCGGCCATTGTTTAAACCATTTAGTTTCCTGTCAATTACCTAAAACAAGCGAGGCTGCTTTCTATCACACTATAAAGTCAGGTGAAACAACCAAGAATAACTATCCTTTAATATTGAATTGACAGGGATCTAAAGGGATAAAACAATGGCCGATAAATTGATGTACATCCCCAAAAATGATATACAAAATACCCCTTGTGTAGATTACATTTATTGGTTGAAAAGTTTTTACACTCAACTTAATAAATCAACCCATTAAAATTATCTCCTGTTTCTGTTCTAACACCAGAGGTATTAGATTAGCTAACACCCAACAGACAACCAACTCTTTGATTGCACAACCTTTGCGTGGAAGTCCTAACTGTGCATGGTAATGAGTTGCGCCTATTAAGAGCCAAAGAATATCCCCTACTCTAACTATTTATTTCGCGGATCTTACATAGCAGCATTTTTAACGTCTTTAGTTATGTTGAGCCGAGATTCGAACCAATCACGTCCTCGGCGACCAGCGGATGCGCTAAATTGCGTTGTTATAGAATTTGGTAGGCAGTTTCCCCTCAAATGCCTAGTTGATCACAAATCTAACCATACCTTATTTCGAAATAAATCATAAATAAAAGAGGGGGTAGTCTTTCGTTTGTTTATTTATTGCTTTAGGTCGGGTAAGGTTATATTTGTATCTGGATAGCATCTCATGTTAGGACATCGAAGGTTAGAAATGGTAATACCCCCCCTCCCTTATTTTCAATTTAAAAAAAAATAAGAGCAGGGAAAAGCACCCTTGGCAATTTATGTTACTTACTTTAAATATAAGTTTACCCCCCTCTGCACCCCCTTTCACCACAATTATACAAAGTGGATTCAAGGTGTCACTACTCATTTTAATCCTGTTATAAATTCATCTGAAAAAAACAGTGAAGTAAAGAAAACAATTAAAAAAATGGTGAAATGTATTATTTTAAAACAATTTTTAATACATACATAACAAGAAAAAAATAGGTTGGTGAGAAAATCCATTTTCAATCAAGCAATACAAACTATGACAGGGGTGTATATGATTTATTTACATATTTTAATATAATAATATAATTAAGCAAAGTTTAAAATAATCAAATATCTTTTTATATATACTATCTAAAGCTTGAATTTGTGTATTTTTTTTGCAAGATGAAAAAATGTAAATTATATACACCCCTGTGAAAAAATTGCAACGTTGTTGGTAAAAAAATCTTCTAATGCATCTCTCCGTAGTTTTCTTCTTTCTTGATTGATTGATGCTTTGGCTTTGTTAAGTTTCGTATATCAATAATTCTTTTTTATTAGTTAATAGTGAATATAAATACCTATATGAAGCTGCAAACCCTGAAAAATAATTTTACTTGCCTGACTTACCTTAGTTTATTAAGTATTTATTTTTATATTTCTTTTGATTTTATTTGTTGTAAAAATGTCACTTTAGTCCTTCTTTTAACTGTTAGGTGATCGAATTGGTTTTGGTTTCACACACAAAAATGCATATTTACAATGTTCGTTTGGTGCCATATTAATCATTTGAAAGAAAACACACACACACACACACAAACTCACTCAAAAAATCCACACAAAAACACACTGCACTCAAAAAGAAATCCAACAAACAAAAAACGCACAGAATAACATTTAATCATTCCACACAATAGGATTCTTGATCTTGCTGGAGTACTGTCCCTGCGGAGGCTGGTACAGGCCGGTAGGTCTGGCTGACCGCTTGCTGGGAGGCACATAGTTGGATACCTGGGGCTTGCCGCCACTGGCCGACTTGCCGCCCTTGTTTCCCTTGATGTTGTCCATGTACAAGGATCTTATGGGCTGCTTAGCCTTCTTGGGCCCTGCTGCAGAACCTAAATAATAATTTTTCCACATTATGAGATTTAAAAGAATCAAAAGTTTTGAAAAGTTCAATAAAAGTATCTAAAGTTTTTGAGCCAAGAAGATAACCTTTTTAAGTTTATAAAACTTTAGGGACCAATGTAACTGGCCATCCTTATAATAAAGTAACAGGATGACTTTCTGTTTGTTTGTATGTTTTTACCGAAGGATCACGATAACAGCTGAACCGATCGGGTTCTCCTTAACAGGGTAGCTTCTCAAAGGTCCCAGGAAGGTTTATAACTATTTTGGGGGAGGGTAACACCACCCTCCCAAGAAAAATAAAGAAAAATCGAAAAAAAATTTACGTAGACTTGAACGCAACATAGAAATTTTTTTCTCAAAAACATTTTGTCACTAGAGGCCTCTAGGGGCGCAGCCGCTAGTACTGATATATTGTATCGTATCGTATTATTATATGATAGACAAATTTCTACTAATAATAAGATAAAAAAAACACTAGGTATTTTCATATCAGTTTTGTTAACCTGGACCTTCAGGGCTAACAACACTGGAATCAATCTAATGACTTCTAATTTTACTATCCTTGGAAAACTGTCCATAATACGATGCATTAAAAAAAACTATACCAGGTCTGTCGGCAGCGGCGGGTGCCGAGATGAGGCGTCTCTTCTGGGCGCTCTTGGCATCTCCCTCCTTCCAGGACAAGTGAATGTTTGCTTTGTAGATGGGCGGAGAGTGGAACAGATCCTTGATCATTGCCTAGTAAAATAAATTAGATTTTAAATTGTTAAAAGTGATCAAAAATATACATTTACAGTAAAATGTACCAAGAAAAGGTATCTAAAAATCTGTTTAAAATAAAGATTCTCATAAACAAAGAGTTTTCACATATATAAAGATTCTAGATCATGGAAAGAAAATGAAGTAGCGGGTTTCGTCGTAATTTCACAGTAACTTTTCTTCTATTTCTATTCCCTGCTGGGGACTCTAACCCTGCGGGGCAACTTTTGACATTTGCCCAATCTAACCAAATATAAATAACCTATCAAAAGCCACTGTGAAAATAAGACGAAACACGCTACTTCGTTTTCTTTCCATGATCCAAAATTCATTAAAACTAATAATATACCTATCAATTACTAAGGGATCTTTTTTACTTTATTGATAGTGTCTTTAAAAATTGCAAACAAAGATTCTTATCTCAAAATTTAAATATTTTTACTATGGTAACCTATAAACTAGTGCATATAAAAATAAATAGACTTTGTACCTAGGTAAAAAAGATCCCTATCTCACTGTAAACAAAAGCTCAAACAAACCTGCAGATTTTCAGTAGTTCTGAGGGCGATCTTCTTGAACTTGACATCCTCCGTGTCCTGTTTACCCGCCGGGGTGGATAGAAACTCTTTCAACTTTTTCAGGTACCCTGTTACTCCCCTGTAATCAATAATGATTGGTGTTAAGCAGAGAGAGAGAGAGAGAGAGAGAGAGAGAGAAAGGGGACAATGGGCTGTTTATTACACTTGTCCTTAAAGTCATATAATAACCTTTTCTTATTGGTTGACCTAACAACTTTTATTGGGTATTTTCTTTATCGAATTTTGATTGGTTGGTTCATAAAGTTGAGTGTCAAAACGTTTCAACCGCTAATTTAAGTCTACAGAAGGTGTAATTTTGTGTATCATCATTGGGGATGTACAGTACATCAATTTATCTTAACTAAAATTCCCTAAAATTGGAGCTCAACAACAACAAATAATTTTTTGTCATAGCTAGGGATCTTAAGGGAAGGGACAATGACGATAAATTAGTGTACATACATCCCAATGATAGTAACAAAATTACCCATTCTATAGCTTAAAATTAAAAGTTTTGGATACTTAAGTTTGGAACCAACCATTCGCATTAAGTACCCAAAGTTTTTTCAGCTGACGCATAAGACAACCTGGTCATAAAACTTTGGGTTCAAGTTTAAGGTATAGAGAAAGTAAATGTAACAAATTGCAGTGTCTAAGTGAGGTTTTACATACTCTAATCATATTACATGTAACATAATAGCTGTGGAATAAAAAGAAATACCTAGCCAAATACTGAAGCCTGAATCTGAAATCCTTCAGTCTTTCTTCATCCTCCTTTAGGAAAGCATCACTCTGCTTGCCAATGGTGTGGAAGGTGTACATCAAACACTCAATCTAGGTTTAAAAATAACATTTTCCATAAAACATAAAACATGGGTTTTTGAGAAGCTCCAAAGGATTTTTACTAATTTTCTTCAATTTAGGTTGCTAATAAAGCCCTCAAACATTGGTCAATACGTTACTCAATGGTCAGGGGAAAGAAATTGGGTTGAGGCATTGTTATATTAGCCAGCTTAATGAAACATTTGATCAGGTTACGCATTCTGAATCGCTTTAAAAATATTACTTCTAAATAACCTACTCCATATTTTATCAAAAAAGTAAGATATCTTTCATTATAGCTGGCTTGAATAAGGTTTGAGTAAGGATATTGAGTTAACTTTGCGTTATTGGCGGGTTATTTATACAAAATAATGCGAGGCATAAATTTCTCAACCGGATTAACCAGATTATGAGATATAAATAAAAAAAACTTGCCTTTGTGAATTCGAAAGACATATTTTCAAAAGTGACATCTTCATCTGTTGGGGGGAGGATCATATAGTCAATTAATCTCTCATACACATTCTAGAAATAAAATTAATCTCTCATACACATTCTAGAAATAAAATTAATCTCTCATACACATTCTAGAAATAAAATTAATCTCTCATACACATTCTAGAAATAAAATTAATCTCTCATACATATCCTAGAAATAAAAAATCGTATCTGCTTCTTTTTACAAAATATTTCATTTTTTTGCCTACAAAAACATAGAAAAACCAAAAAGAAACTAACATTTAAAAAAAAGAAAATAGCAAATTAGTTTTTTTTTATATTAGCAGAGTGACCACTCAAAATTTACAAATATATAGTACATATATAGTACATAAAAATTTTCATATAGTACCATATAGTACACAAAATTTTAACTAATATAGTACCATATAGTACAAAAATTTTAACTAATATATATTACCATGTAGTACCAAAATTTTAACTAATATATGTAGTAATACCATATAGTACCAAATATTAAAAAATAGTACCTATATATCTTATTACATAAAGTAGTAAGGGTTTTATGTCTAAAACTTAGGATCCCATTATCTACTAAACCAATTGGGTTAGAAATTTTAGGTAAGCTTCACTGAGGTCCTGGGATGTCCTAGGTGCTAGGGACTTAGCTGCTAGTCTATAATACAAAGTAGCTTGATGTCTATCCGTCTGAAATTAATTTGGTAACTGCAAAACCGAATGGGCTCTACTCTCCATGGAATATATGTACATTAAGATATATAAGTTTTCCGGAATTTTAAAGTTAGGGGGAGATTTGAAATCTGCGTTAAATTTTAAGGATTTTTTATAAAATTCGTTTTTTCTATAATTCTTTATCTAAGAGCGAAAATGCATTTTAAGTTAATTAATTTTGACCAATAGGATAGGGGGATTTTAAACTACCTGCGCTCTAATTGGTTGAATGATGTACGACATCCAATCAGAGCGCAGATTTTTTAAATCCACCAATCACAGATGCCAAAATTAATTAACTTAAAATGCATTTCCGCTTTTAAATAAAGAATTATAGAAAAAACGAATTTTATAAAAAATCCTTAAAATTTGATGCAGATTTCAAATCTCCCCCTAACTTTAAAATTCCGGAAAACTTATATATCTTAATGTACATACTGGTCATATGGTGGTTTATAAGCAATTTTTGTGGGGGTTGTAAATCCTAACCCCCTCAAAAAAAGATAAAAATATCCTCTACCAAATTTTTTTTGTAAGCAAAGAGTAATTGCTGAACCAATTGGGCTCTACTCTTCAGGGAATATTCGTACTGGTCCAGAGGTGGGTTTAAGCAGTGTGGGGTGAAGCCCATGTGAAAAAAAAACAAATAAAGAGGATAGGAAATCCCCCTTCACAACCCCTTCCCCCTCAAAAAATGGGATATTTAGTAATTTTAAACAAAAATAGTTTTCATTAAAACTGAGGACTTTTTTAACTGAAATAATAAGGATTTAGTCTTTTTAAGCATGACAGGCAGAGGGACAATATTTTATAGAGCAGATCCGTATAAATATAAGGAATCTTGAATAAAAATTTCAGCTGTCTATCTAAAATTGCAGTTGAGAAAATCACATTTCTCCAACAATATTTTTTTGTCTTTTTCAGCATGACCGACAGACAGACAAAATAATGTATAGAGTAGATGCAATTATATATAATAGGAATCTTCACTAAAAATTTCAACTGTCTATCTTCAATAGTGGCAGGGAAACACACATGGACTTTCGAACATACGAAATGCACATATATAATAGAACAAAAATTAATAAAAATTGACAAACAAGTACCTACTGAGAAGCATTTCTTTTATAGGTATACTGTTAGATTGCGAAAATTCATATGATAATTTATTTATTTTTTTTAATTTGTTCCCAATACATTGAATATTGCCTGGTAAAGTAGTTTAAAAATCAATAATAACCACTGGATTAGAAGTGGAATATATACATATAATCTGCGGATAAAGTGTACAGACAGCTCTAAAATCTAATGTACAACAATAAGAGGTCATAAATTTTCATAAATGTCATAACAATTGGCTGATTTATAGACTTGAGCATCTACTTTTATATTTAGTGGACAAATTAGTGTAAACTCTTTTTGGGTAAAACAAGGATGACAACATCCATAAAAGCGAAGCTCTGAAATGGAAGGACAAACGAACATTAAAACTTGTTAAGTGTCAGAACTGAATATTAATGCAAATGTCTATACAAAATTATAAGTAAAGGGGGGGGGGGGGGGGCCGGGGGTTAATGGAACCATCTCGTAATCAATGTATAAATGGCACTTAGAATTCGAATTTTGATCTGAAATTTTGCATGAGTAATCCTTGGTAGGTCTATTTTCCCTAAATCGAACAAAAAGTTGGAAAAGTAACGGCTAACGGCTGCCAGCTCAGCGGTTTAGCCGTTTTAAGGCTTTTTATAGGGCAAAATTATCGAAAATAACACCAATAAACTTTTTAAAAATTTCTAGTACCAGCTGTTTAACAGCTAGAATCGACTAAAAAAGGCTGGTATAAAATGCCAAGAGTATCATTTTTAGACCGAATAATGTAAAACTATCATTCAAAAAGTTGATTCCTCCGTAATTAATGATGGATTTGCCCTGAAAATAGCCAAAAACCGGCTTAACGACTGAGCTGCCAGCTGTTACTTTTTCCAACTTTTTATTTGATTTAGGGAAAATAGACCTACCAAGGATTACTCATGCAAAATTTCAGATCGAAATTCGAATTCTAAGTGCCATTTATACATTGATTACGAGATGGTTTCATTAACCCCCCCCCCCCTTTGATGCAAAACTGATTAAATTTTTTGTCAAAAAAGGAAAAAAGAGCATGTTTTAAATGGACGTACGGACTTTCTGGTAACGATTATAGAGTTGCTGCGCTTTCAAAGTAATTACCTAACTGTTAAAGAAATCATCATGCAAGGTTTGAAATCTATAGGACAATTCTAACCTGTTTTAAATTAATGAAAAAAGCTAACTGTAACGAACACCTCCAAGATCCCACCCTAACCCCGCAGGGCATTCTTTAGTTAACCTAACTTGGTCATTTAGCAATATACAGATAAATCACTAACTAAAAATTTTATGGTTAAAAATTTAGCCTATGTATTTAACCGCTTAAGCAATCATAAAAATATGAAGAACAAGAAGAGTTTTATCTTATAAGAAATAATAAAAATCATTGAAGCAAAAATATGTATGATCAAGGTGATTTTAAGAGTCATTGCATATCTCAGAGCTTATGTTAGCTTATAAAGTTTTGGTTTATAATTTTTCCTTTACATACTCAAATCACTACTCTCTTTATTAATATGTGCCAGAGCTGAAATTAAGAGGCTGCAGTGAACTTAATATATTTAAATATTAAAAAGCATTTTTGTAATATAAAATAAATACTCAATAGTGATTTTATATGAATGTGGATGAATTTTTATCCTGAGTAGATGAATTATGATGTAATAATAAGAATAAATAATGATCATAATTAAAACATGAAAAACAGGTAAAATAAATACTATTTCTACAAATCTTATTTTGTAAGTACAATGTAATATTACAAAAAGTATTATCATACTTAATAAGTTTTAAAATAATATTAAAAAATTTTCATATAGTACATATAGTACCTAGTTTGTCATATAGTACCATATAGTACAAAATTTTGACTATATAGAACATATAGTACATATAGTACACAGTGGTCACCCTGTAGGTATCATTTACTAAATTAATTTGTAAGTTTATATCAAATAATATATGTATAATCAATCAAAAAGGCAATTTGGAGTAAACAAGGTCGTATAAACACGACCTTATCATAGAGTAGCTTCGTTGTATAAAATAAATTTATGTTCTTTAAAATGTAGCAACCTTAGCGCAGTTAGCAGGGTCATCCAGTTTTCCAATATTGACGGCCAGCTCAGCCAAGGCCTTGGTCAGCTGTAGTTTAGTATCAGCACCAGGTAGCTCCTGGAGTTCATGATAGTGGGGCAACACTTTAAGGCACAGGTACTCACAAAATGGTGTGGATTTTACCTAAATATACACACATAAACATACTTATAAAGTTAAACAAAAAAAGATTTTATAAAGGTATTTTTAACCATAAAAAAAGGATGAATATTTTTTATCAAAATTGAAAAAAAACATGTTACAAAAGAAATTACAGTATTTAGTGAATAAAATTGCTTCTCTTTCAAAATTATTCCTCATCGGTACGCGAATCTTTATAAAGAGATAAGTAGGTTGCGGGTAAATTATGTAAACCTTTTTTTATCTGCAGAAAGCTGTTTATAATACTATTTTAAAGGGAAGCTTTTCTAAATTTAAAGTTGGCCCTTTCGTAATGGTTGGCTTTAGTTATGAGTTTTACTTGTTATAAAGAGACCAGTAAGTTGCGGGTAAATTCCGTAAAGGTGTGAGTTCTAAGGCATAAAAACAGTAGTAGAACAATAATATTCTCTAAATATGTGTATTCCTTATTAAATAGAACCATAGACAAAAAACTTTTTTTTAAGTTAATGATACCTGAAAATTGTTAAAAAAAAACCCTGAAATATTCACCGAACGCTTTGCTGATATCAAAGTGACAAAAATTAATTTTTAACATGTAATACATAGAATTACCATGGACAATCAAATAAGGTTTAAAAAATTAATATCTTTGAAATAATTGGCATTATTTGTAATTTGTAAAACTCTTTCCAATAATTTTTTATAATCGTCTATTTTGTTATTATTGTCAGTTTGACATTAGCGAAGCATTCGATGAACTTTTCGAGTTTTTTAACAATTTTTTTTAACTTTGATTTTTTTTTGGTCTATAGTTCATCTCAATACCTAAGGAATACGCATATTTAGTGAAAATTATCGTTCTAATCCTGTTTTTTGGCCTTAAAACTCACACCTTTACGGAATTTACCCGCAACTTACTGGTCTCTTATAACAAGTTAAACTCATAACTAAAGCCAACCATTACGGAAGGGCCAACTCTAAATTTAGAAAAGCCTCGCTTTAAAATAGTATTATAAACAGCTTTCTGCGGATATAAAAAGGTACAATTATTAGGTTAAAATCAATTTTTACACCTGAGATATTGCAGAAGGCATGGGCCAAAAAAAATGGTTTTAATATTATGATTTGTAAATAATTATATATTAGTAGAAAACTAGATATAATACAATGTTATACATAATTTTTCAGTATGGCTGAGAACCGGTTCTGATCCAACGGACATTAATCGGTTCTGAAGCAATACTGGGATAAACTAACTTACCGCAGCGGAGAAGAAAGGTATGCACTGTTGTGCGCACTGCAGAAGCCTGTCAGTCATCTCCACACTCCCATAGTTGAAGTCAGCTTCAGCGTCCAACTCAGCCATACCCATGATCTAAAAACAGGTCTAAATCAGGGATCTAAAAGGATAAGCCAATGGCCAATAAATTGATATATATCCACAATTTTGAAAAATAAAATTACCTCCTTCTGTAGATTGAATTAGTGGTTGAAACGTTTAAATACTCAACTTAATAATCAAACCAATCAAAATTCAATAAGTCTACAAGATTGTTGAGCAAACGAACAAGAAAACGTTATTATAACTAAGACTTTGGGGACTAGTGTAATAAACAGCCTAATGTCCCCTCCTTCCCTTCCCTATCCTGGGTAAAATTTTCGTGGATAGGGGAGAATTACAAACACAAAGGCTACTTTAAGATGGCAGGGGGGGGGGGGAAGTGTAATGTGAATTTGTCCAAAGAACTTAATAACATGTCATTTGATTTTCTCTTTTAATAGGACACAATTTACTTTTTTAAAAATTAAAATAAAGTAAGCTTGCTGTTGCTGTGCTACTTATGTAAATAAACGTACTTGTTTGGCTATAGTTTAACCTACATGGTCATAAATAAGAATTACAAAGTGTGACTGTGTTTATATAAACTTACCATATTAACGATTTCAAGTTGACCAGCCACAGTCTTTGGTAGCTGGGTGAAGCTTAACAGTCCCATTAACCTCTGGAAATCGTCGGCTGTAACTCCTGTATCCTAAATAGATAAATCAATCAAACATTGTTACGTCATCAATTATCATAATAATTCATTGAAACACTAATCAATAAAAATCAATCAATAAATCATTCAATAATCGATCAATTAATGGACAATCAACGAATTTTACGTCGAGGAATATGAATCATCAAATAACAAACCATTAGTTAATGAATCAGATCGTTTAATCATAAATCAACGAATCATCAGTTGAGGAATAATTAATCAATAAATCATTGACTCATCAATCATTTTATTATCCATCAATCGTCAATCAACGTGTCATTAGTTAAGAAATCGTCAATCGAGGAATCTTCCTTCATTCTCTTATTAAGTAATGCATTCTTTATAAGTCTTACCGAAGTAAATGCTTTCTTAACTTCAGCAACAATCTGCGCCTGTGCCTCCTTGCCAACCTCTATGGAACCGGTTTTTAGTTTGGTGTGCAGAAACCTAAGAGCACGATCTCTTACTGCATCTTCCCCGTTGTGGACCTACAAAAAAATAAACGTGTTCAATGTCAAAAGTGTGTGGATCTCGCTAACCGCTGAACCGATCGGGTTCTCCTTAATAGGGTAGATTCTCATATGTCCCGGGAAGATTTTTAACTATTTTGGGGGAGGGTACCACCACCCTCCCAAGAGAAATCACAAAAAATCGAAATTTTTTTTTACGTTCTCGATTTTAAAAGAGAGTTCAACGCTAACATAAACGTCAAACGCAACATAGACATATTTTCATATAAAAAAAAACATTTAAAGTGCCACTAGAGGCCTCTAGGGGCGTAGCCGCTAGTCATTGTATGAAAGTAACAAGATATTTATGTAAGTCTGTGTGTCCCAAAGGATCTCGAAAACCGCGACCCTCCTTCAAGTGTCTAGTCCATAGGGACATTATTGCTAGTCTGTAATAAAAATTCAAATTCAAATAAACATTCCCATAAAATCAATTGTAATGGCTTTCACCTGTGAAAAGATGCCCATTATGGATCCAGTGGTATCCCTTCTGAACAGGATCATCAGAGAATTCTGGACAATGTGCAGCTCACTTGTATCTTCTGTACTCAACAACTGGAAAAAAGGGATACTTACACGAAATATATTTGAACTTAAATTAGTGAATCCAGTATTTTTTCTATATCTAATGAGATATTATGTGCATGTGCAAGCAATTATCCCTATCATTTCACACATCACATTTGAGTATTTCATCATTTCTTAAGGCTTTGAAAATAGGGTCCTACTGGATCTATATCAGTTACATGACCTAATAGCTACCATATCATACTGGATCAAACCTCCAACTACTATAACATATCACACAGGACATGTATTATATAAAAAAATGGCTAATATTTTCTTTAGGTACTATACCTGGGTTAGAACGTCAGCAATCTTGGCCAGGTTTGTCTTGTTGTTGTCTTTGCATAAATGGGGCAGGTCCTAACATTACACAAAAATAATCTAATTGTTGAATATGAAAACTAATGTTGGTGGTTTTGCCTAAAGTGCATAGTCAAGCAAAGAAACACCAATGCACCCCCTCTCTAACTTAAAAATAAATTGCGATAAGACAAAACTAACCCCCCCCCCCCCACCAACCCACCTCTAGCTTTCAACCTATTAAAAAATGTGGGTAATAATGGGGAGTTTCGGTGCTCAAGAGTCACTTTGAGGGAAAAGAACCAAACGAATCTTAACATACTAACGGGGGAATGAGAGAATAGTAGAACCTCATAATATGGACATTTTAAAACATTTATCATAACGCTTTTAGCTATGGTATTATAAACGATAAGTCGATAAGTGACATTTTGATTTTTGAATCAAGCACTTTTTTGTACCTTGATGGCTTGTTTTCTTATTTCCACATTAAGATCTTCACACAGGTCCAGCATAGCGTCAATACTGGCGTCGCTCTGCTCAGGGTAGTGAGGATAGAACCTGTAACCATAATTACCAGAATTAATCAAATTTTTAATAAGAATAAATGGATCATGGAAAGAAAACGAAGTAAAGGGTTTAGTCGTATTTCCAGAGTAGCTTTTAACCTTTTTCTAGCCCCTGCAGGGGGGGGGGGGGGGCTCTAACCATGCGGTGCAACATTAACATTTACCTAAATTAACCTAAAATAACTTATCAAAAGCTATTGTTAAAATACGAAGTAACACGCTACTTCATTTTCATTCCATGATCCAAAATGATGGTTTATAGGTATTTTTTTATAGTCAAGATCATTAACTAAAGACTACAAGTTAAACCTTTATGAGTAACTTCATATGAGAATAATCTCTATGATTGCACAAAATATGAGTTGAAGTATTAAGTGTGTCAAGTAATAAGTTCTGCTGTTTAAGGACCATACCCTTCTCTTTAATCTTACTATAAATATATAGCACAGTAGCACATAATTTGGACCAAGAGTCTCTTCAAAAACCGTTTTCTTTCTTTAAAACAATTAAATATAAATTTTAAAATCTTGCCTTGAAATGAACTGAGAAGCCAATTTTTTTGTCTGATCATCTCCCTTGACACCCAGTAGAATTTGTTGGTAATCACTGACATGCTACAATAGAAAAACATTTAGTTTTTTAAACTAGTAGGGGGGGGGGGGGGGGGGATTTGAATGCTTCATCATCTGAGGAATATTTCCTTATATTTTTCCCATGTTCGTTATGTTATTTTGAGTTTTTACTCCCCCCCCCCCCCTCCCAACAATTTCATGTTAATTCATGATCTTTTATTTTAATAACTTAAATTAGAACAATTATCGGAAATAAGAAAAGCTTAAAGCTTTTTTTGAGTTTTGTAGAAAATCCGAGGATTATTTACCTCTGCATACTTCTTAGCATCTTTGATATTTGCCAATGTCTCCCCAATCTCATACATGCGCGACAAATCCATTCTTATTCCAGTTTCCTTTATTTTCTCTGAAATTTTTGTGTTTTTTGTTACATAAAATCTTTTAAAATTCACCAGGATTAATAAATTAACAAATAAATAGTGAGTTTGTCTGTCTTTTAGTTTTAAGTAAACTAACCAGGATGAAGAATATTTAGTGATCATGGAAAGAAATTGAAGTAGCGGATTTCGTCGTATTTTCACAGTAGCTTTTCTCCCATTTCTAAAATGCAGGGTAAAATTCCTGCAGGGCAATTATTGACACTGACAGTTACCTGACATAACCTAACCTTGAATAACCTATCAAAAGCTTCTGTGAAAATACGACGAAACCCGCTACTTCGTTTTCTTTTCCATATCCATATTTAGTTTCTGTAGTGTAATCTAATAATGGATATAGAATACGTGGATATTGTGACATGAGAAATTTTGTCATCAAATTAGGTTGCTAATATAGTCCTCAGATATCTAACAATGATCAGGGGAGGGGATGGGGTAAAGCCATACGGGGGATGAAGGGTATATTTATAATAGCTAGCTGGCAGAAACATTTTATTAGAAAACGCTGGAATCTCTTATAATATCCAAGTATTCTATATCCATTAATCTAATATTATATTAAAAGGGGGACGTAACTGAAGCTTTTTTGATGCAGGGGGGGGGGGGGGGGGGTTCTCAGGAACCACTTGATGAACCGTGTAAATTTTTTGGACTTAAGCTTTTATGGGTATAAACATCTTATGGTTTCAAAGTCAACCCCCTACCCCCACCCCCTAGCCCTCCGGGGCTCAAAAACCCCCTAAAAATGAACCTAACCTAAATTTTCTCAAAAACTATTTGACCAATAGGGATGATTTCTTAAACTTAACCTTTTATGGGTATAAACTAACTTTTAGTTTAAAAGTCACTCCCATGCCGCCAACCCCTAGCCATCCGGGGCTCAAAAAAACCCTAAAAATGAACCTAACCTTAATTTTCTCAGAAACCATTCGACCAATAGAGATGATTTCTTAAACCTAAGCTTTTATGGTTATAAACTAAATTTTGGTTTAGAATTCACCCCCCTGCCGCCAACCCCTAGCCCTCCGGGGCTCCAAAAAAAACCCTAAAAATGAACCTAACCTTAATTTTCTCAGAAACCATTCGACTAATAGAGATGATTTCTTAAACTTAAACTTTTATGGTTATAAACCAAATTTTGGTTTAGAATTCACCCCCCTGCCGCCAACCCCTAGACCTCCGGGGATCCAAATAAACCATAAAAATGAACCTAACCTTTATTTTCTCAGAAACCATTTGACCAATAGAGATGATTTCTTAAACTTAAGCTTTTATGGTTATAAACTAAATTTTGGTTTAGAAGTCACCCCCCTGCCGCCAAACCTTAGCCCTCCGGGGCTCAAAAACCCTAAAATGAACCTAACTTTAATTTTCTCAGAAACTATTTGATCAAGAGAGATAATTTCTTAAACTTAAGCTTTAATGCTTATAAACTAACTTATAGTTTAGAAGTCACCCCCTGCCGCAAACCCCTAGCCCTCAGGGGCTCAAAAAACCTCTAGAAATGAACCTAAACCTAATTTTAAAAATCAGCATGTTTTAAATGGACCTAAAAATGAACCTAACCTTAATTTTCTCAGAAACAATTCGACCAATAGAGATGATTTCTTAAACCTAAGCTTTAATCGTTATAAACTAAATTTTGGTTTAGAAGTCACCCCCCTGCCGCTAACCCCTAGCCCTCCGGGGCTCCAAAAAATGAACCTAACCTTTATTTTATCAGAAACCATTTGACCAATAGAGATGATTTCTTATACTTAAGCTTTTACGCTTATAAACTAACTTCTAGATTTGTAGTTACCCCCCTGCTGCCAACCCCTAGGCCTCCCGGGATCAAAAAACCCCTAAAAATGAACCTAACCTTAATTTTCTCAGAAACCATTTAATCAATAGAGATGATTTCTTAAACTTAAGCTTTTATGCTTATAAACTAACTTTTAGTTTAGAAGTCACTCCCCTGCCGCAAACCCGTAGCCCTCCGGGGCTCAAATAACCCTACAAATGAACCTAACCTTAATTTTCTCAGAAACCATTTGATCAATAGAGATGATTTCTTAAACTTATGCTTTTATGCTTATAAACTTACTTTTATTTTAGAAGTCACCCCCCTGCCGCCAAACCTTAGCCCTCCGGGGCTCAAAAACCCTAAAACGAACCTAACTTTAATTTTCTCAGAAACTATTTGATCAAGAGAGATAATTTCTTAAACTTAAGCTTTAATGCTTATAAACTAACTTATAGTTTAGAAGTCACCCCCTGCCGCAAACCCCTAGCCCTCAGGGGCTCAAAAAACCTCTAGAAATGAACCTAAACCTAATTTTAAAAATCAGCATGTTTTAAATGGACATTTGGACTATCTGTTAATGATTATAGAGTAGCTACGTTTTTTAAATTGTAAATAAATGCTATAGAAATTATCATGCAAAATTTTAAATCAATAGGACAATTATAATATGTCTAAATTAACGAAAAAAAGCTAACCTCACAGACCAAACTAAGTTAAAGAAAAGCTTTGCTTTAACAAAATTTTTAATTAACAAAGTATAGAGTCCCAACTCTTTTTCCCCATAACAGTTGAAGTCCAAAATATCTGCACGTTTAATAATGCGGTTCCTGAGAAAACCGAGGTTAGGTTATTCCTGTGAAAGCCTACTAAAAAAAAATTTAAGCTAAAGTATATTTTTTAGGGGGTTTTGAGCCCAGGGTGGCTAGTTATGAGGTGGGTGACTTCTAAAATAAAATTTAGTTTATAACCATATATCTGTCAAACAAAAAAGTAGTTTATACACATAAAAAATCATCTCTATTGATCAAATGGTTTCTGAGAAATTAAGGTTAGGTTTATTTTTAGGATTTTTTTTAAGCCCAGGAGGGCTAATGGTTTTCGGCAGGGGGGTGACTTCTAAACTAGAACTTAGTTTATAAGCATAAAAGCTTAAGTTTAAGAAATCATCTCTATTGGTAAAATGGTTCCTGAGAAAATTAAGGTTAGGTTCATTTTTAGGGTTTTTTGAGCCCCAGAGGGCTAGGGGTTGGCGGCAAGGGGGTGACTTCTAAACTAGAAGTTAGTTTATAAGCATAAAAGCTTAAGTTTAAGAAATTATATCTATTGATCAAATGGTTTCTGAGAAAATTAAGGGGTTTTTGAGCCCTGGAGGGATAGGGATTGGCGACAGGGAGTTGACAACTAAACTAGAAGTTAATTTATTAGCATTATAGCTTAAGTTTAAGCAATCATCTCTATTTATCAAATGGTTTCTGAGAAAATTAAGGTTAGGTTCATTTTAGGGTTTTTTGAGCCCCATAGGGCTAGGGGTTGGAGGCAGGCTGATGACTTCCAAACTATAAGTTAGTTTATATGCATAAAAGTTTTAGTTTAAGAAATCATCTCTATTGGTCAAATGGTTTCTGAGGAAATAAAGGTTGGGTTCATTTTTATGGTTTTTTTTGATCCCCGGAGGGCTAGGGGTTGGCGGCAGGGGGAGACTTCTAAACCAAAAGTTAGTTTATAAACATCAAAGCTTAAGTTTGAAAAATTATCTCTATTGATCAAATGGTTTCTGAAAAAATTAAGGTTAGGTTCATTTTTAGGTTTTTTTTGGAGCCCTAGAGGGCTAGGGGTTGGCGGCAGTGGGGTGACTTCTAAACTAGAAGTTAGTTTATTAGCATTATAGATTAAGTTTAAGCAATTATATCTATTGTCAAATGGTTTCTGAGAAAATTAAGGTTAGGTTCATTTTAGGGTTTTTTGGAGTCCCGGAGGGCTAGAAGTTGGAGGCAGGGGAGTGACTTATAAACTAGAAGTTAGTTTATAAGCATAAAAGCTTAAGTTTAAGAAATCATCTCTATTGATCAAATAGTTTCTGAGAAAAAAAAGGTTAGGTTCATTTTTATGGTTTATTTGGATCCCCCGAGGGCTAGGGGTTAGCGGCAGGGGGGTGACTTCTAAACCAAAATTTAGTTTATAACCATAGAAGCTTAAGTTTATGAAATAATCTCTATTAGTCGAATGGTTTCTGAGAAAATTAAGGTTAGGTTCATTTTTAGGGTTTTTTGGAGCCCCGGAGGGCTAGGGGTTGGCGGCAGGGGGGTGACTTCTAAACTAGAAGTTAGTTTATAACCATAAAAGCTTAGGTTTAAGAAATCATCCCTATTGTTCAAATGGTTTCTGAGAAAATTAAGGTTAGGTTCATTTTAAGGGGGTTTTTGAGCCCCGTGGGGCTTGGGGGTGGGGGTAGGGGGTTGACTTTGAAACCATAAGATGTTCATACCCATAAAAGCATAAGTCCAAAAAATTTACACGGTTCATCAAGTGGTTCCTGAGAAACCCCCCCCCCCCCCCCCCCTGCATCAATAAAGCTTCAGTTACGTCCCCCTTATAATTGTTCTTAAAAACAAAATAACATTCTAAATTCTTTTTGCTTCTGACTAAATCAGTTACATTGAGTTGTTTGTTGCGAGTTTTCGTGCAAAGGGATAAAAAAAACAACTAGGATACACAATGAAATATAAATTATAGCGGCTGCCAAGGACTCTGTATTCAAAAGGGTAAATAATAAGATGGCACAAAAATAGCTTCAATTCATCCCAAAACCAGGGTTTACATTTTTAAAAAATAGCCTAAAACCACCCCAGGACATATTTGAAGCTTCTTTAATTAGAAGATCTCAATGAGTTTAGTAGTATTGAAATCTTAGGCTTCGACATGAAAAGCCTTACTAATTAAATATTATTATAGAAATATCTTTTAAATCATTGTTGTTTTTAGACTAGACATAAATTTTGGTGGCAGCATCTATTATATCTTCAACTCCGGTTACTTGGTCAATCCACTCATAAGGAATACCCTGAAACATAAATTAACTTTTAAGGGGTAGATGCACGAAATGCATTCAAACTTGAATTTTGTAAACTGCATATTTTTACGGTTCAATGGTTTAAACTTCATTTATAGGGCAAATATTTAAAAAAAATTCTATTTTCTACCATGTAGTTTACAAAACATCAAGGTTTGAAAATAAGATGCCGTTTTCTTAACAGTTATTTGTCGCATCGCATTAAATACAGCTTTCCGTAGAAAGTAAAATGAAAAATTTTAAGATTATCTTGTATCAATTTTAAGATTTTTATTTGTTATTCGTGAACAATTTTCTATGATGTGATACGTGATTTTTCAGTATGTTTTAAAGCAATACTTGAAAAATCTTTACCAGTATAATTTACAGTCCAATGTCCCCTTCCTTCTTTTTTATTTAATATTTATTACCTCAACACCAACTTTAGCAGCAATGCAAGCTCCAATAAATAATCCTCTGGAACAACAGTCTCCGCCACTCAATATATTATTACGAATTGCACTGAAAAAAAAATATGGAGGTAATTTTTTTTCCGCGTATTTTCCGTTGATTTTTGTTACTGTTTGGTCAAATGACCACATATACATTTGGTCATAATAAAGAACAGTTTGACTTAATAAGCGCATTTGAGAAAATGGTAACACACAACTTTACAGAAAATACGTGAAAAAAATGACCTCCTTTATGCAGGGATAAGGGATGGGAAACGTAGGAAAATATTATTTCAGGCCTATTTCAAGCCTAGGCCTAATAAACCAGTTTTGGGATGACGCAGTGGTTCGTCCTAAACGCTAATGAAAAAGCTGTGTGTGTGTGTGTAGATAAAGTATAGAATCAAATTCAGGTAGCTAGTTTAAAGTAAAAAACATAACTTTTTATAAACCTATATATTAATGGCTTTTGTTAAAATGAAGTTTTTTCTCTCCCAAAATTTTTTTATCTTTTACTTTGGTAATTTGAACTGTCAGAAAGCTATCGTTGGGTTTCCCTCAGACAGATTTTAGTTTGTATTATTTGCATTTTTATTAATGAGTAAAAATTTAATTTGAAAATTTCATTGCTAATTAAAATTCAAAATAATAAATAAATATGCACTTGGGTAACATTCTATCAAGTTCTTTGGATACTATAATGTAATGATATATCTGTACTGTGTTGTATTGTACAAAAATTAGGGTTAAGGTGTTGTATCAATTCCGTATTAAATTTTTAAAATTCAAAATACTACATCTAATTTATTGCTAGAATGAAAATTCGTAGCTACCTTCTTTCCAAAAAAATAATCCCGTTATTTTTGTTTTTTCTATATGGCCCTTTTTAAATGTTTAACTCTAAGCAGATTTAATAATTAAACTAATGTGATCTAACACCATTTATATTTATTTTTTCGTAGCAGACAAATCATTATTTTTTCTAGAATTGTCTGCTTCTAAAATTTCCGCCAATTGGTGATTGGTTGATACAAAACAAGCCCAAATCACAGAACACTATTGGTTTAGAGCGGTAGCCAATATGAGCCGTCCGCCAGTAAGGTCATTAAATTAGGCAAATGGTAAAAGTTGCATGATCCCTTTCAAAACCAGGCCGAGACCTAATTAATGGCCAGGTTTCCTATCCCTTATCCCTGCCTTTATGATAGATTATATATAAGCCATAAACAAAGCTGACAACATTCACAAGCAACAAAGCAAAAAAAAATAGAAAACCGGACAAAGTGAGTTAAAGATAAGATATTCAGTAAATATAAAAATAACATATAGGAAATTACGAAATAGATAGAAATCACGCTTGCCCCAAATTATTTTTTAGACAGACATACATTATTAATATATAATAGCTTCACTTCTAAAAAGGTGTAGGTAATGGTATACAAAATATTTAAATCGTGTGTTAGTATTGCAACTGCTTTTTAACTTGGTTTAAAGCACGAGATTTTTAATGATCTTCTCGTGTTTTAATTTATAACAGTTTAATGTTAATTGACAAAAACCTCTGAACGTCCTTACCTGACATAATCATCTTTATAAATTATCAGAGCAGCAATGGACCCCTGGAAACTGCCAGGAAGGCTGCAGGCCTTTCCAAACTCGGAAACTATCTCAACTGAAAGATTATTTGCAATTCAAACATTTAAAAATTGGGTTTATGTCTTTTGGAGCATGACCGACAGACAGACGGACAAAACAATGACATACGCTAAACAAATTTAATCTTTTATCTTCAGTAGCAACCGAGAAAATTTTCACATAACGTTACGGACGGACACACCAAGTAAATTATAGAGTAGCTTCGCTCCTAAAAATCTGGAATATTTCCTTTTTATTTGAGCTTACCTAAAGATTTGCCGCCATTGACAGCTTGATAAACCTGATCAATCTCTTTACAAACTTGAGGAAGGTCAGAGACCAGGGCAGCTGTGGCGGCTTTTATAGGCTCTTCAACTCCTACAGCAAACGAGTTTAAAATTGAATCTTATATAAAAAAAAACTTGTATCAAATTAAAAGGCTCTCTGTTTGTCTGCATCGAGGGATCTCGCTAGCTGCCGAACCGATATGGTTCTCCTTTACAGTAAAACTTCTTAAAGACACTTAGAAAGTTTATAGTTATTTGGTGGGAGGTTACCACCACCCTCACAAGAGAAATAGGTAATCGCCAAAATAAAAATATGAAGCGCCTCCTAACGGATATTTTTTGTTAAACAGCTGATGTTAATATAGAGTGAAAAGAAAACTTTTGACGTGCCCCTAGAGTCCTCTAGGTGGCGTAGCCGCTAGCAAAAGAAATAGGATGTCTGCTTTTGAGTTTGTAGCTTAAGATCTCGCTAACTGCTGGAACGATATAGTTTTTATTTACAAACAAGCTTCTTATAAGTTTAGGGAAGGTTTATAACAATTTTGGTTAACCCTTAAAAGGGAAATCGCCCTTGGAAAAAAATACGACCACTAAAATAAAAATTGATTTCCTATTAAAAAGTAATGTTTATATATAAAAAATTACCTTCTAGATAATTGAGAAGAATTTTATTCTGCATTTTAACATGTTCAATTGTCATTTCATTTGTTGTCAAAAGCTCAGCAAAGTTAACAAAATCTATAAATAAAATATTCAAAACAATAAGTTTTTTGATGAACTTCTTTTTCTAAGAAAGAAATTGGGAGTAAAAACTAAAATTGTACTTTAGTTCTGTGAACTTCTACAATGACCAAAACGTACCTAAACCATTATAATAAAAAAATAGATTTAATTTTAAAACTAAAAAAAGAAGACAAGTATTTCCTATCTATTACCTGGGCTGTTTTTTAGTATGACTGGTAGAGAAATGGCAAATCCATCATTATCCTCACAATCCCCAGATCCTGGCGGATTAACTCCTTCCTCCTAGTAAAATTACAGGATTAGTTTTTTCATAAAAACTAAAAAAATCTTCTTGAAATGAAATGACTGTGTTTTGTGTACAGAGATGCAAACTAAAAAGCAGGGGCATACAACTTTTAGGATTGTTTTGGAAATGAAGAGAGAGCTAAATAGTTTTAGAATTTATCTTACAATAAACACTTCTCTATAACGTTTCATGAAAATTTGTCTGTAGACATTATCAACTTTTCTTTAGCTATTTATGGTTTCGCAGCTACTCTTTACGATCGGTGTATTCATACGACTTTCAGGTTGCAGTACAAATATACAATTCTTTATTTAACGACACTAAAAACATTTATTTCATTTCTCTTTTCTTAAAAGGGAATAGTAGCTTTCACAATATTGCGTAAAGCTGTGAGTAAGATTCCAGTCAAAGGCGATTATTAGGTCAAACTGTTTTTAAATATGCGTTTGGTCAAGATTAAGAACTTAATAAGCTCATTTGACTGGACGCTTGCTGACAATTTTACGCAATATTGCGGAAGCTACTATTCCCTTTATATAAAAATAGTTACTCAATATTTATTTCTTCGCGAGGTCAAAATTGTTCAGGTTTCCCTAAATTTTGAATGTAAATTGTAAACAATCAGAAGAAAACAGTAGGTATACCTTATTCTTGAGAAACTGAATAACTCCACCATTAATCCATGGTCCAGGTACGGGGTATTTCTTGTCTGCCCGCTTTGCCAGAGCAACCTGGTAGGGACTGTCGGGAGAACCAAAATGAGAAGCTAGTTCTGTACCGGTTGACTCCAGGTTGGGGATTCCTGCGACGATAACCAGAAATCATAAATGATAAGACAGTGAACGATAAAGGGATGTAAATACTGAATGCTGATTAACAAAATTACCCCTTCTTAAAAAAAAACTATTAGTTTAAAATTTTGAAAACAACTAGTCTTGAACCAACAAATTATAATCCATTAGTATCCCAAGTTTTTGTGATAACAAATAAGATAACGTGGTTATAAAACTTTGGGTACTAGTGTAATTTGCAGACCAATGTCCCCTCCCTCTCCCAGTAGATAACTTAAGTGCAATCTAACCTTTTGTAGAAGCCAATGCCTTTAGTCCTGATCTTGTTTCATCACCATAGCAACTAAGTATAAAAAAATTGTTAAAATTCGTGGTTTTGTTTGAACGACCAACAAATCATGAAGTGTTCAGGATAAAAACTTAATATTCCATCAAACTTTTGATTTGTCATGCAGTAAAGTTGATATTAGACCTCAAACCCTAAGAAAAGTCGGCAGTTAGCCTCAAAGACCCTAGAAGAGCACAGAATCCCCCCCCCCCCGTCTTTATAAATTGATAATAAGAAGTGGGAGTGTTTTTCCATGTGTTTGTTGTTTGCATTTGGTCAGGTTAAGTTAGATTAGATTGTGGGCAGCCCCGTAGGGTTAAAACTTCTGAAGCATAGACAACGCATAGTACGGGCACCCGCAGAGATTAGGAGTAAAGAGAACTACCCCACCCTTCCTTTCTTATTTTTATTTATTTAAAAAATGATTGGGGAGGAGGGGTGATGCACTTAGAGGAAAACCGCCGAAAAGTGTTTACCTGTTGACACCAGTAGGAACTGTAAAGAAGGGACAATGGCATTCTTTCCAAAATTCAGGATTCTCACTTCCAACAATTTCCTTCGTAAAAAATAAATCATAGAAGGATATCAGAATTTTTTATTAATTTATAATTGACTTAAATTAATTTTAAATAAATAAGGGTTAAAATAATTATCAGTATCTCCTTATCTTCATCCCCCCTAAACTATGAACATAAATGTTATATATAATGTACATTTATCGTTATCTTAATACTAGCGACTACGCCCATAGCCCTGCATAATAGGGAAAGGAACAGCTAAAAAAAGTCTTAGCCATTCCAATACTTGAAAAATAAGATAAGTAGCCCAAAACCATTATTGTGAAAATTCCATAAAATGGGAAACTCAATCGGTTCAGTAGTTATTAAAATCTATAGCTAATAGCTAAGACAAAATAAACTTTACTGCTTTCTATAATTGGATAAGTTTTATTCTCCACACCCCCTCTACCTATATTGCTAAAGGTGCGCTATCCTAATTTACCTTCATCTTGTCATCTTTATAAATCCATTCTAAAGGGAGACTAGCCGCATCCGCAACCAGTGCACCCAGTACAACCGCAACCTTCTTATTAGGTGCCACATCTTTTAAAACTGAAGCTAATTTTGACATATTTTCTGAAAATTTTGGCAGATTTTTGTTTATGTTTATGGTATTATTCTCTAAGAGATTTAATTTTAATCAATTGTATATAAAATGCAAGTATCAAAAACAGAATTATTTTAATTTAGTTCTCCATTTTCATCTTTTTAGGTTCAGGTCCCAAGTCTTTATCTCGTTCTCTCTTGATACCAGTTTCTGTCTTTATATTGGCCTACAATTAAACCAAGTTACCATAAACCGCATTGTAATGTGATTTCCAGTATCGCTTCGAAACCGATTAACATCCGGTGGATTAGAACCGGTTCACAGCTATACTGAAAAAATATGCATAACATCGTATTATAACCAGTTTTCTACGAATATAAAAATGTACAATCATACAATTAAAACCATTTTTTTTGGCCCGAGCCATCGTCATCCTTCGAAACTAGTTTTAATCATATAATTGTACATTTTTATGTCCGCGGAAAGCTGTTTATAATACGATGCGATAAATATCTTTTATAATATTAAGTAATTGCCGTTGGCGACCAAATTTTTCATGTTAATTTTGCATTAATGTAAAAAGGTGATGATATGCATATTTAACCAATAATTATATTTTGTACTTTTAGACTATTATATGTCATCTCCAAAAACTTTTTGAAATCATTACTTTTCTACCAAACCTATAAAATTGTGCTTTTACACAACTATAACTAATATAACCTAAGCTAACCTGATCTAAAGTAATTAACAAACAAAACTAACCCGTGCCACCCCGGCCCACTTATTTGCCATTTTTTTTAAAATAAGGGGTGGAGGGATGGCTATAAGTGCTGATCAAGTTTGCTACTATCTACTATCTATCTATCTGACCTCTTCAGAATCTGGGGCCCCTTTCTCTCCTGCCTCTGACTCCCCAGCGCCACCCTCTCCTCCCTCCTCCGCCTTTGTCTCCAAAGAGGGTGGGGTTAGCATCTAAAACAAGGATAACAATAAGGAATCTTAAGGGTTAAGACAATAAACGATAAAATTAAGTACATCACCAATTATGATATACAAAATTATCCCATTTACAAAAATTTAGAATTCAATAAAAGTAACCAAGTTTTCAAGCCAACTTATAAACTTTGTTATGAAACTTTGGGTTCCAGCGTAATCATCTGTTTTATGTACGTACTTAAGTACTCAATGATAATTATTCCGTAGGGGTGTATATTCTGCACAAGATTCATTTTTTCCCCTGCTGCAAAATTTTTATTTTTTTCCCCTCCTGGTTTTTTTTCCAGCAAGCAAGGGGAAAAACTGGAAAAAAATGTTTTCATTCTTCTTAATTTTTATATTTTTTACCCCCCAACGACATATTTTTTAAATTTTATTAACACCCCCCCCCCCCCTTCCTTTAGCAGTGTCAATTTTGCAGAATATACACCCCTGGTATTCCGACAAACAATCCTAAGTGAAATATTTCTTCTATCACAGTTAATTTATTTCTCATATACACTTCAATTTAGTTACGTCCAGGGAGGGAGGAGGAGAAAATGGACAATATAAATAATTTTATAAACACGATCTCTTATCAGACGGCTAAAAAACTTTGGGTGCTTTTATTAAACTTTGATTAGTTGGCTAAAACTAGTAAGAATTGGCCTAACTTTTCAACAAAATTTTTTTAACTACAGAAGGGGTATTTTTTGTTTATCATCATGTATATTAAAATATTTTACCTTAAAAGGATACTGTCTTGTAAGTTGATCTAGAAGCATATCTACTCTTCTTCGTTGGAATGTACTGCTAGGTTCTTCTTTCTTGGCAGCTGATACTTTCTTTACTTTCTCTTTGTCCTGTATAATTATAGGCAAGTCACATGCAGGGAAAAAATAATTGGATACTGACAAACAATTCTAAGTGAAAATTTCCCAACATCCCCCTTAATTTATTTCTACCCTTCTTACCCACTTCCCTTCAGTTTAATGAAAAGTTATACGTCAAAAAAATATTTAAAATTCAGCTATTTAAATGGAATTAATTGGCTGAATAGCAGCCCCAATTACTAGAAGTCTGTGAGGTTTTTTAACGGACAGGCGTAAGATATTTTGAAACAAGCTTTGGTTTCTAATTCAACCCTTTAAGGCCTACTGACTCTGCAATCACCATGAAAACATATTTTCATGGCGATGAATTTTTTTATTAGGGGGCCCAAAAATTGCAAAGCTAATTTATCAGCGATAGTATTAACCCAAATTAATTAAAATTCGTTAGCAATGATTTTTTTACCAAATGAAATAACCAATCAAATGTCATTAATTCTTTTTAAATATACGTATCTTTAAGTAAAAGAAAGAAAAAAAGATTAGGTAATAATTATTTTTCATCTTTACGTGTTAAAACTGTAGGTATGCGGTTTTGTTTACTAAAGTTTTATTTAAAATTTTAAAAGTTTGTTGACTAAAAAAATTGAAACTGTAAAAAATACCTACCTTTCCAAAATCCCACCAGTAACCTTTTGATGGGTGGTATTTAGAGTACCCCCTGGCTTCTTCAAATCCAGATTGTAAATGGGAAACTGCTGACGTTATTCTTAACAAAACATTTTTTTTTATTAATAATTGTCTTTTTAATTTTGCTTTTTTCTATCTTATTCTTATATACTTACAGAGAAAAGATAATATTGAACAAATGCATAAAAAAAAAGTATGTTAACACAATACAAATATTTTTTTACCTGGAATTTAATAAAGTTCCAAGATCAGGTGCCTGGTAAACCACTCCAGCAATTATGTAATAATCAGATACTGGAGTTACCTAAATTTCATCATCATAAATTGAGGGCACCTTGGGGGTAGTGTGGTAGTGGGTTGTTTGAGGGGCGTAGACACCCACATTTTAATTTAAATTGGATAGGCCTGCCTTCCTCTTTTTTCATCCCCAAATGGTTTCACACCCTACTAGTGAATTCATGTGCACGCCACTGGATTTTTAAAAAAACTTTCCCTTTTAAATAATTAGTGGAAAAGTTTGAACATAGCTAGTTTGTGTAATCAAATCAAGATTATGGGGGCTTATCATATAAAAGTTTGTGAACCTCTCTAAAGAAAAGTCCACTTATGACTTTTTTTAGAAATAATCAATATCATTTTTTGTAAATTGTAAAATCTTTACCTGGGTAGGTGAATGTCGTATTTGTTTTCTTATAACATACAGAATAGGTTCTTGTACATGCAGCAGTATAAATTCTGTTCCCTAGAACACAAAACAATAAGAACTGTTAATTGCTTCGGATTATAAAAAAAAACCTACCTACCTAAGCATTATAATTCCAGTTTTATTGGTCCCGGGGGACCAAAGGCTCAGTACGGCTGAGAAGTCGTTTTAATCCAATTGAATGGAACACATACCTGCATATTTTGTAGCTGAACATCAGCAATTCCCAACTTTTGCATTTTTAGTACTTCATTATTACACGTTCTGTCATAGAAGGGATTTGATCTAAAAAGAAAAAACTATGATGAAGGAGTTTAATAGATATATGTGTCTTTTCCATAAAATTTTACAACCATTACTTTAGGCATGTATTAAGTATAAACTACTGCAAGCGTTTAATTGTACCTGTGTCCAAAAAGAAATGAACTTTGTAAACCAAGTCTATTTTAGTAATATTAATAAAAAAGAGGAACTGGACATTGAACTGTCAATTACGCTGGTACCCAAAGTTCAATAAACACGTTGGATCGAATAATTTGGGTACATGTTTCCAATACAATAGTGTTCAAACTTTTCAATCAGTAATTTTAAACCACAAACGGGATAATTTTGTTTGTCATCATTAGATATGTTTATCAATTATCGTCAACTGTCTTATCCCTTCAGATCCCTAAGTTGAAAGACAATGTCACATTCCAGAGATAAGACAATGGCCGATAAATTAATGTACATCCTCAATGTTAATACATAAAATTACCCTTACTTTAGATAACAATTAGTGGTTGAAATGTTAGGACACTCAACTTAAATAAGCAACTAATCAAAATTCATTTGAAGTCCGCAACGTTGTTCAGCCAACAAAATAGAAAACGTTATAAAAAACCTTGGGGACTAGTGTAATAAACAGCCCATTGTCCCCTCTCTCTATGGTCATATTCACCTTTCAGAGAAATAGTCCATAACATTTGACTGGTTGAGTATAGGTATCCAGGCCGAGTCGTGCCAGGATTTGGCCAGCAAACTGTCCGCTCCTTTACCATCCCCCATTTTATGCGTCTGAAAGTTTAATACTATGGTAAAATGTGACTTTTATATTTAATATGAAATTTCTATTTACAATTTCTAGCCAGTCACAGAGATTTTACTTTTTCTCCTCTAGTTGTAACCACAGGGTGGTACTATATATTCTGAATAAGATTAATTTTTTTCACCGGCAGCAAAATTTTTTCTCATTCCCTCCCCTCCCCCCCCCCCCCCCCTACTTTTTTCTACAATAAGGTGGGAAAATGTTTTAAGTACTATATACATTCTTTATTCCCCCTCCCACATATTTTTCTAGTTTTTTTTTCCAAAAAGGGGAAAATGAAAAAAAAGTCAATAGGTAGGTACTTTATTTTTTTCCCTCTCATGCTGAATTTACATTCCCCCAGTGGTGTAACCAAAAAGCCAAATAATACGGATAATCTTTAAATATAATGTGTTAAAAACAGCTGTTTTGCAGCGAAATGTGCTTGTTAGTTAAATTAATATCTACTTTTCATCACATTCAGGTTAAAAATAAAATTATTAAGAATAAAATATAATCAGGTACATTGAATATTAAAATTTAATAAATATAATAAAAAACTTTTAAATTAAAGATAAAATATTAGCAGTGACAAGCCTCAACCATGGATTCTATTTGGTTTCCATAATGTTGAATCACATAGTCGTGATAGTAGATCATGATTATTAGAGGCTGACCTGAAAAGTATTTTAAGAATTACATAATGTTAGAATAGTCATCAATCGCATCGTAGTTTTCCGGGGATTGTAAAAAAATACCAGTTTTGTTAGCATCAAGAGGCCAAACGCACAGTGCACAGTAACACAAAACAGGGATTTTTATATAATTTAACGAGTAAGTCTACCCCCTATATTATCAATTTAAGTTTTAATAATAAAAAGTAAAAAATATCTTTCTAGTTAGGGGGGAGAAAGTCATTTTTTTCTAGAGAATATTTTTCTTTTTGGGAGTGTGGTGGTAACCTCCTACAAAATAATTATAAACCTTTCCTTGAGCTATGAGAAGCTTCACTGTAAAGGAGAACCATATAGGTTTATAGGTTAGCAATATACATCAGTAAATACAGACAGACATACATCCTGTTATTTTTATATTAGGATTGCCCTTTCCCTGCCTTAACTTACCGATAATCAAAGATCCCCACACCATCATATTTCCATATCTAGCTCCAAAGTTTTTCTCAACAAATCTTCAATTTAATTATAGAAAAATATAAAAGAGTGTCATTTCCGTGTATTTTACGTAAAGTTGCGTGTTTAGTCAAATGCACTTGTTAAGTCAATCAGTTCTTAACTATGTTCATACATTTGATCAAGATTAAGGACAGTTTGACTTAATAAGCGTATTTGATTAAACGGTAACACATAACTTGACGGAAAATACGCGAAAAAAATTACCCTCTTTGTAGTTTATATAATACTAGCGGCTACGCCCCTAGAGGCCTCTAGTGGCCTTTAAATGTTTTTTTTTATTTTAAATATCTAATTTGAGAAATAACTTGTCTATGTTATCAATTGTTAAATTCATGCGTCTACGCAGCGCGACTACGTAGCGCGACTATGCTAGCGACACTATGCGGCGGAAATATTTAATATTTTTGATTTTATTGTGATTTCTCTTGGGAGGGTGGTGGTACCCTCCCCCAAAATAGTTACAAACCTTCCCAGGACTTATGAGAAGCTACCCTGTTAAGGAGAACCCGATCGGTTCAGCGGTTAGCGAGATCTTTCGGTACAAACACACAGATAAACAGACATCCTGTTACTTTAGTATAAGGATTTACACCTGTTAGTAATAATTGATAGATATGGCTGGTAATCTATTCAATCTAGAATCTTACTATTCATTTAATTTTGTGAGTAAACAGACATATGGACAAATATAATCGAATGCTATAATAGGCCAACGTACATTAATTACACAGTTAAATACTATCAAATTATCATCCATTTTGCTAACAATATGATAAATATAAAAAATTAAAAAATATAGAAAAAGTCTGTGTCTGAGCATTTTAATTTAACCAACCTGTAATTACCAAAAAATGTTTGACATCACTGTTTAAAGTTATTAAACATTACTTGCTTTCGTAGTCCCCATTAAAAACATTCGGAATGTTTATTTAGAATCTACCTAATTTCTAATCAAGAGAAAATATTTTTGTTACCTTGATATTTGAACTAGGGGTATTTGCCCTAACATGCCAAGACAAACTCCAAACTTGAACATCCTAATTTTATTAAAATGATTACCTAATGAATACTTTTATGAAATTTTTTTCTCCCATTCTTCCTGATTTATTTTATGAATTTCGAAATTCGCAATTTTTCTAATAATTTCGTAAATTTTTTTTGCCTCTTTGAACATTTTTTTATTCTCAATGAAGAAGGAGGTAGGGTGGAGAGGAATTTTTATTAGGATTTATTTCTCTTGGGAGTATGGTGGCACCCTCCTCCAAAATGGTTATAAACCTTCCCTGCGACCATGCGAAGCTACACTGTAAAATAGCACCAAATCGGTTATGCGGTTAGCAAGATACGTCGGTACACAACGCTCACACAGACATGCATCCTGTTACTTTTATAAAAGAATAAGTACCTAAGAGGGACAGAGACCAGATATTCATGGAATAGGGCGGACAGGAAGAAAACAGCAACCATAGATGTTGACCTCTGGAAGCCAGCGGATAACATGGGCTTGTATATATGTCTCACACACCATCTATAAAAGTAAGGGATAAGATGAACGATAAATTGATGTACATTCCCTGCAATGTTAAACAAAATCACCCAATCTGTGGAATCTGTAGAATTTGTTATTGGTTAAAAAGTTTGAACTCCAAGATTGAAAACAACCAATTAAAATTAAATTCATTAAGTTTTTTTTGTCAGTATATCTTAATAATTTCTAAATAAGGGGGGGGGGGGGAAGTTTTGCCACTTTCGCGTAAACAGTGTTCTGTGGACTAGGTATTGATTTTAGATTATAGGTTATTTAGGATAAAAGTTTAATTTTGGTTAATACTTCACGTATTTTTAATCATTTTTTGGATAACCCCACCCCCTAGCACCCCGGGGCTCAAAATCCCCCTAAAAATGAACCTAACCTTAATTTTCTCAGGAACCATTTGACCAAAAGAGATGATTTCTTAAACTTAAGCTTTTATGCTTATAAACTAACTTCTGATTTAGAAGTCACCCCCCTGCCACCAACCCCTAGCCCTCCGGGGCTCAAAAAACCCTAAAAATGAACTTAACCTTAATTTTCTCAGGAACCATTTGACCAACAGAGATGATTTCTTAAACTTAAGCTTTTATGCCTTTAAACTAACTTCTAGTTTAGAAGTCTAAACTCTAAAAATGAACCTAACCTTTATTTTCTCAGGAACCATTTTACCAATAGAGATAATTTCTTAAACTTAAGCTTTTATGCTTATAAACTATGTTTAAGTTTAGAAATCGTCCCCCTGCCGCCAACCCCTAGCCCCCCGGGGCTCAAAAAAACCCTAAAAATGAACCTAACCTTAATTTTCTCAGGAACTATTTGTCCAATAGAGATGATTTCTTAAACTTAAGCTTTTATGCTTATGAACTAAGTTTAAGTTTAGAAATAGCCCCCCTGCCGCCAACCCCTTGCCCTCCGGGGCTCAAAAAAAACCCAAAAATGAACCTAACCTTAATTAAAATTTCTTATTTGAAGAGTTAGAGGTACAATTATTAAACTGTAGCGATATAAGGCCGCTAAACGATAATCACTTTCAACCGAGATATAAAAAAGAACTACACCAAATTAATTGTTACGTTTAAAAGAACGAGTAATCTCACTAATCACTTTGATTATTTAAAGATTTATTTAGGGATAAAATATTTGTGCTCTGGTTTATTATAACTACTTCGTACTTTGATTGTTCAATTAAATTGCATTCTATTCTAAAATATAATTAAAGATTGCGTTACTAAAAACCCAAAAATAATAATAGGCATGAACAATCAAATTTATAACACATAATAATAAAATAACCTATCACTACTAGTGACTTTCACTAAATGACACGTAATAGATATGTACAACCAGATCTGGTATAACTAGATTACAGCTGTTTTATGTACAGCTGGTACTTAGAGTATTTATGGAAATATCACGAAACCTTGAATAAGTTTATAGATTCAATAATCACGGAACTTTCAATTAATATAAATCATTTACAAATGGACATAAAACACAGATTTCTGTCTATAACACTGCGCCAGGGCAAGAAAAACCATTTGTAAATATTATTATCATTTTTATTTTTGCTGTCAGCTCTCGAAAGTGCTCTACAGTATAAAAATAAACAAACTACCTTATTATAAATGTTTTTTTTTATTTTTGCTGTCAGCCCTCGAAAGTGCTCTACAGTATAAAAATAAACAAACTACCTTATCAACATATTAGGATCTGTTTTCAAATTCAGCAACTCTTAATCTTCTCCACAGATCATGTTTCTTCTTATCTCCAAAGATTCTGTTACGGATAAGAAAAACAAGAGCACCATAGTCATCTGAGGTCCGTGTCTCATAACCAAATTTATTCTGAGATAACCTTTTAGCCAAACCTTTCAGTGGGATATCCCGATCATCACCAAACTCATTATCACCAGCAAACTTAACAGTAGCTAACTCTTTGTCACACCAATCATTAAAAGCAGTATCAAATTGTGGATATTTTGTATTCTGAGAAGGCTGGCTGACAGGATTCACCAGAGAAAGCTGACTGACAGGTTTCACCTGAGAAGATAGACTGGCAGGTTTCACCTGAATCCTGTTAATAACACTTAGCTTTTTATTTTTATCCCACTGAGTTGCAGAAATAAAATTCAACCTTTTCAATTTGGACTTTTGTAACCTTTGCTTGCGCCTCTTCAGAATTCTTCTATTCCTAGCAGTAAAATCACCAGGGATCACATTATGAACAGCATTCAGCAAATCCACTCTACCTTCAGAATCCAGGTAAGCAGATCTTTCATCACAGAGATCCACTCTTCTTTGCTGATTTAACAGAATCTGATTACCATGGATTGACTTGCTCTGGAGAGATCTCTTTGCCTCAATTGATCTTAAATGAATGGAGGTATTTTCAGTCTTTCTTGAGATAACTTGATCCAACTTAAAAACATTGTACCTCTCATCCCTAACTCTCAGAGTAACTCCACGAAGATAATCATACAGTCTAACATTCAGAATCCAAAAAGGTTTTAAATCATCAAAGCTAAGCAAACGTAACTTTTTCATTAAAACAGGGATTTTTGTAGGGTTTAGTCTAGCCCATTCCTGAATTGCAGATACTCTGCTTCTTGAAGTATGAGGAGAAGGGTCTTTGATATATTCTGAGGTGAGTGTGTCAACTTCAAAGTTGTAAAGATCATCTTTGAATTGGGGGCTAGAACGCAAACCATCCTCATTACATTCTAGGGGCAGGTGAAAGTCATCATTCACATATTCACGCTTGTACATAAGGTTATATCTTTGAGACAGAATATCATGATGAGGCCTAGGATGATCACTGTTGTAATCTTGAAGATCAATAAATTTAAGAATTTGACTCTGTCTAAAATATTGATCTCTAGCATGATGAAGGTATCTTTCTCCCCCACACTGAGGAACTGGAACATTAATAACTAGATCAGCTAGTTGTTCTCCCTGAACACAATCAGGATGAATAATAGATCGTATCATATCAGCTCTTGAAATATGCTTGTGGGAGTCTGTATGAATCCATGCATGTTGAAGTGAAACAGCTATAAACTCTGAAAACCATGACACAAATGTTCTTTGAGACATACGGAGTGCATAACAAACTATATCAGGGTCTGGAAACAAAGTTCTTAAAAGAGAACCCATCATAGTAGCATAGATTTTGGTTATCAGTTTCATTTTGCTGATAATATAGCTGTTAACAACTGTTGGTAGGTTCTTGATAGAAAGTGCCCAGGATTGATCCATATTCTCGATTCCTACTGGGAAGGGCTTGCCAAGGGTGACAGAAGACAGAGAAAACAGATCTGTGCTATCCATTTTACATCCAACTGCCACAGCTAAAGCACCAATATCAAGACCTCTGAATCTGATATCTTGATCATACACATCAGAGAGGAACTTCCTGAGGCAGTTTAGTTTAACATCAATGTTTTCAGCATATAAAAAAGGCAAGTCTGATAGGAAAGAACAAACAAAACTTTGCAGTTTTCCATAGTTATAGACAAAATGATGAGTATTATTTTCAACATCAAAGCTTTCAATATCCCATCCAAACTTTAGAGAAATAGCCATAGCATTCCCATCACTGATAATTATTCTAGCAGGAACTTCAATGAGGTCATCATCATGGAGAGAAGATGATATTCTACAGGAGTTCCAATTTCTTTTACCTGTTAGAAGGTAACAATACTCTTTTGCTGGTATTTTGATTGTTTCCATCATGAAAGGAATTGGCTGAACATCAAAATAGGCAGAACGACTGGTTGAAATGGCATCCAGGAAAGCATCTTTTGTAGTTTCAAAGGTATCTAAATTGAAATTGGTAATATCAAATTCCTTCAAACGCATTGATTTAGTGATGAAATGGTTTTCAATATCAGGTTGTTTCCAAGTAAGGGAAAATGTTTGGTCAATGAGAAGAGAATTGTGGAGACTTACACCTCTTGGTATGATCTCATCAATGGGAAAGGTTTCTAGCAGATCAAGATGAGTTTTCATAATAAGAAGATCAGAAACAGGAACATTAGGAAACAGGGGAGATTTAGCAGAATCATTGAGATATTTTTGGTAGTTGTTAGAGTACTTGACATACTGATCACTTTGTTTGTGTTCAGTAAGAAATAATTCTTCAGCACCAAGATCACAAGGATTACGGACAGTACATCTAGCTTGTTCATACAAGTTGTAGGCACTGGTAAAATCCATTTTCAATCTGAATTAAAATACAATAGAGACAATAAGATATAAACAATATTAATTAAAACCAGAGCACAACATGGGATAAAACAGATAAAATATTGCATAATATGTATAAAACTTTATTCTAAAATTATAAAATGGACATTTAAAATACAAATGTAGATAAAATCAGGATAAATAATTCATATTATAATGCATGTGATCAGTAATAGATTACAAGATATTTAAGTTTAGGATATTTGCTTGAAGTGGTTGAAAAATTCTTCAGAGTTCAGGTTCAGATCAGTAATAGCAGATATTACACACACATCTCTAATAGAGCGTTCAACAAAGAGCATTTTTGGATTAGATTTGCCAGGTACTGCATGGGAGTAGACCAGCTTTACACTCCTTCCACCTTTAAAGATTTCAACAACTTTACCAATCTTCCATTTCTCCATTTTTGATGATTCATTATCCTTAAACCTAAATGAGACAATGTCATTGATATTGATAATATCAGATTTGTTCCATCTGTCAGGTTTGGGGATTAGGTGATGCATTCTGTCAATAAGCAGCTGATACCAGTATGATTGGATTGCCTGAAGTCTCTTCAACAATTGAGATGGACATGAGCTCTCAGCTATTCTAATAACTCCTTCAACAGCAAAATTATTTGAACGTCCTAACTTAAATCTGTTAGGGGTCAATATTTCCCAACCAAAATCTGCACTGCTTGATTTGTCTCCTATGGCAATAGGAATATCATCTATTTCACTAGCCATTTTACAGAATATGGTCTCCCATTGGATAGGAGTTAATGAATGTTCAACATTAACCGAAGTTTTCTTCAGCATGTCTCGAAGAGTTCTTATTTTTCTTTCTACACGTCCTTGAGAAGAATGAGCCTTGGCAGTGGAAGGAACTACTTCAATACCAAGAGACTCTTTAAGCTGAAGGTTAGCATTGCGAACAGTGACCAATAGATTTTTCAGACCTAGTAGCTGAGTTCCCTGGTCAATAAATATTACTGATGGTATCCCATGTCGACTAGAATGGCGTTCAAGAGCCATAACAACATCTTGAGTTTCAAGACCTTCAAGGGCAACAATGCTGGTAGCTGAAGTCAACAAACAAACTAACACTAGAGCATATATCTTTATATTAGTTCGGGAATTCTTAAATGGTTTGGCTGAGAACCCATAAACAATGTCACACATTGTGTGATAAAATGCAGGAACAATCTGAAATCTACTTTGTGGGTGGTTGCCGATTTCAAGCTCAAGAGTCTTTCTCAAAATTAGACGACACCTTGGGCAATTCTTTCTTACAGCTTGAATAATCCTCTTGGGATTAGAAGAAGGATAAATAACTTTCATTATCTCCCTCAAAGTGATCTCATTGCCTGAATGTTTTCTTACATTATGATGAACATGCATAAGTAGTGCAAAAAAGAAGTTAGAATCAGGAGATACAACAGGAAGAACACTCTTTAATTCAGTATTATCAAAGAAAACATCATAGTCCAGATCTTTCTGCTCTATTCTTGCATCTTCTGGAATACGACTAACAGAGTAATAGATACCTTCTTTGAACTTGTAGTTTCTTAATTGATCTTTGGGAACTGACTCAGCAAGTTTGGAAGACTCAATTTTCAGAAAATAAGAGAGAGCTTTGGCTCTCAAGATTTTACAGTATTCACTTGGGATACCATTGGAGATCTGTATAGCTTGGCACATTTGGCATTCAATTGAGATAGGTCTACCTTTTCTTTGATGTATCTTATGTTTAAGAAGCAGTATAAAGTCATAAACATTGGCCATGATTCTTAGAGACTTTTGATAACCTGTAAATATTATGTCAATCAATGGATAGTTCTCGTCACGTTTCAAGGCGAGGATCAGCATGGAAACTTTGCAAGAACAGTCAACACAATGTGGGTTTAACTTTGAACAGCCATGACATACATTAATACTCACATAACCTTGAAACATTTGACAGCCTTCACAATGAAGCTGAGAGTCACTGTTGTTGATCAAAAAATGGTTTACAGCTGAAGGAAAATGAATTTCTGGGTAGCATTCTTCATCAATCAGGTTACTTTGAGTAGCTGACAGACAAAGATCCTTGTAAGTGGTCAGAGGCATGTCATTTGTTAAGAGCTTCATCCATTCATAACCGCAAGCCCAAATAGAGGAATTATGAAGATCTTTTGGCTTCAAGGAGTTGGGTTTTGTTAAAAGATCAGCTGGATTTGATTTGCCCTCACAATGAAAGAGTGGGACAGAGATAAGTTGGTCAGTTGCTTCACTGATTAATCTTCTGATTTCCATTACTCTATTCAGACAGAACAGTCGTAGACGCTTTTTAGTATTGTGTACCCAGGACATGGCAATACTTGAATCAGTAACATAAACAATTTCAACAACCCTTGAGCCAAGAGCTTGTTTAACCTCTAATGCTAACTCAGCTGCAATTCTGATGGCCTCTAATTCATTTCTAGGTATACTGTTACTCATCAACTTACTTTTGGCAGCAAGAAGAGAGCAACTATATGAACCATTTTCACATTTCTTTCCTGCATAAATAGCACCACCACCTGCACATTCAGCTGCATCACTGATACATATGAGACGAATGGAGTCATCAACAGTGTTATCAGGAAAAATGTAACGAGATAATTTCAGCGATGGGATACTGAGGAATTCTTGGAATCTTGATATCCAGTATTCTTGCATTTCAATGCATAGTGGTACATCCCATTGCATTCCGTTTAAGCACTGGGAATCTAACTTGAGTTGAAGTTTGTAAGGCTCCCAATAGCCACTTGGATCCCAAACTTGGGCTATCATTGATACAATCATTCTTCTAGTAATGTTTTTATCACTGAGGAGCTTGACAACATCTTCTGGGGTTGTCACAGGGAAGGGGTTGGGGCCTTTAAGCCCACGTCTTTTCTTTTGAAAATTAATTTCAGAGAAGCCAGGAGAGATCTTATCATCTGTCACCAACCATTTATAGCCAAGGACTTTGACAAATGGTTCTTCCAGTATAGCACCAGACTGAATCACAAATTTGGCTACAAATCCACCAGCTTCTAGGACAGCAACAACTTGTTTGATCATTTCTTCACATTCATGAAACTCATCTGAACCTGACATAATATCATCAACATAGGTATCAACAACAATAATAGTATAAGCTAATGGGTATTTTTCCTTCAGAAGCGTGGCCAGCTTCTCTAAGGCAACAAAAGACTGATTAGCACTGGATGTGACACCATACCAGGCACAGGTCATAATATATATTTCTGGGTCAGAGTTTGGGTTTAGTTCATTATGAAAAAGAAATAATTGATACCTGTATGAACTGGGTTTCAATTTCAATCTGTTGTAGAGTTTAGAAATGTCACTTGTAAAAATGAATCTCTTAGTTCTGGCTCTACATAAGATATCTGTAATTTTCTTCATTTTATTTTCCCCTTTAGCAAGGCACAAGTTAAGACCAGTCATGGAGGGGTCTACAACCATTCTCAATGGTGTAGATGAAGATTCTTTAAGAACAGCCCTCCATGGCATGAAATGGCAAAACTTACCATTATTTATCATGTCTTGTTGGTCTTGGGGGAGGTCAGTGATCTTTTTCATAAAACCTTTGTTCACTAAGTCTTCATGGGCAGTTCTTATCATAACTTTGGTTTCATCTGTTGAGGATTTGCAGACAGAATTATAAACCTTACGAGCTTGACTGTAATTATTGTTACCACCATGTTTAGCTGATAGAATCTTGTCTGGATCAGAGATAAAAGGAAGATCAACTAAAACCTGTTTGTTCTCTAAGTCTATTGTAACTGATTTGTCAATTATGTCTTGTTCCATTTGTTCTTGCAGGCTGATCATTTTGCTTCTATTAGAGGAGGAACACTTGCATTTCCTACAAACTTCACAGCGAAAACTTATTATATTATCAACATCAATCTCATCAATGTATAATCTCTGTTTACTCAGTGGGACATGTGCTTTGAGGACATTTAGAGTACTAGTACAATCACAATGTGAATTGGAACATAGGCTTCTATCTTGATCTCTTTCATCAGATACTTGTTGACCTAATTCTGTAAAGTCTGATGAAGTTAATGGTGTTGGATACACATCTCGTCCTGATTTTGAGTAGAAGCAGTAGTCCAGTTTGGGTTCAACAAAATTTGATATGCAGGATTCTGTTTCTGTCAATTCGGGCTTTAGGGAATCTAAGATAGAAGGGTAGAGAGAGTTTCTGTATTGATTCATAGTTTGCGTGAAATAAGCCTGGATATGATTGATACTTCCATGGAACTTCTTGTTGACCTTTGAGAATAAGCTGTGAGGGCCACCATAGCAATAATAACTACCAAACATATCTCTAAATGGGCTCTTATACAGACCAATTCCTGATGGAAGAGTAAATACACAAACTGGTTCCAAGTCAGGGTTCTTTAGGCCTATTAATAAGCCTATACGTGAGCCTCCAATGTGCTGGGGCAATTGGGTTTCTAATGGAATATCTGTAGTTTCAAGAGTTTCTTTATTAACATCATCAAGATTGTAGGATGGGATTGTTGTTGTAACAGCTGTAATTCCTTGAGCAATCAGCTCAATATACTTGCCTTCAGTGGTAGGTCCAAGGTACATTTGATATGTACCGTATTCTGTCCATATTTTGCCTCCAGAAACAACACCTATTGCACTGGGTTGATGATTTATGACCTTAATCTTAAGTTCCTCAGCTATTTTTCCTTCTATGAGATGCTGGTTAGCACCCCTGTCATAAAGTGCTAACACAGGTTTGTCTTTAATAAGTAATAGCTGCATAACAGCAATGGAATCCTCAAGAATCTCAGGAATCATATCAATGGGAGGTGGATTATCTATACAACCACTAGATGTATTATAAACTAAAGGTTGTTCTTGCACATCTGGTAGCCTAGACAGAGAAGTAGGTTTCGGTTCAGAGATTGAAGTTGCCAGGATTTGAAAATGTGATACTAAACTGATGGGTGCATTTAGAATTCCAGATTTGAAAGAGGGAAGGTAGCTTTCCAAAGCTTTCAAGATGTCTGGGTTTGATGGTTTGGAGTGTTTATCATTAGTGCAGAAGAATACTGAAACCCATGATTTCTTTTTGTTAGTTTTACTCTCTTCTTGACATTCAGGGCATATCAAGGACTTTGGAACTGATTTGTTGTTGTTGCAACGTCTTGACTTACAATTTTCTGAAGATTGTAAACAAAGCAAACAGTGTTTGAATTTAAAGGAACGACGTTCTTCATACCTTGTTTTGGGTGTGCTAAAGAAGAAATCTCTGCAGTCTTGAAGTTCATGATTATGTTTTTCAATAATACAAGGGAACTTGAAGGGGGATGAAGGTCTGTCATTCCTGGTTTTTGCTGTGCTAGAGGATTGAAAATGAATAGAACTCGTAAGTTCTCTTTCATGATCAGAATCTGAATCATTTGTGATTGGGACACCTGAGGAATGATTAATTTGGTGAGATTTAGCTTTGCGAGCTTTTCCAACACTTAAAGGTGGGATGTCTGTTCTTGCAGAAGCATCATATAGTTGGTAAGACTGGGAGACTGTTTTCAATATCAATTTGAAAGCAGTTTGACCACGAATGCGAATAGTATCTTCTCCAAAAAATTGCATTTGCTCAAGGAACTTACTCTTGGAATCATGGGGCATAAATGAGAGTAATAAATGTAGAAAATCTTGAGAATAAATATAGCTTTCAGCCTCATCCACTGGGACATTCTTGGATATTAAGAGATTATTTATCTTCTGAAGGGATGAGTTTAGCCTTCTATAATAATCTAGGTAAGCAATACTATCATTATGGTTACTAGGCTTGGTACTTTTTGAAACAGGGAGGAGGAAATCACTGGTTATTGTTTTCAAATCACCATATCGATGAGTAAGTGCTTTTTTCATTTCAGAAAAATCATCTTTAAACTCTTCAACCTCTTCTTGAATATCAGATGACAAAAATTTGTTGAATAGTAGAGTTGCTCTCTCCTCGGGGATATCATACTCTTCTGAAAATGCTGAAAATCTCCTGAAAAATTCAAAAACGTCAATTTGTGAATGCTTTGTAAATTGTGGTAGACTGTCATACAATTTGCTTGCCTGTGATTTTTTGTGGATTCCTAATTTATGGTAGAGAATTCTGATTTCAGCTGCCCAATCTGAGGCTTGTTCAATAACGTTTGAAACATTTTCACATAGTTGAATGTTATGATCATTTGATTTCATATAATCTCTTAGAGACCTACTTATGTCTCTAACTTGGCTTTCTACAGTGGAGAGTTGATTTCTGTAAAGATCTTGTAATGCAGACTTTCCAATTTTATCTGATACTTTGGGTATGAGCAATCTTGAAAGATTTTTCATACTAGTTTTAAGAATTTTTCCTTGAACAGATGAGGGGCTGATGGTGCTGTTAGTAAGTTGGCTGCTCTCAGATATGTTATCCAGGTTATCCTGATGCTCTTTAGATTGTACTTTGTTGTGGTTGCTAATCTTCATAGTTTTCAATGGAGATGTGAGATCTATTAGATTTCCGTGCTCAGTGTTTGCAATATAATTATTGGCAGGAATGTTAAAAGGATTGTTATTTCCTGACATAACAACTTGAGCATTACAACTGTTACAGTCCTGCTTGGCATGTTGATTAGCTGAATTGTCACCTGATAATCTTATTTGAGAATGAAGCCACCTTGAAACGCTTTCAGTTACATGATCATCATGTAACGATTTAGTACAGAATTTATCAACTAAAGGTTCTATACCTTTTATGTTTGAGATCGATTCTGGTTTCTGCTGATCATTTGAATTTTTAGGTAATTCGCTGAAACTATCTCTAATGTTTTGGATGTCAACAGACATGGATCTTTGGAATGCTGCAAACTCCTTTGATAAAGCTCGAAGATGGTTAGTGCTGATGTCAGTGGGAACACTTTGTTTGCTTTCAAGGTCCTCTAATTTTTTAAATATAGTTAGGTAAGTTTTCTTATTACATATTTCTAAATGATTCATAAGGCTTTCCTTGACCTGTGATAGATCAGAATCTATTTTTAATACTTTATCCTTTAATTCAAGAATTTCTGTAGAACTATTTTCGTTATTCTCTGCTACAATCAATTTGATTTTGTTATCGGAGTTCTCATCCTTGTCTTCAAGAACAGCTACTCTTTGATACAGGTTAGGGAGTTTGTCTCTCAAATGATTTAGACCTGATAAGTTAGACTCCAATGAGGATATTCTTTTTTGGACATCTTGATGAAATTGAGGGAGAATCTCATTTCTTTTCATTTTCATAGATGAAGCATTACTCACTAGTGATTGAAAACCATGGAAGCTAGATGTTGAATGTGAACTAGTTGAAAGACTCCAGCGTACTTTAAAATCTTCAAGCTTGCTTGAAAGGTCAGAGCATCTTGTAAGAGCTGCATTTGACATCAAATCAGCAGCAATATCCCTGGCTTTATTAAGGTCTATCATTACCTCATTATATCTTTCATAGATAGACTTTTTCCAATCTGGATGAGTTTGAAGGTTGTTCCCATAATCATCTATATGACAACCTAATATGTCAAGGAAATTGTTAATTTCTGATATTGAGCTCAGTGTAGTAATAGCAGGTAGGCGTTCAAGGTTGGAGACTAAAGCTGTACCTGCACTGCTTACAAGTGGAGTAGTTTGATATTCGTTAAGATTATTCTCTAAATCAACAAGAGAGTTTAAGTATGGTTGTTTAGGGACTAAAGGTGGTTGATCATTAGAATTAATTGGATTGTTAGACTCTGAGGAAGGGTTGTGATTTTCATTTGCTGCAGTACCTTGTGGGGAGGTCACTGGAGTACTACTTGAGCTTGGTCTAAGTGGTGAATTAGAGGTCCTTTTGCTATTGATTCTTTCAGCTAATGTTTTCTTTTTGATGATAGGTCGAACAGTAATATTATTTGTTTCATTTCTTGATCTTGGAGAGGAATCTAGGGTAGATGCAGAAGATCTTGTGCGTATAGAGTATCTGGATCCACAGGATTCACTTCTTCCCCGCGAAGAATGTTTAACACCTGCACCTCGAGAAGAAGATCTTCCCCTACCTCCATGGTTTGAAGAACCCCTTAGTTGTTCCCTATTCATGGTGCATGTTAGATTTAAATACTTCTGATGATAAGATAAACAAAAAAAATGACACAAAAAATTAGGTCTATCAGTTCTCGTAAGAACTCTATAGACAGATATAGGGTTTTGTTGATTTTTATGAAGAAGAAAAACTTTGTGAAAATAAGAGAGAAGTTTACTTGAAAATGTATTCTATTAGTTCTCAAAAGAACTCTATAGATATGGATCAATGTATTAGGCGGAATTACTAACAGGCAGGCAGGCCAGCTATAGCTTAGGCAGATTAGCTTACAGAACAGATCATATACAGGGCGATCAATATATTAAGCAGGTGATTCAAGACAGAGCAGCATATGTTTTCTATTAGTTCTCGAAAGAACTCTATAGATAGATGAATAACTTTTAGTAGTAAAAAGGCAATACCCCAATGTACGGGGCAGGCGGATCAACGTTTGGGGCGGGCGGATCAACGTTCAGGGCGGACGGATCAACGTTTGGGGTGGGCAGATCAACGTAAGGGGCAGGCAAATCAGTATACAGGCAAACGGACTAACAAACAGGCAGGCAGATCAGTTTAAAGGGTGGGCGGATCAACATTTAGGCCGGGCGAGTCAACATACAGGCCAGGCGGATCAACATACAGGCCGGGCAGATCAATATAGTGGCAGGCGGATCAGCATTAAGGCCAGGCGGATCAATATAGTGGCAGGCGGATCAACATACAGGCCGGGCGGATCAATATAGTGGCAGGCGGATCAGCATTAAGGCTGGGCGGATCAATATAGTGGCGGGCGGATCAATATAGTGGCAGGCGGATCAACACACAGGCCAGGCGGATCAACATATAGGCCGGGCGGATCAATATAGTGGCAGGCGGATCAGCATTAAGGCCGGGCGGATCAATATAATGGCAGGCGGATCAACAAACAGGCCGGGCGGATCAACATAGTGGCAGGCGGATCAGCATTAAGGCCGGGCAGATCAATATAGTGGCAGGCGGATCAGCATTAAGGCCGGGCGGATCAATATAGTGGCAGGCGGATCAACATACAGGCCGGGCGGATCAATATAGTGGCAGGCGGATCAGCATTAAGGCCGGGTGGATCAATATAGAGGCAGGCAGATAAACATTAAGGCCAGGCAGATCAATATAGTGGCGGGCGGATCAATATAGAGGCAGGCGGATCAACATACAGGACGGGCGGGTCAGCATAAAGGGTGGGCGGATCGGCGTACAGGGCGGGCGGATCGGCGTACAGGGCGGGCGGATCGGCGTACAAGGCGGGCGGATCGGCGTACAAGGCGGGCGGATCGGCGTACAGGGTGGGCGGATCGGCGTACAAGGCGGGCGGATCGGCGTACAAGGCGGGCGGATCGGCGTACAGGGCGGGCGGATCGGCATACAGCACAGGCGGATCGGCGTACGGGGCGGACGGATAGGCTCACAAGAGTATGTTCAAAAATAATATGGCATAGAAGGGCCAGTAAATTATTATTTTAATCAGGGGTGGGGGTTTTTGAGAACAACCCAGAATTTAAATTGTTAACTTTAATTAGTGTTCTTTATATTTTTAAAAAATAATTTTTAATTGAACTGTAGCGATATAAGGCCGCTAAACGATAATCACTTTCAACCGAGATATAAAAAAGAACTACACCAAATTAATTGTTACGTTTAAAAGAACGAGTAATCTCACTAATCACTTTGATTATTTAAAGATTTATTTAGGGATAAAATATTTGTGCTCTGGTTTATTATAACTACTTCGTACTTTGATTGTTCAATTAAATTGCATTCTATTCTAAAATATAATTAAAGATTGCGTTACTAAAAACCCAAAAATAATAATAGGCATGAACAATCAAATTTATAACACATAATAATAAAATAACCTATCACTACTAGTGACTTTCACTAAATGACATGTAATAGATATGTACAACCAGATCTGGTATAACTAGATTACAGCTGTTTTATGTACAGCTGGTACTTAGAGTATTTATGGAAATATCACGAAACCTTGAATAAGTTTATAGATTCAATAATCACGGAACTTTCAATTAATATAAATCATTTACAAATGGACATAAAACACAGATTTCTGTCTATAACATAAACCAAATATGCTTCTTTTTGGATGTTATTGACATATCTGCTGAACAAAAATATAATTGGCCTCCAGGTTCAGGTGCTGCAGGCCTCCAGGTTTACTCAGGAGACAGGTAAAAATTTTAATTTCTTATTTGAAGGTTTATAGGTACACTTATTAAACCAAATATGCATCTTTTTGGATGTTTTTGACATATCTCCGGAAAAAATTAGAATTGGCCTCCAGGTTCAGGTGCTGCAGGCCTCCAGGTCCACTCTCGACAGGTGAAAATTAAAATTTCTTATTTAAAGAGTTAGAGGTACACTTATTAAACCAAATATGCTTCTTTTTGGATGTTATTTACATATCTGCTGAAAAAATTAGAATCGTACCAACCTGGATGGAGAATCTGTAGCTTTGGATGACATCTGGATAAGATCAACCCCTCTGAATTAAATTCTTAAAATGACTCCACTTTTATCTAGACTTTATAATCTGAATCATATCAAAAACGCTTGCCCCATTTTGAGTATCTGTAATATTACATCTGAGACAGAATTATACTTTAAAAAGCATACCTAAACATTATAAAATAGACATTTTAGGTTTGTCTAGAAGGCTCCTAGAGGACACCTTGAGCCTGCTTGGAGCACAACTTTCTCTAAATTCAAAAAATACAATTTGTTTAATTTTCCCTATCCAGCAGTCGTCTGGAGGTCACCTAGACCCTGCCTAGAACACATATCTTTAAATAAGAACTTTTAATTTTTACCTGTCTTCAGAGTGGACCTGGAGGCCTGCAGCACCTGAACCTGGAGGCCAATTCTAATTTTTTCAGGAAATATGTCAATAACATCCAAAAAGATGCATATTTGGTATAATAAGTTTACCTCTAATTCTTCAAAAAAAGAAATTTTAATTTTAACCTGTCTCCAGAGTGGACCTGGAGGCCTGCAGCACCTGAAACTGGAGGCCGATTCTAATTTTTGCCGCAGATATGTCAATAACATCCAAAAAGATGCATATTTGGTTTAATAAGTGTACCTCTAAACCTTCAAATAAGAAATTTAAATTTTTACCTGTCTCCTGAGTGGACCTGGAGGCCTGCAGCAACTGAACCTGGAGGCCGATTCTAATTTTTTCAGGAGATATTTCAATAACATCCAAAAAGAAGCATATTTGGTCTAATAAGTGTACCTCTAACTCTTCAAATAAGAAATTTAAATTAAGGTTAGGTTCATTTTTAGGGTTTTTTTGAGCCCCGGGGGGCTAGGGGTTGGCGACAGGGGGACGATTTCTAAACTTAAACTTAGTTCATAAGCATAAAAGCTTAAGTTTAAGAAATCATCTCCATTGGTCAAATGGTTCTTGAGAAAATTAAGGTTAGGTTCATTTTTAGGGATTTTTTGAGCCCCGGAGGGCTAGGGGTTGGTGGCAGGGGGCTGACTTCTAAACAAGAAGTTAGTTTATAAGCATAAAAGCTTAAGTTTAAGAAATCATCTCTATTGGTCAAATGGTTCCTGAGAAAATTAAGGTTAGGTTCATTTTTAGAGTTTTTTTGAGCCCCGGAGGGCTAGGGGTTGGTGGCAGGGGGGTGACTTCTAAATCAGAAGTTAGTTTATAAGCATAAAAGCTTAAGTTTAAGAAATCATCTCTTTTGGTCAAATGGTTCCTGAGAAAATTAAGGTTAGGTTCATTTTTAGGGGGATTTTGAGCCCCGGAGGGCTAGGGGTTGGTGGCAGTGGGCTGACTTCTGAACTAGAAGTTAGTTTAAAGGCATAAAAGCTTAAGTTTAAGAAATCATCTCTGTTGGTCAAATGGTTCCTGAGAAAATTAAGGTTAGGTCCATTTTTAGGGTTTTTTTGAGCCCCGGAGGGCTAGGGGTTAGCAGCAGGGGGGTGACTTCTAAATCAGAAGTTAGTTTATAAGCATAAAAGCTTAAGTTTAAGAAATCATCTCTTTTGGTCAAATGGTTCCTGAGAAAATTAAGGTTAGGTTCATTTTTAGGGGGGCTAGGGGGTGGGGTTATCAAAAAAATGATTAAAAATACGTGAAGTACTAACCAAAAGTAAACTTTTATCCCAAATAACCTATAATCTAAAATCAATACCTAGTCCACAGAACACTGTTTACGCGAAAGTGGCAAAACTTCCCCCCCCCCCCCCCACCCCTTTAATTTGTTTTCAAAGTCAGTAGGTAATACCTGTGAACAGGAAGATTCCAGGTTTTCCAGAAAACTGCCAGGTTTGGAGCATTCCACCAATCCCTATAAAAAAAAAACATATAGTTATTTACCTCTCAGGGTCTTGTTGATCCAGAAACCCATTCCCCCTTATTTTTATATTTTTAAATTGAAAATAAGGAAGAAACTATAGTTTTAAGAGAAATTTAAATAGGTTCAGGGTAGATTTTCGGCTATTTTGCGGGATATTGGACACATAGAAGACTCTTCCTAAAATCTAAAGAATAACTGAAAATGTATATTTATACGGAGGGGATATAATTATTCTTACATTTAGGAAAGCTTCATCTTAGTTACATGCAGGTTTTGGTCTATATAATAGAGGGTAATACAGGGATTGTAAAACCTATCCTAAATTAGTTGTTCGTCGTTGTCGAGGGGGGGGGGGGGGGGTACTCAAATTTTCAAAATTGAAAAAAAAATTCTAAGAGGATAACGCCAATTGTAAGGGAGGATACCACCACCCTCCCAAGAAGAATCAATCCTAGAAATAAATTAACCCCCTCCAAAAAATTAAAAAAAAAATAAGATAAAAAAAAAACGGTGGAGGTGGTCAACCCCCCGTCCCTAAAATTTTTTCTTTTCTCTTTTAAGTGCCCCTAGAGGACTGTATTGATAAAGTGGTGTTATTTTAATCTCTCACATGAACACAAATAAACAAAACTAACCTGAAAAAGCTTCTATCAGCAAAGTGTAGAATCTCAGCACTTGTGTTGAGGAAAGAATGGAATAAAACATAGAAGGATATCAACCAGAGAATATGATTCGGCAGGGCCATCTTCAATAGTCTACAAATATAAATATCTTTTTTTGTGTGCTGACTTTATGAAAAGTAAGAGAATTGATAATGGATTTAGAATACGTGGATAATATATTGTAAGAGATTTTCGCATACGCTGTTAAAATGTTTCTCCCAGCTGGCTATTATGACAGCCTCCTCCCCTCCCCCCCCCCATATGATTTTGCCCAATCTTTCCAATTTCTGTATTTTCTGTAAATAGAAAAAAGCAGTATTTTTAAAGAAAAAAAATTTAATATATGAACTTGCATGCACACACTTCCGCTGTCGTTTACCTTTCTGAAGCCAATGAAATTTCCAGCTTGTAGAATGGCAAAAGAGTATGAGCCACAGATGGAATGATGTACTGCTGTGTTATACAAATACAAATATTTGTACATACAAATACTTCTACTGCTCGATTAAACAAGAAACCGGTTCTTATGCGCCTACAATACAAATACGAGTCACCGTATATACAGATAAAAAATAAACTAAAACAAGAATAGCTTTAATTAAACCTGATGCCTTATTTGAACTGAAATAATTAATAAGGTTTTCGTCTTTTTAAGCATGACCGACAGACAGACGGACAACAATGTATAGAGCAGGCAGGTGCGCATAAATAATAAGAATCTTGACTAAAAATTTCAGCTGTTTATCTAAAATAGCAGTTAAAAAATCACATTTCCCCAACAATAAAGTTTTTTGTCTTTTTAATCAAGGATTTTCTTTAAATTACAAACCTGGTTCTAGGAAAATTGATCTGATAGCAAAGGGTAGGAAGGAACCAAAAATAATATAGGTCCCTAAAATAATAAACAAAATTTAGGGTATTGCTCCTTTTTAAAAATAAATGATTAAAGACCTTTTCCTCACAAGTAGGTTAAAGTTAAAATTATTATTTTAAAGATAAATAGGAAAGAAAGGTTGGGTTGTTAACAATGCGGGGCTACCCAGTACCCAATATGACCTAGAAAAATCAAACCTATCCTAACCTAAAGTAATAAACAAACAAAAGACCCCCCCCCCCACACACAATTTTTTCATTTTTTTTACAAATAAGAATAGGTAGGGAGAGGGGGGGGGGGAGGTTATGTGTTCGACTTGGTACTTTGATGAAAGGGGGGGGGGGGGGAAATGTGGTGACTCGTGCCACGACATACCAGCAATTTTATTTTGGGTGCTACTCCCTTAGTTTTAGAGATAATTGGGTGAAATCTTTTGGGCTGGGTCACTAATTACCCCAACTAGAGGTATCTTTCAAAAAAAACGGCGGCGGGTCCGCCGCTCCCGCCGTTCGCCGCCATTTTCCGCCGCCGCCAAAAAAAAAATTTTATTGCATTTCTCGCCGAATTAGGCAATTTGGAATCATTTGAGACCATGTTATTTTTTTCAAAAATTTTTCCCCTTATAACCAACCCTGCAGGGGGACTTAGTCATTTTTTTCAAATTCTCGTTTATTAAGGTATATCTTAAATTCAGTGCCTCTCCTAAGCTTTTAAAGATATTGAGACAAAACCTTTTGAGGTAATTAGTGACACAATCAAAAAGATTTCATCCAATTATCTCTAAAACTAAAGGAATAGCATACTGTATTTAAGATATACCTTCATAAACGAGAATTTGAAAAAAATGACTAAGTCCCCCCGCAGGGTTGGTTATAAGGGGAAATTTTTTTGAAAAAAATAACATGGTCTCAAATGATTCCAAATTGCCTAATTCGGCGAGAAATGCAATAAAAAAAATTTTGGCGGCGGCGGCGGAAAATGGCGGTGGACGGCGGGAGCGGCGGTATCGCCGCCATTTTTTATTCAAATATTTTTTACTGATCTACCTCAAAAGGTTTTGTCTCAATATCTTTAAAAGCTTAGGAGAGGCACTGAATTTAAGATATACCTTGATAAACGAGAATTTGAAAAAAATGACTTAAGTCCCCCCCGCAGGGTTGGTTATAAGGGGAAAAATTTTTGAAAAAAATAACATGGTCTCAAATGATTCCAAATTGCCTAATTTTTTTTTGGCGGCGGCGGAAAATGGCGGCGAACGGCGGGAGCGGCGGACCCGCCGCCGTTTTTTTTTGAAAGATACCTCTAGTTGGGGTAATTAGTGACCCAGCCCAAAAGATTTCACCCAATTATCTCTAAAACTAAGGGAGTAGCACCCAAAATAAAATTGCTGGTATGTCGTGGCACGAGTCACCACATTTCCCCCCCCTCCTTTTCGTTTATTTTTCTCACCTGAAAGTCAGATTGTCAGGATACACGACATCATATTTCATAGAGTTATCAAACAGCTCGGCAACTTCTTTATTTTTCTTTGCCTTAACTTTGAATACGGAGCTGACAAGAGGACTTCTGGTCTTACTTGCAGGGGTATTAACAGAAGCATCATTCATGTCCTCATAGATTATATCATTTTGAAATGACTCATTTTCATCAACATTATTCTCGCCATCATCAAACATAGCTTGTTGCGTAGCAGGTTTATTGTTATTTAAATCTTTAGTTGGAATATTGTTGTTCATATCAGCCATGCTAGCATTTTCATTGCTATTATCATTCAAGTCATCCTCCCTGTTTGGGGTATTATTATTCTCATCTGCTGAACAATTCATATCATCAAAATTGAATCTTTTTGACAAGATGGAGGCCCGTCTGGGTGGAAATACTTCTGATGTTGTGCATTGGTTTAGAAAAGGGGATCTTCTGTAGACAGCATGCTTTGCATCGGTCCTACTTTTGCATTTGGCAATGGAGTTTCTAAAATCAAATTATAATCTAATTCCGCCAAAAAAATAAAAATAGATTCTTATTTGAAAAGGACCATTAATCATTCATAAAAAGTACCCAAAGTTTTATAACCTCGTTATCATATTTGTTGGCTCAAAACTTGGGGTACTTGAATTAAATTTTGATTTGTTGGTTTTCAAACAAGCATTGTACAATTTTTTCAACTACTAAATTAAATCGAAAGAACGGGTAATTTTATAATTTATCTACACTAGCTTATCAGTAATGTGAAACGTTAAACTAGTTAAGCTTACAAAAAGAATGTTTAATTTTAAATAACAAATGCATACCTTTTTGATGAAAAACGTCTTCTTTTGGCAAACTCTTTATCATCAAGCGAGGAATCTCTACACCATTTGTTTACCTAATATTAAAAGAAACAAGGATGACAACATCCATAAGTCGTGAAACACAGATATATAAACAAAACCATTTAGCAAATTAAATATCAAATTTAGTTGAATAGGTATAAGGAATGACAAAGTAAATTAAGCAGTAGATACCAAAGATTTAAGAAAGAAATTATCATAGTCCGACCACAAATATTATAGTCGCGAAATTTACAATTTAATTTTCTAAAGTATTCATAGCCCTCCCACAGCATTATTGACTTACGGACTAAGTGAGATATAGAGTAGATGTATAACAGTCATAAGAATGTTAACACAAAAAAAAATAGATTGTAAATTACATTTCCCCCTTTAAAATAAAATTTCTAGGTATAATTCTGACTGACTAGACACCAAAATTTCAGCTTTAAATGGTGGTCAAGAAATCTAACCTAATCAAAAACGCTTTCTTTCTTCCAAATATTTATAAGCTACAAAATCTTCGAATGGAAAATTAATTTTTTTCCATTATCATATCCATGTCATACCTGTATGTAGCTGACTAGTTTCATGAATAGACAGGTATACATGGTAACAATTAGAATACTGCTCACAAGACCAATCTGTTCTGGTACAAGGTTTATCATCTTGATAGGCACTAGAATAAACAGGGTGTCACTGTCCATCCATCCATCGGAAACTGTTTTTTTAATAGAATTTTTATATCTTTGGATGTGTTACTTACTTGTTAATAAAACAGCAATGTTAGCCACGTGAATTGATAATCCTGTCTGCCAGTCAATCAAATTCTAAACAATTGGAAAATTGGATGTCTGAAGTTTTAGGTAATAAAATTGCTAAAAATAATGATTTTAAAAAAAGCATGAAGTTGTTTTTAAGAGGTGTGTTTACTGTTCATCTACTAATTAAATAATTTCCTTTTAATGCTTGGAACTACTTATTTAACAAAAAAAACTACAACATGTCACCTGTGACAAATAAAGTTCAGTTTTGAGAGCAATAATCAAAGGAATATTGACAAATAAGATCAATATTAAAACTGGATACTGGTTGCTCACTCGGGAACTAAATTATAAAAGAAATATAAAAAAATATTTTCGAGAGGTAATTTTCCTTTTTTGGAAGGGGTTGGGGGGAGGAGTAGGGCCCAATTGGTTAAGTGGTTATTAAGATCTCACGATTTAGATAGACGGCCGGGTGATTGGCCCCTCGGGGCTATCAAGTTAGGTTTATCTTATAATTTTTTATTTAAATATCAACGGAAATAATACAGACTGATTAAAATCGAAATTATTAGAAGAAACTACAATAATAAATAAAAATCAAAGAGATTACTGAGTAAGTAATGAGCATTTTTTTGAAATTCAAGTAGTGCAGTTGTAATTATTATGCTTTTTGGTGAAAAAACACTTAAGTACAAATTTTAACCATTTTTGGACAAGTATTATGCCAAGTAATTTCACTTTGAAATTTTGAGGCCCCCCTTGTGGGGGTAAAAAAATTTGCCAATTTTCAAAAAATCTTAAAAATAGCGGTTTTTTAGAGGTTTTTTTGAGATTTTCTGAGGCTAGGAACGAGATATTTTGAAAATTTGAAAAGCTCCTGATTCTACTCCTCAAGGCCTATTCAGGGATCACCATGAATCCATAGTTCTGATGCAATGATTTTTTGACCCCCATAAGGAGGCCTCAAAATTTCAAAGTGAAATTACTGGGCATAATACTTGTCCAAAATAGTTAAAAAATTTACATAAGTTTTTTAAGGCATAATAATTGCAACTGCACTACTTGAATTTCAAAAAAGCCAGAAAAAAATCCTCTAGGTAGTAGGTATGCAATCTTAACATTCTTCAAAGTTTAGATTTTTTATAATTGTTAATTCTTGCCTGTCAGAAGTACCAAACAATGCCAAGCTCCATAATGAAGGATCAATCTGTAATCCAAACTAAACATTTTAAACCAAGACTTTAAATACATTCTTATAGTGTAACTACTCTATTACTATAAAGATTCGACAGTGTGCTAATGGTCAGTTTTGTAAAAAAAAATACAAACCCTCTAAGCAATCAAATCACCATCCAAAAGAAAGATACAAATTTCATATGTCTGGACCATAAAGCATCTAAGAGACATTAAATATTATCACAGTACCTACTCCTGATATGTCTGGTGAGTGACACTAATATTTTAGGGGGAATGCATTTGGCCGTAAAAAGGTGCAACACATGAACATGAAAAGTTTATTAGGACTTTAAGACAAATGTTAACTGTTGTATATAATAGGTATACCCCCTCTCCTAGATGCTGGGATGAAGCATCTATTATTTTAAAAATAGTCATGGATTTCCTTATTGATATTTTCTAGAAACATTTTGACCGCCACCAGGATGAGAATTAGAACTGTCCAGTTCCAGATTCCAGAACAATTCCAGACCTGGGCACTCATCTTCCAGGGATCCCTATAATTAGTTTACCCCTATGGCTTTCAAACTGACTAATATCCACTGGATTACAACCGGTTGTAAGCCATACTAAAAAATCATGCATCGTATCGTATTATATCCAGTTTTCTACGAATACTAAATGTAAAACATAATATTAAAACAAGGATTGTTGGCCCTTCAGAATCTTGGGGCTGACAAAACTAGCTTTAATCTAAAAAATTGTACATTTTTATAAACATAGAAAGCTGTTAATAATATGATGCGATAAATAAAAATTAAAGATGACTAACAGAAATTAAGGGAAATAAACCTGCTAAAAATCGTTGGTATATTCTGCACAAAATTAAATTTTCCCCTGCTGCAAAAAAAATATTTTATTCCGTTTATTTACTAAGTTTACTATATAAATTAGAAGAGAAGTAATGGGTTGGTGATAAAGAAGTTTATTTAGATTGGAAAATATAATTATACACCCTATATACCCCTAAAATTGCTGTATCCAACTTGGTACAATACCAGGGATGTATATTCTGCACAAAATTATTTTTCTCCCCCGGATGCAAAATATTTCATATCCCCTCCCCCCATTTTTTTCCCCATAGAAGGGGAATAAATGAAAACATATTTCCATATTTTATTTCATTCATTTTATTTACCCTTCCCACAAATATTTTCTAGTTTTTTTCTCAAAAGACGGGTAAAATAATTTGAGTACTCCTTATTCTTTCATTTTCTTTCTCCATCTCACATATTTTACCCCTCCCCCCCTTGAGCAGGAGATCTCGTGCAGAATATAGACCCCTGTACAATACCTTGAAATATGAAGGGGTTTATCCGCCCTGAGTCTGAATATCCTATCCCTGTACATACAATACCTTGGAATATGAAGGGGTTTATCCGCCCTGAGTCTGAATATCCTCTCCCGCCTGACCCGGGCCTCATCAACAGCAGAGGAGGATTGGGATCTAGCCCTCTCCATATCCAGAACATCTTTATTTACCATATCAACCATTTTATTGCATACCTGAAAAACAATACTAAAGGGGCTATGCACGAACGAGAGCAAGTGATTTTAAGCAAACCTGAACCTGAGTATATTTACCAAAAAAAAGTCTTATGTTCAATGGTGGAACGTGCTTGAAATCAATTGCTCTTGTTCATGCATTAGTTGTTAATAAATGCCTTAATAAATTGTTATGCCTTTGTTTTGAAAATAAAGCAACTTATTCCTTTATTTTCCTGAAAAATCTGGAATTGAATGCTATTATTACAGGCTCTCAGTCTTTTAGAAAATAGAATAGGTAGGTATATATATAAGAAACAGAAAAAATTGAGTAAATATTAAGAGCCAAAATATTTCATATAAAATAATATAAATATATTAATTTAGAAAACATTATTTTACTTTTTCTTAATTTCTAAATCACAGTTTACCAAATAGGTCAAATAAAGGTACTTGGATTTTTAAATGCTTTCCATTAGAATACCTAGGTAGTTAAATTATAAATATAGGGGGTGTAATTATCACTACCTTTGCCCCTTCCATTGTCATATTAAATTGGGATTCAGACGAATACTTAAGCACGTACCTTAATAAGGTATTTGATTTAAAATATCCCACCATCCTCAGTTCAATTAGTGCGGATTTTTATTTGCAGTATTCATTATGTTTGTGAAAGACCACTTTATTTCTTAGGATTTTTAAGTGTCATTTAATTTCAATATCAAATGTACTTTGGACAAATATTGCGAAAAAACACCCTTTAACTTTTTTGGTATTATAACTTGAAGAATGAAAAAATACAGGGGTGTATATTCTGCAGAAGATTAATTTTTTTCACCGGCTGCAAAATATTTTATTTTTTCCCAAGAAAGGGAAGAAATGTATCCAGCATTCTTAATTTTTATTCATTTCTTCCCCTACACATATTTTTCTAGTTATTTTCCCTAAGGATGGGGTAAAAAAGGGAAAATTTGTTTTGAGAATATTTTTTCCCTCTCACATATCCCACCCTCTTTAAGTATGAGATCCCGTGCAGAATATAACCCCTGAAAAAAATATTAAATTAATCTAAAGTTATATAATTTTCACTTTTCCTCTCATTTTCTCTATATTCCTCCTTAGTGATTATCTGCCTTTCTTTCTTAATCAACTTTTTATCGTCTTTAAAGTCTTCTCGGTCTAAATTCGCCAAATTTTCACTTTTTACATTACATGTTCTAGATTTCTTTGCTACATTTCTTTCTTTTTCAGCAAACAATCTTTTTAGACTCGCAAGTTCTTGTTCTTTAGCTGACATTTCTTTGGATAACTTTTCGTTTAAGCCACCCTCATGATTTCTCCGACAATCCAATTCTTTTTTTAACATATCTTGATATGTTCGCTGGAGGTTAGCTTTGGTTCTTCTTAGATCTTCAAGCTCAGCTCTACTTTTATTTGCAATTGATGTTGCATTATCTTTGGGTATAACAACATCCACTTTTCTCTCCTATTTCAAATACTTTTATTTCATCCTTGTGTAATAGAAACAGGATGTCTGTGCTAAAGGATCTTGCTAACCACTGAACCGATATGGTTCTCCAGGGAAGGTTATAGCTCTTTCGGGGGGAGGGTACCACAACCCTCGCGAGAGAAATCTCCCCCTAAAAATATCATATCAGAAAAGTTAAAAACAATAACTCTAGGTATATTTTTTTTATCAAAATGTGCATCAAAGTAGATATTTTAAGTATTAAAATTCCTGTTCGTTGTCATACTTGGTTTGATTATTAACCCTCTTGATATGATCTTTGCCCCGCAAGTGATTTTGATAAGTCTCATAAGATGCAACAGATATTCTGCAAATATGACATGCGAACTCCCTGTGTAACATTATTATTTAAATCTGAAAACAAACATTCAGGTTTTACAAACAAAAAAATATACAATAAATATAGGTAATATTTTAATTTTGAATGCCAAAACATATTATTATATGATCATAGAAATGCTTTTTTAAGACTACAAAAGTTGATAAAACATAATTCATACATGATTAGATTTGAAAGATATTCTACAAACATTTTATAAGATAGGAAAACTATTTAAAATATTTTCAAACATATTACGAAAAAAATAATATTAATTCAGTATCAACATTTAATTTGAACTTAGATTCATCAGCCCTGATTTGTTGTTTATTTAGAAACAGGATTTGACAAGCTGGCTAAGATCTTGGCAACATCTTGAATTTCACTGATATCATCCTTAGAGTTTTCATCAGCTGTTAAAGTTTCACTTGATGTATTAAGCTGGGCTGTGGCAGCACTGTCCGTCTGAATTGAATCACTGGTGGCATATGCCACATGCTGGTCAACCTGTGAACTACCCGAGGAGGATTGGGACTGCGCTGCCGCGTTAGTGGGTGGTAATGACTGGAATGATATGGTATTTGGTGGCATTTGGTTTGATGAAAAAGTCTGCATCCGATTGCCACTGGACGCAACTGTTTGTCCTAATGCCTGTTGTTTAACCTTCATGATAGTAGTTTGCATAGGCTGAGCAGGTGCTGTATACGAAGACATGGCGGTATTTGATTTTGAGGAGAGAGAGCTTTGAATCTTGGCGAAGCTTGGAAGTCTTACATTTGACTGACATGTGCTTGATAAATTAGTTGAAGATCCTTGAACAACCCTTGTATTATCTACTACTGGCATATAACTTGAGGCTTGAGATTGGTTAGGTGCTGGTTGTGTATGACTTGTGGTAGTAAATGATGGCCTGGCAGAAACAGGCACTCCAGTATTTGTAACTTGTGAAGAAAATTGAGGTTGCTGGTCACCACCGGGTCCTGGTAAATCCTGACCAGCCATTAGTACGGTTGGATGTCCGCTTATGTTCTTGTCCACTGCTTGTTGTGTATCTAGACCAAATAGAAAGTTTGAACAAATTCCACAGGAAAATAAGAATAGTTTTCAAGAAAACTGATGCTTTTTCAAAATGAAAACTAGAGGCTACAGTAGCACAGACATTTGAATGACTTAATGCGTCCGTTTATAGTGTCCTAAATTAATCAGGCTCGCTTAATTTTTTTTCTAACACAGGCACAAAACTTTAAATGATGGAAAAAGTAGAAACTACATGATTTTAAAAAAAAAGGACAAAGAAAAGTAAAAATTAAAAAAACAATTACCTGGAACAAATACAGGCTGAGATTTCTTGGCAACATATTGAAAGACTTTGGTACTGCCGCCTGCGGCTTGTGTTTGACTATTATTCAATTGTGTCTGTGGCAGCTGTGAGGAAGGAATAGGTGTTGTAAACCTTCCAGGCGGTAGGACAGGAACATTGGATGCTGTTGGTGTCCGCGGGTTGCCTCCAACATATCCAACAGACTGTCCCCGCCCACCAGAAGCTGGCATCGACGGGCGCCCATCATGGAATCTTGTTGCTCCTCCCCTTCCACCCCGCATTTGAACACCACGGCCAGAAACGAATGCGCCAGCGTTGCCAGGTGTCGTGGCAACTGTTTGATGCATTACATTGCTGCTGGCTGCTTGTACATTCACAGGACCTGCTGTTTGCTGCTGAAGTTGACTTATTGGCACAGGCAGGGTTATGGAAATTGTTGATATACCTGTTGTTGGTCCTTGGGGACGTGGATATCTACCTCCGGCTGTGCTAGGCGTCACCCCAACCATTGATGGTCGCTGGCTGATAGTTGTACTTCTAATGAAAGGTGTCGGCTTTGGGGGTTGTGTAGTTGTTGCCATTCTAATTGTATTACGCGGCATGTGCACTGTTGAAGATGTCTGCGACACCATTGGCTGATATTTTCCACCAATAGATGTCTGTAACATAGCAGGGCTGGAAGCTAGTGGCGGCTGATCAAACAGGCCAGATACATTGGGCTTAAAAGAAGTGTCCGGGACAATAGGCAGCCGTATTTGGGGTGGAGGCACAATAGATCCTTGACCAAGCAGTGTTGATTGGGGCAGAGGGGTGGATATGGATAATAGCCCGGGAGGAAATTGGGTGCCACCAAATCCTAAAATGTTCAAGTTATTTTAGATATATTTGATCTAGAACGAGAAAAGAAGATTTTTTATTAAACTAAGTAGGTATTCTTTTAATTTACTTTAATTTTAAAAATATTTGACTTAGGAAACCAACTATATGGTTTTTACACCATTTTTTCATTGAAAAATCAATAGGTAAACCTCGCACATATTTCAAGTAAGGGGGAGGTCATTTTCTAGTAAATTCCGTAAAGGTGTGTGTGTTATAAGGCCTAAAAATAGTAGTAGAACGATAAGGTGCTCTATATATTTGTATTCCCTATTGAATAGAACAATAGGGAGCACCTTATCGTTCTACTACTATTTTTAGGCCTTAAAACACACACACCTTTACACACTTTTACGGAATTTACTAGAAAATGACCTCCCCCTTATAAAAACAAAAGCATAATTGTACACAAAAACAATTAATAAATTCTATCATCCAGGAAAACTGTAGTGGCTGTGTAGGATTAGATATTGTATTTTTGTTAAGTCACGTGACCGTCAGATAGACATAACCTTGCTCTAGTTTAGCTGCGCCATGATGTTTCGAGAATTTTTTCACGTATTTCCTGTAAAATTGTGTGTAACCATTGTTCAAATGTGCTTATTAAGTCAAACTGTTCTTAATTATGCCCATTTCATATAATACATTTTGTCATAATTAAAAACGGTTTGACTTAATAAGCATAGTTGAATAAACGGTTACACACAACTTCATGGAAAATTCACCAAAGAAAATGACCCCCTTAGTTACCTTGACTAGTTCCAGATTTGAACTGGACAGTCATATTATTGGCAGATATTCCCTGGGGGGTGGACAAGCCCCCAAGGGGTGCTGCAGTGCTTCCAGAATCAGTGGTACCCAACATACCTGCGGGTAATGACACCCGCGAATTTAGGGATATACCTGTCATCATTTTATGTTTTTTTTTCTCTCTTCAAATTAAGTGAAAATAATGGTGGTATTTTGATGTAATAATCCTATATAAAATTAACAACATGTAAGGCTGCCCGAAGGATCTTGCTAACCGCTGAACCAATATGATTTTCCATTACAATGCATTTTCTCATAGGTCCAGAGAGGGTTTGTGACTATTTTGAGGGATGGTACTGTTACCCAACCTTAATAAATCGCAGCTAGAAAAATGATCCATCCCCACTAATTTTCTTTTTTAAAACTTAAATTGAAATATAATTGGGCAATGGTTGACTATCCCAGAGTTCTGTAGAGGCGTAGCCGCAAGTCAAATAATAAAAGCTCTATTTTTCAAGAAATCATAACTCTCGAAATTAATACCTACCATCAATTAAAACATAAAATCCCTGAAGTAATTTTATTATTGTAAACCGGTCCAGTTCCAGGTATAGCTCCAGATCCAGATACAGTTCCAGAATATTGACTTGAATCCTGTGCACCACCAGTGACAGCAGTCATTTCTGTTTGCTGTGGCTGCGCATTCTTCGGCTTCCTTGGCTTTTTAGGTCGGGGCTGGGTCGTTCTTGGCACTTTCTCTTTAGGTTGCCGTTTTGCTGAAGGCGGAGCTACTAACAAAAAATAATTATAATTTAAATCTAACAATTATTTGTTAAAATTTTTTTCTACCTACTATTTTTCGTATTATGGCTCTTGACGGTTTTTTTATTGTTTTATAAATGTTTTAAATACCTATCCTGTCTTTGATTCACGAAACAAATGTTTTTGGATCATGGAAAGAAAATGAAGAAGCGGGGCTAGGAATAAGAGAAAATCTACTAGGTATATAAAAACGATGAAAATCGATACTTAGTTTTCTTTCCATGATCCATTTTCAACAACCTACCTGCTGTCTGTCCATCAACCGAAAGTGTTGAACTGTTTCGTTTTCTTGATTTGGGCAACTTCTTGGGTGTGACATTAGCGCTGCTAAATCCACTTTCAGGATTTCGCGGTGACGAGGCACCAGAATTCTCACCTGAATAATAAAAAAACCTAATTTATGAAGTATTGAACAATTAATGCTTTATTTCAAGTATCCTTGTACAAAATAACAGGATGTCTATGTGTGTCTGTCTATAGCGTTGGATCTAAGGGGGGGGGGGGGAGTTTTGCCACTTTCGCGTAATCCGTGATTATTAGGCTAGGTATTGATGTGAGACTATAGGTTATTTGGGATAAAAGTTTACTTTTGGGTAGTATTTCACGTATATTTAATCATTTTTTGGATAGGTCTCCAGGTTCAGGTGCTGCAGGCTGGAAGGTGGTTTCTGGACAGGTAAAAAAAATTTAAAATTTTTGTTTGAAGAGTTAGAGATCAAATTATTAAACAAATAAGCATCTTTATGGATGTTATTGACATATCAGAAGAAAAAATTAAAATCGGCCTCCAGGTTCAGGTGCTGCAGGCCTCCAGGTCCACTCTGGACAGGTAAAAAATCAAGTTTTTTATTTGAAGAGTTAGAGGTCAACTTATAAAACAGAATATGCATATTTTTTAATATTATTGACATATTTGAAGAAAAAATTAAAATCGGCCTCCAGGTTCAGGTGCTGCTGGCCTCCAGGTCAACTCTGGACAGGTAAAAAACCAAATTTTTTATTTGAGGAATTAGAGGTCAACTTATAAAACAGAATATGCATCTTTTTTGATATTATTGACATATTTGAAGAAAACATTAAAATCGGCCTCCAGGTTCAGGTGCTGCAGGCCTCCAGGTCCACTCTGGACAGGTAAAAAAATCATTTTTTTTATTTGAAGAGTTAGAGGTCAATTTTTAAAACAGAATATGTATATTTTTTTATAATATTGACATTTTTAAAGAAAAAATTCAAATCGGCCTCCAGGTCCACTCTAGACAGGTAAAAAACCAAGTTTTTTATTTGAAGAGTTAGAGGTTAACTTATAAAACAGAATATGTATATTTTTTGATATAATTGACATATTTGAAGAAAAAATTTAAATCGGCCTCCAGGTTCAGGTGCTGCAGGCCTCGGGGTCCACTCTGGAAAGGTAAAAAATCAATTTTTTATTTGAAGAGTTAGAGGTCAACTTATAAAACAGAATATGCATCTTTTTTGATATTATTGACATTTTTGAAGTAAACATAAAATCAGTCTCCAGGTTCAGGTGCTGCAGGCCTCCAGGTCCACTCTGGACATGTAAAAAATCGAATTTTTTATTTGAAGAATTAGAGAACAAATTACAAAACAGAAAATTCAACTTTTTTGATGTTATTGACATATTTGAAGAAAAAATTAAAATCGGCCTCCAGGTTCAGGTGCTGCAGGCCTCTAGGTCCACTCTGGAAAGGTAAAAAATCAAATTTTTTATTTGAAGAGTTAGAGGTCAACTTGTACAACAGAATATGCATCTTTTTTGATATTATTGACATTTTTGAAGTAAACATAAAATAAGTCTCCAGGTTCAGGTGCTGCAGGCCTCCAGGTCCACTCTGGACATGTAAAAAATCAAATTTTTTATTTGAAGAGTTAGAGGACAACTTACAAAACAGAAAATTCAACTTTTTTGATGTTATTGACATATTTGAAGAAAAAATTAAAATCGGCCTCCAGGTTCAGGTGCTGCAGGCCTCTAGGTCCACTCTGGAAAGGTAAAAAATCTAAAAATTTTATTTGAAGAGTAAGAGGTCAACTTATAAAACAGAATATGCTTCTTTTTTTTATTACTGACATTTTTGAAGAAAAAATTAAAATCGGACTCCATGTTCAAATCCTGCAGGCCTCAAAAATTACCTTTCTGGATATTTATCTGGCCAACGGCCAACAGCGGTCACTGGGATTCATCAAAAAGTTTCAATGAAATTAAAAACTACCAGGTTTAAATAAATATAGAATAGAAAAATGGTAGGGGGGAAATCAAATAAATAGGAAATATACCTGAAAATAGCCTCTAAAGTTCACATGGAAGCCTGCAGCACCTGAACCTGGATGCTGATTTTAATTTTTTTCTTCAAATATACAAATAACATCTAAAAAGATGCTAATGTTGTTATAAAAACTGACCTCTAACTCTTTAAATAAGAAATTCCAATTTTTTACCTGTCCAGAGTGGACCTGAACCTGGAGGTCGATTTTAATCCTTTCTTTAAATATGTTAATAACATCCAAAAAAATGTATATTCAGTTTTATAAGTTGACCTTTAACTCTTTAAATAAAAAATTTGATTTTTTACCTGTCCAGAGTGGACCTAGAGGCCTGAAGCACCTGAATCTGGAGGCAGGTATGAATTTTTTCTTCAGATATGTCAAATAATATATTCTGTTTTAAAAGTTGACCTCTAACTCTTCAAATAAAAAATTAGATTTTTTTACCTGTCCAGAGTTGACCTGGAGGCCTGCAGCACCGGAACCTGGAGGCCTGCAGCACGTGAACCTGGAGGCCAATTTTAAATTTTTTTTCAAATATGTCAATAATATAACAAAATGCATATTCTGTTTTATAAGTTGACCTCTAACTCTTCAAATAATTTTTTTATTTTTTTACCTGTCGAGAGTTGACCTGGAGGCCTGCAGCACCGGAACCTGGAGGCCGATTTTAATTTTTTCTTCAAATATGTCAATAATTTAAAAAATGAAAATATATATATTCTGTTTTATAAGTTGACCTCTAACTCTTCAAATAAAAAATTAGATTTTTTACCTGTCCAGAGTGGACCTGGAGGCCTGCAGCACCTGAACCTGGAGGCCGATTTTAATTTTTTCTTCAAATATGTCAATAATATAAAAAAATATACATATTTTGTTTTTTAAGTTAACCTCTAACTCTTCAAATAAAAAACTTGGTTTTTTACCTGTCCAGAGTGGACCTGGAGGCCTGCAGCACCGGAACCTGGAGGCCGATTTTAATTTTTTCTTTAAAAATGTCAATATTATAAAAAAATATACATATTCTGTTGTACAAGTTGACCTCTAACTCTTCAAATAAAAAAAATGATTTTTATACCTGTCCAGAGTGGACCTGGAGGCCTGCAGCACCTGAACCTGGAGGCTGATTTTAATGTTTTCTTCAAATATGTCAATAATATCAAAAAAGATGCATATTCTGTTTATAAGTTGACCTCTAATTCCTCAAATAAAAAATTTGTTTTTTTACCTGTCCAGAGTTGACCTGGAGGCCTGCAGCACCTGAACCTGGAGGCCGATTTTAATTTTTTCTTCAAATATGTCAATAATATTAAAAAATATGCATATTCTGTTTTATAAGTTAACCTCTAACTCTTCAAATAAAAAACTTGATTTTTTACCTGTCCAGAGTGGACCTGGAGGCCTGCAGCACCTGAACCTGGAGGCCGATTTTAATTTTTTCTTCTGATATGTCAATAATATCCATAAAGATGCATATTTTGTTTAATAATTTGATCTCTAATTCTTCAAACAAAAATTTTAAATTTTGTTTACCTGTCCAGAAACCACCTTCCAGCCTGCAGTACCTGAACCTGGAGACCTATCCAGAGAAGGTTTATAACTATGTTAGGGAAGTATCTACATCTTCCCAAAAAAAACCGCCCCTGGAATAAAATACACCTCCCCAAAAAAATATATTTAAACAAAGAATAAATTGTATCTGGTAGGTCAACTTACCCCTACCCCCTCCTTTCCCTCAAGTCCCCCTAGAGTAGCCGCTAGTAACTTCTAACTAAAAATGTTATTTTTTACTTGTAGAAACTTTGGAAGTCAAAAAAGACTTTAAGAAAAACCTTTCTGATAATATAAACATTAAACCTTTATCTACCTGAAGCAAACTTTCTATTGAAAGAAGAATTCAGATGTTTTCTTGGTGACTCACTTCCAGAGATATTAATCTTCAACTGGTGGTTGTGACTCGATCTGCTGGCTCCTTAATATATATGCATATATGTATATATTACTAGCGGCTACGCCCCATTTAATGATGGAGTGGGTTCGACCCTTCACTTTACAATTTAGTTTACAATTTATTTAGTTAGAAAAAGTGAAGAAAAACGATCTGGTGATGGTATTTTTCCAGATGGTATTTCTCTTGGGAGATGGAGAACGATGTACCCATACCCAAAATATTTATAAATCTTTCAAGGAGATATAAAAAGCTTCACTGAGAAGAACCATATCTGTACAGCAATGTTCGTCACAAACCCAAAGATACAAAGACAGTAGACAGACACCCTGGAGAAATGCAGACAACCCCAATCCCCCCCCCCCCCCACTACTAACATGATGAATTATAAGCTCTAAAGGGTTAAATATTCATACAAATGAAATTTAATATTACGCTAAACAATGTCCTATCACTACAATCCTGACAATTTTTACCTGTATTGGTCAGAATTCCAACAAGGAAAGTTCTAATCTCCTCCATGAGGTTCCTGTCGACCATGGTTTGTGTAATCCCCTCCAGCCTCTTCTTTCTCTTGCTGACCCTCAGGTGGCTGTCAGCTGACCCCACAACTATCAACCCCGTCTCTACAGTGATCCTCTCACGGAAGTCCTTTAGTAAAAGTTTATGAAGTTCAACTCTAAAATACTAACATACTATTATCTACCTATTATCTAGATGCTAGGGACGTAGCCGCTAGTTACAGTACAAATTTAAGATTATTTACCTCAATATCATCACTACAGGCATCTGTGGCTTTGTCCCCAATAACGAACAAGGTCGGGGTTTTCAGCTCCAACAACGGATCCCCTACCTCTCCACGTTTACCAGACAGGGTTGTACTAGGAAATCCAAGACAAACAAGACCTAGACAATATGACACTGCGAATTTTAAAAGAAAAAAAGTTGACCCTTAAAATTCCACCTTGAAGTGATACTTTTCTAATAGTTTATAGTCCACTAAGTCGTAAGCGGTAAAAATTAAAATCCATTAAGTCCCTTCTAACGAGATATTGGCAACTTTTTGCACACATTTTCGCAAACGGCAATTATTTCCTTTATTTGGAGTTTTGGTTAATAACATTTTCATAAAAGTTTACAGTAATAATCATTTAAGATCCATTGTTGAGAAGAAATGACTGAAAAAGTGTGTTTCTATGCAAAATAAGCTTAAAATCTAATGATTTTAAAAATTAGCGATTTAATAGTAAAAAAAAAATATTTTTAACTTTTTGATAGCCTGAATATGTTTAATTTAGTTTTTTTTATATAATCTATTCTTTAAAAAGACAGGCATATTCTTTCAGAATTGAAAAAAATTTAAAAAATTAAAAATTGGAATTAATCAAAATTAATCTATAGCCTTTAAAAAATACTTTTGATATTTTTAACCTATATAATCAATAAAATCAATGGAAAATAAAATATTTTTATAAAACAAACTTTTGGAAAAGGTTTAAGATAACTTCATAAAAGTAGCATTTAAAGTGTTCACGAAGCTGGAATTAAGTTGATATATGTCACTGATTAATGTTTTTTAAGATTACTTTTTTGAGAATTAAGTCTTAAATACTTCCCATTTAAAAATAAATCAAACTTTAAAAAAACGAATTTATTCCCTTGAAAACATCGTTGTATTTTGTGTTTTATTATACATATCTAAAAACCTATCAAAATCGAAAATTAACAATCATAACAAGTTGAAGTTTACTTGCAAATTTATAGTAAAATAAAAGCTTTTGTTACATACCGTATTAAACTAACCAAAAAATGTTGAAATTGTTATCTACGGATAGATTTAAAATTTTCTTCCGATGGTCACAGAAATAAAGCCATATATGGTAATGAATACCACTGATAATGGTACCTGGATTTTCATTTTTTCCTTTATTTAAAAATTTATATGAATATCTAATTCTACATATCTACATGGCTTTAGATATGTGACGTTAAAAAACATTTAAAATCAGTTAATTGCTTTGTATATGTATGATAAAATGTAATATAACCATTGAACAGGATACATACAGGCAATTGATAATATTATAATCGAAACTATAAAATTAAGCTATTCTCGGGACCATCAATAATGTATCATCTTAATTAACGCCTATCTCAAAAAATGCTTATCTCAGAAAATGCTTTTCTAAAAACAAAGCATTGTTTTATATTTAGCAATCAATATATTAATAAGAATATATTTTGATATCATTAATATGACTTAATTATATTCATTTTGTATAAAGACACATTCATTTATTAAAAATTGTTAAGATAAAGTCCAAGCTTTTTAGCTCTAACTAGTGGCTACGCCCCTAGAGGCCTCTAATGGTACTTTAAATGTTTTTTTTATATTTAAAATATGTCTATGTTGCGTTTGACATTTATGTTTCATTGAATGCTCTTTGTTAAATCAAGAAACATAATTTTTTTGTTTTCTTGTGATCTCTCTTAGGAAGGTGGTGGTACCCTCCCCCAAAATAGTTACAAATCTTTCCGGGACCTATGAGAATCTACCATGTTAAGAAGAACCTGATTGCAGCGAGATCCTTTGGCACAAATATACAGACACACAAACATCCTGTTACTAATAAAATAACAGGATGTTTGTCTGTGTGTTTGTACTCTCTTTTGGAATCATACTGCAGAGCTACAAATACGAATAGGCCCCCACATAATTGGGGGATTTTAAAGTTTTATTATCAATTGAGAAAGTTTTTACAGATATTAAGGTTTTATTTTTTGGGGGGTAAAATTCTTGCTTAGATTATATTTAATTAATTAACTAAAATTTATAGAAGATATTTAAAAGAAACAAACTTTAAAATGTGAATTAATTAAAGGTTTTGCTGTAAGTGTTTTCTAAGATAGGCGTTTTTTGAGTACAGACAGGTTGAATTAAACACACACACACACATACACACAGACAGAGTACGGACACCACAGAACTTGATTGTATTAAAGTTTATTCTTCAAAACATGGAATAGGACAAAGAGCACACAAATTCTATTCTTTTAATAAATTTATATATAAATATGTTGTATATGGATGTACAATAATTAAAGCAAGGCTTTATTTTAATACTAAACAAAATTACGTAAAGATGGTTCCTGAGATATTAAATCAAGTCAGTTTATAAAATAACATGTCTTTTCAGTTATGGGAATACAATTATTTACTTATTATAGTTATTGAAATTGTCCTATATTGGTCCAAACTTATAACTTAAAATACACTGAAGGGACTGCAACTTTTACAATATTCAAAAATGTTTGGTTTCTATATTTCAACTTAACAAAATTTGTTGGTACCATTTGTACAATGACAGGTAAGAGAGGGGACGAAGAAAGAAAGAGGGAAATACAAACGGCTATAAGTTGGGTTTATAAACAAAATCTGTATGATTATAAATCAATAAATTAATAAACTTGTTTAACCAAGTTGTCGAGATTTTACATAATATCACCAGGGACGTCCTAGGGGGTGGAGGATAAAGGGGTAGGCATCCCCAAAATTTTTAATTTTTACCCCCCTTAAAATAATAAAAGCTTAGACGTCACTAACTCTATGACATAAAGATTTCTCCCCCCAAAATGAACTTTGTGATGCTGTAGGCATCTCAGAAATTGTAATTTTTAATTCTTCCCCTCCCTGTGTTCCCTTCTGTGTGAATGAAACAGTGATATTACTGGATAAAAATTAATTAAAATCAACTTATATATTATCCAAATTTTATTTAATTGACGACCTTTTTGTTTTAAATCCCCAACTCTGTTGAATGAAACAGACAACTACTTAAAATAATGGGCCCTGAATGTTTATTTTATATGGATTTTTCATTTAAATAATGTTTAGTTGAAACTTATGTATATTGATTGTAGGAATATGAATTTAAGGCTTTAAAAGAAATTAAATAAAAAACAAAATTTGGATATCTAGGGTTTAAATATAGGCAGGTATTTAGAAAAATTTGACTCTTTTCCGATAATTGGGAGAAAAAAAAGATTGCTTTTGTTTATGGAAAACCTTTAGTAAGACTGCTAATTTTTTTGCTAGATATGTATAGCAAATGATATTTGTTTATTCTTTTTGCCCAATTTTATTCTTAAATCATGTATTTTCTGAAGATTTCAACAATTTTTCATATGTTAGTGTACCTGCATAGATATATCAATATTTGGTAACTGATTTTACGAAATTAACGCAGGTTTTATATTTAATTGTAAACCAAGTTTGAACATTTATTTCAAAAGAGGTGTGGTACAACAAAATTTTTGTAGTATAAATTTCATTGTTTTTATGTGTAAGCAAAGAAAAGGGTGATTTTTCCTTAGTCTTATAAGTGCACAGATTGTTGTGGTATTTTTGTGAGAAGTGGATCTCGGCATTCTTAATTAATTTATTTCTACCTTTATGGAATTTTTAAGGCATTATTCAATGAAAATTACTTAAAACATAAGAAAAAAAAAATAAAAATGCAATTTGAAAAATTAGCTTCGCGATCACTTTAAGTAGAATATTTTTCTTGTCTTTTAAAAAAATGCAAATTAAACATAGTTAACGACTATTTAATTAGCAAGAATGGTAATAAAATATTTCAATAACTGCTTAAACCTTTTTGTGGCCATGTTATTTACTTAAACAGAAATTCTATTTTGTCAGAATTATAAAAATAATGAAGTATTTTCAAAAAAGCTTGCAAAATAAACGTAATTTTATCAAACTTCCTCACAGTTTATAGAGGGTATTGTTGTAAAATGTTAATTATCAAAATAAAATCTTCAATTTACAACGTTTAAAACACCTAAAAGTAAATTCTAAGCAAAATTAGATTTATTTCCTAGATTTAGAGTAGCTGCGCTACTTAAAAAAACATCTAGTATTAAAACCAATCAGCTGATCAAATTGCTATAGACATTATTTGTTGGGTTGTTATTAACTGAAACATTTATTTTCTTTTTATTTCTAAAACGATGCTTGCCATGCTAAAAACGCTACGCCCCCAGCAATCATTATGGGCACTAGAATTTAATCCCCTCTATTTTTTAATTTAAGTTTTACAAAAAAAAACAAGGACCACATCTGTTCAGCGGATAACGAGTTCCTTTGCTAGAGACAGATATACATACATCCCGTTATTTCCATATAAGGACTAGTGGCTACGTACCCTTAAATCCTCTAGGGACACTTGGGGATAGGAAGGGGAGGGAGGGGGGGGGGGTGGAGAGTCGCAACTACACTTAAGATCATAGTTTTTCAAAAAGCTTTAATGTAAAGAAAAACCATATCTGTCTAGCAGTTAGCGAGATCCTTTGAGACAAATAGATAAATAGACATCATGTTACTGTTATATAAGGATAAAAATCAAAGACACCCAAGCTTTTTTGGGATTCAAATTAAAAAAAGAGTTATGCGACAGGTTTGTGGGTATGATGCACGGAGTATCAAAATGCAGTTTCACACTAACTTGAAACTTATATTGTGGGATCAGAACAAAAATTTTAGTATTATTTTTTTATGAACATTCTTCTTATTAATATTTTTGACAAACTGAATTTGTGATATATTTTTATTCATGAAAGTACCCCCTTGCAAAAATTCCAGAACAAACTAACATGCTAAAATTTATTGGGTTATACTTTGATCATTGTCAAAATAAAACATTTATGACAACAACCATTAGTAGCAAAGCACAAAAAATCTTGTAATGGTCAAATGCACAAACTGAGAGCAGATGTTAAGTTTTCTTAACAAGTACAAATGAGAGGAGAGAATATGTAATATGTCTTTTGAAGCATGACCAACAGACAGACAAAAAGGCATTGTAAAGAAAATGTCAAAAGAATCTTCACTGAATATTTCAGCTGTCTCCAACAAGACCTAAGAAAATTACATTTTCCCCTTAGTGTTACGGACTAACTAACACACAGAAAAAGTGAATTATAGAGTAGCTTCACCACTAAAGATTTGATTCTGAATAGTATTAGCTCAAACACCCCCTCACTCCTAAACAAAGCAGCTTCACATTCCTGAAATCTAATATGAATTATCATAAACATTAACAGTCCTTTTAAAGAAGATTGTAATTATAGAGTAGCAGCACTTAACTACTTAACTATAATTAAAGAAGAAAGTTATTTATAGATACAAATTTATTTAAATATGCTCTGATGAAAATTCAATTGTAGCTCTCAGTAGAAAATAAAATATTAATAAAAAATAAAATAAAGGCAGCCGTTAGTAATATTTAAGTAAAAAAGGACCTAAAAACAAAGGTTGTTAAATAAAAGGATGAAGAAAGCGAAAATTTACTTTGACTCACTTATAGTCGGAAATTTATTATCAAACAGGGGACATACACAGAAATTTTAAGACCTCTAGCTCTAATAGTGGCTCAGATAATAAGGGAGGGGGCGTTGAACACCACCCCCTCACCCCCGACCGATAAAGATGCGGCAAGGGGCCCGACTGTTAAGAATTAAGTAAATTATACAATATGACATTTAGTCAAATTTCAAACAAATATTTTTTCATTAATTCATTTATAAAAATCAATATTATAAATATGAACTCACAAAGAGACGTTGTATGTTATCATAATACATTTAGTCTGCTATGTAAAACAAAACAAATTTTTTTCTTCTTTCATTGCAGGGATGATTCTGGTACAAAAAAAAACAAAAAAAATAAATTATTTTTAATTTAATTTGATATTACCGTACAATATTTTTTTATATACATAATTTAAGAAATATATTCATAACATCTTCACCTGTCATAAAGACGACATATAAAATTAACATCCTGATAAGGATATTAAAGTTTATGTTAAAAATTTTCAAATTAATTTTATGCTTAAGAAGGAACGAGAAGGAATTGAATCTCAACATTAACTTGTTATTTTGCTTGTATATTTATCATATTTGTTTACAGTTTATTGGTAAAGTTTGGTAATACTTTATTTCGAGTCTATCATGCAGTGATGAATTCATTAAAAAATTAACCAAAAAAAACAATAATGAAAAACCTTAACTTACCCAACTTCATCTAACCTAACTTTTGATTTTGTACTACCAGTACAGTACTATTATATCTTATAAATATCAGGTATTTTGAATAGATTCATGCTTATTTATTCCATTTTTACTGCTATTTGTCTAATTGAATCAAATACCACCCTCCCCCCGTAACCACCCAAAAAATCCCCCCAAATTTTTTTTCCTTTTCTTTTTAAATCCAAAATAAAAATTGAGTTGTGGAATTCAAATTCCCCCTCAAGTAGCCCTAGAGGCAGCTTATACCAACAACGAAATTAATTCGACAAAAAACATAAAACTAATACTTTAATGCCAGCTATTTATTAGATTTATATTGCCTGTTGGCTATACCTTATTCCTGCCCTAGAGGCTTCTAGGAGCGTAGCCGCTAATTAATAATAAAGTATCTCCTAACCTGCAACTTTCTCAATGGTGGCAACATGAGTGATTATGCTGGCGCCAGGACCCCAGCCCATCAGGATAATCGGACGGTCAGCGTGGCTAACCTTGGTTTCTCTCACCTATATTAGTTTATATTAGAGAAACAAGGACATTTATGCCCTTGAGGAGCAAAGCAAGAACATTTAACATAAAACAAGGATAAAAACATCCTTAATAAAGTTAAGTCAGCAAGGCAGACGAAAGAGAAAATATACCTAATAAGATATGCTATTGCTAATTGTCCATAACACTTTTTAACAGCTATTTATTACAACTGCATGATAATTTGATGTACGTACGATTATATCCTAAACATATATTGTAAATAAGTGAATAAACCGTAAACTGTTGAAATGTACCGACAGATGTGCAGGAATAACAAAATTTTAAAGTAGCGTCGCTAATAATTTTACCTTTGTAAGGGTAGATGTAACCATTTGTTGTAAATATTGATTAACAGTAGTCTTGTATCCAGCCTCCCCTTGGGGTATTGGGATGTTTATCACAAACACCTAAAATAAAATAATTAGGTAAATCCTATAATATAAAGTAGTAAGGTTTATTTTGTCTGTAGCTTGAGATTTTGATTGCTGAACCGACTGAGCTCTCCATTTCACGGAAGCTTGATGTAGGTCTTGGGATAGTTTAAGGTTATTTTATTTTATAGGTTTAAGTCGTGGGATGATTCTAGGCTATTTTTTCCTCTTTCTCTACTTATTTCAATACAAAACCCCTAGACTTTAGGGGGTGCATCCGCTAGTAAAATAATAAGCTAATAAGCATAACAATAAAAATTAAACAAATATATATGAAATAAAAGCAACAAGTTACTTTAAGTCAGGTATAAATAGTTGAATTGCTTAGTATAAAGCTAAAATTCGGGAAATTGTATCATCCAAAAATTACATTGCTCGTGCAACTGGAATGGATCATATCGACACTGAAAGAAAACCAAAATATTTCTCCTTTTTAAAACTCCTTTAAAGTTGAACAGATTAGTTAGTCTTACAGTCCATCTAAAATAACAAATCTATTGGCTTACCTTTCCCAAACAACCAAGTTGATTATTCCAAAGCCTCATTCGTTTGGGGATTAATTGTGTGTCTCCAGGCCCTAAGAAATATATACTAAGTGGTAAAGTATTTTCGGTCTGAAGCTAAAGATATAAAAAAGATTCTAAAGCGAATGAGTTGTAAAAAGGAAGCTTTGTAAATGTCTTGGGGGTGGTTTTAGACTATTTTCCTGACGTCCCCCAACCACCACTAGGGGCTAGGGGTGAAGCAACTAGTTATGTTATAAAGGTATTTAAATTTCTCCTTGACATTTACAATTGGGATGAGAAAAAAAATCCATCATAACTAAAGGGGCGTCATTTTTAAAGATAAAATCAAGCAACTAACTTCTTTCATTTATTTAAAGGGCGATTGTTGTTTTGATTAGTGCTATCCAGTACTAAATGTAACCTAACCTTACCTGAACTAAAGTAATAAATAAACAAACTGAAAAATAATCTCTTTCTAAAACCAAAAATTTTATGGTCGACAAGGCACTTTAAGGGTAAGTCCAGTGAAAAGAACAGAACTCTCCAGAAAAGTATTCAGTGTTAGAGGAGCTAAATTATGGAATTATCTTCCTGTTCATTTGAAAAAGGACGTGACTTTATCTACATTCAAGAAAAGAATTGATGGTCATATTCATACTTTGGCCTAGTTATTCAGACCTCTTACTATGACCCTACTTGGGTTCTTAAGAATATACAAACAATAAACAAAAACCTACCCAAATTTAAATAATATTTCTTCAACCTTTACTTGTCTTTCAGGCAAATCTGTAATGCCTAAAAAAACACCTGCCCCATCCATTCTAAACAGTCAATCCAAACTATATTTAGATCTTTACCTGGAGGTGCTACAATGATTACAGGATTTCCAGGTAGCTGTTCCAACTTGGATTTTGTGATTGATTTAGCTGCAGGATCCCAGGGTCTCCTCAACAACAGGGCTAGTCCGTCTGCAACAATCTGTAACAATAAAATATTACTTAATAAACTGTGTTTATAACTTTCAGGTGCTTTCCCACAAAGTTCCTGTCATGCAATGACCCCCTCCCCTCCCTTCTTCATTAAATAATTTTAAAAACTGGGGGGGGGGGGGGGGGGGGAATATTTTTTATGCCTAACCAATGCAAAGGCCCTAATATTGAGGTAACCAATATAAAACTACTCCTATCCCATTATTTTCAAATTTGTTTCAAATTAAGCGAAAGAGGGAAGGGGGTTATGGCAGGGAGTAAGGAAGGGGACAATGGGCAATTAATTCAATTTAAGAGTTTTCAAAGAATGTCCATGAAATTCACACTAATCCATAAAATTTGGAGGAAATTGTAAAGAGTTTCTTCATTAAAGAAGGTGTATTAACTTTTTAGCTTTTTATTTAAGATAGCTAGCCGGTGCTTTTAGTAAGTAGTAGATGTAAAATTTTTCATAGAATTTAGATATGTAGTCGTTTTTTTTGTAGACCTCATATTTTTTAAGTAATTTAAGTTTTTTAAAAAAATAATTAAGTCGGTTTTAAGGTACTAAAACGCAACAAAATAAAAGAAGAAAATGGCCAGTATGAACAAAAATAGTAAGATCTTTAATTTGACACCTTACTTTTAAAATTCTGTTGAGTAATTATTGAAAAAATCTATTTTTTTAACCTCGGTTTAATAAAAACATTAAACCTTAATATTTTCTCAAACAGACATAAAAACATGGGTTCATATATACCTTTAGAATCAGAAAAATATTACGAATCCATTCTAAGCAAAATTGAAAAAAAGTAAAAACTTGAAAAAATAAAAATGGCCTAAAATATTATATTTTTACAGGCAGCACTTAATTGTAACTATTAAACTAGCCAATCAAAAATCTCTAAAATTGACGAATCAAGAAGCTTCTTCTCAAAACTTAACCAATACAATTGACAAAAAAAGGATAATGTTCAAACAATATATACAATAGATACTACAATAAAAATAGTGATACTTACATAACATGTAAAGAATGAAAAATTATGAACAAGTATGCTTCAGTCTGTTTATAAACTTCAAAAAAATGCAGTTAAAAATGCGCAGCATTATTGTTTCTTGTGTTTAAAAAATATCTGTTACAGTGTATGTACATTTGTTTAGGTTTTGTTCAGGTTTTGTTCAAGTGAACCCTTTAAAGCCGAAAATTATGATTCTTAAAATAAACTTATTTTTTTTATTATAGTTTTATAAAACTTTTTCAATTTTGCTTAGAATAGATTCGTAATATTTTTCTGATTCTAAAAGTATATCAGGGGTGTATATTCTGCACAAGATTTTTTTTTTTCCCCTGCTACAAAATTTTTTATTTTTTTTCCCCCCTAGATTTTTCTTAAAAAGTAGGGGGGGGGGAATAGAAAAATATTTAAAGAACTCTATATTTTATTTATTTTATCCCTCCTACCACACATTTTTTTAGTTTTTTTAACCAAGGAGGGGGGCAAAATGGAAAAAAAATGTTTTCAGTTTTCTTAATTTTTACATTTTTTTCCCTCCAACCACTTATTTTTTATTCCCCCCCCCCCCTGAGCTGGCGATCCCGTGCAGAATATACACCCCTGAAGTATATATGAACCCATATTTTTTATGTCTGTTTGAGAAAATATTTAGGTTTAAAATATTTATTAAACCGAGGTTAAAAAAATAGATTTTTTCAATAATTACTCAACAGAATTTTAAAAGTAAGGTGTCAAATTAAAGATCTTACTATTTTTGTTCATACTGGCCATTTTCTTCTTTTATTTTGTTGCGTTTTAGTACCTTAAAACCGACTTAATCATTTTTTTAAAAAACTTAAATTACTTAAAAAATAAGAGGTCTACAAAAAAACCGATTACATATCTGAATTCTATGAAAATTTTTACATCTACTACTTACTAAAAGCACCGGCTAGCTATCTTAAATAAAAAGCAAAAAAGTTAATACACCTTCTTTAGAAAATTATAAACTAAGAAAAAAGTCATGCAAAGCGAAATCACATCTTGTTTTTGATGAAATATATTGAGGTTTTATGGTGCGATTTTTATATTAGAAGATTAATGGACCCAGCCAACTGCTGGCTGGATGGGCAAAAATATGAACCAATACGCCAGCCTGCCTCTTTTTATCCAGTTTATTTCCCTTGTCCTATGCCCCCACCTCCCTTTTCCTATCGTGTGCTTTAAAAAAGGGAGATGGGAGGAGAGGGGAGTGAAATAGAGTATGAGAGTGTCAGGGGGGCCGTGTATTCTCAACTCTCTGTCTGCTAGATTCAAAACTAACACAACGAGTAGCGGCATTTTAGCCAGAAACTGCTAAATTCTTGCACATTCCCTTTAAGCCAGTACCCAAAGTCTGAGACTACTAAAAATTTAATATTCGATCCATTGTCCCCTCCCTTACTCCCTGCGGTTATGGTGTTTGTTCAACTAGGTACTTTGGGGGAAAACGCCCATTTTTTAAATAAACTATACAAACCTTTTTAATAAATTTAAATCTAAACCTGTTGTATTTTATCATCAGAATGTCGTAGGAACGGAGCCAATACTTTGTCCATCAATTTAGGAACTTTGCTTCTCAGAGTCTAAAATGTAATATTGGGCATTAGTTATCGTATTATAGTCAGCTTTTCGCGGATGTTAATATAAAAATTTAAAGATTAATGCCAGTTTTTGGCCGGAGGCCTTGGCCAACAAAACTGGTACCTATTGACTTTTAGATTTTATTTTATAATTCTTGCAAAATTGTCTATAATACGATAGGATACAGATTTTTCAGATTAGACCCGTATCTACGTAATAAGAAATGAGTCAATAGATGACTATTTTTAAAGATTTATTGGGTTTGAAGAAAAAAAAAACTTTTTAAAAAAATCATAATGTCTGAAAACAGCTTGACTCAGCTTTATAAAAAATATTGTTACACTTAAAAGTATTATTACTATTATTTTATTAAGGTTGCCTCAGGACATGTAAAACATAAAAAGCTTTTAACTCTTGCACGAGTAAGAGACTATATTAAAGAGGATTAAAGTTATACCTGGATGATGTCAAGCCAAGCGGCCAAATAAGCTTTCGGTAGATATTCTGTAAATACTGTGTGCAACCATTGAACAACCTAAATTGCAAAATAAGTTTCTGAACCTATGACTAAAATTATGTTATGTATTTTTAAAAATATTTTTTTTTATATTTTAAAATACAGATTCAAAGCCAAAGTATCCTACCTTAATATCCCATAGAGTGGGAAAAGATGACAATATCAGTCTGGTTCTTTTAGCAGATTTATCCACACAGATTCTACGCAGGATAGGTTCATTGTCCCGTCCCTCCAGAGCCAGCCTGGCCAACCTGTCCTGGTGCAGGACGCGGATCATCCGTCCGTACAGCACCTTCTGCTGGTGTGTCCAGCCCTCCTAAAAAAGACCACACGATTTAAGTCTTGAGAATTAATGCAGGGATCTAGGGCTGGGACAATGGATTGAATATTCAATATTTTAGTTGTCTTAGGCTTAAGGGACTCATTTAAAGTGTTTGTGAATGATTCCGCAGGTTTTGAAAGACTTTTGGGACCAATTTTAAATGGAATTATGGAATTATTGACAACCGGTGCAGTAGGGGTGTTGGTATTTAGGGGTTGAAACCAAAAGAAAAGTAAATCATAATTTCTTATCTCATCCCCCGCACGCCAGTTATATCATTTAGTTGAAGACTGAGACTAGTGCGTCTAATATGTTTAACAAGCCATTTGATTAAACGATATAAAATTAGCAAAATCGTGTTTCTGCATCTATAACTGATTTGATTTGTTGGAACTTTTTCTTATAGGTGCAGGGAAGGTTTATAACTATTTTGGGGGAGAATATCTCCACCTTTTCGAAAGAAATCACCCCCAGAAAAAAAGGTAAAGGGTCGACTTCTCCCACCCCTATTCCTTCAAATGTCCCTAGAGGCCTCTAGGGGGCGAACCCCCTAGTTTGAATATAAAATATTTTACTTTGCGACTTAAAAAAATATGTTACCTTTGGAATAGTTTCTTCAAAGCTGTGAGCGTTGTCATCTTCAAATTCAGGATTAGCAAAGCTTACGAACTTTTCACATTCAGTCATCATCTTTAACAAAATGAAATATAAAAACACTAACATAAAAAAACACAAACCAGGGATCTAAAGGGATAAGACAATGACCAATAAATTGTTTTTCAGTGTTCACCCCCCCCCCCCCCCCCAATTATGACACAAAATTACCCCTTCTACAGATTACAATTTTTGGTTGAAACTTTTGACGCAAATCTTAATTGACTAACAAATAATAATTCAAGAATAGTCCCCAAAGTAATGAAGCCAACGTATAAGAAAAATTTATTATAAAACTTTAGGGACTAGTGTAATAAACTACCCGCCCCTTTCTCCCTGAATACAAACACACACTCTCACACATTGTATATAATGTAAATGGAATCATGGATTTATAAATAAAATTATTCAAACCAGAAACCTAAGTAAATTTGATTAGAAAACTAAGCATTACGTAAATACATATGTGCATTACGAGTGAGAGAGATTAAGCTTCATAGAACAAACTTTGTGTATCCTTTTTTTTTGCATAGTTTTTTGGTTATTATAGCAGTTAGCACACATTTTATTATTATCTCTTCCCTTAGCCCCCCCCCCTCCCCATCTTTTTAAGACTATTGTTTACTTACCCTTCTAGCATATTGAGGATCATACTGTGGAACAGGTTTCACAACTTCTTCATCAACATTTATATAATCTTCATCGTCTATAATAACAAGATTTTTGGATCATACGGGGAGGGGAGTGGGTTTAAGAGATCTCGTAATCAAAGAGACAAGAGCACTAAAAAGTCAGGAGAAGGCAAATAATTCAAATAAAATTTCAATTAACACTATGAAGTCTTCACCAAATGATAACAAAATCCAAAGTAAAGCAAACATTATCAAATGCTTTGATTAGGTACTAGGTATAAGTCAGAAATTGAAATCATAGCATTACAAAAATTAAATATCTAAAGCGCTGTACCTATCAATTCATGACATTGAAAGTAAAAGTAGGGAATGTACCGGTTTATGACAGGCGCAACTTATTGTCACGCCATTTCACACTAAGGTCGTGCAATCAAAGAGTTTGGTTTTTGATGGATGTTTTGACATTTTAGAAGACTGATAAGTAAAGTTCTTGGCTTAATTTTTCCCCAAATGTTTAACTTGACGTTTCAGTATATTGGACAACAGCATTACCCATGACAGGTAATATAATAATAAGGGGCGCTGTGGCTCAATGGTAACACACTGAACTACGGTGGTGAGAGTTCGAGTTCAATTCCCTGTGTGTTGACTCGAATTTCTCATTAGCAATAATAATCACGCAACTTCCCCTGGTTGTGTTAGAAGGGGATTATTGGGTAAGTTTGGATACTCAATAGTCACGTACATAATATCAGTACTACCCTTATCCCAAGCTCCTCTGAGGAGAGCGTCATTCATTACGATGACTTAAATTGGGACACCTGCGAGGGTGAGGTAATAATGAGTAGCTCTCATGAGACAGCGGGTCATAATGTGCTTGAACGTGGAGCTTGATAGCCCTAGTGGCTAGACAAAAGTGTCTCAGCCTACTCCTGACTACTTAGGCCCAAACCCTAAGAAACTATGGCTAATCAATCAATCAACAGGTAATATAATACTCATACCTGTCAGATTCAGTGTTTCCTGCTTGGATGCACTGAGCAGAATACTCCTGGTGGGCAAGGTGGTACTTGTGTCTGGCCTCCAGGCCTTCGCGTAGCTATGGTCCATCTGTACCAAGTTCACCAACCTCTCCTCAAGGCTCAATTGTGGAGGTTGATGAGTCCTAGGAAAACAGATGATTATTAAGCAATGTAAAGGACTATTACATAGAAGCTTAGCAATAACAAACTAATACCTATTCAGTGAAAGTTTTTCAAGATTAAAAAAATTCATAAAAGAGTTATATTATTTTTAGCTTATCCAGAAGTTATAATCTTATCAAATGTAATATCGTCTATCTAGAGAAAAATAGCATTATGATGCATTAAAAAAAAAATAATATACCTACCTAATTTAATAAAAAAAAGTACCTAGATTTTATAAAAACAATAAGACCCTTGAATAAAATAAAAAAGGTACCTAACAGAATAATCTGGCTGGTGATTATTGAAGAAAGGTGCTCCCATATTTCTATTGTTGGTAAATCCTTGCTGGTTACCAGAACCTGGACCAGAAATCAACCTACCGCCTCCTGCAGGCAAGCCAGCCATTGTGTTATTCATACTTGAGCTATGTCCTGTATAGGTGGATGCTTGACTAGTATAAGGCTGCTGCCGGTATGGTACTAAAAAAATATTTGGTTGGTATTCTTGGATCTTATGGAATAAGACGATGTACATACATCTTAAACGATGGCAAAGTTACTCCCTTTGCAGATTAAAATAATTAGATAAGAAGTTTGGACAGACAGAACTAGACTGTAGCACTAGACAACCATTTAAACTTAAGTATTTATTTTGTTAAATGTAAGACTCCGCGTTTTGGTACAGTTATATTTATCATATCAAATGTAATTTAACTAGGTATTTACCTAATTCTTACTTTTCTTTCGAAAAAAAAAAATATTCTCCATACATAATTATTAGTATCAATAAATATCTGCTACAGCAACGAGGTAATTAAGTTCTATGCAAGTTTGAAAAATAAGTTAAGGTTACAGATTACATTAAATTCGAAGAATGCTTTATTCTCCTTTAAGAAACAGTAGGCTAATATTTGGCATTGCGAAAAAAAAGCACTATATCAACAATAAGATTACCTTTTGATTCCAGGAGACTGGAACCAGCAACATTTTAACAAGCATAAATGCCTGCTTCCTTTCATCAAACAAAATAAATTACCTTTCGGTTCCATGTGACTGGAATCCAGCAACATTTTAATGAGACCTTCGTCTCGTTCATCTTGCGCCATTATTAATCTTTTATCTAACCAAAATATGGTTCATTTTTTATCTGTAAATTTTTCAAAAATGTTGTAGTAGTTACTTTTTTATTACACAATAGAATAAATATTTGTAGATATTAAAATGCAAAGTATAAAATAGCTTTCATTATATAAAACCTACAAACAATAAAGCACCAGTTTAAGTATCACAAATAGTTTAAATGTAAAGGTATCAAAGATAATATTTTAATCACAATTTTAGGTCAATAGTTTTTTTTCGCATCGTATTACAGACAATTTTCCGTTGATAGTAAATTATATTATATGGCCTCTAGGGTTTAAAGTCCCGGGGCCAACAAAACAAGAAATATTCCTAAATTATTTTTTTTCTGGAAAATTCTCATTAATACGATACATGATTTTTCAATATTGCTCAGAACCAGATCTAATCCAGTGGAAATGTCATAATGAATAAAGAATATAGTTGTATCAACAAATAAAAATAATAACCAGTTCTAATCCAGTGGAAATGTCATAATGAATAAAGAATAGTTGTATCAACACAACAAATAAAAATAATAATATTGTTTAATCTTCATTGTACACGACACCGGCCTGTTTGCGTATCTCCTCCATAATTTGGGCGATAGTCAATGTCTCGTCTAGTGGGAGTAGGGGAGACTCCAGTTTTCCCGCCAGTATGCACTCACGAACATGCTGTGCTTCGTGGGCCAGGTTGTTGGAGTTAGGAAAGATGTATTGCAGTTTGGCACCTAAAGTAGTTTAGATTTAACAAGGATGACAACATCTATTAATAGCAAAGCACAAAATTCATGGATGGTGGGGGCAACGGTCAAAGTGAGTTATAGAGCATAAGTTTCGAGAAGATATGACAATTAATAGAAATAATGTCCTTTGTATCGGGAACGACAGACTGATGTACCAGGTAATTTGTATGTATACTCTTAGGTATAAGGTATCTTCAAGGAAAAAATCAGCTGTTTTTTTTAAAGCAGCAGAGAAAATTACATTTCTCCCATAGCAATAATGACTGGTGGATTGAATACAAAATTATAGCACAGCTTTGCTCTTAAAAATATATTAGGTAAACAATTTAATCTTATGATGGTTTAATTAGAAAATAACAATTAGCAATAAATATTTTTTGGAGTATCCCTGATGTAAGCGTATTTTGTATGTGTGTCAGGTTACAATCCTTTAAATATTCCGTAACTGTGAGTCAAATGATCAGACATTTATAATCAAAGAGTATCTGCGCTTCTCAAAAATATTATTTCAAATGTTAATTTATACCTTGTGGAAGTTCGAAGTTGAATTTCTCAATGGTTTTATCCGTTCTTGTAGCTTGTTTGATTAGCTCGACTTGAGTAGCAGTCCAGAAGGGAGATACAATCCTTATCATTCCCTTAGTTCCATTGATAATAACTTCATTTTCAAGCATAGCCTACAAATTGAATATGTATTGGGTTTTCAATAATTCTTGAATATTATCAAAGGAGTGGTCGAATTTATTGCATTTCAACGCTTTAGATATAGAATTAGAATGCATTTTTTAATCTGTAAAGGCATGCAACATTACATAAAATGCAAGATGCTTAATATGAAATCTCATACGTATAGAACATCTTGTCTGATAGTTACAGGAAAATGAACATGTTCGATATGGATGTTTAAGCCTGATTAAAATGCTGAAACGATTGACGAATTAATCGGAGTTTTCCCTCAAAGTGTCTTGTTGAGCACAGAAATGTCCCCCCTCCCCTCCTTTGTGTTTGCAAAATTGAAAATAAGGCGATGTGGGGGGTAGTAAGTTATTCATTTGTTTGTTTAGTATTCTTGGTCAGATTAATTTAACTAAGATTGAGTTTTGGGTAGCTCCAGCCTGCAGGGTATCGCCATGATAAAATACCTCCCCATATTTTATATATATTTCAAAAGTAAAAAGTTGTGTTTTTTGGGATGTCGGAAGGTGGAAATAGTGTTAGAGAGGCACTTTTAGGGAAAGCACCAATTAATAAATAATCGAAAAACCTTAGCGCTAGTAACTATAGTAGCAGTTCTGCCCTGGCTGTACGTCATTGAGGCCGATATTCCAACGTCCACTCCATGTTCGTTCAAATGGCCAACAGCTGCGATTTTGGCGGGTTTTTCAGCTCCCATTACCAATTGGGCAATCTGTATGTTTTATGTTAACAATTTGAAACTTGAAATCTGTTAAAAAGTCATTTTTGTTTTTTGTTGTTAAGGAAATGAAACTGAAACATTCTTATCTTCAAAAATTAACAGTAGGTACATAATTTAATTATTTTCCAAGTGCTCTCTGGTGGAAACTAGAGTTTCAAAATAGCATATCTCCTATATACTTATAGTCTTCTATATTTACGCCTATATAGGCCCGAACGGCAGTTTATAACTAAAAGATCCTAATTTCCTTTTCGATGCAATAATCTGCGAAATATTTTTGTGTTAATATAAATCCCTGAACAGTATAAACCCCCAGATCCAGAATGGTTCCACCTCCCATATCTTTCTTCATAACCCTGTTAAAATAGATATAGTAGCTAAATCCAGTGATCTAAAGGGATAAGACATTGGCCGATAAATTGATGTACATCACCAGTAATGATACACAAAATTAGCCATTCTGTACATTATAATTATTGGTTGAAATGTTTGAACACTCAACTTAATAAATCAACCATTGAAAATTTACTAAAGTCCCCAAAGTTGTTAAGCCACCGAATAAGAAAACCATTTAATAAAACTTTGGAGACTAGTGTTATAAACAGTGCATTGTTCCCTCTTTCTCGGAGGTAAATCAAACTGTCCGCATACCTAATCCGTCAAACTTAAAAAGGAAATTCTAGGAGACAGACAATGATCTTAGTTTATTTATTATTGTATACCATTTATTCCTATAATACGAGTGACGAAAGAGGTAGTTGCGCGAAATGTATTTAAACTTGAATGTATATTTTTCTGTTCAATAGTTTAAACTACATGTATAGGACAGAAAGAATTAAAATTTTCTACCAGGTAGTTTTAAAAACATTAAGACTTGAAAATCATATTTTTGGATATTCATAAATGCAACTTATACCTATGGCTGTCCTGTTTTTACATAAACAGCATAATGACTATTGTTGCATAATTGATTGCGATTTATTGCAATAAAAAATTTAAAAAATATGTTAGATGGTATTCTTTACGGCGATATAAATTCAACTATTCAGGGCTACCTACCTTATTAAGTAATTTTTGTCATATGCTTCACATTATACGAGGGAAGAAATTTTACACGATATTACTGCAATCTGTACACTTTTGAACCAATAATATGGCCGGATATGTCCTCCACTGTTTTTCTAATGGCTGATTTAGAGAGCATGTATCTGGATTATATCTATTCCCTGTCAACTGTTTCCAGAACAAAGCCAAAAGTGACGACAACATTTTTCACCTCTCCAATGCTTCCGTCAGCGATGAGTTGGCGAATTTTCTGGTAGGATGGCAGGGTTCGAGACCAGATAGCCTCCATTAGGAATCTTTTCTTTTCCTTCGCAAATTCAAGTAGTTCCCTAGAAAGATATTTTTAATAAAAATTTCCGGAAAACCATTAAACCTCATTTAAGATTATCATTTACATACATTCCAAATTACAAAGAATCTAGGTATGTTTATTAAAAATATTTTTGCTGTTATATTTTTACTTTTATGGAAAATTGATTCATTGTAATTGTTAGTGTTGAATATCCACTCTGAACGAATTTGGGAGTGCTGTAGCACGTCCTTGCCTATATGATATGAAGATTAACCCCCCCCCCCCTCTTAATTTTCAATTAATTTTTACCCCCTTCCCCCCCCCAAATGAAAAACTTGGATGTCCTTGGATTTTCCTCTTTATTTCTTTGCACACCTTAAAAAATACCTACATAGTTTGTTTCACATTCATGCAGAGTGGTTTCTCGCAGAGCACATGTTTACCAGCTCCCAACATCATCTTCGCCAGCTCCAGGTGGGTTGTGTTGATGGAACCAATATATACAACTTCAACCTAAACATTATTCTTCATTATTTACAAGTACTGCGGAACATATGATTGGACTGTATATTACACCCAAGGTTCAATAAGTATGTTTTCACTTTCGTACGTTTAGTACTTTTAATTATATCTTGATTGGTTGATTAAAATTTGCACTGTCGTAAACTTTCAATCACCAATTTTAATTAGTAGAAAGGGAAGGTATTTATGTTTAATATCATTAGGAGGAACAAAAATCAATTTATTGTTCAATGTCTGATCCAGTGTAGCGGAGCCGGAGCCGTAATTTTCGTTAAAAAACGGCTCCGGCTCCGGACTAGATAAACAGAGAGATTTTTTATAAATTATAATTTGGTAACTCTGTTTTGTCATGTGCAAATGCCCCCTTTTAAGTTTTTCAAGTCCATTTTTATCAAAAATTGAACTTTTAAAACCTTCAAAAGTAAAAAATAGATGTGGGAAAAAAATATGTCGAGTTTTTCTTGATTTTAGGTCGGTGCCGGTGCAGGAGCCGTCATTATTATAGACGGCTCCGCGGAGCCGGAGCCGCACTAAAATCAAACGGCTCCGCAACGCTGCTTATCCATAAAGATCCTTGGGTTAATTCACAAATAAATGGGGGTGTTTTTTTCTAGAGACCGGGCGGGTGGTGGTACACTAAATTAATCACCTCTGAATCATCAGCTAACGCTTGATATCCTTCGTAAGCCTTGGTTTCATCCAGACCAAACTTGTCTTTGAAAGCCTGGGCAGATGCAAGGCTTCTGGCAGCCACAGCGACTACCTACATCAAAAAATCCATGAAAAAGCAATAGTAAGTGTGCTGTGCACTATAAGCCAACGTACAAATAATGTTCGCACATTATTGAAAATATAAAAAGACGGCTTACAACAAATCTGCAATAGCCAATACTCAATAATGCACAGTTATCTCACAGCTAAGAATCCATCTTTCAAAGGATTATTTTATCACACAAAAAGTTAGGTACTGTCAAAAAAGTAAAAAAATAAATCAACATGTTTCCTTGTAACAATTATAGAGTTGCTACACTTTCTAAATCTTCACTAATTCAGAAATTACCATGCAAAGTTTGAATTCAATAAAAAATTCAACATTCCTAAATTAACTGGTCGAACAGACTATCTTCGAAGAAAAGCTTCACTTTCAGAAATATTCTGATACTTTATATATGATCTGCTAACCTTATGATCAGTTGATGGCAGGGAGGTGATTGCATTTACAAAATCATGAGAAATCATTCCACAACTGGCTATCCCCCATTTTGTGGCCATTTTAGATAACAACTATCTAAACTAAAATATGGCTTATATATGACTAAATAAAGGCTAAATAATAGGGTTGGGCCGGATATCCGGTCTGGCCGGTTATCCGGCCGGATATCCGGTCATTTTCTTCAATATCCGGCCGGATACCGGATATTAGAACTATCCGGTTACATGATATTCGGCTGACTTTTTACGCCGGATATCCGGTTATCCGGCCAGATATCCGGTAATTTGCCGGATATCGAAGGTTGGCCAGATATCCGACCGGATACCGGATATTAAAACTATCCGGATATCGGATATCCGGTATCCGGCCAAAAAAGTATCCGGCCCAACCCTACTAAATAAATAACAAGGCTAATAAATAACAACATTATAGGTAGGTACATTATTTATCAAATATTATTATATTATAAATATGAAAACACTAATTAGATAAACTGATCAATTGTATGACATAAATGCTAGGGAAAAATTAAATAATTACCTAAAAAAATCAAAAATCTCCAACTACAAAAAGTACCTAAAAACTTAAAAATACAGATTTGGAGAATTTTTTTTGTCATACCTATCATTGTTTAAGACACATTAATGGCAAATTTTGAGCAATTTCTTAAAAACATACATCTTCTGTTTGTCAACAATTTGATAATACTGGTACTATTGAGAAAAAAAAATGTATCTCTAAATTGTACAGACTAAAGATAATATTATCTTAACTAGGTAAAGATGCTATTGTAAACGTACACAAAATTAGACTATTTTTTTGTAGCGCGACTACTCTATAGCTATAACTAAACTTAGGCTTATAAAATGCATAATATTACAAAACTCTTGTTTATTGATAGCTATTAATAACTTAAATCAATGAACAATAACATAAGAAAGCGAAAATAAGTTTCGCCACTTGTGGACAAACAATTCTTGTTGTTATTAATATTTCTAAGTACCTAAAGTAAACTACGAAACTATTTTGCAATTAACAAATCATTAAAAACATGTAACCACAGAAAAAGATAATGTACAATATAATAAATACTGTATACTAAATGTAACTTGTTACAAAGGACGGAGAGTATACTGTTGATTTTCTTAATATGTTTCTTTGAAATCTGAATTCCACATTAATTCTTAGTTTGTTAAAAGAAATCAGTCATTCTTAATTATTTAGTCTCTTAATGAAAAAATTTCTTTAAAAATGGCACACAGAACATAAGGTGCTTTCCCTGAATTTTGCTTGAATTCGGACCTAAAGCCACAAATGAAAACACCTTCACCATCTCAATTTAAAATAAAAGAAAGAGGGGGGGGGGATTTCATGCTGAAATTACAGATGTGCTATAAATGGCACTCACTATCAAAATATAACGAAAAATACTTTGGCCTAACCGACTTTTACGTTTTAGTAGCCTACAACCCACAGGACATATTTATACAATTTCTATTTCTATGTTACTATTATTTCATAATAGGTAGTTTTTGCTGTGATGAAATATCTGCACCACTTCACTATGTTGATTGGGATGATCTTTCGGGATCTTCATTCTTCCCTTTCCAATATGCATCAGGCAAAGTATCAAAATTTCTGAAAAAAATTTATGATAAAATATTTTTATACTTGTAACAGTATTTGTTTAAATTGTAAAATCTATGGATTTCTTTTAAAAATAAAAGTTGAAACTTGTTTGTTATTCCGAATAAAAACCATCTACAAACACATACGAGAAAAAAAAATTTTAACAAGAAAAACTTACTTTAAAGTTTCAGATTCATCATAACTAAAATGTTCTACCACATGCAACTCGAATTCGTCCTGTCAATAAATAAAATGTTATAAATTTTGTCCTTTTTATTTATAGGTACCTATAAAGATTTTTTAATTTTAAGTAGGTTGGAGGGACCATTTACTCCTGAACCATTTAGTAAAGGCAAGAAAATAAGGTTCTTGTACTAAAAATAAATGTCAAAAGAAGCATAGTTTGTATTTTTAAAGAAACTGGGCAGGCATAAGCATTCTTACATTAGATTCTTTTTTTTGTTGTTATGGTTCTGCTCCACCATGCTCCCCCCAACCCCCACGTTAGTTAGTACCACATGATTGATAAAAGATTGATGCCCAATTTACATTATTAGTAGCTAATCTACTCTATAATTCACTTTAACCGTCAGTCTATCCCTAGCGTAATGGGGGACTATGTAGTTTCTCAGCTTCTATTAATGATAAACGGCTGATTTTTTTTGTAAAGATTCAACATATCCATGAGCAGAGCATCCAATATGTATTTTACTTTGTCCTTTCTTTTTAACAAATGCTATTGAAATCTTCGTATTCCCATCTATGATTTTTATGCTTTGCTGCTTATGGGTTTTTAAAATTCTCATCCTTGTTTAAATATAACTATAAAATTACCTGTGATGTATTTAATGGAAATTCAGCTTCACACATTGGACACTTTCTGGAATTTGTAGTTTCACCATCAGTTGTTCCCTATGTATAGTTAAAAATTAATTTAATTTTCTATATAAATCCTTATATAAAAGTAACAGGAAATTTGCGTGTTTATAGATAGATAGAGATCTCGCAAACCGCACGACCAATGGTTCTTCTTTCCAGTGAAGCTTCGTATAGATCATGAGAAGGCTTACAACTATTTGGAGAGAGGGTACCTTCAATCTCAAAAGAGAAAACCCTTAAAAAAAAGTTATCTTGTGCCCCTTGAGGCCTTTAGGGCGTATCCGCTAAAAGATAAGTCACTTATATATTTCAAAGAATGAAATTATTGTGATTAAACAAATTTACCTTAATTTGTAGAGAATTCCAGCTTTTTATTGTTCCAATTAGCTTGTTAGCACTTCGGTCTAAAAATTCAATTTAAGTTAAAGAATTTTAATTTGATATTACCTAGATTAGGTAGTTAACATTAGAACTTTCGTTTTAAAAAAAACTACCTATCTAAAAATATGACTATTTTGGGGGAGATCCTCCCAAGATAATTTGTTGTGAGAAAACCAAATTAAAAAAAAAATTGTTTAAACTAAAATTTAAAGTGGTAACGGTCTATTCACCTACATCCTCTCTTCAAGGGCCACTAGAGGCCTCTTTTCCCAAGTTTACATATATTCGGTAAGTTTTCACCTGATTTTTCTCTGTTTTCCTGTAGTATTCTCATAGCTTGAAGTAGCTTTACTTGATCTGTCTTTATCTTATTCCTATAATACAAAATATTCTCTTCAAAATTGAACTATTATTCATCAATTTTACAATCTTTATTTTGCTTTATCTATTTTTGAGTTCCGTATTATTTTCGCTGGTACCCAAAGTTTTTGAAAACGTTATCTTATATGTTGGCTAAAAAACGTGATGTTTCCAAACTTTTCACTGAGGATTTTAATCTACAGAAGGCTTAATTTTGTTTATTATTACAATCATCTCTGGGGATGTATATCAATTTATCGTCCATTGTCTTATCCCTTAAGGATCCCTGAGAATATAACCACTAATCCTCTACCTACCTAATGGATGCAAAGTTATTGGCAAGTTGATCAACAATAACTTTTTCTGACGCATTTTCATCCACATTGGGCAGGTTGTCTGGGGCATCATTTAGTCTACTGTTCACACCATCCCTGTCAAATTCTGAGGTTGTGTATATGGAACTGTCTGCATTTCCTGTCAACCTAAGAATATTTATTTAAGAAATATAACTTACCTACCTTAAGTAATGCATATAAATATTTCTTAAAAGGTTATTTGCTAGAATGGAAAGAACAATAAAGGGGTAGTTTCACGAAATGCATTTGAACTTAATTTAGTGAACCGCATATTTTTTGCTAGTTAATGGGTTAAACTATATTTATATGGCATATATTTGAAAGAATTTCAATTTTCTACCACGTATTTTTAAAAATATCAACACTTGAAAATCGTCTTTTTGTGATATATGCAATTTAAAAAGACGATTTTCAAGTCTTGATATTTTAAAAACTATGTGGTAGAAAATTGAATTTCTTTCAATTATATGCCATATAAATGCAGTTTAACCAATTAACCAGGAAAAAATATGCGGTTCACTAAATTAAGTTCAAATGCATTTCGTGAAACTACCCCTTTATAGTATAGATGTATAACCAGACAACTACCTGGATCCCCTGTTTTAACTTATTTGTCTACTGGAAAATTCCTTTTCCCTACATGGCTGTATTAATATTCTCGACGCTATTCGTTGATTATCAAAGACGCAAGATAATTGAAAGGCGCCACAGGGTCCTCGGGAAGGAGAAAAAGAGTTATTTAACCCCTAATGGAAGATCTATAAAAATGTATACGATAAAGTAGTTGGTAATTAGACCACACTCAATAATAATTTTAAAAGCAAAAAATATAAAAATCTACAGGGTGAGTCAGAAAAAACTGAGTTTTCCGATTTTCTGATACAACCAGTAGGAATATGGAAAAAACAATTATAGGTTCTTGTTCTCTATAAAAATATACATTAAACTTAGAAAAGGTGTTTTTGAATATCTCTGAAAACAACGGCGCTTTTTAGAGCATAAAGATTTCAAAAAGTTTGTGTGATGACTTTTTCGGCCATTATTTTGTACTTTTTAGGTAGATTTAATTATAATAAAAAATGTCTTCCATTCCAAAAAGATAAACACACATATTTTTTGATTATTAGAATTTTTTTTTTTTAAATTGTAAATATTTAACATCTTAAAAATACAATTTATTTAAATTAAACTATCACATTATAAATCAAACGTTTTGTTGTAATCTATTGTTAAGATTTAATACCCCATGACCGGAAAACCAGCTCATGACCGGAAATATTTCATCTTGTTACCTAAATTTCTCCCCCCTCCCCCTGAATTTCCTCTATATTTGGTGCAAGACTTGATTTAATCTCCAAAATCTCCGCCCCCTTTTGACAAATTATACTTGTGTGTTATAATCCATCATAATATCTTCATTTAAATAGGATGGGGTTTCTATAAGGCATTTTTATTATAAAAAATTCAAACCTTGATAACTTTTTTATCTTAAGAGATTTTTTTGTCAAATAAAAAGGTTTTTTTTTCTTTTTACTATAAGCTACATTATTATAGAAGATTCTTTTAAACCACATGCATCACAATCAAGAAATATGAAAAAATGACAAATTGCAGTATTCTAAAAATGCTTGTGTGAGGAGCCAAAAAGCATTTCACCTTTAAAACTCATTAAAGTACGTTTCTTAGACCTTTTTCTAAATAAATATTGAAATTTAAAGATTTTTTTTATACAAAATAGATGAGTTATTTTAATTTTTCTTGATCAACAATTTTCACACAAGGCATTTTTTGACACCATACACCTATCATAGAGGCCGCATTTTTAGCGATAATGAAAAACACCTTTTACAAGTTTGATGTGCTTTTGTACAGAGAACAAGGACATATAATTATTTTTTCTGTATTCCTTCTGGTTGTTTCTGAAAATCGAAAAACTCAGTTTTTTCTGACTCACCCTGTATAAGAAACTGGAAAGAATATATAAATTTACCTATTATATTTATTTGACAAAGTAGAATCAGATTGTTGAGAAGACCTGGAGTATTGTTGCACCCCCTGGTCCTGCAGTCTCTCATACAAATGTGAACATTCAACACTTTTCTGTTCTAAATCTGTGCTTAGCTTCAGGTTCTGTTCTCTTAATTTTTCATTAGCTTCGTGCAACTTCTTCAATTCATTGTAAAGGTTTTCTTTGCTTAGTATGAGTTGATTTCTTTCAGATTCTAGAACTTCTACTTGCTTGTGTTTCTGGTTGTATTTATCCTAATTAAAAAAAATATTAGTTTTTATGAGACGGGCGGACATACGAACAGACGGTATTTAACAAAAAATCCGCAACAGTAGACATTTTGCAGTTTTTAGCCGCCCACATCAATAGTTAATAGCAACAAACGCCCCTAGAATCCAAAGGCGCTGTAATAGAAGGGGTAGAAAAATAGCATAAACCGTCCCCACACTTAAATCTTAAAACAAAATAACCTAAAACCATTTCAAGCAGGTTACCAAAAATAGGCAACCCAATCGGATTACTGGTTATAGAGATCTTACGCTTAAGACAAAAAACACTTACTGCTTTGCCTAAACAATAAGATAAAATCTAATTTTATTATTTTTTTTAAAAAATTGCTTAGGTACCTTTAAAGAAATAATAGCCAGCTGCATACTGTTCAGAGACAGAGCTGCCAACGACCCTTCGCCAGAATTACTACCTGTCATTTTACAACCCTGCAATATCAACATGAAAATATCAAATATATATATTAGATATTAATAATATTATCTGTAGCAAAAGATACATATTTCAAGGTGGTAACGCTTACTTTCACAACACTAGAGAAGGTAACAATTTTTCTATGTGCAAATTTATGGTTTTAAGAATGTGGGAAAGCTGCCATTTTTTTGCAAGGAATTAAGCACTAAAAACAATAAGTTAGTTCTATTTAATACAAACATTTTGATTTGCCTAAAAAATTCTAATTATTAATTAATTTTTATCAAAAAATACTATTTTAAAGCAAGCAACCCCAACAACTAGCACTGATTTGATTAGTCTACCAATATGGCATTTGTTTAAAATAAAATATACATATTACATAAACTCAATAATGGAATTGTTGATCGTCGAAGATAAAATCTAAAACATTTGGAAGATTTTTAATTTCTTTTAAAAAACAGAACAAACATTTCCAAGATTGTACAAATGTATGTTTACAAAATACATAGAGAAAAATTCTGCATTGATTTGTAAGTACTTGTTTCCAGCTTCAAATGAACGATTATTCCCCAGTGATGATAAAAAAGAACTAAAACTGCTGTAAATTAAAACTATTGATTGAAAAGTTTGGACACTTCTAGTTTCGAACCAAGCAATCAAAATTGTATGCAGTACCCAGCCTGTTTTTTTACCTAGATACTATCAATATGATGTTCAGTTAAAATTTAAAATAAAAATGCATTTTATATTCTATTCCCTATTGTCTACATTGTTTATAGTTTATAGAAAAGGTTTTAACAAAAGAATATAAATATCTAAGTAAATTTAAAGGCTTTGTTTTAATTTGCAAATTTTCATTAAATTCATTCTTAATAAAATGAATTCAGGGATAAATGAATTAAATTATTTTAATTCATTAACACAATGACAAAATCAATAATAATATTGAATAGATTCATAAAATGAATTAATAACTTAACACCAATACCATGTTTAATTAAAGCCATAGTTATAATAACATAAGCTACATAATGACAAAATAATAACATAAATATGTTCAGTTTCTAGATATTAAACTATTTGATAATGTAAATTATAAAACATAAATTTTTGTAATTCGATAACAAATAAGTAGGTAGATATGGTAAAATAATAATAATAAAAAAACAGAATAAAATATTAATTAAGATTGACAATAATAATAATAAAGTAACATAATATTTACAATCATAATAACAATGTATTTTCAGACCTAACAGATAGTTCTATGTACATATATCAATGCATAAAATGTGCATAAAAACTGACAGTACAACAAATATTATACTTTATTATATGTACAATAGTAAGAGAGTACAAAAACTAGATCATCTTGACTAAGTTTACACTGAAGGCAAAGATTAGCTTCGCTCATATATCAATAGAAACTTAGGGATTGTTTAAAATTACATTACAAATGTAATGTAGGGAGAAATTCTACTTGGATTGTTATGTAAATCAAATATGACCATGCATAATATTTGATTTTTGAGAACCCAAATAAGTGTGTAAAAATTCCCTAAATGATTAAGGCAAAAAAAGTAAAAATAGAAAGAAGGGGGCAAAATGGGTCACTTTTTAGAAACAGCACTAAGAAACTTAACCTGGGAGTTGTTTAATTTGGAACTGTAAAGAAACGGCACATTAAACGTTGCTGCCAATTAACACCGCTTTCTGACAATGTTAGAAAAGAAATTATGACGGTTTGAGGCCTCACCGCCGCGGTTTTTTCAAAGTTTAACATTCTTCTGTCTAAAGCAACCGCCAAGCATAAGTCTCAGAACTACAACTCTTTTTGCCTCTAGGGGTTAAAAAATTTACAATGAGAGGGCTCAAATCTTTTTTTTAATCTTCAGTGTAAAAGTTATGAGGTCATGCATTTTCTGGCATTAGGAACAATTAATTTACATACATGTAATATTATATACAATTATATCCATATTTAGCGCGGCAATAATAAGCTTTAATGATAAGCAAATAACAACGCCAGAAAGAATATACAAAAATTCAAAGGCGTTTTCAGTAATTATAAGCAAGTAAAAAAAAAGATTTTTGTGGTTTAGTTATCCACGTAGATTTGAAAGCATGCGCAATAAAATGAGAATTATTAAAACAAAAGATATAATATACGTTCCTTTTGATTGCGGAGGTTTGTACAACCATGCTAATTTTAGAGTAGCTATGCTGTCATTTACAAAACATAGGTAACTTTGATAAAAAAAACGTTCTTTTCATTTCTATTCTCGAAAAACAAATTTGAAGATTTAAAATAAGAATCGAAGTTTTTTTATAATAAATAGAAGATAGATTTTTCTTTTCATCATTCTAAATTAAATTCTGATGCAAATAGGTAAGAAATAAAATATTTGTGATTTTTGTTTCATTAAATTTTGTGATATGATTTGCATTGTGCTTATAAATAACAGTTTAATTCTTTTTTTTCTACAAATATACAAAAATTTCTTTAATTCGTTTTTTCACAACTAATTGAGTTATCAATTTATATAGGTAAATTGTTTTTAAGACACTTCATTTATAAAAAAAAAAATAGTAGATTTAGATTTCATTAAAAATTTAAATTTACCTTAATGTAATTTTTTTGATAATTAATCGTTAGAGGGATTAATTCCGTTTTTTAAGTAAATAAGTATAGAAAATCTAGATACATACATAATCTCTAAATTAGTCAATTGGCAAACAGTGGAGATTCAATCCGGCCATTTTAAGTTATTTTATCATTTCATTCGCATAATGAGTCAGCTAAAAAATTCGAATTTCTTAGGATAAAGCATTACCTACTTGGGTAAAATGTAAAGCATTACAGAACATTAATGAAAGTCTTAGTTAATGAATAGTTCTTAGAATAGCGTTACCTTCATGAATTTTTATCATAAAAAAAATTCGTCGCCATACAATTAGAATGAATCTTTTAAACTATTAATAAACAAAAGGGTTCGTCTGCTTTTTAAGTTTGACATATTAATTTATGGTTCCAGATTGTCCATCTAGATTTTCTATATCTATTGTTAGGTAAGAGATTCAAATTACAATTTATACAATTGCATTTCATAAGCTCCCCTTGCCTTCTGTATTCTCCAAAACAATTAGTTCTAAAGCTTCTTCATAATAAGACTTTTCAGTCAAAAGGGAACAAATTAAGGAACACACGTTTCGTCAATTTGATCATTCGCCTCGCCGTTACCTAGCAACGATACTCGTTCATACATATCTGTTCCGCCGCCGCTATCCTGGCGGTCCATGCTGTGGCTGCGAGGCCGAGTTCCCACCGCAGAGCCGAGGGCGGCTCCGGCCACCGACAGGCTGCACTGACTAGAGTTGATGGCGTAGCTGGATCCGGTTCCAGCTAACCGGATGCTATTTCTAGGAGACCGTCCCATACCTAGATAAAATTATTATATTGATAAAACATTTATGTTAATAATAATACCTGTGACAAAAACATGCGCAACTTATTGACATGAACAAATAAAAGACAAATACGTCCACAAGTAGATCAGCGCAATGAGATACGTTCTTTAATTTAAACCTTTAACATGTAAGTGGGTATAATTAAGTTAAAATGGAAATTTAAAGCAAACTGTTAGATTCTAAAATAAGTAGGTATATGAACATTATACAAACAAATTTTTTAATGATTTTATGTTGGCTGCTAGTATCAGGAGGTCTAAGTGTGCAAGCTTTTACGCAGTGGACCTATCCGGGAAAAATCTGCACCAACACACATGTCTGACAGCCGTGTTTCATTGGGCTAATCCTATAATACAATGAAGTATTTTTTGTCTGGAGCTTAAGATCTCGGAAACTCCTGGTCTGAATTGCTTAAGCTTTACAGAGAAGCTTTATTAATGTATTTGGGTGATTTTAGACTATTTTCCTAACTTCCTTTGCCCGAAATAAAACCATCTAAAACTACCTGACAATAATTTAGCAGCTATACTCTTCTCTTTGATCTGTGTAGGTTGTTGTTGATTCCTCGCTCCCGCAACCGGCACCAGAGTACCCGTAGTAGAATCCAACGTTGTCACAGACCCATTATCCAACGGCGGATGCCGCAGACAGCTGGGACTATCCGGCGGCCGGTCGCCGTTCTCAAAAATGTTACCCGAATGCCGCCGGTTGTCCGCAGAGATGCGTTCCCGGAACGAGTGTCGCACGTCCGACGGGACGAGAGACATTTTTGGCGATTTTCGCTCCCGCCGCGTCACTTGTTCGCTGTTCCCGGCGCCGCCCGTCAATTTTGGCAACGAAAAGAGTGGACGCAATTTCATACAGTTTTCTACTTTGCGCTTCTTTATAGCCTTGTCAGTTGTGCCATTTAGCCAGTAAGTTAGCACATCTCCTTTACCCTTCATTGGAACAAGGCCACGTTTCTCCATAATGTATCCACCAAGCTTATCCAACTCATCGTGAGTCTAAACAAAAAAAAATAATTTTATTCTATAAAGCAGTTAATTCCTTTGTCTGTGGCTTAGGATTTCAATAACTACTGCAAAGATCAAGTTCTCAATATTAACAATTTTAGAAAGCATACACCAACCTAAACGAAACAAAAATGCTTTATACCTGTTGACTGATATGAATTCTGAGAGGTTGCCCCGTGCTCTCCATTCTGCTGGCGGTGTTTACTGTATCTCCAAACAAACAATACCTACAAAATTAGACAAATATTGTAGCAATATATTAGATATACAAAGATATTAGACTTGAAAAGAAAAAGTAAAAAAAAATTTGGGGAGGAATATTTTTTGGGAGGTTAGTTGCCTCCCCCCATTTTTATTTTTAGTTTTAAAAAGGGGGGGGGGGGGGGTTTAATGCAACCATCTCGTAATCAATGTATAAATGGCACTTAGAATTCGAATTTTGATCTGAAATTTTGCATGAGTAATCCTTGGTAGGTCTATTTTCCCTAAATCGAACAAAAAGTTGGAAAAGTAACGGCTGGCAGCTGGCAGCTCAGCCGTTTAGCCGTTTTTTGCCTATTTGCAGGGCAAATTCATCATTAATTACGTAGGAATCAACTTTTAAAAACATATTTTTGGTTTAATTCATGTTAAATGATAGCAATAACTATTTTTAAAATTTCTAGTGCCAGCTGCTAAACGGCTAGAACCGGCTGAAAACGGCTGGGAGCCGCCAAGAGTATGATGAGTAGATAGGGCATGTGAATAAGTAGGTTTAGCTTGTGACATGTCTAGGGGTAAGTTTTTATGGGTGCTGAGCTCAAAAATGCTACCAAAAATAGTGGTAGCCCATCCATATGGCAGCTGGGTAACAGCTGCAGCTCAGCTGGTAGCGGCCAAGAGTGTAATAAGTAGATGGGGCTTGTGACGTGTCTTGGGGTAGGTTTTTATGGGTGCTGAGCTCAATAATACTACAAAAAATAGTGGCAGCTCATCCATATGGCAGCTGGGTAACGGCCGCTGCTCAGCTGGGAGCGGCTAAGAGTAGAATGAGTAGATGGGGCTTGTGACGTGTCTAGGGGTAGGTTTTTAGGGGTGCTGAGCTCAAAATTACTACCAAAAATAGTGGCCGCCCATCCATATGGCAGCTAGGTAACGGCCGCAGCTCACCTTGGAGTGGCCAAGAGTAGAATGAGTAGATAGGGCTTGTGACATGTTTAGGGGTAGGTTTTTATGGTTGCTGAGCTCAAAACTGCTACCAAAAATAGTGGCGACCAATCCACATGGCAGCTGGGTAACAGCTACAGCTCAGCTGGGAGCAGCCAAGAGTAGAATGGATACATAGGGCTTGTGAGGTGTCTAGGGTTAGGTTTTAATGAGTGCTGAGCTCAAAAATACTACCAAAAATAGTGGTTGCCTATCCATATGGCAGCTGGGTAACAGCTGCATCTCAGCTGGGAGCGGCCAAGAGTATAATGAGTACATAGGGCTTGTGACGTGTCTAGCTGAGCTGTAGCTGTTACCCAGCTGCCAGAGGGATGGGCTGCCCCTATTTTTGGTAGTATTTTTGAGCTCAGCACCCCTAAAAACCTACCCCTACACACGTCACAAGCCCTATCTACTCATTCTACTCTTGGCCGCTCTCAGCTGAGCTGCAGCCATTACCCAGCTGCCATATGGATGGGCTGCCACTAATTTTTGTAGTAGTATTGAGCTCAGCACACATAAAAACCTACCCCTAGACATGGCACAAGCCCTATCTACTGATTCTACTCTTGGCCGCTCCCAGCTGAGCTGCAGCTGTTACCCAACTGCCATATGAATGGGCCGCCACTATTTTTGGTAGCATTTTTGAGCTCAGCAACCATAAAAACCTACCCCTAAACATGTCACAAGCCCTATCTACTCTTCATACTCCTGACCGCTCTTAGGTGAGCTGCGGCCGTTACCCAGCTGCCATATGGATGGGCAGCTTCTATTTTTGGTAGTAGTATTAAGCTCAGCACCCATAAAAACCTACCCCTAGACACGTCACAAGCCCTATCTACTCAATTTACTCTTGACCGTTCCCAGCTGAGCTGCAGCTCTTACCCATATGGATGCCATATGGATGGGCCACCACTAATTTTGGTAGCATTTTTGAGCTCAGCACCCATAGAAACCTACCCCTAGGCAATAGACATGTCACAAGCCTACCCCTAAACATGTCACAAGCCCTATCTACTCTTCATACTCTTGGCCGCTCTAAGGTGAGCTTCGGCCGTTACCCAGCTGTCATATGGATGGGCTGCTTCTATTTTTGGTAGTAGTATTGAGCTCAGCACACATAAAAACCTACCCCTAGACATGGC